>NW_024100135.1:0-631984 GCF_016545835.1 Crotalus tigris | reverse complement strand
GTCAAGAGCATGGGGAAAAATTGGGAACAACAAAGACTGCAATGGCCAATCTATTCACATGTCTTTACATAGTTAGATTATGAAATATTTTTATGTCTTTTTAAAGGGAACTGTGATTACCCACAGGAGTGCTAATGTTTCCCCTACTACTTCGTGTACTCTATTGGGCGCAGCCAACAAAGCATCGTACTGTTGTTTTCACATTCTATGGTATAGCAATCAACTAGGAGCTGGGAAGATCAGGTTAAAATTCACCCTGAAATTCTCAGGATGATCCTGGTCCAGTCATTCAGTCAACTTATCTCTCCGACTAGTTGAGAAGCTCAAAGGGGAAGAGAGATGTTATATAAATATATTTTGCTCTTGGAAAGAAAGTTTCATAAAAATGCGCAAAAAGGCTACACTTCGGTATTGGACTCACTTTCTCAGTTTCTTTCTTTTCTGTATTAGCAGATCTTCATTGCACTGGAAGAGAAGACTGTAATGAGAAATAAATACTTGTAGGCGCTGAACACAGACAAGAAGGAGGTAATAATCTGGATGCTCTTGCTCAGTATATTTCAGGATGTTCTAGTATAAAAGGAGAAAATCAGAATTAAACCTCAACATCTTCTCAGTTTATTTGATATATATTATGACATTCACCTAATATTGAAAACCAGGTCAAAGCCCCCTTTTTTCCTCCTGAGTATGGGCTGTAACAACCGGTACAGCACTTGCTTTGAATTGAAAGGTTTTCAGTTTTGAGCATTTATAGGGTCTCTTCATAGCCTGAGAAAGTGTCCTGAATGAAATCTTGGGCAGGAAATGCCAGTTGCTATACTGTACATCGGAGCTGGCTGGAAGTCACAATTTCTATTCTTTCAACGTCTGGAAGCCATAGGAGAAATGGACACTGATTGTCCAGTGATAGAGTCGTAGGCCAAATAGAGAGTATTTGTCCTATTGTTTTTCTCATGCTATGGCCAAGGGAGCAAAATATATATACAATTTGCTATTTTGTTTTTACAAAAAGCCCATAAAAAAGCAGCAGTTTTGCTACTGAAGTTTGGTGCTATAATCTGAAGCCTTATGATGCTAGGAACGACAATGGGGTTTGGGTAGCAGCCTACAAACAGTTCCAAGCTAGATGGATCCCTGTTCTGATTCAATATGAGGCAGCATTTTACAGTCTTCTGAAAGGGCCAAAGCTGTATGGAGAGCTATATGATGAAATAGACCCTCTTCCAAAACACTGTAGCAAAACAATACAACATACTGTAGCCTCCTGTATTCCTAAAACCCACATTATCTATCTGACTCTTCAAATGATGGGACAACTGTCCCATTATTTCTATCCACTGGCCATGATGGGAGCTATAATATAACTGCATCTGGAAGGGCTAAAGCTTTCTCACGTTTTAATTAAAGAAAGGTCAGAGAAAGTTATTAGAACTTACTTGCAAATGAAGAAGATATTCTGGAATGCGTTGGACAATATGGAAGAAAAATATGTAGAGATCAGACTTGATTTCTTCCTCAATCTGTTGATGAGGGAAGATAAAACAAATTTAATTTATAAATTAGAGACGAGTACTGTTAATTGCAGAAATAGGTGCATATTTTTCCAAAACATTTGTTAAATTATTGCATGAAATTATGTGGACTAATGTCTGTAACAATTAGTAGATTAATCACTGTTTAATTATTTCTAAATTTCTATGCTTAAAAAAACTGTTAAAGCAGGAGATTGGTGTACCACAAAGTACTCCTATGTGGATCAGTCTTTAAAGACAGTTCATAAATTGTAAATTAATCAAAAATGAAACTGTAAGGATTTTATTAGAGACTGGACATTACATATGTGATTCCATATTTTCATTCAGATATGGCTGATTATTCTGAATGTCTGTGAACCTGTAATCCATAACTGCAAATGTGGAAATAAAAAATCAAAAAATATGATATGAATATTGTATTTTATAACCAAACAAAAATAATGTAAAGGTTATAACCCAGTGGTGGCGAACCTATGGCACACATGCCAGAAGCGGCACTCAGAGCCCTCTCTGTGGGCACACGTGCCATGCCCGGAGATGGCAACCGTCCCTCTTCAATCAGCCGCCCGCAAACTTCCGAGGTCCCATGTGGCTGAATGCATCCCAGCAGGCTGGTTTCCCTCTTCCCCATCCCATCCCTCCTGGCCTCGTATGCTGTCCTTTGCCCAGGCATGAGCCACTGCATTGCCTTCTCAGTTGTCGGCAGGCGGCCAGTTCAGAGGCGTCTTTTCTGAACTGCTGGCGATGAGCTGTGGAGCCCCAGAATGCGTTGGTCGAGGGGCTGGCAGGCTGAGGCTGCTGATGGACATTATCGGCCCCCATGCACTCACTGGCCTCTGAGTGCGGGGGCCAATGGTGTCAGGCAGCAGCCGCCCTGGCCCCTGCCTCACCTTGCCCTGAGACAATGGCATCCCCGCCCTGCCTTTCTTCACCCCGCAAGACAAGCCTCCTGTCCACCGCCCCATCTGCCAGAGACCCCCTGGATCTCCCCCAATCCTGCCTGACCCCCACAGGTGTCCCTCCCCACGAGCAATATCAAGGTGACCATGCCCACCTTGGCCACACCCACCCAGTCTGCCATGACCACCAGAGCCATGCCCACCCAGTGGGTCACACCCACATGGCACCCGGTGATAAATAAGTAGGTTTTGGTTTGCAGTTTGGGCACTCGGTCTCTAAAAGGTTCGCCATCACTGTTATAACCCTTGTGATGATAGCGATCCATCTACAGCCCACTTTCTTAACATTGACACAGGAATGAGATCATTAACAATTTAAGCTATTTTTCCCAAACCAATAAAACTCTGATGGACATAAGTTGTTCATCCTCTTGCTAGGATCTCTTTCAATGGCAGAAACATGCCCATATGTTCCTATGTGCCTCTAGGATTACTCTTTCTCTGAAATTGATGCAAAATTTCCACATCATTCATGCAGAAAGGGGTCTGGATCAGAAACAATTACACCGTTTTCTCTTCAAATGATAAAATTGCAGGAAACAAAATATTTAACAAATCAAAACTCACCTTTTTCAAAATCACCACATGGATCAAAGAGATATATTCTGGCAAGTCCCTCAAGTAAGCAATATAATAGTCCAAAAAATTGTTCTGAGAAGAGAAATTAAAAAGTTTCCTCAGAATTCTTAGGCATGTGTCTGATACCAAATTCCTGATTATCCTTAAACCTACTAATACAGGTCAAGGACTAGGATTCTGTTTCTTTGGATTTTAGGTACAGGAAGCAATGCCACATGTGATATTCCACCACACATCAGGGGGCTAGTATTCAAAACTAGCCAAATTGGGTAAGGTTCTTTGGCAAGAGAGCCAGATAATGACACATACAGTGTAACTTTCCCTTTTCCTGGAGGTAAACATATATAACAGGGATATATTAAGTGAGAGCCAATTTGGTGCTGTGGTTAGGGCATATAGCTAAAAACTGGGACACCAGGAGTTCTAGTCCTATCCTAGACACAAAACCAATTGGGTGACCTTGGGCCAGTCATTTTCTCTTGGCCTTAGGAGAGAGGCAATGGCAAATCATTTCTGAAAAATCTTGCCAAAAAAACTGCAGGAATGAGTCCAGGCAGTTGCCAGGAGTCAACATTTGATTCGAAGTCTCTGTCTCTCTGTCTCTCTCTCTCTCTCTCTCTCTCTCTCTCTCTCTCTCTCTCCATCTCTCTCTGTCTCTCTCTCTGTTACACACACACACACACACACACACACACACAGTGCTTGGGAGTTACGACACCCCAAACCAGCTGCCTGTGGTGGCTATCTCACTCTAATGGTAAATTGGCCCAGAGATGAGCTCTCTCAGACTAAAAGTTAATCAGAGAAAGAAGGTGGAACAAGGGGCATTATGTGCACATGCCAAAGATTCATATGATACTGTTCTGTTATCTAAATATAGAAAACCCCCAAAGTGATTTCTGCCCTGTACAAAGACTATTAAAATCAACTAGATTTAAAAAAAATATCCACATACATCTGAATTAAAAGTATCCACTTTTAAGACATATCTAAAATGAAATACAGCTAGTATTTGACTTGGCTTGACTTACAATCGTAATTGGGTCCCAAATTTCCATTCCTAAGCAAGATAGAGGTTAGTGAGTTTTGCCCGATTTTACCACCTCTTTTGCCATAGTTCTTAACTGAATCACTGCACCTGTTAAGTGAATCTTCCCCATTGACTTGACTGTCAGAAGGTCACAGAAGGTGATGATGGCATGACCTCAGGATCTGGCAGCCATGATTAATACATGTCAGTTGCCAAGCATCCAAATTATGATCACGTGACCATGGGGGATGCTGCAACGGATGTAAGCATGAAAAATGGTCATGTCACTTTTTTCAATGCTGTTGTAACTTCAGTCAATAAACGAATGGTTGTAAGTCAAGGGCAACCTGTATGCTTTTCTGCTACAAGTATGAACTGCATATGTACTGTAACACTATACAAGCAAGTTTAAAAATGCAAATTAATTAAATCTCTTAGGAAATATAAAATATATGTTATTGAGACATACTCAAGTGTATTTCAATAAGAGATTCCAAAAAGGTGTCTATATGCCTATGCCTACACATATGGACATCGATTTGAGCCATTCATAGTAGAATAATTGCTTGAACAGGTATTATTTACTTTCCTTCAAAACATACCTCATCATTGGTCAATCTGAGAAATATGTCTCCTAGGATTCCTTGCTGAGGCCAGCTCAACACTCTTTCCTGCAAGGCATGAAGTAACTCTGCATGTTGCTGGACCAAGTACCGCAAAGAATTGGGGAAGAAACTGCAAACAGAAAACAGGAAAAATAGTTTTTTTTCACAGATATACTAACAGAATAACATAGCTAAAATAATATTCAGTAGGAAAGCTTCAAAAGGTATATGAACTAAGGCAGCAGTACAGATAGTCCCTGACTTACAACAGTTCATTTAGTGACTGTTCAAAGTTACAATGGCTCTGAAAAAAGTGACTTATGACCATTTTTCACACATATAACCATTGAGTATCCTCATGGTCGCAGGATCAAAATTCAGATTGGCAACTGACTCATATTTACGATGGTTGCAGTGTCCCTGGGTCATGTGATCACCTTTGGCGACCGTCTGACAAGCAAAGTCAATGGGGAAGCCAGATTCACTTAACTGCAGTGATTCATTTAATAATCTGTGGCAAGAAAAGTCGTAAAATGGAGCAAAATCCACTTATCAAATGTCTCATTTATCAGTAGAAATGTTGGGCTCAATTTTGGTCGTAAACTGAAGACTCCTGCACAAAATATTCCAGGAACAATTTGCAATGCAGATTTTTAACTCCAGGATGAAGCAGGCATGAACCTGAAATTCCATGGTAATTTTTTGCTATTTTTTTTTTAATCTAAAGCAGTTGAAGGAATTTCCTATTTAATCTGGAGCAATTGTACTAAGTGAGCACGTTTATTTATTTATTATTTATTTATTAAATTTATATGCTGCCCATCTCATGCTTTGAGGCAGCTTTGAGAGGCTTACAAAGTAACAAACCATAAAGATATAAAAACAATTATGAATATAAAATATTAAAAACAGACTAATCCGTTGTTAATCTTTCTCAGTAGTGATTTCCTCAGTAGTGATTTACTATACAGCATTTTATAGCCTCGACCAACCATAACTGGATGGATACCCTCATCTTTGTTTCCTGTTATTCCGCCTTCTTCTGACAAGGGCTTGGTGCTCTTTGTAGCTGATAACTGTGCTGCTTTTGAGCCCAGGTTAACAGCTGGCCAATGACAGGAATCTCCCTGCCATTTCACAGTGCAATTTCCCCACCTCATCAGGTCCTTTGAAACACAGATTTAGTACTATTTTGAAAGCATTTCTCCACCCCAGCTACCATCACCACCATCAGTCAGTTGCTATTTAGGCTGATCCCTCTTTCACAGCCCAGTAAGTATCAACTCAAGAGATTTAGTGGAAACAGGAGCATAACCTGGTTTGAAGGAGCAGAATTATCAGGCTGTCCAAAACAGAATAGCCCTAGAGCAGGGGTCCCCAGCCTGTCAGCCACAGCCCAATTCTGGGCCGTGGCCTATTCTCAACCGAGCCGTTTGAATGGCAGGCCAGCATGCATGCATGCATGTACACACAGCCCCATTTGCATGAGTGACAGGCGCTAGTAGCTCCATTCGCACGAACGATGGGCACCAGCAGCCCCTCACACGAGCCTGCCCCTTGCTCAAAATCATCCCCCCTGTCTCCCCCATGCCAGGCCACCAATCTGGAAAAGTTGGAGAACTCTAAGGTGACCAACCGTCCTCCTTTAGGGAGGATAGTCCTCCTTTTGTAAGTTCTGTCCTCCCTCAAAAAGTGTTTTCCTTCATATCCTTCTTTTCGATATTTGAAGACTAATCTGCAGGGCTTTTTTTTCCCCTCATAGAACGCACAGAATGGTGTTCTGGCACCTTTTTTTGATGGTTTTTTTTTTCAACTTTTGCATGAGCTGTGCTACTCCTGCTATTGGCTTTCGAAAGCCAATAGGAATTGCTGCTGAGTGCACCAAAACACCCGGCTGGCAAACTTTGCACATGCAAGTTGTCTGTATTATTGTTGCAATGAATAAAATGTTTCTTTTATTTACGATATTTTTTTCTTCAATTTATTTGTGTCCTCCTTTTCATTGTAAAAAAGTTGGTCACCTTAAGAACTCTGTCCTAAAAAGTAGAGCTTAGAAACTGGAGAAGGAAGAGGACATGCCCACATTAGTCTAGAGCAGTGTTTCCCAAATTTGACAATTTTAAGGCATGTGGACTTCAACTCCCAGAATTCCACAGCCAGCGTTGCTGGCTGTGGAATTCTGAGAGTTGAAGTCCTCATGCCTTAAAATTGTCAAGTTTGGGAAACACTGGTCTAGAGTAGCCAATAGGTTCTACCCTGTAGGTTTGATCCTTTAGGTGTCACCTGGCTGCATTACAGTTGGAATGCTTGATGAAGTGCTTCAGATCACATTTTTGGCAAAACTGTATCAGGATAAGAAGAGGCAACGCTCATTTCATAGTGATACAACTAAAGATCATGTACGGCATTGGCAGGTATGCAGTAGGATCCAGATCCCAGAGCTGTTCTGCGTTTTCATTAACGAAAAATGGGGAAACAGCAGCATTAAATACAGCCATGGAGGAAATCTATTCTTCATGGAATTTCTTTTTAAATTGTGGTATTGCTGTTGCCAAAAGGAGAATTCTGTCCACAAGAAACTGTTGGTAATTTATACTTTCTCTGAAGAAATATTGAAAAATCATCCACCCCCATTCTACCGCTCATAAATGTAATGGAGAACTTTGAAAAGCCATTTGGGCCCATCTCTATAATAAAATTAGCAATAAGATGAGAAAGTACAAGGAACACTGTACCTTTCCTTTGTATTTCTTTTCACTTCTGTTCCTTGCAATGTGGATTTAACTTTCAGAACAAGAGAGAGGCTGATAACATACTTTCTTTCAGACTCTAGTAAATCCAAAGCAATATTTTGCCTTTTAGCTATGACAGAACAAAGATAATTTTGGTTTGCTAGATTAAGAAACATTATCATACCATTTGATTTTAAACAAACTCTCAATATAAGAGAATAGTAGCAAACAGGAAAATCAAAGACTTAACTAGTTGCCATTGCAACTTCTTTCAGAACACTGAGGTCTGCACTGCAGGTAGCCCTTGACTTACAACAGTTCATTTATTGACCGTTCAAAGTTACAACAGCACTGAAAAAAGTGACTGAGGATCCTTTTTCACACTTACAACCCCAGGGTCATGTGATCAAAATTCGGATGCCTGGCAACTGACATACAGTTGCAGTGTCTCAGTGTCATTTTGTAACCTGCTGAGACAAGAAAGGCATTGGGGAAGTCAGATTCACTTAACAATCTAAATAACTGTTACTAACTTAACAACTGCAGTGATTCACTTAACAACTGTGGCAGGAAAAGTCATAAAATGGGGCAAACTCACTTAACAAATGTCTCACTTAACAACAGAAATGTTGGGCTCACTTGTGGTCATAAGTTGAAGACTACCT
The DNA here is from genome assembly GCF_016545835.1 of Crotalus tigris. NCBI lineage: Eukaryota > Metazoa > Chordata > Lepidosauria > Squamata > Viperidae > Crotalus > Crotalus tigris. The sequence continues at coordinate 623,876 of NW_024100135.1, read as the reverse complement.
ATATTTTTAACAAGGAGGGAAGAAACTACTACCTACACAGACTTGCAGTTCAAACAAAAAGTACATATTTGTTTGCTTCTTGCGCCTATCTCTTGTATACTACAATAATCTGCATGGACTTCCAGTTATTTAAAACAATAAAACAACAACACATTAAAATGAAGACAAGGATATAATAATATATAGTAATACTATGGGGCACATTCATCTTCCCCCAAATTCTCAGCTTTAGGAGTTTCCATTCAGGTGAACGCTGAAAAGGAGACTTTTCCACGATGTAGGGGCCACAACAGAAACAAAAATGGTCTTAAAGCCCTTTGTCCTCTATAGCTTCTTGGCAGCGGCAGGGGAGACCCTTCATAGATTTGTTTGGGAAGAATGTGCCAAATGAGTCAATTCCATACAGAGAAGTATGTACCTTTGTATCTGGAACTGAACCTGAACTGTAAATCATAGGCACAATTGACACAAGAGAGAATTCTTCAGTCTCCTGGCCATTTCTATTTTTCTCACCTGCAACAGAAGAATCCCACATCAAATTCTCTAGTGAGCTATATCTACTCAGAGCCAAATCCCTCTGCTGATCATTGAAGTTCTTTGAAATATATTCATCATTCTTCTCTTTACTGTCTTTGGGCTGTTTCCATATTGTTGCCGATGCCTGTCCCTTTGATGGAGCATCGCTTGAAGAGGAAGCTATGAGATTTTCTTCTCTGTCCAGATTTGTACTGGTTACACCTAAAATTAGGACATGGTGTTAGTAGAAATAATCTTAATGGTCATTGGTCTGTTAAACTAGTCTAAAAGCCAATGTGCAAACACTTGAAGTTATGTCAACCTTTGGAGTGCAAGAACTTTAAATATTTACCTATTTCGTATCTATCAGTCTATCTAAAATTCTCCAGGAAAAGAGAAAGCTGAACAGGTTGCCTATGCCAAAAGCAATTATATCTTTTATTATGAAATTTGGAAGACCATGTGAAAGTTGTGGCATTTTTGTAATATTTCTTGTTTTTTTAAAAAAAAAATCTCAAAGGAGTTTATGTACAACAATTGTAACTTACAGTCAAGCTTCAGTTTATGGTTTTCATACAGACTCTCCTATTTTATCTTTGAACAACTCCTGTAATTTATCAGGATTATCTAAATGCTAATATTTACATAAACAGCTACATCTGCATACAAATTACAAGAAACCTAAATTTAGAGCAACACAAAATGCACTGCAACAACCCAGAACACCAAAAAAAGGAAACAGACTGCCTATAAAATATTATCCCCAAAATGGATACCAACACAACTTTATCACAAAATGCCTGACCACTCAACCTTCTACAGCACAACCAATATAAGTTATGAAAAGGTGACACTACTATACATAAAATTTTTTCAGAAACAATCAACAGATTATTGCAACCAGAAGGTATCACCATAGCACACAAACCATTTAAAGCCCTCCGAAACATCTTTAGCAAACCAAAAGACCCAGGAGGCTGAGAAGAAGAAAAAGAGTCAACTACAAAATACAATGTAAAGACTGTAACAGCCACTATGTAAAACAGACGGACTAGCAGAGTACATCCACGAATACTAATAGTTAGAAGATACAATGAAAACTCACTAATTTCACAACACAGAGAGAGACTCTATCATAGTTTCAACCTTTTTCTCGTACATTTACCCAATTCTCTTTTAAAAATATCTAAACTGGTGACCATCACCATATCTGATGGCAATTAGTTCCAAACTTAACTATGTGATGTTTAAGGAAATAATATACCTCTCTTAATCTTGAATATTTCTGCATTAAATTCAATGAATGATCCCAAATTTTATACTATGAGATGGAAAAAAACATATTACTGTAGATGTGTTTTATATTTTATATACTTTTATCTTGTCCTTTTTTCACTTTAAACTGCAAAGTTTCAACAACTGTAATTTTTCCTTGTAAGGAAGCCTTCAAGTCAAACTAGCTAGATGACAGATCTGGCAGCAGAATCCATCATAAGTCTCTTGAAACTGAATGACTGAAACTCAGACTTGGAGAATCAGGAAGAGTCTTAGAAGCTTCCTAAAGAAAAATAATTTCATATGCAAACCCACTAAGAAATACATAATTATTAATAAGCCAAAGTATACCACAGACTGGTAGAACTTATCTAGATTATGGTCTTTGGAAATAGTTCTACAGCTGCTAAGAAAACATGCTTCTCTATCTCAGCAGGAAAACCTTTAACCCCCCAATTCCTACATTTTATGTAGTTCACTGCCTTTGTTTAATAGGCAAAACATACAGAATTATACAACACTATTCATTAACAGTGTTGGTGTTTTACCGATTTCTTGAAAATATTTATCAGAGAACATTATTAAAAAATGCATATCCACTCACCTCTCATATTGCTTTCTCCTATTGTTCTAGGTATGCAATCAGAGACTGGGCAAAAATAGGAGATTAGGTTACATGCATATCCAGATCAATAAAACAAAGTTTTTACAAAGGCATAGATTTAAACTGAGAAAAATATTTCCAAAATTTTGGTTTCTACAGTTTGTTTCTGTGAATTGAAGACTCAGTTCTTACTGATTGCTTGTGTGAAAAGACCAGTTTGGAAATAATGTGGCAAATTAAAACAATGCAAATGTGGACAAAATTTGGAGAAAAAAATAAGACAAATGCACTTGAAAATTATCTACCAAACTGATGTTATCTCTAATCATGTCAAATTAGTTGCTGAAGTCCAGCTCATCAGAACACATTAATTTGATGAAATTTGTTACAGTGATGTGTTCTAAAAATTATTACTGCAATACAGTAATACATAATATGTATTTAGTACCATGTTTCTCAACTTCAGTGCTGACTGGTGAATTCTGGCAGTTGAAGTCTTTACATTGTAAAGTTTCAAAGATTGAGAAACACTGAATGAATGGAAAATTCTACTTCCTAGAATAGCCCCTCCTTCATAAAAAGACTTGTATGGCATGCAGTTGTATCCAAGCTGCTATTGATACCCTTAAACTCACTTATATGTTCCCTCATTTCAAGGAATGATAGATGGCTGCATTACTGTCACTCTTTTTGCTGGGCAATTCAGATATTGTCTAATGAAAAGATTAATATTATATAAATCAGCCTGGGAAGATATTAGAAACTTAATTAATAAAGAGCTAAAGGACAAGGTCATGACTTCCTGTTATTCAATAATCTAGGACTTTTTCAAAGCATCAATGTCCAAATGACTTCTGTTTTGTGAATAATAACACTATTATACATAGATGGTAACTGGCAATGTTGAGTGATTTCCTACAAGAGGACTTTAAACTGTACTTAAATTTCTCATTTTTACTAAAAAGGAATAAGCTTGGTTATTCCTTGTTAGTAAAGAGAGCTGTGGTGGCACAGCAGTTAGAATGCAGTATTGCAGGCTAATTCTGCTGACTGTGGATTGCCAGCAGTTTGGCAGTTCGATTCTCACCAGCTCAGGGTCAACTCAGCCTTCCGTGCTCCCGAGATTGATAAAATGAGGACCCAGATTGTGGGAGGCAATATGCTGACTCTGTAAACCACTTAGAGAGGACTGTAAAGCACTGTGGAGCGGTATATAAGTCTAAGTGCTATTGCTATTTTCAACATTAGAAATTATCCTTTTAACAACACAACCCCGTTTTGTGAATCTTGGTTCATCACAGGTATTCTCAGCACAGAACTAGGAACTACTTTCTTCCTCTTTTGAGGAGTTTTTTGTTAATTTTGCTCTCTTTATTTTTCCCTATTAGATTTTCTGTTGTTGTTGTAATTCTTCTTTCATATCCATTCTCCAAAAGCCAAGCAGTAATTTCCCAGTTGTAAATTTCTTAGTATTCATTCTTCCCTCTTCCCTTGGTAGCCTTCAATGCTAACTACCTAGCCTTTTAATTATATTTACCCAGAAAAAGTCTCTATCAGAAAAGTCTATGTTTTTCACGGTTTGCCCCCCCCCCCAGTACATGCAAGAGAACCTCTGTGGTCTGAATTAAATGCTTTTTGTGTGGGAAAGTACACATTGTACCATACTAAGACATGTTTCTGGGTCGGCTCTATCAGTTTGACAACAGCCTGTCCTCTAGCAAATATAAGCCAAAACTGCTAGGGAAAACAATTCCCACAATGGAGCAAATGTGTCTGGAAAGAATTATACACCATGAACACAGTCATTTGCAGATGGATATAGAAACATGCATCCTAAGCAAACATTGCAACATACCTTACTTCATGCTATATACACTGCTTATATATGGAAGAGAAGAGACAGATTGGCATCTTTTTGAAGCAACTTTAATATAAAATATTTTTCTTTATTACACACAGTAAAGCATTAAAATGGTCCTTCGTTTTCCGATAATAAACATCCAATAATAATAAAGCTCCAATACTAAACAAAAATACTTTGCTGTCTCAGGATTTCCATGCCCAGTGTACAGTTCCTCCAGATAAGCAAAGGCTTAGGAACAGGAGAACAGAAACAAGGGAGAGAGAACCTTTTGTATATTGTAAGTCACTCTCTAGTACATATAACAGAATAGGATATATAAGCCAAAAGAACTACCGGTAGTACCTTTCTCATATGTTGCATTGTGCAAAAGCTTGACAAAATCTTCATTAATTAAAACTGGCTCTGGAAGTTTCAGGGCTCGAAAGGGGCTTCCTTGCAGAGGAGTAGGCACAGTTTGGGAACCGTGCTCCTCTTTTTGAATCCTTCTGAGGAAAAAAAAATATTAAAAAGCAAGACAGCCAAAAGATATCTCTGGGAAGATACAATGGCTGCTTTGGGGCTCAGATCAATGGCACAGTAGTACTCTAAAAGTTGTAGCAATATCAATAAACACAATTTTGGCTCCTTGTATATTAGTGTATTAATAGTAAGGCTCCATATACATCAGCAAAATAATCCATTGATTATGGCTCACTTGGTATTGCACTGCTTTCTTCATGTCGGCACAGCATCTAAAAGGGGACCAGGAGCTACAATAATCTCTCAGCCACTCTCTTGAACATGCTGCCAGCCCTCTCACCCATAGCTGAATAAATGTGTTAAATTAAAAATTTCTCTTATATAATATATTGAAATCAGACTTTTTAGGAACTGGATTTCAGTGGAATAAAAACAAGTAAATATTACATTACTTATACTTTTTCTTATATTCGACCCCTCCTCCCAAGCTCCTGAAAAGTCTGATTCTAATACATTAGATAAGAGAAAAGAAGAGATGTAAAGGCAAAGCTGTTCTGAAATTATAAAGGGATTTGAAAAATATTGGTCACGTACTTCACTTTGAGCTTGCGAGATTCTTTCCGTTTCTCTTGTTGCAGCTGCTCAATTTTTTGCTGCATCTCTTCTTGTTTGGCACTAATTTCCTCAATCATAGATTTGGCGTCATTAAGCTCCTCCTTTAAAAAAAAGAGTAACTTTTGATGTGTGACATGAAAAAGTTTGCTGCTTTGCATTCAAACTCTTTCTTACAGGAAAAAATAACACAGATGTGTAATTACTTACACCAATTCACAAAGAAGTATTTATAAATGTACATCATTTCAGTAGTAGATCTATTGACCACAATAGAAACATCTATACAACATGCTTCCCCAATTTCCATTTTGGTACTGTACTGAAAAGCTGTACTGTTGATTTTTAATAATGGTCTGGATTGCACAGTCCTGCTACCTCTGGTATAAATGATAAAGTCATCTATCCCAACATATCCTAGCAGGATTTAAAAAGTAGGAGTGTCCCAATATTCAGTTTGCTTTGCTTTGCATTTGTCCCATTTGTGAAAGGAAGAGGAAGTCAGCACGAGATAGAAGGTAGCAGAATTTCACATTGAAACTGAAGGGTTGGAAAGGGCAGAGACCACTTTTTTTTCTCTGTGACTAGTAGATCAATTTCCTTCCTTCCTTCCTTCCTTCCTTCCTTCCTTCCTTCCTTCCTTCCTTCCTTCCTTCCTTCCTTCCTTCCTTCCTTCCTCCCTCTCTTTCTTTTTCACTTTTGTGCATGTTATGTTATAGAAGATGAAAACAAAAAACAGTAGATGCATCAGTCATGTACCATCTCCTTCCCCACTATTATTTTTGGAATTTTTTTATGAAAGAGACAGGAAAAAATTAGTTTCTCTCATCAGCAGCAGGTATTATGCAATCATTGGGAACCTGAATTACCCAAATATTATTAAGTTGTATATTGAAACATTTTCTTTGTTGTAAATAATTGAGTTGATAAAAACTCTTTTAAAACCACACACACACACACACACACACACAAAAAGGGAAGAGATTGCCTGAGTCAGGGATAACTAAGAAAACTCAGAACTGCGCATCGTAGGAGAAAGAAAGAGAAGGAAAACATAGCCCACTTTGCAATAAATCTGTCCACTTCTTTTTTCAAATGGATCATGTTATGTGTCAAATTGAAGAAAACTGAGAGAGGCTAATTTACCTAGGCCAGGGGTAGGCAACCTTGGCTCTTTTATGACTCGTGGACTTCAACTCCCAGAATTCCTGAGCCAGCAATGCTGGCTCAGGAATTCTGGGAGTTGAAGTCCACGAGTCATAAAAGAGCCAAGGTTGCCTGCCCCTGACCTAGGGGTAGCATAGAATACTGTTATAATTAAGCACAAAGGTAAATTAGATTATTGTTTGCTACACTAATTGTTAATAATGCTGTGACAAAAAAAATAAGCCTGTTCAACACACACCAGGCCATCTCCTTGTCAGTAAGCAGCCCTTTTGTACTTTAGTTTTTCAACTTTTGGCATCGTCATGCTATATCATGTAGCAAGTTTTGGCCTTCCAAAACTAGTGCCCCAGAATACTTGCATGCCTACCTTGAAATCATTTAGAGAATTTTTCATCTCGGCCACTTTTTCCTCCATTGCACACCGGCAGCTTTGAACTTTCTCCTCAAGAGCATACTCTCCATGTTGAATTCTTGAAAGTTCTTGCATTGCTTCACTGAAGCTACTTTTAAGTTCAGAAGCCAGAGCCTGCAACTGATAAGCCGGAACCCACATAAATTCTTCAGAACGTAGACAAGATGGATTCTATTATTTACCCCATACAGTCTTCTCTTAATTATGACATTTCCTCCCTAATCCAGATATATACGACTAGTGACTAGGGGCTTGAAATAATATTTGGGGAGGGTAAAGGCTGCCATAAAAAAATGTTAAGGTGGCATGGCTTTTATTTTGCTCTTTCTTTTAAAAATAATCTAAAACCTATTTTGTGTCTTCCATTAGGATTTTTATGTTTTATTTTTTTTGTTTCCTACCTCAAAACAACATTTAATGTTCAATTTAATGAATAACAGTAGTAGCTTTTGGGGTTGTAGAAATGTGGGTGGAGAGCTATCATCCAGGAATTGTTGATTGATACCCTTCATTAAATCTGTAATTATTTCTGCCAATCTTCTTCCGCAAGTATTGGCTTAAAATTTCATTAACTCCAGCAAGCACACTATCAGGCCACTTGTGGTTTATAGATATTGCAATCAAAATAAATTTTCAGGCAGAGTGGAAAAGGCTGAGTGTGATTTTCCAGAATCTCTAAAGAGAAAGATCTTATCCATTATCTTCTACCCAACTTTCTGTGTGACATATCAGGAAGTGAATCCGATATCTACAGCCTGTCGTCTCACACAGAACTAGACATTTCTTACAAACGGTACTACTCTTACTGAAGTGCAAGTAATCTCTATAATATTACACCTGTTTTTCTAGTCAATTACCTGCTAAGACATCTTGGCTTTTCCTTTCCCCCTGTTGGGGTAGGGGGTCCTCCCTAGCCAATCTTGTCTCTATCTTCTCCTCCAGCAGAATGTGTTTCAGTGTTTAACTTTGGTATACTGATCAGTCATTTAGGTATATTAGAAATAGTTTTCAGTCTGGAGAGGGAGGTTTCCAAAGTCCGATCAAAATGGAGAAATTTCCAGATCTACCTCTAAACACACTCCTTGCACTTTCATTGCCATCACCTGCAATTCAGTGATGGTACCTCAGTCATAACCAAAAAAGTTACAATTCTTAGCAAATCACAGGAAAAAGATATCTTCCCATAGCCATCCATCTTCTGTTTTAGGAGAAATGCATATATATGCCTTCCACTCTTTGTTCTTCAGATGAAAAAGTTGATTTTCCACCATGTCTCAAAAACTCCCAACTCATAGATTACATACTGTACCAAATGAAAGCAATACGGAAAAAAAGAGTCATATGGGAGATGAATGGTATAATAATTTAATAAATAGTAATACATAATAATGCAAGAGGCTGGGTTTATTGCACTCTAGTATGGCTTGTAAACACACTAGGATATGGTATGCACCATCACCATCTCTCAAACTATAAAGTATTCCATAGCTTTTAGGAAGCAGCAATACTATAAACAGATATAGGAAGCAGAATGCTGTGCAAGATAACCTATTTGCCTGATCAGCATCTATATTCTTCAGGTGTTCCCTGTAAAAACATCCTAGAGAGATCTTTGAAAAATCGTCTTGTGTTTTTATATTTTAATATATATCCCATTTTTTCTTCATAGCTACAAGAACCAGGAAATATCCTGAAAAATAGCGTTTTCTTCTGCTTAAATCTGATATTACTTTAAAACATTATTTGTTAAATTTCTATGTCACCTTTCCTTGAAAAACCTAAGGCAATACACATAGTAATGCTTTTTCCAATATTTTCCCCATAGCAACCCTGCAAAATAGGTTAGGCTAAGAGTGCATGACTGGCACAAAACCATCAATTGAGTTTCTGTGGCCAGGGGCAAATTTGAACTTGGGTCTTCCCATTGCTAGTCCAACATCTTAACCACTACACTACACTGGTCAGTTTCCTACTAACCAGTCAGCCTAACAGATCATCAGCCATGCATAGTGGACTGCTAATCATGTGACAAAAATGGTGTGAATTTTTTTCTTCCATTCAATCATGCCCAATTTTTGGAGACTGCCTGAACGCTGCAGTATTCTTGGTGAGGTTTTTCAGAAATAGTTTGCCATTGCCTTCTTCCTAGGGCTGAGAAAGAGTAACTGGCCTAAGGTCATCCAGCTGGTTTCATGCCCAAGGAAAGTAGAATTTATGGTTTCCCAGTTTCTAACTTGATACTTTAACTACCATGCTAAACTGGCTTTCATCATGTCCTTACTGGGCTGCAGTTAAAACTTTCAGCTGTATTCAATTTACAGGGAATAAACTGTACAGACCAGGTCTACACTCTGTAACAAGTAATGCACAGTCCAGGCTAGTAGATTCAAAACAAAGTGATGACCTTGAATTACAGACAGGATGACACAACTATCTATTGCAATATGTCCTTTATTCACAGTTTTTTATCAGTCTATTGGTAGCTATACTGGGAGTAATTCAGTAAAGACTGAATAGGCAACATTTGTTAATTTTCATAAGCCACCCGATGCTTTCATTTGAACAATTTAAATCCCAAGTGAAATGTGTACATATCTGCACAGATAGACATATACATATCGAATTATATGTTTTAATATATCAAAACATAGATTAGCAGTTAGATTTTGACCAACCAAGAATTAGTATGGCTACAATCAATGCAAAAATTGATTTTACATATTTGATTATCGATTTGTTAGATTTATACCCCAATGACCCTTCCTTATAAAATTAAACACAGTGAAAAAAATGAAAAGGATAGGACAGGAAAATCTGGAACATCTACAAGAAAGTGAAAAAGTCAATATGGCTGTTGAAATCATAAGATCTTTTTTTAGGTGTGTTGCATGTATCAAACACACACACACAAATAAATAAATGGTGAAGCTTCAATCTTGACTCTTTTACCACCCCACAATGCTCTTAAATGGAAGGGTTAACATCAGTTTTATCTATTCAGTTAAAATTCACACTAGAAACTGCTTCTATTCTAGAAAAAGCAGCCTTTCTTGAGATTGCATTGAAGTGCTCCATTCTCTCTAGAACAGTGGTTCTCAACCTGTGGGCTGGGATCCCATTTGGGGCCGAATGACCATTTCACGGGGGTCGCCAAACAACGCAGTCCACCATTTTTTTTTCCCTTTTCCTTAGCTGTGCTACTCCCTTTTATTCTATTGGCTTTTGAAAGCCAATAGAATAGACTCTCTTGAATAGAGTCTAATTCTATTGACTTTCAAAAGCCAATAGGAATTGTCCTGCTGAGCCCACCAAAAGTCCCATTCTGCAAACGGTGCTGCACCAGTTGAGTAGTCCTTGAACTTACGACCGGTTGAGTAGTCTTCGAATTACGACCGGTTGGGGATCGCAGCATTAAAAAGGTTGAGAACCACTGCTCTAGAATATTATTCTTTTTCTACTAATTATTGCAATCTCAGCATCACACAGATTTGATGAATCCAAGTTCCAGCAAAATTCCTCACCTTAAATAAATCACTCTTCAAAAATTAGTAAACATCCATCCTATAGTAAAATCCTCTCTAGAATCCAGAACTCTGTGTGTTAATATAGAAAACAATGCATGGAAACTGCCACACACCCCAGGTGTCATCAGTCATCCAATCAGGAAGCTAAAAGAATTGACCAAGCATGAGCAGAATGAAACAATAGAGATCTACTGTGCCCCTGTATCAAAAAGCAAACCTCTCTCCCGTACACTGAAGCTTGCAATTCATCACAAGCCACTAATACTTCAATAGTACTACAGTACAATTACCAGGTTTCCCTCATCCCTTCCTTTTGGGAGGAAGGTTAATTTGGCTTTAGAGTGTTTTGACATTAGCCCTCCGATAGCAGCTTAAAAGACAAGTAGGTGAATAAGCCAAAAATTGTTGTTGGTTTTACTGTATTTTTAAAAATTTAAACATTGGAAATCTGAAATTTTGAAAAAAAAAACAAACAACAATTTTAAACTATTTCCTATTTAAAATCAATTGCTTTTTTTCTGTAATGGGATTCCAAATCCTTAAAAAAAAAAAAAAAACCTCCTTTTCTCTCTGCCACATAAGCTTAGTTAAAGATGCACCCTCCTAAACAAAATCTCCCTTATTTCTTACAACTTTCTTGAAAAGCGTTTGGAACCTTTCCCAGTGCAAGGAATAATCAACATATACTATACTTCACTAATTGTTGCTGAACTCTTTTCAGGACAGCAGTTACAGTAATGGGGAAGTCCAATAATAAGTACAGGTACGTGTGTATTATATGTCATCCAGCATTTTTCCAGACCAAGCCTATTGTGATTTATCCAAAACATAAGAATTAAAATATCTCCCTGATTATTCTACTTATTTCTTCATCCATCCTTCTGTTTCTTTTTAACTACAAGTGCCTGAAAAATGTGCCAGAGAAACCTAGTATCTTAAACCACCCTGCACAAAGTACTGCAACAACAAACTTGTAATGTGAAGCTTGGCATTCAAGATTATTTATGGCCATCATTTGCATTTACAGAGGTATTTGTCAAATGTGTTCAAGAAGAGGGTGGATAGACATTCTCTACAGAATGCTGTAATTTGGGTATCTTCATAAGCATTTAGACCAGTGGTTCTCAACCTGTGGGTCGGGACCCCATTTGGGGTCGAACAAGCATTTCACGGGGGTCGCCAAACAATGCAGTCCACCATTTTTCCCCCTTTTCCTTAGCTGTGCTACTCCCTTTTATTCTATTGGCTTTTGAAAGCCAATAGAATAGACTCTCTTGAATAGAGTCTAATTCCATTGGCTTTCAAAAGCCAATAGGAATTGTCCAGGCTGTCTCTGCCCTGCTGAGCCCGCCAAAAGTCCCATTCTGCAAACAGTGCTGCACCAGTTGAGTAGTCCTCGACTTACGACCGGTTGAGTAGTCCTCGACTTACGACCGGTTGGGGGTCACGGCATTAAAAAGGTTGAGAACCACTGATTTAGACTCTCCTTATTCTATTTCCTTTTACTGCCTCTGCTTCAGAAATCTGATCATGTTGTGGGAAGTCAGCATCCCACCGAGAAGGAAATATTAAAGAGGCAGAAAAGCATGCCCAGTTTTCTTAATAGCCCCAAGTCTCCCTCCCCCAAGCAGAAACCAGCTCTGTAGAAATGCAGATGTAAATAATCCAGGAAGGTTGGAGGCCCCAGCTAGAAGTTTAGGAAGACAAAGACACCTAAAATCTACATACCCCACCCAAACTCTTAAGATAAGACATAATAGGATTGACCCACAGATCCCAAAGGGCACACTTAGACTCAGGTCAAAGTTCATGCCACAGGAACAACTCCTAACAAAAGGCTCAAGAAGATATAAAAACCTACTCCCTACATGTGCTCTCTTTCTTTTCTTTTAGAGCCATTGTGGACTGCCTTGATCTGGTAGATATCCAGTTGATAGCTTTGCGTATATGCATCAGAACTCCTTCTTAGATAGGGCATTATAGGAAAAAGGCAGGGACGTATATAATCTACACATGCTCTAAAAAGTGAAGTTATAATCTAGGTAAGCGACATAAAACAGAATGAGAAAGGATGTTTTAAATATAAAAATTATTTCTTATTAGTATGATTAACATATCAAATAATTACAATTAATTTGTTTTGTATTGATTTTTAAAATTTAGTTTGAATTACACTTTGAGATTTCAAAAGCCTCGCTAATTCTTTATATATCTGGGATTCTTTAGAGCATTTTGCTCATTTTTTTACCTGGGCAATCTGTGTTGCAGGGTTAATCACTGGCACACTTTCAGTTTCTCCTGTGGGAATAAAGAGCTTCAGTCAATTAACCTGACTTATTAGACTTACTATATATATATGTATAAATGGGAGCAGAGTAATTTGCAATTTGTTGTAGATGTAAAGTTCTCCCTTTTGTAGAACACACAGTCCTATTTTGAACCTCTGATACCTTTTTGTACAATCTATCACAATTACAGGATTTTTTTGCAATAGGGATGTGTGTGTGTGTGTGTGTGAGTGTGTGTGTGTGTGTGTACTGTATACATATATAGATGCTATGACATCCACAAAGGGGTCGAAAAATAAACAAGATGGCATAATCAAAACCCTACACTTTTTCTATGGTGTGTTGCAGACACAATACGTGTAAAAAAGCAGCAGGGTTTCAATTGTGAGCTCACTCCCTCCATTTTAAAAATGCTTTTTAAACACCCTGTGGCTATACCTGCAGCTGTGCAGAAGTGGCCAGTACTGTGATGGAAATGTTATGCTGTGAACATGCAATGGAATACGAAATTGATTCCATTGCTCATTTATTCCAGTTAATTTTTTGTAAATACATGGAAAAATAATGACAGTGGAGGTGCAAGATCTGCCCCCCTCATGTTAAAGCCAACTGTTTTTTAAAGTTCCATTTCATTTGTGGACTTTTTTTCCTTCATTTATTACAATTTACTTTTTTTATCTCCGTTATATTGTAGGGTTAGCACCAAGTAGTGTCTCTAGGGCAAACACCAACTCCACGTTTTTGCTACCAAAGGTCAGATATTCAGTTAATGAACCCAGTTTTCTATCTATAAGTAGTAACAGTGCTTTTTTTGTAAAAAAAAAAAAAAAAAAAAAAGGTGCCGGAACTCACACATGTCATACAACCCGCCTTGCCTACCCTACAAGGTTCCATTCAAAAAAGGTGCCGGAACTCCATTCTGCGCGTTGTATGACAAAAAAAGCCCTGAGCAGTAATATTCCATGTGAGATGTTTTCATATTAGGATGATCTAGAAATTACCCCAGAAAAGTTAAGACTTAGTAGATTTCCAAATACTTTAAATTTAGTCCTAATTCCTTTCTAGGATTATTTATTCCCAGATGCCTAAAACTGCACTTAAAATCCTTTTTCCATATTTTTCACCTTCCAAAACCTTTCTCTTAAGATATGGACTGGCAGACCTACTGGTTTAATATATTTTAAAATACCATTTTTCTATACATGTAGAAGACAAAATAATCTAATAACACTTGTGCAATAGTTTTACCACAAACATGCTATATGAAAGAAAACTAAATACTGTACTGCATAATAAACCTTATAAAACGGGAAATGGCTATTTTCTCCCAATCAGACTCCCTTCCATTCTATTGGGAATGATGAGAATTATAGTTGTTTTAATCGGAAGTGTACAGATTAGATGAAAAAGAAAACCTCTTAATTGTTCACCAAAGAACTCAAAGGCATTTCTCTTAAAATGGATTTAGGCTCTCATTAGTGAAAATCAAATCAAATTTCTCAAACAGTAAGGATTGAAAACTTTTCAGCACTTCTCATCTCAAAGATTGTGATGTATGTTTTGGCCTAATTTGGCTGTTCTAAAATAGTTTCTTGCTGCTCCTTCACCTTATGAGAATCTTCCTAAACCTTCCAGTATACTTTTGATACTCTTACTTTATCCTTAGAACAAGTCAATTTGCTGTCTGGGAATAGGTTAACATATTATTTGTGGTTTAGCATTATGTGAACTTAACCAATGTGGTTTGTAAGCTATAATTTATAGCTAAGGGCAATGTATTGACCTAATCAATTTTAAATTATCCAATAAACCATAGCTAAACAAATATAATTTAATGTTGTGAATCTGATCTAAATATTTTTCATTCCCAGATTTACCAAAGGTCAAATGTTAAATGTTTTCTTCTTCGCTAATGTCCTAGTATTTCTATCCATTTGGTCTGCTCTGCTTCTAACAAATATATAGTATCATATTTACAATAAATTAGTAAGGAAATCAATGAATGAGAAAGTCTACATGTATAGACATTTGAAAAACTACATCTTTTATTTTACAATGGTTAGGCCTGATTCCTGCAGGGATCATGAAATAAACCACCTCTTTATATATATATTTTTCAAGAATATGACCGGACATTGACCTCAGAATTGTTTTTAAAAATCTAAATAAATAAATTTAATGAAGTTGTAACTTTGTTATTGTTATTTTTCAAAAATAAAAATGTGGGTAATAGTAGAATTGCTTTAGAAATATGCCCAACTAACCAGAAAAAAAGAATTTAAAAGGTTTAACAGGAATATCTGGAGGCAGGACAGGGCAGGATAGGATAGGAAAGGAGAGCCATGACCACTATGGCACGATTTTATTAATGTGCCAATCTCCCAATTTAGTCATCTTTCACAAAGTCCCCAATTTGGTTACATACATGGATACAACATCCTAAATATGTGCAACATCCCAGAAAGCCTCTGATTTCAAAAAATCAACACATCCAGATGTACTGAAATGGTTATCATTTTAATCTAAATTCTGTGTGTCTTACTTCCCATGGGGACCTCAGTTAATTGAAAACATCCTAAAATCAATTTCCACTTCAGCCAATGCTAGCAAATGGGATTTCCGGGCACAGTTTTTATATAATATCCACCCACCCACTAATGTAAAATATCTTCTGAAATATCCTAATTAGAATAACACATAAAACCTAAAACACGTATTAATACAGTACAAAGCATAGCCCTAGAACTAAAATAAAAACCTGGCAACCATTAATCTCCAAATTACAGGAGAAAGATGCTCACAACATTCCCATCTCCAAAGCCTGTAGAAAAAACCAAGTTTTGATGGCATCTCTGAAATCTAGGACTCCGGTCAATATAATAAACACAAGGCACTTAACCTGCTTCAGCTCTTCTGGTTGTTTGGGGAGTTACCACAATAGTCAGAAACTACCTGGAGAAAGAGCTTATAAGTATGAACTGCAACAGCTTTTTCTCACTTAAAATAAAAATTAAAAGCAGATTCAAAATTACTTGGGATAGGTTAGTAGTAAAAATATGTAATACATACTACCCTTTTTCACAGATATCACACTTTAATCTTATTCATCATGAAATGTTTTTACTTCACTTCTGAATTTTAAATTTCTGGAATGACATAATTGCACATCTTTGATTCTATATCTACCATGCCCTCCAACACTCATGCCTTTATATATTATATGTTTCTTTATCATAACATTCAGCCCATAACTTTTATTATTTTGTATGTTTCTTGTTGATGCTCTTAAAGGTACTATTTGCAACACTTTGGTTGTTTTCTGATGTGCCATTGGAGATGTAAACCTTTTATATACCAATCAATGTTTTTAATTTATTGGGGGAGGATGTTCTTTTCGATTGTAACATGCGTAACTTTCACAAGTCAATGATTTGTTTTTGTAATCATTATCAGTAGACAGAGAAGTTCGGTACTGTTGTAAATGAAGTATTAACACATATAAAACATGAATCCTACCTGAAAAATGGGGTTCCTTCTCTTCCTAGGATCAGTGCTCCTGATTAATGTGATGACTTGTTTCTCCTATTAATTAGCTGTCTCATCCCATTCCTACTAAAGAGGCCTTGGAACAGGGAAAAAAAGCCTGTCCAATAAGGATACACAAAAGTCCTATCTCTAGAAGTAGAGGTCTCATTTAACACTTAGAACTGCAACAGAAATTGGATCGCCAATCCATGGTTCATTGTCTATTTAATCTCCCAAGGTTTGGACAACAGATACAGGAATATACTGTAAATGTCTGTTACTACTTTCAATTATAATTTGCAATTTAGGCTTATTGTTTCTCCTCTCAATAATAAGGACTACACAGAGTTCTAATAACATTTATCTCAAATTGGATATTGGCCAGAATTTATGGGATTCATGGCAGCAACCTCTTCAAATGAGGTTTTGCTCAGGAACTTATTGGCTTCTACATGCACAGCATTTTGCTTCCATATGTCAAAGCCATAATTTTTTTCAGCATTTTCCGTCACAGATTATTCCTTCAGCATTATTGTTTTGTTTTATATTTTGTCTTCTATTTTGAATGTTTTTCTAAAATTTGCTAAATACAGTATTATGTAAGAATAAAAAAGAATTTAAATAGCTTAAATATATTAATTACCTTCTTTTCTATTTGAGTCCATGCTTCTTAAATATGTTGGATATTGTTTCAGGTTCAGTCAATATATTTCCCACTTTGAAATTTTACTGAGGGGAAAAATCCATCCCATTGTTCTGAAGAACGTTTACATATGAATTAGATGAAAGAGTTCCTAATTTTAATGGAAGAAAAAATATAATGAGGTTATTGATTACCAGTGTAGTATATAGTATTTGGCTCTTCTCTAAAACAAGTACCATTAAGAGTTTCTATGAAAGTTTTTACTGAGAAGAGAAAGCCAAGATACTTCTGTTCTTAATGAAGCTTTTCAAATCAAGAAACAACCTGCTTCCATTTTTAAATCCTCATTGTTTTTAGTTATAGACTCTGTACTGGCCATAATTTTTGTGCTGCCTGTTTGATTACTTATTTATTTACATGACTTCTACCCATCTCACAAGAGTAACCGGGTAACATACAAAATTAAAACAACACTTCACCATCTAAACCATGATACCCAAAATTAAAACAATAGACTTAAATCATAAAAGCAGCATTACCAGCAGAGGTTGCTTAACTCCCTAGCCCAAACACCTGGTCTTCAGAGCCTTGTGAAAGGTTAACAAGATTAAGGCAACCTAGATGTCTAGAGGCAATCTAGATGCCTAGAGGGACGTGGGTTTTTTGTGTCTATTTATTTTTATATTCTTTACTGTATTCTCTAGGTGCAAGGGTAAGAATCCTATGACCATTATATTACTTCCAGAATCTCTCAGAAATGGTTCATGTTATGGAGAAAATAGGTACATATCAGTAAGTAGGTAGACATGAATATTTTAATCTGATGAATGAAGGCAATACATTGTTCTGAGGTTGGAAGCAATTAAGAACCAAGGAAGGTGATATCTGTACAATACACGCATAATACAAAAAGTCAGTTTAAATTCTTGTTTTTGTATTCAAACATCCAGATTCTAATAGCAGCTCTCTACATAACACATTACAGTAATCCAAATGGAAGGGTATCATTAAGATTGGAACTTCAATCCCCATTCAGAGCAGGAATAGCTAAGATACCATCTGAAGCTAGTACAAAGAAACTTTAGTTATATTAATGCTAAAAGAGGAAAGACTATATTTGTTTTTTTTATGTTTTAATATTTGGCAATTTAGTCCTCAAAGGCATTTTTAGGAGACACAAGAAGAAGCATTAGCTGGCATGCTAAACACTACTGTAGTTCCTAGTTTCAGGTACCTGTGATTACTAGTTCCCAGCACTTTTCCATATATTAAGAAAGATAAACAAACAAAGCTTGACAATCTGTCAATAGCTCATAGAATTATTTCCAGTCAGTGAAATATATATAGAATTTCAGCTTTAAAATTATGCTGAAAATTTACCTAATGTATCAGAGCAGATCTTTTTACTCTAGGATCTCTTGCTATTTGTGTATCATATAAGGAACAAATTGATTCTCAATATTACATTTAAGTATTAATTATTAAAAGTGGAAATACAATAAATTTTAAACTTACCTTTGGCTGTGCTCTCTTTCTGTCTCACAGTATCAGGTCCTTTTTGACTTTGAAACAATGAATGTCTCAAATAAAGGGGAAAATGTAGCTATAGAAGCTGATGATTTCTGAAGTAGGTCTATCACACATTAATTATTCATTTAAAATCCAGGCATATCTAATCTAAACTTTTCTAATTATGCAATCCTCAGGTCACATCCTCCCTGCTGGTTAAAAACAGCAGCTACATTTCTTAAACAATCATTTTTACTGTTTAACCCTGGAGGAACCTTGAAATAATGTTCAGGTCTCAAGGAATCTCTATAAAAAATGCAAAAAAATGCAAGATCTTTATAATACAATTCACGCTTAACCTACACAGCTTTAAATATTATCACTGTGCGGTGTGCAAATTAAGAAATGAAGTGTGATATTTTTCAGTCACAATCTCTTGTAGAACTCCTAGTAGTCTTTCATGAAACCTTAAGGTAATGGAGGACCCCAGTTGATAAAAGCTAGTTCAATTATAAAATTCTACTTGATTTTTTTACTTTTTAGTAGCAACAAAAATTTATGCATTAATTGTAGTTAAAGCACTGCTGCTGGTGTTTCATAAATGGAAAAGTAAAAGATCTAGCTAGAACAAAGCAGAATGTGCACTTCTCCAGTATTTTTTATTCAGCAAATGTGATCATAAATCAATTCAATTTACTAATCTTCCCCCAATCTGCTGGCCCTCTCTCTTTAATGGACTACATCAGCTGTCCATGTTGACTTGACATACTGAAAGCTTTCCTGTAATATATCCAGAAAATACTATTTTCGGAAGTCTGTATGGCTAGGCAAACATACAGGGCCAGGAGGCATTAGACCATCAGATACATCAGACGGTTGTGAAAAGGACACTTAATTTAGAGTTTATTTTTTTATGCATGATCCTGTAATGCAGTGTTTCCCAAACTTGACCATTTTAAGGCATGAGGACTTCAACTCCAGGAATTCCACAGCCAGCAACGCTGGCTGTGGAATTCTGGGAGTTGAAGTCCACATGCCTTAAAATGGTCAAGTTTGGGAAACACTGCTGTAATGTTAAAACAGTCTAAATATTTCACTAAAAATGGAATTTATACATTATGTTTAATGTTTAAATGGAAATTACTTTGTGGAAGTCTCAGTCTTCCGGGATTCTTTTTACAACAGTGCACTGTTGATCAAGTACAAACAATGAAGTTTTGAGATCCAGCATTATATCAGTAAGTGTGCATCCAGCGTGGAATATACTTATTCTCCCTGGCCCATAATTATCTATTGTTTAAGGATATTTAAAGAATAAAATTGCAATATGAATTACAGATCTGTTCATATCAGTGGTAACACAATTATTCTTTCCATCTTTGTCATCAGAATTATTCTAATATATGGATAGAAATGAAAGTGAGAAAGAGATGGTACTAACCTCCATTAAGTTCCATAGGCTGCTGAAAGTTAAACTCATTGTGTTCAGAAATTCTGTTGCTAAAATATTGGATTATTTTAACAAACTTATTTGTTAGATATTTGTTAATCCTGAAATAAATGGTATATTAACAAAATCTCAGTATAAATCCATATCTCTAGGCTATACTTTACATCAGATTTATGCAAAACTGGAGTTAAGTAATTCACTAGACGCATTGGTGCAAGTTCAGTTCATGTTTAATGTATTAATTTAAAACAGACTTATGGAAATGGCAGACTTTAAACAACTTATTTATTGTATTGATTCAGTTAAATTTTACCTTGTTTTCCACTCTTTCTATTCTCTCCAAATATCTGTATTAAAACTGATAATATTGAACTGTTCATAATTTTATAAAGATTATTAGAACAAAACATTTTAAACATTAGCATGCTATATGTACAATAAAGAGAAAAAAATGATGTTCTGAAAGCTAAATAAATAGACTTTTATTTTACATTTTTAAACTTTATTTTTTAAAAACAGTAGTTAACTTCCATTAAACTACAAATAAAACTATTTGCTTGAAAACTCTAACAGAAATTTTATTTTACTATGCCAGTCCAAACTATTCTACATTTCTAACTTTAGCTTCAATCCTGGTGCTGCTGTATAGTGAAAGGTGCCATCCCATTCCAGTCCTTGTGTGTCTGTAAATTCTCCTTTCCCTTCCAGCCTAAGATAAAAACAAAATTAGTATGTTAAACAAAAGTAATAAATTATCCATAATCATGTACAACCTAGTGGTATTTTGAGATATCAATTTGCTAAAATAGTAATATTGACTTATTTTAATTAGTTTTTTTATACTGTCGTTCTGTATAAAAAAGTAAGAAGAGGTGTAACAAATTAAGAGATAACACCATCACTACAAAAGAGCACTAAAATTATCTAAACAATGATAGAAGAAATACATAAGGAGTTTCAATAGCAAAATTAAAATCTTGAAATCTTTTCAAATACCAGCTATACAGTACATGGTAATATTCCTATCCTGTCAGTTCTATTGATCCCAAGTCTTCTCTACAGTTCTTAAAAAGTAAAGACATTCATCTTCCTGGGCTCTAAAATCAACCATAGTAGTGATAGCAGCCCTGAGATCAGCAGGCATATAGCACTTGGAAGAACTGCAATGTCTGGTATGAATAACATCTAGAAGAGTAAAGACACCAGTCTTACAACCAAATGCAGATTAATTAATGCAATATTTTTTCCAATTGCTACTTATGGCTGTGAAACTTGGATTTTGAAAAAGGCAGATAGGAGAAGAGTGGACACCTCTGAACTGTGGTGCTGGAAGTGACTATTACGAATCCCATGGACTGCAAAAAATAACAAACAAAAAAGCCCTAGACCGAACCTCACCAAAAATATCACTTGAAGCCAAGATCATCAAACAGAAGCTATCATACTTTGGTCATGTCATGAGAGCTGATTCACTTGAAAAGTCAACCATGCTGGGAGTGATCAATGGAAAAAGGAGAAGGAGCCCGTGATTGGACACTATAAAGATGACATTGGGATGACCACGGCAGATTTGAAGGAGGCAGCGTGAAACAGAGGGGCATGGAGAGTGCTGATCCATAGAGTGGCCAAGGGTCAGTCATGACTGAATGGCTGATGACAATAATAGTTCTTAAGCCCCAATTGGGTTAATCATGAGACAGTTGTTTAGACTAGGGGTTTTCAAATTTCTTCAGGCCATGGAATCTGCTGTAACACAGTTTGAAAAACCCTGGATTAGAGAATCTAGCCTCAAGGTCATTAAGTATATAAGCCTTAAAAACAACACTGAATTTGGACGTGAGGAAAAAAAATCACTAAAATAATACAAAAGCTAAATTTTGGAATTTTGAAATTCCTACTTTTTTTCTGCTACTTTTGTGTAGCAGAAATTATACCATCATACTGGATCTACCTATTAATTTGCTACTAATAGAAGAGACTATTTAATTTGATTAATTTGCAAGATTAATTTGCCTGATAAATAGACAAATAGATAATTCTGTATTTATGATATTTCTAGGATCACATAATTGTCAAACAGATCAAGGCAGCGCACAAAATAAAGTTTAAGATCACAGTAGAATAGACACTGATATTCTTGCTTATATAATGGAACTTTGAGTGCAGTATGCAGCCTGGTTAATTGTTGCATTACTTGCCTTCAGACTAAAAAGTCTTGGGACCAAGCTCTGGAACCAATATAGGAATTAGCTAATAATTAGTTAACAGATATTTTAGTTTACAGATATTTAGCCCAATCATCTTCAAAAACAGCATGATGTTGAGAGTATGACTAACTCTAGAACAGGAGTCTCCAAAACCCAGTCCATGGACCAGCACTGGGCCACAGCATGGCAGCAACTGGGCCACACAAACAAGCAAAGCCCCATCCGTGGGATACTGGCAGCACACAAAACCACACCCTTTCTGCTCCGCGGAAAAATCTTTCTCCATAGAACCAGTCCCTGGTGCCTAAAAGGTTGGGGGCCTCTGCTCTAGAAATATTAACTGAAGAAATCATATACCTACAAAGATAGGTTAACACAGAATGCTAGGCCATGACCTGTAAATTAAGTCAGATTCTTCTAGGTTGACACAACATAGTAAGCCAGAAACAAATCAACTATATTTTGGATTACATACATAAACCAAGTTACATAAACCAAGACTAATTTTCTAATACAAACAAGACATATTACCATAGTAAAGATACTAAGATAATTTTTGAGGTAATTTTTTTCAACTTACTTGTTTTCATTGAACTGTCCAGTATACTTGGATCCATTAGGAAATATATAAGTTCCTGTTCCATGTAGCATGTTGTTCTTGAACTCACCTTCATAAACTGCACCTGAAGGATGTTCTAGCCTTCCTAAACCATTCATCTAATTTAACGAAAAGTGGCATTAGCAGCTGTATAAATAAAATTACTCCAAATATTATTTTCCTAAATTTAGTAAATTTAAAAGGGTCATCCTATGCATAATTAACTCAGGACAAGTTCAGCTGAATAAAGTTCAACTTATAGTTTACTTTAAGACAGTCATACATATGATTGAGCTGAAAAATTAAACAACCCTGTACAGTACCAATTTCATTTAAGCCCATTAAAAAGAATGAATTCAGAATCAAGCTAAACATGTTTTAGGACAGATTGATAAAGAATTAAATTTTTGTCTTCTTCTACAACTTAAAAACATTGTGGCAGTGCCCTAGAAAGAATAAAAACTTGCTTCCTTATGATCTATTTTAAAGTATATGAAGCCTGATACTATGTAGATATAAAGTGAAATCCCTGATTATTACAGTCATGTCCCTCAAATCCATGTAGACTCTTAGTGTCCATATAGATAGCTTTTCTCTAGGTCTAGGCTGATCTGTCCTCAAATTGGTCCTTCAGATCTTCTTGTACTGTATCTACATCCTTTTGTAGAATCTCAGAGCACGAAAACTAACACATCAGATAACTAGTTCTTGCCTTACTTTGCAGCTTTAGCCTTGGAAAGAAAACAACAATTAGGAAAATTGTGATGCATTATGAACTCTCACCTATCATTCTGCTTAAGGTAGAAAAGCCAATTAAATGTTCTAACGTTATACTTACTCTGCTTGTACTAAAACAAGACAGTGGCTGAGACACCACTAGGTTTATTCAGGATATATATCAAGAGAGTATATTTGTGTATATTCACATTTTCGTAAATGTGGACATCTGGTTTTCACTGATTCTCCACCCCTACTTACTTAAATCCCCATAAGAAATTGCTATGGAAGGCTGAGAGGAAATCAATGAGATCAAATAAGATGCAGCACTGAAGGTTCCAAAATGTTCAAATGGAGGTACTTTTCGGTAAAATGAAGCTTTGGATATAATCCAAGTTTTATTTATTCACAAACATTTCTTAAATCAATTATTCCATCAGCTCCAAATTCTGATCACTGAATGTTCTCTCTCTCTATTTTTTCCAGTACCACAGAACTTTCAGGGAATCTGATAGATATTCCTGACCTTTTCTATCCTGTTTACTGTTTATCTTTTCCTTCCATTTCCCTCAACCCTGATACAAGCAAACATTTTCCCTAATGTACTATTTATATCACACAAAATATGTGAGTTTCTGCTAGATAATCACTTTGGAACGTCATGGCTTCATGGAACAGTCAGTTTTTATTTTTCCTCAACTGACTTAATATTACTATAATAGGAGAAATCATTAATTATTTGCATGTTTTTAGATATTTTTAAAAACAAATATACCTTATCATTCTTCCATGTTCCACGATAAATAATTCCACCTGCAGTTGTATGAACCCCATATCCATTTCTCTCAAGAATTCCATCAGGTGTTCTTGTACATTCACCATCTAGTGAAGCAAAAGGCAATGCAGGATGGAAAAACCCAATAAAATAAAAATTAAACAAGTCACTCAATAGTGTTGGTGATGTGTTTTTACTATGCTATAAAGATTTTTATTTGGCCACATGGTATCATGTGTCTTGAAAGTCTTGAGCTAAATTTGAACTGACAACCTAAACAAGCCATGCTGAGCTAAGTTTCTGGAAATTTCTACTGAAGTTTTGACAGAAGGTTTTACAGTTTGATTGCCCTCTCCATAATTCCTCCACTACAGAAGGAGAGCCATAGCATATAACTTGGAATCAGAACAATGGTCATTGAATCATTTGAAAACTCACTGATTATAAATAGTTCATTCTTCGTTACAGTATCAGAATTAGGTGGTTACCCAGATGAATCAGTTAGCTCAGACTATGAACCAATTAGTCCAACAGATGGGACAAACTTTAGTTTTAGGAAATTCTTGACAAGATTTTACCACTGAACTTGTCAGCTCAGCATTATGATTAATGCTGAGCTAAACTCAGTATGTCATGTAGACATGGCTTATGATAATGCTATATTTTATTTTCAATACTGCTCCCAATAACTGTAATATTCATAGTGCATCATGCTTTGATATCATACAAGAAATCTCAGGGTATACAATTAAATGTAGCTAAACGTTCACTAGTTGAAAATTTCTTCAAAGCCACTTTCCTATGTTCCCCAAACAGATTATAATTTAGAGAAAACTGAAGAAATCCAACTCTAAAACATTGATATTCAAAAACAAACTAATCTTAGCCTATCCTACTAGTACAAGCATACATAGCAGATTATTTTTTAAAATAATTCATTTGCATTGTAATGCTCAGGCTATTGTCTCATTTACAGCATAATCCTATTTTTTCAAAAATAAGAACTGTTGGATTAATTTTATTGCAAATAAGTGCTAAAGCTCTACAGCCTGAATTGGAAAGAAATTGTATACATTTTAATAATCTGTCACCAACACATCATGGTATAGTGTCTGTAAATATTTACCATACTTATCTTGATTTGGAAATATAAATGATATTTTATAAACTTCAGAACCTGTTGAAAAATAATATACTTTTACTGATCTTTAAAAGTATTCTTCTCCCTAAATGTAAAATATAAACAGAACGAGTTTAAAGTAGTGGTTAAGACACAGAAACCAGGAAATTCTAAGATCTAGGCCTTCCTTAAGCATGAAAACCGGCTAGACTAGAGGACTTTGGGCTTGTTGCTTTCATTCTAGTCGCCTCTCATCTAGTCGCTTCTCATCAGCCCAGCCCACCTCACATACATACATACATGCATGCATACACACACACACACACACACAGAATAATCGTCATCATCTGATCTGCTCAAGCTTAGTTCATTCCATCTGTCACCCATAAAGTATTCTACTGATCTTTGAGTGCAAACCCATTTCACTGGAGAAGTGCAAATTCTTCCTGTACTGAAACTGACATAACTTTTTGATTTCGATCAAGAAATATCTTCCTTTTTTTGTTTTTCTTTTTTAACCAATCATTCCATCAAGGAGATTGGAATCGCTACTCACCGGACATACTTTGGAAGGGGCACACGCGGTTGCTATGACGACAAGATTTACAGGAAGCGAAAGATTTTACTTCCAGGTGATTGTCGAATGTTGGTTTCAGCTGAGATTCCAGGCGGGAGCGGATGTATCTTTTAAGAATCGTTAGCGGTAAGAGAAAGCGGTTTGTAATTATGGGGAGGGAGGGGTGATATAGTGCCTTTCGGGCGATCTTTTCTAACGCGGTAAACCTTCAGTTGGCTTACAAGTTCCTTAACAACAGGGCAAATGTACGGAGAGTAGAAGGATGGAGAACCATGGGATCGAGGAGGGTGTTTTGCAACATACAGGGAGGCTGTGAGCTTTCTGAAAAAGTCTCTGGAAACGCTGAACACGAGATGCCTGTCAGTATTGGGGGAGACGAGGAATTTCAGTCCAGTGTATAGTATTTAGTGATGCAATATGGCTTTTTAGAATAATTGTAGTGGAGTGTTCTTTGCAAAAGGAGATCTCATGCTTGGCCCTGACATATCCTTAAGGAGGGTTCTAAATTAGTGGCACTGATGAATAACTTATGCTACATTGGATAATTAGTTGAATGGACTGTGTACAGGTCACCAACTACAATTCTCTATGTTTTTTTTCCTATTTTCACTGTGAATATTGAGGTTCTCCCCTCCCCCAATAGTGAGCATCAATATGTTCAGTTAGATTTAGAGAATACATAATTTATTCTGATTTATTATAGTTTATACTATGATGATGTATTTAATACAGTATATAATTTATATTATAATTTATAATACACTTGTACTAAATTTATTATGATTTATTTAAAGCTTTTTTACCTTGCTTTTCATCCCACCAATCCCAGAGTTCCTTGCAATGTTAATAAGAAAATAACTTAAAGTTAACTCAAAAAACTGTTGCTGCTCTTCTGGTGACTTTGTTAATTGTAATTGGAAAGTAATTAAACCATTACCGAAAGTAACTCATAGCATGCAATGTATATACATCTCTACAGATATAATTTAATCAATTTTATTGATTTAAACTTGATCCAATGGAGTATGATATACTGTTGCCCATGACACAAGTGAATCCTTACTGATAAATACACTCTTATAGATAATATACAAATATTGGGGCCAAAGAAAATTTACTAGGAAATAAATCTCACTGTTTAAAATAGAATAGAGCTGGAAGGGATCTTGGAGATCTTCTAGTCCAGCCCCCTGCTCAAGCAGGAGAACCTATACCATTTCAGACAAGTGACTGTCTAGTCTCTTCTTAAAAACCTCCAGTACTGGAGTGCCCACAATTTTTGAAGGCAAGCTGTTCCACTGGTTAATTGTCCTCACTGTTAGGAAGTTTCTCCTAGGTTGCTTCTCTCTTTGGTCAGTTTCCAATCATTGTTTCTTGTCCTGTCTTCTAGTGCTTTGGAGAATAATTTGACACCCTTTTTTCTGTGGCAGCCTCTCAATACTGCTGGAATACTGCTACCATGTCACCTTTAGACTAGGGCTAGGCAAACCCAAGTCCTGCAGCCATTCTTCATATGTTTTAGTCTCCAGGACTGTGATCATTTTAGTTGCTCTTCTTTGAATTTTTTCCATAGTCAACATGTTTTTTGTAGTATGGTGAACAAAATTGGTTGCAGTATTCCAGGTGTGGTCTTACTAGGGTTTTATAAAGCAGTACTAATACTTTGTGTGATCTTGATTCTATGCCTCTGTTTATACAACCCAGGATTGTATTAGCTTTTTTGGTGGCTGCTGCATACTGCTGTGTTTTTTTGAGTTGTGGGAGAGAGATGATCAATTAATGATGTCAACTGATACCTTTACTGTGTGTTTACATTCTAGTGCGACACTTCACTCGCGATCATTTTGTTTCATGGTTTTTTTTCCTTTAGCTAAAAAATGAGTTCAGTAAAGAGAAGAGGGAGACCCCACAGTAGAGGAGGAAAAGGAGGATGTAGTGGCAGCAAACATCAAGCCAGCAGCAACAAAAAAGGCTTGGACGAAATGTGGGATGATGATTTCTGCGTTTTCAGTGGAACAAAAGATACACACAGGTTAGCAAAATGAATTATTATTCAGAATATTAACTGAATCAGAATTAGGAATGAGTATTTAGCTGGAGGCCAGAGAAATGAAGGGGATCCAAGCTTCATTTTGGGTTTATGAGATTATGGGATTCATACTTTATTTCTCAGGTCCAGCACAATAAATTTCTTTCTGTGCATGGAAGAGAACTGCTTGTCTCTTTCAACAGGCAGCTCTTTTGCTCTGTTTGCTTAATGACCAACAGTCTTTTGGTGACCGCACCTGGGAGGGTGGGGATAAAGGTTGTTGAGTAGCTTATTACATGTGGGCACCTTGCTTAACAACCTCAACAATTTATGACCAAAATTTGGGACCAATTGTGGTTGTAAGCCAAGAACTACTTGTAAATGTTTTTCCCTTCATTGCTTTGGCAAGAGATCTTCACAATCTTTCTTACTTTCTTCACCCTATCTGAGCATTTGCTAATAGCAGAAGATGGAACTGATCCCATACAATTGTCATTTTAATCATAATTTTAACTAATGAATGTTATGTATTTTGATATGCATTTTACACTACTTGACTGTATTTGTAAATAATATACTTTTTCTTTTCTGTACATCAAGTTCTGTTAATAAAGGAAATGGACAGACCAAGCAGGCATCCAAGATCAAAACACCTCTGCAGACTCTTCATATGACTTCAGAAAATCAGAAGAGAGTAAAAGAACTTCTTTGTGAGCTCCAGGAGCAGGAATTGGCTTCTGGTTCAAAGTGAGTTCTTTTTTAAAACATTTTTTAAAATATGACATGCCACCAAATTGTATATGAACCCCTTTATTGTTGTGACTGAATAGGCCTTTCATAGTGTGTAATTATGGTATATAATTTAGCATATCTAGACTGTTGATTGATTTAACAAACAAGGTTTTGTACCCATTCTAGAAGAAGAAGCAAAATGTTTATTTAACTCAAAGTGGTTACATGTTTTATATAACAAAGGCAATTTCTACATTTGAACAATTAAATAAAACCACTTCCGGACTGAGAGAGAAAAGTCATTTTATATAACCCTAATCCTCCAGATTAATTTAGGTTGTAGCCCTAGAAATATCTTATATTTTCAGGACACTATCAGGCATTGGTGATTGCAATGAGTCGGATTACCTGGATGATGAGCAGTCCTGGTCAGATGACAATGTGTTCTCTAAAACCAATTCAAGAGCTGCTTCTCAAGCATCAGTGAACCATGTACTAGACATGGAAGTGTCATCTTTTGCTGTGCATAAGCTTTCCAGGTAATTATTTCTGCATCTATAACATCCAAGCCAATGTATAATTTAGGAATCATGATTGGAATGGATAATTATAGTTACTTGAAGGAATAACACACTTCAGAATCTAGTGACTCAATAGTAAGACAGTTTTGGTTTTGATTAAAAAAAAAAATTTCAGGCTGTTATAATTATCAAATTATTGTCAACAGGTTCCTTTTTTCTAGAAATTCAAATTCTTTGTGTTATTATTGGGAGGCGGCGGCAAGGGGAAAAGAAACAAGTTCTTCAAGTCAATTTTTTACCAACCCAAATACTGCTGATCCCTTTCTGGTTCTTTTATTCTGTCCTGGGAGATTTTTAGGAGTTCAACTCTGCCTCATCAATCATTCAAGCCATCAGTGTATTTTCATAGATTGCAAATTTTCATATTCTAAAAACAACCCCTGACTGGGATAACAATGTATATTCTAGTTGCAGAATCAAAGTGTATTATGCAATCTAGAGTAGCTTCTTCTCATAGGATAATATAGGGCGCCATTTTTAGAAGTAGTAGAGCTACTTGCTCTTGCCCAGATGGGACTTGTTACCACTGTTTTCTTCCTCCTAGGTATGGCTTTGATTTTGAGCATTGCCAAGCAGTACTGAAGTCTTACAATGGTAACATTGGGGCATCCTTGGAACATTTACTTTTGCAGTGCTTCACAGAAAAGTTTGGAAAGAGAATGCAGTTCACAGAAGCTTCTGTTCCAGCAAATATTAAAGATTGTTTGGAACAAAGGCAAGAAGAAGCTTTAGTCCTCCGTTCAATCTGTGGAGACAAATTTGTTGAACGAATTCAAAATCGAGTTTGGACTATTACATTAGAGTTGGCATATCTAACAGATATTCTCAGCAAGACAAAACAAGACAATAGCATCACCAGTAACATAGTTAATACAAATTCCCAGGGTATCTGTAAATATTTCCTCCGAGGAGATTGCAAATTTGGTTCAAGATGCAAATTCAAGCATGAAACTCCACATAGTCAAAAATCACTTCCTCCCATTCGAGAAGATGCTCATCTTAGAAGTGATAATGCTCCCGTGTATGAACTTGAAGTAAGATTTCCAGAAGATAATAAATACCCATATCAACCACCTCTTGTGGCCTTCTATTCTACTAATGAGAATTTGCCTTTGTCTTGTCGATTGCACTTAGTGGAATTCCTTTATGAAAAGGCCTTAATATCATCTGAATCTAATAAACCTGTAGTATATGATTTTGTAGCATGCTTAGAGGATGAAGCTCAAGTCCTGAAATTGCTTAATAAGACATCCCACAAATACAGTGTTCCTCCACTGCCTATGAAACAAAAGTTTCCAAGTGGCCCTAATAATCCACATCAGGCTTCAGAAGGTATGTTCATTTTCATAACTCTTTATTGGGATCTTGAAAAATTAATGTTGAATGCCTTTATTTTGCTTCAAATTGCTATGACAGCATTATTTAGGTATTATTCCTACTGTGGTGGGCTTGGAAAATCTTGCATTATGAATCAATTTCAAGAAGAAATTTTGTAACTGATTGGATCTTTGTTTGTTTTTTTGTTTTTTTAGTAATTTGCTAACATGGATAGAACTAGGCAATTTTCAGTTAGAGAGTATTGTGCTTCAAGGAATGAATTGTAAGTACAGAAATGTCAGTGTTTGTACTTCAGCAGATAATACCTAATGATAAAAATATATACTTTTTTAAAGTCATATTATACATTTCTAATGTATTGAGTTCCCAGTATGGAGATTGTATAATTGAAAAAGACTGTTCAAAGATGGCAGATTTTCCCATTAAAACTTGCATTGGAGAATGAGCCTTTAATATAATCCTTCATTGATCATTTGATTGGATTAGCACTTTAGACTTTGTTGTTCAGTAATCCAAATCTCATTTAGAGTATTTATGGAAGGTGTGTTATACCCTTTAATTGATGCCTTCAAGTACCTACAACAGTGGTCCCCAATCTTTCCAGCTCTGCAGACCAATGGCCCGGGGGGGGGGGGAAATAGGAGATGGTTTCATGCACACATGCACACCACTAACACAAATTCAGCTTTGCACGCTCACACAGTTGCCTCCACTTGTGCAGGCTGGATCCGAACAGGCTGGGCTATGGACTTGGGGTTGGGGACTCCTGCCCTACAACATGTATTTTGAACAAACATAAGAAAATTGTATCTAATAAAATCACCGTTATAAATCTGAAAAAGCATAACTTTAAGAAAATCATCAAAAAGCTTGTTTTCATCACAAAGAGAGCATTGAAATACAATGGATGCTAGAATGATAATATCTATTACAACAATAACTTTTGCCTGACTTTATTTAAAAAAAGCATGATACCTCTAATTACTGTAATAAATACAATGTGATTCTCCTAATATTTATGTATTTATTTATTTATGAGACTTATATACTGCTTTAAGTGCAAGCATTCTCTAAGCGATGTACACCAGTAAGCAATGTATATATTTATTTACATTGCCCCCAACAATCTGGGTCCTCATTTTACCTACCTCGGAAGGATGGAAGGCTGAGTCAACCTTGAGCCGGTGAGATTTGAACCGCTGACCTGGTGAACACAGTCAGCTAAAGTGGTCTGCAGTACTGCACTCTAACTGCTGCGCCACCTCGGCTCTTCCTAATGAATTGGACTTCATTTTTCATCGCTAGCCAGCAACCAGACAGGAAAATCCATATTACAATAGCGTTGTTTTAATCTATATAAGCCTCTTTCAAGAGAGAAATCAATACTAGGATGGGCAAACATTCTGATCACAGGGAAACTGAGAAATGTTTGGTAGGGAAAGTCTTCTAAAACATAAGATAGAATCTATTTTGATTGTACAAGCCCCTATGTTCATTTCCTAGCATCACCAGGCAGAACTAGGAAAAATGCTCTTTAAGATGTAGAGAAGCAATGGCAGTTTTCAATCAATAATAAGCTTGTTGAAACAGGCCTGACTATCTTTTAGGTTCAATCAGATCTTACGCTTTCCTCTATAGCAGGGGTCCCCAACCCCCGGTCTGTGGACCAGTACCGGGCCGCAGCATGCCAGCAACCAGTCCGCACAAACGAAGCCCTATCCGCAGGATGCAGGCAGCACACAAAACCACACACCCTCTGGTCTGCAGAGAACCTCTCTCCATGGAACTGGACCCTGGTGCCCAAAAGGTTGGGGACTTTTGCTGTAGAGTGCCCAGTTTATGGCTATATAATTTAATGGAACTCCTAATCTGAATTTATTTACTGTATGATATATTTCTACCATCTGTATTAGGGATGACTATCAGTGGAGGCCTGAATTCAAGGTATGGTGGGCAGGATTCCTGAGAAGAAATCTGTTAAATAAATTAGCCATTGGTGTACTGATCCCTGTGTCAACAATATTCATACCTTCCCCCTCCACCCCAAGTTAAACCAGTTTTGTAGAAGGCATTTGCTAATTAAGATTTTTTTTAAAGCATCAACAGAGGTGGAAGCTGAGGAGGATGAGAATGACCAAGAGGGCCTACAAACAGTTCATTTAGAGAACGAGAGTTACGTGAATCTCAAAAAGAAACTTTTATTGAAAAGCAGCACTCCATCAGAGCCCATTACCAAAGAAAATGTTAAAATTTGCAAGCAATTCAGCATTAAAAAGGTATAGCTTTTAAATTGTTTTAACTACGAAGATGTGTGGGAAAGTAGTTTGGTACATTGTAACTTTCTTTTTTAAACAATATCAGACATATTTATATTCATGTAATGAGCCTGAGTTGTGATTTTAAAAATCCGCTATTGGCCAAAATTATTTTAATAACAGATTAAATGTTGCAGCCCAAACTTGTGGTAATTAGCAGTTGGATGCTAATTAGAGTTTGTTCTACTTTCTTGAGTTCCTTAAAAAGCATGTTTTTTTTTATAAAAGTGCTTCACATATTTTTGTTTATTTTGATTAGCTGCTTTAATGAACAGTAAATATATTGTTAAATCATTGTTACTCACATATTGGAGGTTAATCATGGATGCTGATAAACTTGTGCGCATTTTTGTCAGTCTTCTAGACGTTACCAGACAATGTTACAAGAACGACAAAAACTTCCAGCATGGGAAAAGAAAGAAAACATTCTCAGCTTGCTGAGCAAATATCAGGTCCTAGTTATAAGTGGTATGACTGGGTAAGTGTATAATCTATACACAAACTTGAATAGAGGCTACATTCCACATCATGTCTACTGTATCAATAGCCAGTACTGCTGTTTCAATATTCATCATAAACGAGAGAAGTCCAAAATCATATTCACAACAAAGGAGGGATACTTTTACTTAGATTAAGATTCTCACTTAGACTGTTCAGTTCTCCATCTCTTCCTGGTTTAGCTTAGTTGAAAAATAAATGTGAAGAAAGAAAAAAGCCAGGCCAGTGTCTCTTTGTCTGTGTTTATGATTTACCAAGCCTACCATTTCTGGTTAAGACTAAACAGACCAAGAGACCAAGCTAAAAAATAAAAAGAAGAATATGACACCTATCTAGTTGTTAAGAGGTAAACTGCCAGCAATACAACTACTGTACGATTAAATGAAAGATTAATTATACAATCTCTACGTATTTCTGCTAATAATTCAAATTAGAATATAACTTTAGTAGTAATTACAGTTTAAAACTTCAATTACAAACACAATTAAATATAAAATTTTTTAGAACATCCTAAAATACAAAAGTCTGGTTCAGTGTTTTGTAGCTATATCAGGATCGTGTAAAGCAGAATTCCCCTATCTTTCTGCCTTTATAGATTGGTGGGGGGGGGGATGGTTCCACGTGAGTGGCCGGCAAACATGCGCACAAAGCTCCATTTGCTTGCAGAAGTAGGGATGTGTGCTCGCCCACCACTTCTGTGGCCCAGTTCCGAATAGCTCATGGCCCAGTAGTGTGCTGCAACCTGGGTTTCTTTTTTTTTTTTTTCAAATGTCTGAATCAATATTAGTGAATAGGAAAAAATTAAATGTATTTTTATTTCAATGAAAATGTATAACGATAAAGGAGAGATTTTAAGTCAAAAACCTATTTTATCTATATTATCCATAAAATGCTGGTTGGAACACAGTGGTTTGTTATGTGCTGCTTGAGGGATGGGTGATTTTCTCACACGCATTTTTTTTCTTGCAGATGTGGAAAGACCACGCAGATACCTCAGTTTATCTTGGATTCCTCCCTCGAAGGTCCTTCTAATAAAGTAGCCAACATCCTTTGCACCCAACCTCGTAGGATTGCTGCCATTTCTGTTGCTGAACGTGTAGCCAAGGAAAGAACAGAAAAAATTGGAATTACTGTTGGATACCAAATCCGGCTAGAAAGTGTCATGGTTTGTTTTTTTCTTTACATTTGAAGAAGTGGTAATTCTGGTAATGTGTTTTAATATAATTCTTTTTAAATGAGAGAAAATATAAACAAGTTTACCATTTTAATCTTCTCTATATATTCCTTATTAGATCTAAGGAAGGTACCAGTCATTTGAGCACATTTTGGCCAGTATGCTATATTATATTTTGTTATGCACCTCCCTGAATTATAGGCAGCTATATAAATTAAATTAAATTAAATTAACTCCCATTGCTTTTTTGCCTATGTATGGACATTCTTTTTCCCCTGTTTAAGTAAGGAAATACTTCTGAAACAGTACCCAACAGGTTCCAGGTTGTTTAGTTATCTCTACATTAGACTTTGGTAGTCAATATTTTTTACCAGCCAGAGTCCAATTTGCAATACTGAAAGATCTTTTGCTTCGTTATCATGAACAAGCTTTGCAGTGGGTTGAAATAAATAGAATAGAATTTAACGGGGAGAAGTATAAAGTTTTACAGGTACATCTGAGTAGGAAAAATGTAAAACACAAGTACAGCAGAGGGAAACCTGGTTGCATCTGAGTGTTCTTTTCTACTATAAGATAAACATGAACCAGCATTGTGGTATCACTGCTGAAAGGGTAAATGTTATATTAGTATGAGTCCAAAGCATGGGAAATAAGTGTTCCACTCAACTATGTTCTGGCCCATCATTTGTTTTATAGGTATCACAGTTCAAAAATGGCAGGACAAAATTGAGCAATTTCATGCAGGGCTACAAAGATGGTAAAGGGTCTGGAAACCAAGCTTTATGATTTAGGTTCTAGAAAAGATAACTGAGGGGAGATACGATAGCAGTCATTAAATATTTGAAGGGATGTCTCACAGAAAAGCAAATAAACTAATTCTCTGTTGCCCCAGGGGGCAGAATCAGACCTGTTGGGTTAAACAGGAAGGGAAGAGAACCTTCCTGACTGCCCATGATGTCAACCAGTGGACACCCTGCCACACAAAGTGGTGAGTTCTCCTTTGCTAAAGGTCATCAAACAGATCCAATAATCAGTCAGAGGGGTTTTTGTGGTTCTTGAATTGATCAGAGGATTGGATTAGATAACCTCCAAGGTATATCCCAACTCTATAATTCTAAACTGACTTCCACTTTATGATCCATGGAAAACAAAATAATCTGATAGAACAATGATTTTCTTGGCCATTTTAACATTTTGTCTTTTTTATTCAAGTCTTCATCTACACGGCTATTGTACTGTACTACTGGAGTGCTTCTGAGAAGACTGGAAGGGGATAAGAATTTACAGGGAATAACTCATGTTATTATTGATGAAATACATGAGAGAACAGAAGAAAGGTAAGTAAGCCTTTAAAACCAGGCAATTTTTCATTATTGTATTTTATATCCTTTCTCTAAATTTATTCTATTTGTATGCAAATGCTTCTGTTGAATTACCTTTCCATTTTTTATTTTAATGTTCCATTTTTGCTCTGCTAATCTGGCCAATCCAGAGATGTAACTGAATTCCTGGAACAATAGATTTTGAGGTTTGGAGAACTGATTCATTCAGCAGTTTTGCTGTGGTTGTCAGCTCTGTTAAAAGTGAAGTCATCTTCAGTCCCAGAAGTCCAAAGGTTGTAAATTTGTATGTTTCCTTCCTATCTTTGTGGTATGCAGAAGGAAGAATTCATTCATTCATTCATTTGATTCGTTTGCTGCTCATCTCACTTCAACAACATGCACATTCTCTTCTAAACTGCACTGTTGACCAAGTTAGCCAAACAATTTAAGGATTATTCCTAGCTTCTTTAACAGTTAATTAGGATTCAAATCATGATTCCTAGCATTTATATAATTATATACCAGGCACTGGAGAAAATGAATAAAATAAACCATTAATCAGTCTTTCAGCTACATAGAAAACTGAGAAAAGTGAGTGTATGGAAAAAGTAGCATTTAAAATTGGGGTTTTGCACCATGGTCATTTAGCTCTGAGTTCACATGCACTCATTACTACATACTAATAATGTACTATTTATGAATACTGGATTACTACATTATGCTAATCAACTTCTAGATTGGAATTACTAAAATTTGGTTGAAAGATGTGAGGCTATTCTTTGAAAAAAAAAAAAACCCTGGCCTGCTATCTTTCTCCTATGCTCTTAATTGACTGCTGTAAGAAGCTACTTTCCGAAAAGCAGTGCAGTAGAAAAACAAAAATAGAAAGACTAAATCATATTTGTATGCTTCACATAAATAGTATTTTTTGCAAACTTTATTCCTAAACATTTTACTTGTTTGGTAACTATGACTTCTTGTTTCAAGTGTGGCATAATTTTTGTTTGCTTTTTCATATAGTTAAAATTTAATTTTCAGTGATGAGGACAAATTATTCTCCTCCTCCAGAATAACTGAAGAGATATATTGTTTGTATTTCAGTTTCTGCCCTTATATGTAACATATTTACAGCTTTGGAGCTAGAACATTAAAAACTAAATAGTGAGTGGACATCCAAGAATCACTTCCAATACTGAAAGAGGTTGAAAAAAGATGCAAATGTTGGAAGAATTTTAATTTTCCCTTGTTTTTTTTTTCAGTGACTTCTTGTTATTGATTATGAAGGATTTAATGTTACAAAGACCAGAGCTGCGTGTTATACTAATGAGTGCTACTCTGAATACAGACGTATTTTCTCAATATTTTAATTCCTGCCCTATTGTCAATATACCAGGTGAAAACAGCTTCTTTTACTATTAATTCCTTCACTGTTTTAACCTTCTGATGATTTTACAGCAAATGTCTCCATTATAAGTTTCTATATATTTACATCACACTGTTTTGGTAGTAAAATATTTGAACTGAGGAAACTATACAAGTCTTAAGAATCTAAAAGTCATAGTAACCATGCTGCTAAACCAGTCTGTATTGTTTTGAGCATTATCCGATTTTTATTTGATTCCCATATTGCAGTGAAGTTCAGGCTATAACTACACAACAGTGCTCCAAATTTCTTAGAATAAAACTTCCAATTCTTTGCTCTGTTTTGCACATATTTTGGGTCTATTTCGCTAAAGCTATTTCTGCTAAAACTATTTATAATTGTTTACATCCCTAGGAAGGACATTCCCTGTTGAGCAGTTTTTTCTAGAAGATGCAATTGCAATGACTGGGTAAGAAGTTTCAAAAACAAGTCTAGCACCAGCAATTCTTTTTACGTAATATAAATTTCTTTTTAGACTGAAAATTCAGACTGTTTGTTGGATCATCCTTGTGGAATAACACAGTTAAACTCAGCTAATAATGTAGACAACACTACTGCACTATATCAAATAGGATTTTAAATTAGACTTGTAACAAAAAAAATGCCAAGTATTACTAAAACCTTAGTATATTGCAAGAATCAGACTCATATACTTTATATCATTAAGAATATAAAGACTAGGGAAACATAGTACAGTATGTTTGTGTTGAGGTGCTTTCATTTGTTTTGTAACATGAGCTTTAGTATGGATTAGGTGAGCATTAATGTGCATGACAGCAAGACGTTTAAGAGAAAACTAGGAAGCATGAAATGGAGTGCAATCTCAGATCAATCACTGGATTAAAAAGGGCTGTAACTTTCTGCCAACCACATAGGAAGTCTACAAGTAATCCTCGACTTACAACCATTCATTTAGTGAGAGTTCAAAGTTGCAACAGCACTGAAAAAAGTGACTTATGACCAGTTTTCACATTTACAACCCTTGCAGTATCCCCATGGTCACATGATCAAAATTCAGGCACGTGGTAACTATGTATGCATTTACGACACTTGCAGTGTGAAAGAGGAAAGCTGTATTTGCTTAACAACCACATGATTCACTTAACAATTTCAGTGACTCGCCTAACAACTGTGACAAAAAAATGTCATAAAATGGGGCAAAACTCACTTAACAATTGCATTACTTAGCAATGGAAATTTTGAGCTCATTTGTAGTCATAAGTCGAGGACTGCCTATATTTGTCTAGTCCATTTTCCCAAAATCCAAGAAAAAAAAGTATCTAGTCATTGCAGAAATGAAAAATATGATAAAATGTATATATTATATATTTTTATGTCGTGAAAATGATAAATAAATCCAAACACCAGGATAAAATATAAACAAAAACTGTTTAATCTACAAAAATGCAGAGCTTTCGTCGGCCAAACTGCCGACATTGTCAGAGCGTAAAACACCGGATCTGGGAGTTTGTTTATGTAACTGGCTGCCTCTGCGCCCTAGCCTTGATCAGATCATTAGTCACATCGGACGTTCTGTTCTTAAAGGGGCAATACCCGTCAGTGTATTGTCAGTTTTTGAAGTTGGTCTTCCCCCCCAGTCATTGTTATTCTCCTGGCGTGTGTGCAAGCACTCAGGGAGCAGCTATTGGTTTCCAAGCGCCCCATTTGCAGGCAGATGAAGCTTCCAGTCTCCGTCATTTTTCTGTCTGGGCAAAAAGTGGTCAGGTGCTCCATAGGAACCCAAACACTTTTCACCTGGATGGAAAAATGATGTAAATTGGAAGCTTCGTCTGCTTACAAAAGGAAAGAGTGTGGCAGGTGGAGGGAGGGAGGCTTGGGAGGCTTGCGCCGCCTGATCCTTCGGTTTCCCCCACCTGTCCGCACTGCTCTCCTTGCCTGAAGGCGCGTTCTGCCGGCACTGCCCTTACCTCCTGAGCCTCTGCCCTGGGAATCTCTGTAAGCCATTGCAGTTGTGGGCAAGCAGACAGTGGGAGGGAATAGGCAGGTGACCGCAAAAGTCAGACATCCCCCGAAAATAAGCCCTTTTGATCCTATATATATATGTTAACTATCATAAAATATACGAACACCAGGAAATTTATAAAATTTACAAGGCCCCCCACAGGGCATGGAGGGACATCCGATCCATCGGCAATTGGCTCTCTGATGTCAGTACGTTCTTTTACCCATTGGGGATGAGCACACATTCCCATATTTGGAAGATTGCTCAGTTGTTGATTACTCCCTATCTGGGCACTTTCGGGGCTCTTTTCCTCCACTACCTTGTAAGAACGCCGTCTTGTACTAGCACCCGGATGCAGAGTGATCACGAATGGAAAGGTTACAACATGACTCCCACCCCCGTTGGTGACTCCGCGACTAATGCTACTTCCTCGAAAATGTGCTCTTGCTTTGGAGACGCAAGAGAACGATGGGAGGACGAAGAGGCGTTTATTTTTATTTTTTTTTTTTTTATTGAAAATTTTTACATTTTACAAAAACAAATCCCCTTCCCATACCCCCCCCTACCTCACCCCCCCCCCTTCCCAACCTCCCAAACCCTCCCCTGGACTTCCCAGAGCTGAGTACAGGCTTAATTAAAAAAAAAAAAAAACTTAAAACACTTTTAAAACCTAAACAAATTTAAATACAATCATCATTCTATATAAGCTCCCTCCAAAAACACAAATTTAAACATTACTTTCTTTGAATATCTATATCTATAATATAAAATCTAATTTCTCCCTCTTTCTTTATCCTAAAACGAAAAAATAAACATACAAATCTTTGTTATACCATTAAAGCTAAATACTCTTAAAGAACTTAAAGTAAGTACATATTTCCTTCAATCTTCATAATCTTCTCTCCTATCCAAAAAGAAGAAAAAAAAAAAAAAAAAAAAAAACAAAAACTTAAAAAACCTATAAGTCCTAAACAAATCTAAGCACATTTAATTAAACAAATTATTTTGTCTTAAAAATATTAATAATAATATTTAAAAACTAAAAACACTTTTAAATCCTAAACAAATCTAAATACAATCATCACTCTATATAAACTCCCTCCAAAACCACAAATTTTTAAAATTTAAAATATTAGAATCCACTCACTAAAATAAGCAAATTATAATCCCTTCAAAACACAAATTTAAACAATATTATCATTAAAGGTTCAAAACTTAAAACAACAAAGTTAATAAACACATTAAACATTTCAATCTTCACCAATAACTAATTCCATCCGTAAAAAACTACATCCTTATCAATCTCAATTATATTAATATTATTAATTATTCACATTCCAGTTTTTTCCATTCTCCATTCTTCCATTCTTCCATTTCCCTTCTCCATTCTTGTATCAAACTCGTAAGAAATGCTGCAAGTTCTGCCTTAGGAGACTGCTCCAAAATTCCTGAATCTCCCATCGACTCCGAAGCCAATAAGGGTTCCTTAAATTCCTCCTTGTATTGATCTTTACAATTGTAAGTTGTACAAGTTATCCTCTGCCCGTTCCTCTCTTGTTGATGCCCCTCAGACTGAGATTTCCCAGTTTCCATTTCAGGCAACAATTCCACCCTTAAAGATTGCTCCAAAGACTTTGTAGGTCTAACATCTCCCAGAGATTCAGAAACCACTAAATATGAAACTTCCTTAACCTTCTTCTGTTGCTGCTTTTCTTTGGGATTATATACTACACAAGTTGTCTTCTGCTCCTCAACCTGGACTTGTTGAGGCCTCTCACACAAAGATTCTCCAGTTTTCATAAATATAGGCTCTTCAAACTGTGATTCTACATTCTTTTCTTCCAAAGCTTTAAACTTAATTGATGGCGATGCACATACCCCCAGGACCGAAGTATAAAAATCTTTTGCTTGAGAAACAGTATTAAGTCTATAACATGTCCCCAGGTAATTCACCACCATTCCAATCGGAACATCCCATCTGAATGAAATTTTTCTCTTTTTAAGTTCATTTGCTAAAAAAGCAAACTCCTTTCTTCTTCTTAAAATTTTAGATGGGATCTCTTTAAAAATTATAACATCTTGTGAAGCAATTTGAAATCTCTTCTTATAATAGGCTTGCACAATTTCATTGCGTAAAGATCTTTTACCAAAGTAAATTACCACATCTCTTGGCAGATTCTTCTGTGCTGCCACCACAGAGTTAACCCTAAATAATTTTTCAATTTCATTAAGTATTCCCTCTTTTTCTTTATTCAAAATCAATGCAAAGTCCTTTGCAACCATCTCCTTCAGATCTCCTTGCAAAGACTCTCCCAGGCCTCTAATTCTTAAGGCATATTCCATTTGTCCATATTGAAGCATAAGAATCTCATTTTCCATTTCTTTTTCCATACTTTCAATTTTCCCCTCCATTATGTCCACTTTTTCAGCTACCTCTTCCACATGGGAGTTCACCTTTTCAAGAACAGAAGCAACACCTTCTAAAGCCAAAACAAAATCTTGTCTCAAGATCTTATTGTTTTCCTCTAAAATCTTTTTCATTTCTGCCCTAATTTGAATTATAACATCTCCCATCATGTCTTGCAAGTCCTTCATAGTTATTAGCTGACCCCCAGAAGAGGGTGAAACTGTTGATTTAGAAACTGTAGAAATCCCTGGACGCTTTGGAGCCATCTTAAAGAAAAACCTTTAGTCCTTCTTAAGCAATTATAAAAATTCCTTCAAAAATATAACTCCCTCCAAAGAAGGTCATTATAATAAAAAGAAAAAAGGGAAAAAAAGGAAGAGAAAAAGAATTAAAAAAAAGTTTTACTCCTTCTTAAAAATTACAAAAAATTAAACAGAAAAAAAGTCCTTCAAAAAAGGGTCATTACAATAAAAAAAAAAAGGGGAGTTCAAAGGAAAAAAAAGGGAGAAGGGGAAAAAAAAAATAATTAAATAAAAAAAGTCCGTTCCAAAAAAAATACTTAGAGATACCAAAAACAACCATTCCAATCATAAGGAAATAAAAAGAGAAAGGGAAAGGAAAGAAAGAAAAACACCAAAAAGCCTGCCGGTCAGCATTCTAACTTCCAGAAAAAAAAACACCGAGGAGTTTGCCGATCGCCATTTTACTTTCCCTTTCAACAAAGAAAAAAAATAAAAAGAGAGAATAAAAATAGAAACAAATCTTAAAACTTAAAATCCAAATAAGTCAAAGAAAGCAAAAACTAAATCCTCTACTCAGCTCTGTCCATTTAAAAAAAAAAAACTCACCAGTTCTCTTTAAGCACGGAGGTGTTTGCGGCGGCTCGTTTTGTCCCTGAGGACAAAAACAGCTGGGAAGCGGAGACAAGTCTGAACTCCGTGGGAGCACTCCTTTCACCCCCCCAAAAAAAAAAACTTGGGGGGTGCGAAAGAGGCTCTACCACTATTCAGACACTCTCTACCCCCCCCCTTTGCCCGGGAGGGGGATTTTGAACCGCTGAACAGCTGATATCTGCTGTTCATAGCGGTTCTTACACTTACCCAGGAGGACGGCTACAAAGTAGCCGCCATCACGCACGCAAAATCCACCGGAAGTGAAGAGGCGTTTATTTACAACTTTAGAACCTCTACACACTCCCAAAAACAATCGAGAGGAATGATCCCCCCTGGAAACACACGAGAGGAAAGCCGAGAACCGGAGGACCCCCCCTTCTCTCCCCTTGAGGATGATCACACATTCCCAAAGAACGGGGAAATGGATGAATGGTGGAGAGGGTGTGACCCCTACACTGAAGACTCTATGTGGGGAGGAATGCAGCAGCCAACTTGAGGGTGCTACGGGAATATATCCGGAGATGTGTTCCACGTTGGTGGTCCGATTGCCCCAACGAGGGCCATGGATGGACTCTGGCGATGCCGCTAAAAACGTCCCCACCGATGAGAGAACAAAGGGGAAAGTTAGCGAGAGAGCACTGGGGAATGGGGGTTATGATGAGGTGATTACAACAAAATCCCGTAGCGTAGGGAAAGGCAATGAGAATGTAACTGTGAAAAAGGGCCATGGAAAGAGGGAAGGTGGGAAGAGAACGGCGATGGGAAGTGCTAGGAAAGAAGGTGAGGAGAGCAAACAGCGAAAGGATGCACAACGTATGCCTGGCCATATGAAACTGAGGAGTTCCCTTAGCTTACGGTTACATGAGGACGGGAGAAAGGGTGGTGATTTGGATACAAGCAAGGAATGCAAGGTAACAACGGCTAACAATATGGAAATTATGATCAAAACACAGGTGGAATGGTTGGGACCTGTGATGAGGGCTAGGAGCCGGGCGCAAAGAGCGCCATATCCATAAATAGCTTCCCCATCTACTGGAAGTTACCCTGATGATGCTGGCAGTCGCCAGCGAAAGCTTGGCATTTTATCCTATTAAAACTTTTATAGTTTTATAAATTTCCTGGTGTTCGTATATTTTATGATAGTTAACATGAATTCACCCAGGAATTACCTTTTTGTTTTTAGTATTCTTAGTAATATGTATGTATGTATATATGTATATATATATGTGTGTGTGTGTGTGTGTGTGTGTGTGTGTGTGTGTGTGTGTGTGTGTTTTTATATATAAATAAGACCTGGTCTTATTTTGGGGGAAACACGGGTAATTACACAGCACCATTCATAAAGTAAAACTGTTAACTGTTTGAAAAGCAAGGATAACTGCTTGCTTTTTTTTCCCCGTGATCTCTCTCGGCATA
This sequence comes from Crotalus tigris, assembly GCF_016545835.1. Taxonomy (NCBI): domain Eukaryota; kingdom Metazoa; phylum Chordata; class Lepidosauria; order Squamata; family Viperidae; genus Crotalus; species Crotalus tigris. Next base: position 579,943 of record NW_024100135.1, on the reverse strand, counting down.
CATTCAGGTATGTTTTGGAGCACGGCAGTCCATATATGTGCAGAGCAAAACAAACTGTACACAAGACAGGAAGATACACACGGACTGCTGCAGAAGAAGTAGAAGAGGATCTAAAGCGCTCTGGCTTGGTGAAAACTACAGTCCAGAATTCAGTCCCAGACCAAATGCTGACTTTTCAACAATTGCTGATACGTTACAAAGGTATCTCTCTGATGAACATGGTATACCCATTGGTTTCCAGACATCCTTTGCATATAAAAAATATTTGGTTTATTACCTGAAAGTTGTATTCAAAAATATTTAAGTAAAAATTGTAAGACTTAAACCTCTTGCATATCTATCTGTACTAGGTCTTATTTGTGCCAAACTTTTAAAGTTCTTTTTGGAATTTTTAACAGAGAGATTCCAAATTTTGAACATTATCTTTCGTAAAATAAGAATTGACATGTGAATTTCAACTATGCAAGTAGAAATACTGAATAATAGTTAAAATAATTTTCTGTGGGATATGGTTGATGGTGAGGCACTGGGAAATGTGTCCATCTTAACTTATTTTTTCAATACTTTCTGGGCAGGAAGCAAAATTCAAACTTTTAAATTCAGTATATTCATGCTCACACAATGGATAGAGAGGACAGGGTGCTGAGTGAAATTTGTACTAGGGATAAATAAGTGAGTGAAGAAGTAATCTGCTATAAGGGATACTAGAACTCTGTATATGTAGTTCAACAGAGTGATTCAAGTTAACCATTAGTAATAAAGGTACTGTATGTATAAATTGAAATTCAAGATTTTATTTATTTCACTTGCCATGATTTGTACTCTAATACCCTAATGGAAATGGCTGTCATGTAAGATTTCAGGACAATACAAAGGTTCTGTGAAGGAGAAATGTTTATTTTTGAAAGGTTGAAAATGTATATAACATTTTAAAAGTGTCAAAGAAAGTTTTGCTACATAGGAAACGCACATCTATTTCTCTTGTCAATTTTGATATAACTTGGTAGTTTGCATTTTTACTAATTAAATTAACTTTAGTACATTTTACTGCTGAGGTTATTTCTCAACTTATGCATATTTCTTTTTTTGTAGGTGTTAGTAAATCAGTAATAAAAACCATGGCAAATATGGATTTAGACAAAGTAAATCTTGAATTAATTGAAGCCTTGCTAGAATGGATTGTCAGTGGCAAACATTTATATCCACCAGGTAACTTAAAAACAGTTTAACAGCTGTGATCTGTTTTACAAATTGATTAAACTGAATAATTCCAACATGTACAATTTCATAAAAATAAGATATTCTTACTATTGTGATGAGGAATTACATTTTTAAAGAGGCATTGCATTCAGACAACAATTTAAAGAAACAAGACTATTTTTACTTGTTCCTTCTTTTCTCCTTCTTTCTCATATACAGCTTAATTATCTTTTTGTTTCACAGGTTCCTTCTTCAAAAGTACTAATAAAATGTTTAAATAATTGTGGTTTGTTTTAAATAAATTATTGAAGGTTGTACACAAGAAAATAAGGGAGTGAAAGAGAGTAATTGTAAAAGCAAAATATATTTTCAACAAACTAAAATATTAGCTGGAGGATCATCTGAATTTAAATAAGTCACATAAACGAAATTCAGGCACTTGGCAAAAATATATATTTTTACAACAGTTCCAGTATCCTGGGGTCATGTGATCATCATTGTGACCTTCCCAAAGGGCTACCAACAAGCAAAGTCAATGGGGGAAGCTGGATTCATTTAATGACCACATGGTTTACTTAACCACTTAACACCCAATTAACAACTGTGGCAAAAAAAGTTGTAAAATTGGGCACAACTCACTGCTCACTTTATGACAGAACTTTTGGTCCCAATTGTGGCCATAAATCAGGGACTACTTTTATAGGATGACTTGAGCACTAAGTGACAAGGGGCACTTATTAGAGTAGCTTGGAGGTCATGACAGTGCAATACATGAATAATTGTAGCATCACCCAAGCATGAAAATAAATGCTCTGAAAAAGGAATATTAATGTACCTTCCTTCTAACACACTAGACTATAAGTCTTTAAACTTTACTAAGTTAAAAACTCTCATGCAAATAATACAAAGAGGACAAAGGTGTTTAGGTGTAAAGAACCAATGGAACTGGCCTCCATTATATGTAATAGATTGAGGCCTTAAATGCTCCCTGTAGACCCAAATCAAGGACTTACTGATCATGCTAACTGCTTTTTCAGGGTTAATCTTCCATGCTTATTTATTTATTTATCACCAACTACAATTAGTTTTTAATATATCTATAAAGAATATAATAGAATGTCCCTGGTATAATGAATAAAAATGTTAATACAAATAACACTTTAAAACACCCATGTACAGTACTGCACGGAAAAAACAAAATGAAGGTAGGTAGCCAGCATTTAATGTATAAACAAGTACAGAACTCGTAGATTGCAGTACTCTCCAGAATCATTTTGTTTTTAATAGACACTTTAAAAATTTTCAATCATTTTTAAAAAATTCAGAGACAATATTTCACATAGGAAAACGTTTATGGGTAAGTAGTCATTGATGTGCATGAAGCAACATACATTATGGACATCTGCAAAGGCAGTAAATGACACATGTCCAAAAAGTGCAGAACTTTGATCTTCCCAACATCCCTCCATTTGGACATCATTGTCTACCCTGCCAATTACCCACAATTATATAAAAGGCATTTGTTGTAATTTTGTTTTCCAAATGGAAGTACTTTCTGCATTGGAAAATGTAATATATGAAGCAGAAGAGAGGAACTGAGAAAAACAAAGATAAATATGGCAGTGAAGGAAACAGAATAGCTTCTACTCATTATTTTAATTCATGTTTAGGTGCAGTACTGATATTTTTGCCAGGCTTAGCAGAAATCCAAGCATTATATAAACGGTTGCAGTCTAATGCCATGTTCAACAACCGGCACAGCAAACGGTATGTCTTAATTTATTTTTAAAAGAAAAAAAATAGAAACCGATATTTTAATCTTGTCAATGAATTTAGGCATTTCTTCAAAAGTTATATAACATTTCTTCCCTGAACCACATGACTTTTCTGCCCTGGAATATAGCCACAGTGAATGCTTGTATACTAATATTCTATATTTCTAAGTCAAATAGGAACTTCCAAACTACTGTAATCTGGTTATTGAACCAATAAGTTGATAAATGTATATTAGGTAATCTTTTAGTATTTCAACCATGTTAAATTCATTCCTGAGCAGGTATTGCAACTGAGAAGGCAGATCTTCTGGATCCCAGGAAATAATATTGCTTAAAGGAGGGACCTGGAATAAGCCCACCCTGTCAATTCTGGTGGGATGAGTAGAAACAGTTAAAAACAGGTGTCTCACAAATAACCTGCCTCTAAGCCATATAGAACTTTATAGGTGACAGTCAGAATTATTTAGAATTAGGAGCCATGCAGCTCATGGCACAAAACTGTTACTTGGGTGAAGAGTCCAAAACACCTGCATTACTGCAACCTGCAGCTTCTGGATACACTTTAAGGGCAACTGTATGTAGCATGCATTACAATAATCCAAACAGGATGTAACAAAGGCATGAGTGACTGTGAGTAGGACCTCCTAATTCAAGAGTGTGCACAGTTGATACACAAGATGGATTTGTGCAAAGGTCCTATGAATCCAAGAGTACTCCCAACTCTGATCCAGGCAGAAATGTACAACTGAGTATCACTTGTACATCTCTGTCTGGAGAGAGATCACTAGCACACCAGTGATACTTATCCATTTATTACTGGCTGATTTCAGCCAGCAGTTCCTTATTGAAAAGAAGTGAGGAGAGACAGAGACCTGTAGTATTCTGTAAAGCAGGGGCAAGGACTAGAGCTCTCCCTCCATCAACTACCAACTGTACCTTAGCATAAACTGGAAAGATGACAACCACAAAAAGTGATCTCTCATTGAACAGACCCATAATTCTTATTAGTGATAATCCCTTTGAGGCTGTTAATTGGGATGGAGATTAAAAGATGGTAGTTGTTCTCTGATCTAGACTTCAATTTTCATCAGCCCCAGCCATCATAGTGATTAAGGTAGTTGTGACTTAGCTGAAAATAACAGGAAGATTGGAATATTTTGTGTATATACAGTGCTACCTTTCATGTTTCTTTGACTAAATCCAGCAGGCTCAACCTCTCTATTCATGTACCTAGATAACATTACTTTGTTGTACACCACCCAGAGTCCCTTCACGCTTTTCAGAAATATGAAAAATAAAATAAATAAATAAAATCTGTTTCCCCATTTTATTTCTGAAAGAGAACATTGAACTTTCCCCAAGACTACATATTGTTGCTGGATTTCCAAAGTATTCTTGATTACAGTATACACTTCATATATAATAAGGGCATTTTATTAGTATATGGGCAGTTGTACTGATGTGGCTTATTTAGTGTCAAAAAATGAGAGGTGTACTCCAAAGGAGAATTGAAATTGCCCAATTCTGATTATGTGAAAAAAGTAATATGGAGATGGAACAAATGCTCCCAAAAAATATTTCAAACCTGTTCTCTAACCTTTTAGCTGTGTTGTGTATCGTCTCCATTCAACTCTTTCCAGTGAAGATCAGCAGTCCGTATTCTTCCAGCCTCCTCTTGGCATCACCAAGATCATCATATCTACAAACATTGCAGAAACTTCCATAACCATCAATGATGTGGTCTATGTGATTGACTCAGGAAAAATGAAAGAAAAAAGGTATTTAAAGAATCTGAGGGAAGTAGTAGATAAGAACTCAGAACAATAAACCATGTAGAAATGACCTGTTTGTAGTCCTCGCTTAGGGTTTTTTTTTTTTTCAAAACATTTTTATTACAAATTATATATGCAAAAGATAAAAGTCAGTGCAAACTACAAAAGGGGGGATGAAAAGGAACAGAAAGAAAAAAGGGGAAGAAAAAAAAAGAAATAACTTCCCCCTTCATCCCAACAAACAATTTTAATAGTTTATCACTATCTCTAAATAAATGATAATCTCTCTTCTCCCCATAGCTCATCTCTTTAAGAAAAACAAAATCAAAATGCTACATCAATCAATTTTTGTCAGCAAAAGTCCAGTAAGGGCAACCAGATATAACTATTTTCTTCTACTCACCCTGACCAAATAAGCCAATCTTATAAACCCCTTTTTAAAGTTATTATTTGACCTCATCAAAAAAAGTGCTGCTCACCTTTATTATAAACGAAAATCCTTTAGAACTTTAGCAGATTTCTTTTGTATCCATAAGTAAAATTTAAGCTGGGCAGGATGTATGCAACTTGTGATTACGGGTATAAATTTGAGGAGTGGTTGCAAAGCCTTTTTTACATTGTAACTTCAAAGAATCACTAAACAAGGCAATAAGGACTACCTGTATTCACATTCTAGTTTTGAGAAACAGGATTTTGATTTATTTATTTATTTATGAGACTTATATACCGCTTTAAGTGCAAGCACTCTCCAAGCGGTGTACACGAGTAAGCAATGTATATATATATTTACATTGCCCCCAACAATCTGGGTCCTCATTTTACCTACCTCGGAAGGATGGAAGGCTGAGTCAACCTTGAGCCGGTGAAATTTGAACCGCTGACCTGCTGAACACAGTCAGCTAAACTGGCCTGCAGTACTGCACTCTAACTGCTGCGCCACCTCGGCTCTTACAAAACTGATTACAAAACTCAAGGTAATTCTGAAGTATCTGTTATATTCTGTATCAAGGGAAGGATAGAGACAGGAAGCACACAAGCTTGAGGACCACAAGGAGAGATTCTAGAGCAGTGGTTCTCAACCTGTGGGTCCCAACCCCATTTGGGGTCGAACGACCATTTCAAGGGGGTTGCCAAACAACACAGTCCGCCATTTTTTTCCCCCTTTTCCTTAGCTGTGCTACTCCCTTTTATTCTATTGGCTTTTAAAAGCCAATAGAATAGACTCTCTTGAATAGAGTCTAATTCTATTGGCTTTCAAAAGCCAATAGGAATTGTCCAGGCTGTCTCTGCCCTGCTGAGCCCACCAAAAGCCCCAGTCTGCAAACAGTGCTGCAAGTTGTCTGCAGCGAAGGCGAGCTGTCTGGAAGTTTCCACCCCTCCCTGCTGAGTAACTACTAAAAATGTAAGTAAAAGAGGGCTAGGGGTGGGAGGTGAGAGGCCAGCGGGCGCAGGGAGGATTTCTGGCATGCGTGGGGCCCGGCAGGTGCCTTACCTCCCTTGGGCTGGGCCAGCTGGTGGCCCAGCCAGTGGTCTCCCTGCGCCGTCGCTGCCCCTTGCCAGCTACGCCTCGGCCGGTGCAGGGGGCGGCATCACACGTGCGCGGCACTCCCGGGCAGGAAAAGTCCTCGACTTACGACCGGTTGGGTAGTTCTCAATTTACAACCGGTTGGGTAGTCCTCGATTTACGACCGGTGGGGGTCGTGGCATTAAAAAGGTTGAGAACCACTGTTCTAGAGCTACATAATGTCCATAATAGGTCTGCAGTCTGGTCCACAGTTTTGACTCATCTGCAAAAGTTACTATTATGGTTTAGTGCTTATATATATTTATCAGTGGATCTGTCAAATTCAATAAGGCTTTGTTTTCCTGCTTTCCTGTCTCTCTCCTTTTTTATTTGTTTTCTCTTTTACCATATTTTTAATGTCCTGTTCCTATTTAGGTAAGATTTATTACCTAACCATTCTAACCACTGAGCTGTGGTAGCACAGTGGTTAGAATGCAGTACTGCAGGCTACTTCTGCTGACTACTGGCTGCCTGCAGTTTGGCAGTTTGAGTCTCAACGGTTCAAGATTGACTCAGCCTGCCATAATTCTGAGGTCGGTAAAATGAGGACCCAGGTTGTCGGGGGCAATATGCTGACTCTGTAAGCCACTTAGAGAGGGCTGTAAAGCACTGTGAAGTGGTATATAAGTCTAAATGCTATTGCTATTTAACATTTTTACTTGAATTTCTTTGACATACGTTTTTCCTGTTTTTCTTTTGCACATTTTAAAAGAGAAACTGGTAATATGTGAATTGATTGCCTACAATGTTTTATGTTTTTTTTAGCACTTATCAACTTTAGACTGTAAATCTTCAAGCAGTGATTTGTTGTTGTTGTTTTAAATATATTTGCGAACAAGGATAAAGACTGTAAACTAGTGGCCACATATCACAGTGAACTATCATGTAATTTAACTTTGGCTTATTGTGTTATGGGGAACCTTTATGATTTATTTCTTAAACTATGACTAAACCCATAGTTTAGCAAGAGATTTAAACAGTTACCTAGAAGAATTATACTTTATCAGTGTTATACTTCCTAGTTCATGTATTTTAACACTTCAAACACAGCTCTGTATTTTCCCGCTGGTAGGTATGATCCAAGCAAGGGCATGGAAAGCCTGGAGGATTCATACGTGTCCAAAGCCAATGCCTTGCAAAGAAAAGGACGAGCAGGTCGTGTAGCTTCTGGGGTTTGCTTTCATCTTTTCAGTAGCCATCATTATAATTATCATCTTTTAAAGCACCAGTTACCTGAGATACAACGAGTGCCTTTGGAACAGCTTTGTCTCAGGTATTCTTTTGCCGAATATTGCATTTTTTCCAACTAAGCCTCAACACATTATGTGGTTCATCTTGTAAATACAAATCTCCTTCAGTTCTCACTTCCTTTTTCTCCTGTTTTCTTACTTTTGTCCCTTAACGGCTTGCTTCTTGGCAAATGGGCAAACTAATTGCCTGATTTTTCCTGATTAGCTTACTCTAACTAGCAGTATAAAAATATTTCCAACTCTAAGCTGGCAGAAGCATCTCCTCTTTAGATAGCACTTATTTGTGTGCAAGTGCCACAAGTTCAGTGCCTAGGATTTCCAATTAAATAGATTGAGTAGTAATGTTAGAAGCAACCTCTATCTAGAGATGTGCAATATTTAGATCCAAAGCAGGCAAATATGCTTCATATCTGCCAAGGGTGCTCCCAGTGTACTCAGCAGCAATCCCTTAAAGGATCAGTACAGTACTTTTTCTGGGCTCTCATAATATTTCTATATTAGAAATTATAGTCTCTGCAGTCCCAAATTTTATTGGGATGTTAATACTATAGGTCATTAAATAGGTTTATTCATTTCTGTGTACCTTAGTGGCCATTCAAAGTTACGACAGACTCACCCCCCCCCAAAAAAAGCCAAAAGCTATTTACAACCTGGTTCTGCAGTTCCAACGCTCCACACAATCCTGTCATTACATGACTGCATTTCAGGCCCTTTATGACCTTTATGGCTGGTTGTAGTATTCCATTGTCATATGACCATGATTTACAATGGGGTGTTTTTTGGCCAGTTTCCATCCTTTTCATCTGTCTCTGGAAAAAAATAGTGTGGAAAGGGCAATTGCTGTATAGAAGAAGTTATTCAAGGCAACCCTCTTTTCTTCGAGCTAATACTGTAGCTATGTTTGCCAGATACTTTTAGTGCTTTAACTGCATCAGTTTTACCTGAAAAGGGAACTGTTCCTGGAAGTCACTATTTTTGGTTTTTTGGCTAATACTAGGTTTGCAGAAACCTGGAGCTAAATTGAGGATACAGTTTGGAGGACAGGAGCAAATTAGGTAGTAAGTTACTTAAAGAGATGGTAACAGTATCTACACCCATCCCGTGCTGTGGCCAGGATCTTGTTTTCTGTGAGAGCTATGTTTCAACATATAACCATGGATAATCAAATCATAGGTAATAGGGTATTTAGCCTATGGAAGTAGGTTTAGATTCTGGAGCATTGGAAAATGGAAAAAATATCTCAAATACAAGAAGTGATCAGAAATAAGTATTTTATACTGTATGTTTTGAACCTTTAACAAAGTAAGAACATTGAAAATCACTGGATAAATTGTACACTGGATTCTTGTCAGCCTCACTAGGTAGACTAGACTAAGAAATCAACTCCACAGGAAGGCTAAAAGTATTTTTATTCAGATTGGCTATAACAACAGAAGCTTGCAAGTCTGATTGTGTTATAGTATACTTTCGCTCCTTATAATTCAGTGAATTAAGAATGTATCTGAGCCACTTCCAAATATTTCCTGTCTCTTATGGGTATAAAAGATGTTGCACAAGATCTTGTGTATGGATCTTGCATATCTGCATCAACGGCATTTTTGTACTCTCCACAATTCTGTACTTCCTCGTACCAAATAGCAGAGAGCTTGTAATTTTCTTTGACTGAACAATATTTTTTTTCAGAATAAAGATTTTGGAAATGTTTGCCACACACAGACTTCACTCAGTGTTATCACAACTTATTGAGCCGCCAATGGGTGAATCCATAAATGCATCAAAGAAGAGATTGCAGGATGTAGGGGCCTTAACATCAGAGGAAAAGCTTACTCCCTTGGGCCATCATTTGGCTTCCTTGCCTGTTGATGTCAGAATTGGAAAATTAATGCTTCTTGGCACTATCTTTCGCTGTCTGGATCCTGCACTAACAATAGCAGCAAGCAGGGCTCACAAATCACCTTTTGTAAGTATTATTAAGATAATCTAGGATTCCCAGATTATGGATTGTTACAGTTTCAAGAAATGACCATTCTTGGTTCCCCTTTACCAGGACATGGGCAGCTACTGAGCCACTGGTACTGGATGTAAGTGTTGGCATTGTCCTTCAGTAGTGTTTGCACTCACCGCAGCAGTTCCTGCAATAGATCCACCTGCTCCTAAGCACCGACTCAACTAAGATTAAGGTGTTTGTGCCTAGTTTCACTTTCCCCCTCTTTCAAGGGTGGCTCTTTCTGGGTGTGTTCCTGGGAGGCATCATACTAGGTCCTGGCACTGAGCCTGTGTACCTGTCTGGACAGCCCATGCTTGCTATAAGAAGTAGAAGAGATGCTGTACTTGGGTTGCCTATTTATTCGGAAAGCCCTGGCAAAATGCAGCATGGCAAGAACAACAAATCTTTATTAGCACATTTAGGACAGAACACACTGGTACCTAGATATACAATTTATACACCTAAATTTATTGTTAAGACTAAAAAGTTAGTATAAAATATTAAAATTACCTAACAGTGAAATGAATATAACAATAATGCAAATATTAGTGATGATCACCGGTATTAACACTAAGCTTTAGTCATAGGGATAAATACAGCAAATAGAGGTCAAAATAGGGCAATCTGAAAAGATATATGAAAGTCCTGCTCAAATAAAAACGTTGACAGATAAGTATAATTCTCCCTGCCAGTAGAGTTATTTCAAATTTCATCTTTAACATAGGTACTCCTTGCTTAACAGCAGTAATTGGGACCAGAATTTCTGTTGCTAGGTGAAACAATGTGACGTGATCAATGTGATGTGATATCACTTGGTCATGAGACACTCCAACTTGTGTGAGGCAGTTGCCAAGCACCCAAATCGTGACCTCATGACCACAGAGGTTGGCGTGATAGCTGGAATTCTGAGTACTGGTTATATGAAGTATTACTCATTCAGCACTGTTGCAACTTTGAATAATAGCTGAACAAGTGGTCATTAAGTGAATACTACCTGTAGATGAATATGTTCTGAGAATCACTGTAAAGAAACCAACTCTACAGAACCATCCCCACATGGATCTGTAGGCTGCTGAAGAGAGGCTTTTTTAAAAAAAATATCTGCATAGGACTATGCTACTTGGCCTTTGGCTGAGATCAAGTATAGACTGACAATTTTATTATTGAGGGAGGAAGTCAATTAACCTATTATTTTACAGGTTTGTAAGGGAGGAAGTCAGTTAACCTATTATTTTACAGGTTTGTAATACCACCAATTTTGAGAAGTTCTACTGTAATTCATTCCTATTTATACATAGAATTTAGATAAATTCTATACAGCTGAGATTGAATTTTAATTTTAAATATATTAGCTATGTAATGGAGCATTTTTATCAATTATAAAGATTTCTCCATGGGACAAAAGAGAGGAGGCATTCAAGAAAAAGCTTGAGTTTTCCATAGGAAACAGTGATTATCTGGCTCTCATCCAAGCATATAAGGTAAGAAATAAAAAGTTACTCTTTTTACTTTAAAGATCATGTTAAGATTCTTTCCAACTTTTGGGGTTAAATAGTAAGTTTAAATATTTTAAATTTCTACTCTTTAGGGGTGGCGCCAGTCTTCAAAAGAGAGCTTTCAAGCAAGTTCCACATTTTGTAGACAAAATTTTTTATCAGAAAATGTTCTTCAGGTAACATAATATTTTTATTTTGCATCTTTATCTTTTGGTGACCTTGTACAATAATTTGTTCCAATACCTACTTCTTCTTGTGCCTTATCTTTTCCCCTTATATATAACCTGAACAATTTTAGACCAGGTTTGTTTATGCTATTATTCTATTTCATTTCATTATGCCTCTGCTCTGGATGGTGAATCTCATGGTTCCAGGAAAAACAAAGGTAGATAATTTGCACTTATGTAGAAGATATATTCAATTCATTTGATTGATCCTCCTCCTCCTTTGTACCATATTGTTGCCCCATTTGAGACTATATTCTCAAAAAGAACCCAATGTGGTACATATTGTAAAGGAAGGTATTGGGAAGAAGCAAGATTAAATACAGGTAGTCCTTGACTTATAACTGTCAATGAGCCAGATTGTAATTTGTGACGGTCATAACATGGGTCAGTCATGTGACTGACCTGATTTTATAACCCTTTTTGCCGAGGTTGTTAAATAAATCACCACACAAGTTAAGTAAATCTGTGCTCATTAAGCAAACTCCATAGTCATTTAATGAACCACTGGTTCACTATTTGTGCGTTTTGCCAAAAACCAGAGGTAGGTGCCAGTTTTCAGCAAAACTGTCCTAAAATGCAATCATGTGACACAGAACCCTGCAAATAGTCATAAATGCAGCTGTGTTGCCAAGTGCCCAAAGTTCACTCACATGATCACATGGGGGGGGGGCTGACTATTAAACTTCAAGTCCAGGTCTTAAGTAACCCCAAGGTAGGTTTGTCATAACTTCAAATGGTTGCTAAGTAATCACTGATAAGTTAAGACTTGTAATACAAGTAGTAAATTTTGGTTGCTATTACTGATCTTCACACTGAAGAACCTTTAGGAAACCATTGAAGATCACTACGGTTTACTAGAAATAATTCAGAAATCGACACCTTTAGCCACATATGGTTGTAGTTGGTAATTAATGTACTTAGAACCCAATAACTGTGTATATATTTTCACTATATATTTATGTATCTTTATACCAGATATATTTCCCACATATTTTCCAATATTCTCTTTCTATCTTAAGCTGTATTATAGTAAGAATGAGCAAAATGAAGGCATGCACAGGCCAGACATATTCTATCAGTCTTCTGGGGCTGGTCTACTGCTGTACATCACCAGTTCATATATTTGTATATGCTAAATGGGAATAAAAGAGTAACATTAATAAACTATTAGTTGCTGTTTAGAATGCTGTTTTAAAATCCTATTCGTAATTCAAAGATGTCTTTCCCATTTTTTTAGGAAATGGCACGTTTAAAAAGGCAGTTTACTGAACTACTATCTGATATTGGATTTGTGAAAGAGGGACTCCGAGCCAGAGACATAGAACAGAGATTTTCTCAAGGAGGGGATGGTGTTCTTGAAGCTACAGGAGAAGAGGTAAGAGATTTTTTAATCTATTAATTATTGTATCTACCTTTCCATGTTTCCTTTCTTCCTCCGCTATATTCTTAAGTAAAGGTTACATTTTACCTAATTCCCATGTAACTATACTGATTATTTCTGGAATACTTTTTTTCTTGTCAAGATCTAGTAGAGTGAAGATGCTTTTCCAATTGCTTTGAGTATTATGTAAAGTCATTTTATACTTTCTTACATACAGGAAGGTTCTCTCAGTCAGGTGCTAACATTGTGTTTGGTCCAACTGGTGGGTTGATAAAGCAGAGTAATTGAAGAGGAAACCTGTGATTTACATATATCACATAGTTAAACATAAGTGGTGTATTAATATAAATAATATTTGGTTGTCATTCTGACTTTATTGAAATTCTAACTTTATTAAAGCTGCTTAGTACTTTAAAAATGCATGGTGACATATGTTATTGGATAGCACAAAAAAACCCTCCAGAAACTTCAAAAACAAAAATTAGAATTTTAGAATTCATCTAATAGTAACTCATCCCAAGATCTACCTAACAGTAAAACAGATCATTTAAAAATAGTTTGTATGAAAATCTACTGATATATTTATACATTTTAGGAGAATGTAGATTAATATTTTGATCCTTCCACTTGGGATATTTTTAAAATTTGACATTTTAAATATTTGTTCTTTGGGGGTTTTGGTGTGTGTAAAAGTTCTAACATGGAAATAGCATGTATTTATATATATCCTAAAACTTCTGAAGATATGCATTACCTTATTTTCAAACATTTCTCTGTAATCATAAGATTAAGAAATCTCTTTTAAAAGATATGTACCTGATGCCTGAAATATTCAGGATTCCTTGCCAATTGCTCCATGCTACATTGTTCTTTGCCAATGTCTACCTAAGGAACAGTCATCATATTCTTTAACTTTTAGTATGTCATTATGTCATAGGCAAATGCAAATGCAGAGAATGTCAAGTTGATATCAGCCATATTATGCGCCGCTATGTACCCAAATGTGGTTCAGGTAAGTATAAATGTCAGCCGTCCCATTGGCATATGCAGCAAAAGAAACCCATGGGACATTATTTTACCAAGAGTATAACTTTACTGATAGATCCATATAGACACAGTAGAAACAAAGCCAGTTTAAGTTTTCACATGAAAAACTGCATGTTAAAATTGGCCTTTTCCCTCGGGTCACCCACTGTCCATTGCCCACCAATCCAATGCAATTATCTGCTAGTATTAATATATATTTCCCTGCCTCTGGTCTCTGAAATAGGATTGATTGTAATACTGTGATATTTTAAGGGGGAATTTATACACGAATTTCCTTAAGCATTACAATCATTTTGGTCTCTTAGCTTTCAAGATAATTCATTATTTTATTTCATATATATCTTCTATTCATGTTTATATATGTTATCAGTAAAGAAAACAAAGCTGAATGCCAATTTTTCTTCTTCATGTCATTGGCTTCTAACTCTCCAATGTATGTAGCTTATTACATGGCAACTTGCTTTTCTTCAGATATTTTCATGACTCCTTTCTGTCTGGAACCTAGTGCTCCAATCTGCTACTGAAGGCATAGTGTTATTGATCTCTTAACTATGCTTTTAATACTCAGCAGGGCTTTTTCCCCACCCCACCCCAAAGTTCAAAACTAGGACTTAAAACATTTGTAAAAACTAGCACTGCAAAGTTTCCTGGAGTTTTATTGTATTGGATTGAGGTGGGGACATTGGTTAATGATACTGCATTACAAGACCAGTCTGTGTTTATAATTGCTTGGTTCTAGGCAAGTTTGGGCTAAGAGGACTTGGCTGAGGGTCAGAGAAGAGGAAGTACTGTAGCAACAAGAGAAGTGCTTACTTGACACAATAAGGCAGGGGTGTCAAACTGCCGGCCCACGGGCCAGTTTCATCATACCGGAGCCGTGCCCACCCCATTACCGGCAATGGCGAAAAAGCTCCGATACGTCGCGTGACATCACGTGACGTCGTGAGTTTGACATGCCTGCAATAAGGATTCCTTGGGGAGAAGGAAAAAATGCTAACTCCTGGAAGTACATAGTGTTAGAAATGAAAGCTGGTGCTTAAAATAATTTGCTTTCCAAACACCAGCTAGTGACTTCAGGGTTGGGTTGGATTTGCACTGATTTTACATACATTGATCATGCTCACAATCATGATGCTCCAATTATCTTGTCAAACAAAAGCATTCAGGCTATGGCTTTGTAATATGTCCTACAACTAAGTTTGGAATAGGTTTGGGGAATGAGGTAGTACATCTGTGTGGTTTTTTTTAAATTTTAAGTTCCACAATATTACCATGTTGATTTGTTAGAGGAAAGCAGTTTAGTAAAAATGTCTCTTTCTATACATCTCTGTTGAAATAAACGGGGATTGCTTGTGGATATTCAGTTCGCAATTTTTATTTACTATTTTAGATAAAAGCGCAAGAAAAGAAGTATCAGAAGACTAATAGAGGAGCTGCTAAAATTAATCCAAAACCTGAAGCACTGATGTTTGCTACAAAAAACCAAGGTTACATTCACATTCATCCATCTTCTGTAAATTATCAGGTAATTTCTAACCTCCAGTCAGTAAAGTATTCCATTCAGACTTATTTTAGTATACATGAGCTTATTTGTGGAAGAAATAGCATGCACAACATTAGGCAATAGTTGCCTGCTATAAGCCTCACTGAAACCTTTTGAATATTTCGGTAGACACCAACACAAGCAGATGTCTTTCTCTCTTTTCTTCTGCAGGCTTCATGTGAAGCCTGCCTAGAGGTTTCAGATAGCACCTCCATGACCTCTTCAGATCTGGCCACTTTATGCTGGCACCGAACAAATTTTTGTTAGCAAAATCTAAGTGGCAGTTATATAGTATAATATAGATGATTTTTACAGAACCAGAGTTGTTCTTGTTTTAAATGTCCCATAAGTATTCTTTGGAATTCTGTATTTCAGACAAAGCACTTTGATAGCCCCTATTTGGTATACCATGAAATGGTAAAAACCAGCCGGATTTTTGTTCGAGACTGCAGCATGGTATCGGTATATCCACTGATCTTGTTTGGGGGAGGCCGTGTGAACATGCAGCTCCAGAATGGGGCATATGTTGTTTCCTTGGATGATGGGTGGATTAACTTCGTTGCAGCCTCACGTCAGGTAAAGAATTAAGTAACTCAGCAGATCCATTAAGTTTCTTCAAGCTGTTTTCCAAATATGTTAGATTATAAATGTTGTAACCTCAATACACTTAAAGGACAACATCTTAAGAATGTTTGATATAACATAACAAAGATTACATCTTTGATATAAACAATGACAGATAGTCGTTGATTCACGACAGTTGAACCCAAAATTTCCATTGCTAAGCAGGAAAATTTTTAAGTGATATTTGCCCCATTTTACAACCTTTTTGCCAGTTTCTAAACAAATCATTGCAGTTGTTAAGTGAATCATGCAGTCATTCATTAAGTGAATTTGGCTTCTCCTATTGACTTTGCTTGTCGGAAGCTGGTTGGGAAGGTTACAAATGGTAATCACATGATCCCAGGACAGTGCAACTGTGATAAATACATGCCAGTTGTCAAGCACCTGAATTTTGATCATGTGACCATGGGGATGATGCAACAATCGTAAATGTGAGAACTGCTCATAAGTCATTTTTTTCAGCTCTGTTGTAACTTCGAACAGTCATTAAATCTATGGTTGTAAGTCAAGGACTACATGTACTTTCATTTGCAGTAGTGGATAGTGGTGCCTTGTACAACTTTCTATATCAATATAGGGAACAGGTTCTGTTCCTTAAAGAATACCCCCTTCTGGACTGGCCCCTAAGGCCAACGTGGAAAAATGTATCTGTTCTAGAAGGCACTTACAATATAATGAGCAGCATTTTGTCTAATTTTTAAAATTTCCTACATTGAAAAGGACCAGTTTCTTTCTTATGACTCTATGGCCTCCAAGTAGATAGGTGATTTAAGAACAATGCCTTCTTCATGGATATAGATGCCTTCATTGCTTGAGAACCACTGTTTTGCAATTCACTGGCACAATAGAGACTGATATGGTACTGTGTATATGTCTCAGGCAGTAATGTTGCAATTACAATATTGTATAGCAAGATAAATTATAATCACCATCAATGAAATAGGCCTATCATGCTAATATACGCCTATTGTCATGATAGCATTATCATCTCACAGCTTTCATAGTCATTTCTGCTGCCAGAGAAAACCAAGCCTTGCCCAGCATTCAGAGACATTCAGAGGGAAGGGGGGGTCTGATGGGACCAGTGACATTGAGGAATGGATTCCACCTGAAGGCTATGCCTCTTGATAAACTCTGCTCTTATGATTAATCCCTATCTTTCCCTCCAGCCTATTGCACCTGGCCTCTCTGCCTGTGTCAGCAGCAGCCACTTCTGTTGTAGATGGCCAGCATGCCTGCCTCCTTCAGCCATGTTGCTATTATTGCTTCACAAATTCCAGATATTTCCACATAGATATAGGTAATCTTCAGTGAGGGCCAGAAGAGTAGTAGGTAGAATCTGTTTTCCACTCTTTTGGCCCCTCACTCCCAGAACTGCTGTCCTGTACCTCACATGCGGGCAACAGCTTTGTCGCTTCATTCCTGAGGTGTGACAAAAAGAAGTCTGTATGGTCAGCCATTTACCAAGTGACGTACTTTCCTCCCATTTAAAGATAGAAGGAAAGCATGTAATTGTGGGAAACAGCTTTTCACCTTCTTAAAAACGCATTAACACATTTCTGGTGGTCTTAAACATTTTGATTGTATGATGCAATCAACTTGTGTAGGTAGATAAACTAACCTTGTAAACAACATAAAGAAAAATACTCAAGACTAATCAGTATGTTTAACATTTCTGTGCAGAGCATAAAAAAATCCAAGTTATCATATAGAAAACACTGCAAGTTTGATATGCATAGCCTTCCATGTATGTATTTTGCATTTAATTCTTTCTGTCCTAATTTAGAACATTGGGATACATGTAAGGACAATGTAGTTATAGTTTCAAGCAATACTTTACTCAGTGGGACTTGTACAAAGACCTACAGTTGCAAGCACACTAAGAATCAAACAAGGTGTGTTCTTGAACCACTATCCTCCTGCCACATCAGAAATTTGGAAAAGGGGGTATTCAATATTTGGTGATGCAATGTATAGCAAATACTGCACAATGTACTGCTATTTAGAAAGAGAAAATAGTGAATAGAGCTTCCAGAGTCAGAGGCAGCATAAAGGAATGGCTATGTCCTTCATACTGTGCTTATGAAGTGTTTTGAGTGGCTGCTATTAGAAACCTCATCCAGACTTTATTTTGGGTGCATATTTGTGATTTATTTATTTATGAGACTTATATACCGCTTTAAGTGCAAGCACTCTCTAAGCAGTGTACAAGCAATGTGTGTGTGTGTGTGTGTGTGTGTGTGTGTGTGTATATATACATATATATATATATATATATATATATATAGTGAGAAATAAAATGATCACCAGGGTAATAAAACTATAAAATTTATTAAAAAAGCGCCTAGCTTTCGCCGTCACCTGCCGGCATCCTCAGGGCTAGTGCGCCAGGGAGTGAGAGAGTCGCTTTTTGCGCAGACTTTAGTACACCTATAAAAGCGACTCTCTCACTCCCTGGCGCACTAGCACTGAGGATGCCGGCAGGTGACGGCGAAAGCTAGGCGTTTTTTTAATAAATTTTATAGTTTTATTACCCTGGTGATCATTTTATTTCTCACCATGAATACTCCCAGGGTTCATATTTTTAATTTTCTCAAACACACACACACACACACACACACACACACACACACACACACACACACACACACACACACACACACACATATATATATATATATATATATATATATATATATATATATATATTGCCCCCAACAATCTGGGTCCTCATTTTACCTACCCCGGAAGGATGGAAGGCTGAGTCAACCTTGAGCTGGTGAGATTTGAACCGCTGACCTGCTGAACGCAGTCAGCTAAAGTGGCCTGCAGTACTGCACTCTAACTGCTGCGCCACCTCGGCTCTTTTTATTTCAGATAGCAGAACTAGTGAAAGAACTTCGCAATGAACTTGACCAGCTACTCCAGGAAAAAATTAAAAACCCCAGCATGGATCTGTGTACTTGCCCTCGAGGATCTCGGCTTATCAGCTTGATTGTAAAACTTGTGACAACACAATAGTATTAGCTACTGAGGATGGCTTTCTTCTAACGCTAATGACAGGAAAATGAAATGTAGCACTTGCCCTTGTACAGCTATTTGGAAGCCTAAATATCCAATTTAAAAGTCTGTTTTTTAAGTAGTTCTAAACAGTTTTAGAATCATGATAGAAACTGATATACATTTACACAAGGAGCTTGCATATTTAAAATAAAACTTAAAAGTTTTTCTTCCTTTTGCAAAGCAAGGAATAAGCATTCAGAAAATAATTCATGAACAGATCACACATTTAATGTTTAATGATTCCCCATTCCCTTTTTCTGTTCAATAAAGGATTGACTCTATGATAGTCTGGCAGGATGTTAATTTGTCTTTCCCCTTCCCAAAAAGGCAGTGCATGAAATATGTCATGGTTTCTACATTGCTCTGCGTCCAGAAATGAATCCTGTCCAATTTCAGTAAATTTACATCTGCTTTCATTTAGTCAATCAGTGTTGGTTACTAGAATTCAAATATCGTGATACCAGTTATGGAATAATTTAAGCATAAAATTGGCCTAAGCTTGCAAAAACCCACTACTTATTCTCAAATAATACAGTATTGGAGCCTGATGATGTAAACTATATACAATTATATAAATATTGTAATAAATAAAGGAATTCTCAAAATCAATAGTTGTCATTCTTTCTTTTCAGGAAAATTATATTCTATTTGAAACTGCTCAAAGCATTGTGGTTTGATTTGTGGATATAGTGAGGGAAGGAAGTTTTGCAAAAATGATGATGAAAGGATTTATATTACACCTATACTGGGAAATGGCTACCTCCTAAATTTTTGAGCACAATTCTATCCAGGACAGAAAAGTGATTGAGAAATTTAATTATAACAAAACTTATTTTATGATCAACTTAGGGATTTCATCTGGGAGCTTATTAACAGAGCCCAAAGTTTTGTAAACTTCTACCAAAATAAGGAAAATCTTGTGAATTCCAGTCAAACATTTTGGAAATAGGTCGATAAAGTTCCTTATGAATTTCTTAAGAGTTTAAAAATAAATTAATATTTAGGACACCTATTATACTGAATTTATATTTTTAAACAATGTTTCACCTCAACTACTTATTATTTGAAAATATAGTGACCAATAAGTTTCATGAATATTGAAGTGAACTATCAAGGACTATGTAGATAGCAAACATTGGGTCTTCAAGCGCACTATCATTCCCACATGCCATATTTGGAAACACAATCGTCTGCTCAGCCTTTTTCAACATGATGCCCTGCAGATATGTTGAACTACAAACCCCACAGATGCGACCAAAGCATGTTTTAATTTTCTATCAATAGTCTGACCATTCAAAGGAACCTATATGTGCACATAAATGGCTTTGTGGTAGTAGATAATATTAAAGTCAAGCAAAATATTGTCATATTGCATCTGAAAATGTCTTGCATAGAAAAATGTCCTTTTTCAATATCTTCAAAGGACTTGGCTATGTGCAGAAAATGAACTTATAGAATTTACTATGCAGTACTTTCAGTTGTGAAATTGGCTGCATATTCATAGGAAAAAAACCTGTCCAAAATATTTTATTACTTTTATTACTGTCCCATGTTCTTCAGAAACATTAATACTTTGTTTTCAACTTAAGAGACTGAATAGAATAAGAATGTGACATATTTTTAACTTTATTTTATATATACAAATCAACTTTGCAGGAACTTCAGGGGGAAAAGTCAAAATATTTTTATATAAAAATATATAAAAAACTAGCACAGCTGCTACAATTGCTATTTGTATACAAAACAAAATTTGGAAACACTGGCTGACCATTAACTATTAAGTATTCCTACTTTTAATTAAACTGCTAAGTGTTTTAAGTGTAATGAAATGTATATGCCTCACTGCTGAAGTGCAAGATAGTTTTGAATCAATCCTTGAACTCTACACAAAATTATTTCATTAGAGCTATTGCAATCTTCTGGTCCATATGGTGGATCAATGGTTAATACACCTGCCACACACAGCGTTGGTTGTGATTCTCCTTGTTCTATTACAGGGATGTGGTTTTTCTCCAGCCAATTCTTCAAGGAGTTTTTCTTTCTGTCCAGCTCTTCTTGATTATAAGTTTGACTTTTTCCAGCCATGAAGAGATAAGCAAGTTTTTCTTTGATTTTATCATCTCTTTCGGTCACTATTTCAATATTTTGCACAGCATGTCCTAAAACAACTAAAACAGATACTTTTCCATTCTCGAGGGGATTTGCCAGAAGAATGCTGTCAAGAATAAAAAGTTCATATGAGGATATATTAAGTCAGGGGTGTCAAAACTGGCGGCCTGCAGGCCGGATGCATCATACACAGGCCACACCCATCCTGGCTCCACAAAGGCAAATGTCACGATATGTCACGATGTCATGTGACGCGATCTAGTTTGACACCAGTGTGTTAAGTGATCACTTTGCTAGTTGGCTTTTCATGCATACTAGGCCTTTCTGTCAGTCTTTTGACAATGATGCTGTATCAAAAAAGTTTAAATCAGAATGAAACAGCTGCATTCCCAATGAAAAAAACTGAAATTGCTATGGCATTACAAGCCATTCCACAAGTTGCCCAATAAACCTGGGGCTTGAGTTGCATTAGCAATCCTTGAAGTGTGTAACAATTAGATCAAGATCAAAAGCCAAAATAAATGAGGGCTCTCCAGTTAGACTCATAAAATATTTCAATCACATCATATGCATAATGTAAGTTGCATGTTTGGTACTATTATCTTTCATCATACTTATCACATTTTCAATTGACATCATGCTAAGATGTAAGGTCAATTACCATCCATTGTACATATGCTTTAAATATTCTTATATCAAATGCTAATATTGTGCAAATCATTTGATGAAGCATTTTGGTACTGAGCAAAGTATCCTCCAGCTTTGGTCCTTAAAGTCATGAACAAGTTGTTTCAAATCGTCTCCATTGTGTGTGCCATGAAGTGATTACTTCATCAGCTATCCCAAAGGATGTCTTTTAGTGGATGCACACATATTTGCCAGAAGATGACAGGAGGGTCCTTGAATCAGCTACTTTGCAGCTTTGAGGAACTGATCTCTCATTGTGTGTGTGTGTGTGCGCGCACACACACACACACACACACACACACATATGTGTCCTTCTATAATGCATACATAATAGAAAGTGTTCTTTTCAACGGGGAAGGTTATTTGGGATTTGAATCTTATGAGTCACCGGAATTCTTTGTGCACAGAATTCTTTTAAATTCTATTTTAGCAACTCAGTAGGAATTGATCACAAAAATCAATAGATGGCTTACAGTAAAAGTATTCATATAAATTAAAAACTTTTCCATGGTGTTAATGTACAATTACCCTTCTTATCTAAACATTTTAAAAGACATGGGTAATTATTTTTACAATAAACATAATTGTTGATTTACTATCATATTGCCTATGTCTTGATATACAAATCAACAAAAAATGATTTTTCCCCATTGTTAACTGCTAGGTTCATCACTGCAAAAACTGAAAAATTGGCATATATATTTCACTAGATCAACAAGTATGGAAATGGCTGAATAACTGACAAAAATTTTTAAAAACCTGACAATGTAGAATAAGTTTACTAGTAAGTCTTGTCACCATTTATTAGTTGTAACCACTTTTTCCTGAAATTACCTACATATTTTCAAATGTCTATCCAGACAAAAATATTTAATATGTTTGCATTAAGATTTCATTTGCATTCTGTTTAGGCATACAATCTCCCATTTTAATTTGCTTTTCATTTTATACATTATAATCATTCATCCCTTTCATTCTCCCTTAACACACATTCTTTCTCTGAAAAAGTATTTCTATATAAAATTCACAGATACATACTTGGCAGAAACTGGGTCAATTGTTAAAACCCATCCTTTATATTGGTGTTTCTCAGCAGCCAGTACTTTGACTTCTTTATCCACAAAAGCTAGCCATTCCAAAGGAGTTTTCCTCTGCCATTCAGTCATATTTCCTTTTTACTGAACCTAATGAGAAAACAAAGCATCATTGCCAGCAATATCCTTTGCCTCTGTATTAGGAAAACTTACCTATTTCCATGATTAAGAATAACATGACCCTGCTGGATCAAGTCAAGGTTCATATTAGTCCAGGATATTTATTAAGAGTGGCTAATAGCTGGCTATGAAATGCTCACAAGCAGCAGTTATATCCCTCCCTGGCTATTATTCCCCTGACATTGATAGTTGGAATGCATACTACCTGGAGTCCAATTGTAATACTGAATCTCAAGATTAATAGCTCTTGATAGACCAGCACTTCTAAAATGTACCCAGTTCTTTCTTAAACACAAATCTTGTAAGTCTACAGATTTATTATGTCAAAGACTTTTTGAAAATCCAGGTGTACAAGGTTACAAAGTCACCTCCATCTATCTGCCTGTGCACTAAAAAAAAAAATAGACTATGAAGCAGGATTTACTTTTGTAGAATGCTAATTTTTTTAAAGAGGCTTATTCCTTTACTGCTTAGTTATTTTTCTTTTGATTACACTTTCCACTAATTTATCTTCACCAGCCTATTATTTCTAGGATCTCCCAGAGCCCTTTTTAAGAATTACTGTTACACTGCCTACCTTTCAGCAGAGGACTGGACAAGTTACATATTTTTGCTATGATATCAACAATTCTACATTTGGGGAACGTTTACTTGTTTGATTTCTTACTATACAATCTTTCCAAATGTTTTAGAATGCTGTTAACTTATCTTAGGCTACTAATAGGTTACTTTGCTTTAGCAATTCCAGTTCAGCCACTTTTCTGGCTGGTTTGTTGCTGGTTTTTTTTTTTAAATATGTTTAAGTAAATTCTTATTGGTTCTCTTCAGTTTAATTGACTGGTCTGATTTGGTTCCACCAAATTCTAAACAATTCTTGGCACTTTTAAAATTTGCTAGTTTAACAATTAATTATTGCTTATTTGTTATTTGACATATCCTGCCTTTCCTCAGGGTTCAAGTTGTACACACAGAACTCTCTCCTCCCATATTTCCCACAACCCTGTGAATTGGAAGAGTGACTGCCCAAGTCACAGAGCTTAACCAAGAGTGGAGCGAACAGGGAGCTTCTTGTGTTGAAATAAGTCTTCATCCTGGTTCATCCAAGCTAGGAATAAACATGGCAACTGCTTTGGGAAGAAGGTTGTAGTTTATTGGAGAGGAGAGCCAGACAGGAAAATGGTTCTGGCAGCAAAGATGAGAGAAAAAGGACTGAGCACATGTAGGAAGTAGGCTTTTTTATATCCTCTGGAGCCTTTTGTTTGGAGTTATTTCCTGTTCCTGTTTTGAGGCTATTTCCTGTGTCATGTATTCTGACCTGAGTTTGGGTGTGCCCTTTGGCCTTTGTGAGTTAATCCTACCATGTCCTGTCCCAGGTGGGGTATGCAGATTTTAGGTCTTTGTCTTCCTAATCTCCTAGCTCCAGCTTTCCTAATGGTTTACATCTGCATTTGTACAGAGCTGGTTTCTGCTTGGGGGAGGCAGACTTGGGGCTATTAAGAAAACTGGGCATGCTTTCCTGCTTCTTTAAGATCCTTGGAGGAAATATATTTTTCTGCCCTTTTTAATATTTCCTTCTCTAGGGGGCTGACTTCCCACACTTGGTTATAGCCCAATACCACAATCACATTGGCAATATGTTTAATTTTTTTGCCATAAGCTCTATTTTTTTTTACATTCCTTATTAATAAATCCTTTTTTTTTTTTTTCCAAAATGTGGGTTTTTAGTAGGGTAGGTTTTTCATTTCTTGACAGACACCTTCAGCTGCTAACCCCAAATTTTGATTGCAAAAATATGTATTTTTCATTAATCAGAAATATAAGCACATTACTATAAGGCAGTGGTTCTCAACCTGTGGGTCAGGACCCCATTTGGGTCGAACAACCATTTCACGGGGGTCGCCAAACAACACAGTCCGCCATTTCCCCCCCCCCTTTTCCTTAGCTGTGCTACTCCCTTTTATTCTATTGGCTTTTGAAAG
This sequence comes from Crotalus tigris, assembly GCF_016545835.1. Taxonomy (NCBI): domain Eukaryota; kingdom Metazoa; phylum Chordata; class Lepidosauria; order Squamata; family Viperidae; genus Crotalus; species Crotalus tigris. The sequence goes on along the minus strand of NW_024100135.1, from coordinate 555,025 downwards.
CCAATAGAATAGACTCTCTTGAATAGAGTCTAATTCTATTGGCTTTCAAAAGCCAATAGGAATTGTCCAGGCTGTCTCTGCCCTGCTGAGCCCGCCAAAAGTCCCATTCTGCAAACAGTGCTGCACCAGTTGATTAGTCCTCGACTTACGACCGGTTGGGGATCGCGGCATTAAAAAAGTTGAGAACCACTGCTATAAGGTAAAAGTACAACCTAACCATATCTATTTATAAGTAGGGCCACAGAGTTCAGCACAACATATTCCCAGGCAAATGAGTATTGGATTGTAACCTTCATCCAACCTGCTGCTTCAGGTTAAACTAATTTATAAACTAATGTAAAACTGGATTGCAGTCTTGGTCACAGGAACAGCAACAAGATGGGCCCCTAATGCTATAAACTTCAGAAACTGAAGTAAGGATACTGATATCAGCTGAGGTTGTTTTTTTTCCATAAATCAAAGCAACTGGACTGTAAAAATTTAAAACTCTCCTTTATTAAATTATGAACAGCTGCACATAGCCACAATCTAATGTCAATATTCTTGAATTAGATTATGTTTTGAATTAGGTATAGTGATCAAGATTCACAGTTAATATTGCATCGGTCGCTATTTCTCAGCAATTCACTTAACAGATTTCTTTTTAGAGAATATGACGAGAATGCTCCACATATTTTGCTCCAAGGAAATTCAGGGCATAACCATAATAAAGTCATAATAATAATTATTTAGCCATCCGTATCATTGAAATCTTTTTTGCTAATCGATCTTCTGCATCGAAGATGAGGTTGCAATATCATTCCATCGAATAATCTTTCCACAAGACTACTGTTCGATAGTATTGCACTAACCAATGTTTCTGAAGGTATGAACCCCAACACGTACATTAATTTCAGGTCCGGAAAACCTGCAGTTACGAACGCAATGTTCCCCCTCGCGGTTCTTACTGCATAGTCAAATCTATAAATATACAGGGCGTTTATTTAAAAAAAAGCTGGACTGCAAGATTGCAGCTATTCTTGTTATTTAAATAGAGGTACCACTCACACACATCCTTGAAAATAAATTACAATCCAGACATCCAGCCTCAGCAGCCACCATTCAGAGATACCTTTAAAGACAGCTCGATGCCGCCATGCTCCGGCCGGGCCGTCCTTTCTGGGACCCAGAATGCACTGCGTTCCCGGGGCCTCTTTATTCCCCTTCCGTAGCCGGTTGTTCTGAGGAGCCTTTCAAGACGAGACGGAACTGAATGGAAGAAATCCTTTTTAGAATATTAGAATCGTAGAATCGCTACGATAAAAAAAAGCTTTGAAAAACTGATTCACGGCGGAATTCACGTTTCTTTGGTTATCTGATTCAGAACACAATTAGGAATTTACTACGAGGCGATTCCATTTCCACGGTTACTTTATAGTTCCTCTTTCTGCTCCGGATTTTTAGGATTCACCTTTTAAAAGATTTATCTTCTGGCCCTCGTTATATATTGATGATCTTATTTTGGATGTGAAAGTTTTGTTAAGTTATGTAAGCTGCTTCGAAAAGACAATTACTTTAAAGGTAAAAATGTTTCCCGTAGCTGGACCTCGAATTTTGGCGGCTTTATTGATATTGTTTTGACAAGAGCAGGAAGTAGCTTTGATTGGCTTGCTTCTGCAGCTCTTCCGGATCTAGCCCAGAGTTTTACAGTTTTTAGTGATCGCCCACCCAGATACTAACCGTGTTCGGCGTTGTGTTATTTTTAAAGGTCAACTAAGATGGCACTGATAACAAATAAATATAGGCAAGGGTTCTGATAAATATTAGAGAAGTGAAGTAAAAATTAGGGGGAAAAAACCCAGTAAGTTTGTTTCCCTAGCGCTCTACAGTCTGGTAGAATCTCGATTCTCAAAACGATTTCTAAAATACATATTAACTACAGATAATAGCAGCCGTTGTTAATACGGCTTTAAAGCTAAAACGAGCGATATTTTAAACACGCCTTTTTAAGGGACACTTAACGTCGCTCAAAATGGCGTCACAACTCATTTCCCATCCCCTTTTTTCAGCCTAACGTTACTATGGAAACAAAAACTCTTTTTCCCGCCTCGCCAGTCCGCTACGATTCACAATTATACTGCGCGTGCGCAATAACGGCGCAATCTATATAAGGATTACAACCCGCATGCGCTCAGCGACAGTTGTTTTTTCGTTGGCGAAGGGATGTCGCGCTATAGCCGTTATGGTGGAGGTAAGTGACGAGAACTCAAGGGTGGTGCGAGGAAGGTGTCATCTGTATGTGTGTGTCTGTTCTCCGTATCAGGTGGTGAAATTTCACTTTTTTGATGGTACCAAGCTGTATCTATAAGGTTAAGCCCCGCTAGGAAATTATCCGGCGCCATTTTGCACATGTTATAGTTCCTGGATGTACCGAGGCGAACTTCTTTCGAGTTGGAATTACTAAGCCTAAATACGCAAATACGCTGCTGGTTTGCTTGAGGAACATATTAGTGGAAGCAGGCAGGCATTTAATGATTTAATTGATTTTTTTTCTCCCTTTCTATTAATGCTACTACCGGTGTACGGGTAAAATGGAGGTGGTACTAAAGATGGCGGCGCCCGTGATCGGCGGGGCAGGAAGACGGTGGGGGAAACGGCGGCATCGGGCGGGCTTGCACCGGAGTAGTCGCGTGTGTCTACCGCCCGGAAGCGGTGATGGCCTAGTGCGCACGCGCGCGATGGAGCATATGTGCTGCTATGCCTTCTTGGCCTTGTGATTTAGCGGCTTGCTGGGCCCGAGTTGGAGTAGTTGGCTGGAGCTCCGTGTGACAGCGGAGGACGACTACTTTTGTCTTTTTGTGAAAACAGCCAGTGTAAGGCGAATAAAAATAAATTGTAAAATAGACAGTAGCGTTGATCGCACAGCGGTGATCACAAAACCTAAAAAATCACTACTATATCCAGTATGCTAAGAAACGGTTTTTGCAGGAAGTAGATAACTTGGTTAAATTCATCTGGAAGACTTATTGTATTGTATAGTAAGGTTCCTCAACTATAGTGAAACTTATGCTCCATTAAGTATGTCTTTATATTTGAACTAAGCTTAAGATGACAACGTTTTGGAGATCACTGTTTTCTACTTTTGCAGAAACAAAAGTGTACGTTGGTAACTTAGGAACAGGCGCTGGTAAAGGAGAACTTGAAAGGGCTTTCAGCTACTATGGACCATTACGTACTGTGTGGATTGCACGAAACCCTCCCGGGTTTGCATTTGTTGAATTTGAAGACCCAAGGGATGCTGAAGATGCTGTTCGTGGTCTAGATGGAAAGTAAGTAGGAATAAAAATTTATTTGTGAAATAACTTCCATTTTTATGTTAGGTATGTTGACTGAAATGTTTTGCTCTTGTAGGGTGATCTGTGGTTCTAGGGTTAGAGTGGAATTATCAACTGGTATGCCTCGTAGGTCTCGCTATGATAGACCTCCAGCTCGACGACCATTTGATCCTAATGATAGATGTTATGAGTGTGGCGAGAAAGGTCATTATGCTTATGATTGTCATCGCTATAGTCGTCGGAGAAGAAGCAGGTATGTGTAGATACAAATATCTTGTCTTTAAGTTATGTGTAATTTTGATTAGCAAAATATTAATAAAGCATTTTAAAAATAGTATAATTATATGGGTATGTTACATTTGTTTATATTTTGTATTAAAATGTTAATATGTTAATAATCAACCTGATCAAAACCTTTCAGGTTTCTTCGTTTGAGTCAGTCGCCTTGATTCAGAATGTCACGAGCCTTAAGATTTCATGCTGAGGCGCCTTGCAAATCCGACAATTAAGATCCTCCTAGACCTTGAGGTGATCAGCATAAGAGGCCAGATCCCCTCGAGCCATCTACACGTAGCTTCACCTTATTCTTTAAAGGGCAGAAAAATTGAGACGGTGATCGCCGTAACAGTAAATTTGGCTTTCAATTGGGCCCCCCTCCGGTTTAAAAAGAGGAACACCAGATTGACCACATTCCCACCTAGAAAAATCTTCTTGCGTCAATCAAGCCTCACCTGGCTCATTTGGCTGTCAGTTTGATCGTCGTTAGATTGAAGAAAACACCTAGATGCAGCGATCGGCTATAGATACTTCTAGATCGTCTAGATCTGCTAGACCTTGGGCCAAAGAGGGTCGACCTGCAAACTTGCAAGGTTTATTTTAAATACACATTACAGTGTTTTATATTATTATGTAATTCTAAATGTTATACATTTTATCATCTTTTATTAGGTAGTAAAAATACTCGAGACAATTAGGCCCTGATTTTTTTCATCTGATGGACACTAATTTTTAGATAGCTGATGTTTTGGCTTCAGCGAGGGCTCACATGCTAATTGTTGAATTTGTAATTTAATTTTTTTTCCCTCTATAACTAAAACTAGGTCACGGTCTCGGTCTCATTCAAGGTCCAGAGGAAGAAGATACTCTCGCTCACGCAGCCGAAGTCGTGGCAGGAGGTAAACATTTACATATGTGGAGCATTGTAGCTTTAGCAGGCAAAGAATAGTATAACTGTAAATCTGTTTCCATTTAGATCCAGGTCTGTCTCAGCTCGCAGATCTAGATCTCTGTCTCCTCGTAGATCCAGATCTGTATCGCCACGTAGATCCCGTTCAGGTTCTTTAAAAAGATCAAGGTAATTTGTTAATATTTATGATTGTAAAATAGGTAGTTCTTAGTTTTTGAATGCTGCAATGTTCCTGTGTATACAAATCAGCTTAACAACTGTCAGTGTTCTGAATTTATTGTACAGTATAGGTAGTACTCAACTTATAACCATTAATTTAGTGATTAAAGTTACGATAGCACTGAAAAAAGTGAAGTATGACCATTTTTCACATTTAATGACCATTGCAGCACACCAATGGTCACATGATCAAAATTTGGATGCTTGGTAACTGACTTGTGATGCAGTGTGTGCTGGGATCATGTGATCAGAAGGTTTGGGCTCAGTTGTCATAGGTTGAGGACTACTTATAGTGGATGATCTTTTTGCATGTGTTAAGGATTAAGTCATTTGTGCAGTGTTATGAATCTGGCTCAGGCAAGTGATAGCTTGCTTTTGGAGTACTTTGGCTGGTGATTGAGACATTCACTGTATGTAGCTAATGCTGGTTTTCCTGCTTTGAGTGCTCTTTAGTTTACTGAACTATACTATTCTTTAGATTGCTTATTATGAGAGTGAATTGCAGGTACTCTGGTAATCAGTGGCATCCATTGGCACATTGAGAAATCACTCACCATCATATACTGGCAACACTAGCGTCCAATTGGTGTGAGTGAAAAGCCTCTCCACTGATATAATGAAAGATAGAGCATAAAAATAGTGAAAAAATTCCATTACCAGTTGAACCTGTCACTTTTAAGAAAGCAAGCTACATGAAGCCTTGCAACTAGACTCATCCAGTGAGATCTGTTGTGACAGTGAGGAGAATCAAATACTTTTTTTGTTGCCAAATGACTGCTGAGGGAAGAAATGCTGGTGGCGAGGGAAACACCATATAGAATTTTATAGATTTGGAGTCTTCAAATTTGCAGTTTTCTGCTGTTTTAAACTGAAAGGAACCCCTGGTAAATGATTGTATATTATCTGCCTCTCTAGAATCTTATTTTAATAGCATATATTTACCCAAGTAATCTGGAATAATCACATTGAGTTTTTTGACTTATATGAAATATTCAGGAACTGGGGACACCAGTATTGAATTCCTCTTTTTTTTTTTAAACCCAGGTCTCGATCAAGATCCAGGTCGAGGTCGAGGTCCATTTCACGTCCCAGAAGCAGGTAAACTTCCATTTGTGGACATTTAAAATAACAAATGTGAAATTTGCCACTGTTAGAAACTTTTGCTTAATTTGAAAATAACAGATTTTTTTTGTTTATTTAGCCTTTGCTATATTTGAAGAAAAATGGCCTTAGTCTTCTTTTATATGTGCACATGCACACAATTTATACTATGAAGACATCTATATTATGAACTTTGTATTTGTGGAGTGTCCTTTTGGTTCCAAATATTTGGTAAAGAAACAGTTGCAAAATGTTTCTTACCGTCAAATTAAACCTGCATTTTGTAAAATAAGAATCAGGACTGTAAAGTAAATTAGTGAGTATGTTAATGTTAATCAAGATTAATTGATATTTCAACAGCCGCTCTAAATCACGATCACCATCTTTAAAGAGAAGGTAAGTTAAATCTGCAGGTTGAATTACTTATTACTTATTGTTACAGTTAACTAAGAAAAAGTAATTTATAGTAATGGTCTCTGCATAGATCTATGGAGAAAACAGAAATATTGTATTTGAGGTTCTTCATCTAACTAAAAAAATGTTATAGATACATAACATAAAATTTTGCAACTTTTACTAGTTTGAATTAGTATTCAGAGCCTCACTCCAAAATAGGAAGTTTTTACTTATATTAAATTATTGAGCACATTATCTTGATTGTTTTAATGGACAATAAAATTAAATGGCTCATAGTCAGACTGAGAAGGTATAGAGTTATAACTGGCCCTGAATAAACTTTGGGAGTAACTCTGCTATAGTGCAGAATAATCTATATTTTGAATGATAGTTAGTTATCCAAGAAAAGTAAATCTAGATGTTTAATCCAAATTAGAAATGTATTTAAAAGCATTTTACTTGATTTAATCTTCAGTCTTGCTTTTTCAGTTTTGATATGAGCCATTTATATCCATTCTCCATTAATTCACGGTAAGTATGCTGCTTCTTGAATGCTTTGAAAGCTTGGCTAAACTTTCTTGTGGGAAAGGGGGTGCATGAATTGTGGAAAATTTGTTTTGGTATTTCACATTAAAAATTTACATGGTTTCCACTTGATTTCTAACATGTTCTTTTACAAGAATAACCCAAATAACTTAAGCATTAGGGTTAAATTTATTATTGCCCTAGAAGTAATAATGGGCCTGATTATAACACTAATCCATTAATCTAGTCAAACTTTTTATTAACTTCTTGTGACTTGGTTTCTCTTTGCCCCTTCTTTTTTTATTTCTAGCCGTTCACCATCGGGAAGCCCTCGAAGAAGTATCAGTCCTGAAAGACTGGATTAGAATGGCAAAGAACGTGTTAGGAAAAGTATTGTTTACGTAATTTTAAGGGATTTCTTTATTGAGAAATGTAAGGATTTAGTTCGCTGAAGAAAATCTTTTCTAGGATTAAGCAGCAAGGATCTGGATCTTTTAGTAAAATCTGTAAAAGCTGCTACAGTAGATTATAGTGCACAATTTCTTGTATGTAACAACATCCTATGATCTCAAAAATGTCTTTTTATGGGCACATGAAATAAAATGTGTTTCTAACTTTGCTATAATGTTATTTGCTTCTGTTAATATTTCAAATGCATGTTAAAAAGCAAACTCCAAACAAATGCCTTAGTGTTGTATCAAAATGCTGTGCAAGGATATATTAACTTGTTACTATTAGACTGCCCGCAGTAGACTTATGTGATTTAGGCACAATCTTAATGACTTGAAATGGTGTATCAAAGAAGCTGCTTGTCTGGTTTTGTACTATATATTGATATGATCTGTTAATTCATACTGCAGGATGCTATTGTGTCTTAATCCAGGCACATTTAACTATTTAAAGATAAGCCCAAGACAAATTCAGATGGCCACTTGGCTCCAGTCTGGAATTATTTAATAAAGCAATTAGGTACTTCGTCTCTGTCAGATAAAGTATCATTTGGGCAAGAGCAGTATTATTGCTCTCCAAAACAAAATTTTAAGACAAAATTGTATTACGTCTGGTCCCTTGTGCAGAATTCACTGAGAACAATTTTTGTTATCTGTCAAAGTTGCAAGGGATTATTAAAAAATATTAAATTATTTATTAAATAATTTGTTAAAATTATTTAAATTAAAGCAGTTAACCACTCTTTTACAGAACAAGCATAGGTTTATTCCACATTTTATTTCTTTATCTCCTTTTTCTCATGAAATTCAATATGAAGTTGGTGTCTCTTATCCCTAAATTAACCTTATAAAATAGATGGAATAGGGAAGTGACTGATCCAAAATCACTTAGATTCTATGGCTAAGGGAAAACTTAAATCTGTCTCTGATCCTAGTCCAATAACTTACACACTGCACCACACGCTTAGCCTCTTATATGAGGAATAAAACCACTTCAAGACTATAAAAAATCATTTTCTATTACTAGACTTAGTGTTATAGCAAACGTCTTAGGAAGAAATTCAAAAACAGTTCAAGTAACAGTATGCAACATCTTAGTACAGCTATACTGTTTCCCAAGATTGCTTGTCTCTGCTTTAAGAAGCACCATGTCTCAAAGTACCTTTTGGAGTTTAAAAGCAAAATGCTGCATGCCCCTAGTTGTCAACACTTCAAGTATTTCTACAAAGACACACATGACTTCAGCTACATTTCATATATCTTTAGGATTGCAGGCATTCTGCAATAAAAGGAAGGAATTTGCAAGGGCATTAAATAAATTGACAATGCTTTTTAAGGGATGCTGTATAATTTAATGCTTAGCATGGTTACAGTATCTCCCCAGTTATCTGATTGCATTTCCTTGCCACTTTTTATAATCCTTCCTATTGGCCACTGTACTCCTATAAACTAAATAAGTTATAAAAGGTGAAGTATCTTTCTGTGTTGAGAACAAACTTTTTTTTATTGAAATAAAGCTTCCATAGCTACTTTGACACAAATTCATTTGCATGCCATACACTAGCTTCCTTTCTAAAAACTGCCATTAATTGCAGACTTAATCTACCATCTTGTACTGCGTTCATATAGTGATAGAATATACACTGCCTTATTTATCAACTATATTTTTAATGTGAAAGGGTTCTGTAAACCTCAAGCTTGAAAAATGAGTTGGTTTGTAAGTTACCTGAAGTGGGAGAGGTCTGACTCACACTTTCTGATACAAAATCCATGGGGGTTTCACTGTTGATAAATCTGGACCTCAGAGTATTATATACCAAAAAAAGTAAACAAATTCAATTTAAAATGGCACCAATTTACTGTATGTGGGAAAGGTGGATTGGCTTCAGTCAATCTTCAAAATAGGCATTGAGACGGAATGCTTAGTCTTTTTAAGAAGCAGATCCTCTCCCCTCAGCCCTTATATTGAGTCCTTATTGCTGGGGGTATAATATCACCTAAAAGATTGGAGATTATTGTGGAAGTGGTCTGGCCTAATAAATCATACATTAATGGCTGAATTTGATGTGCTTTATAATAGAATTCATTTATTGCAAATCTCATTTCAATGAGAAATCAGTCTCAAGTCCCTTTAAGCATGCTAGGTAATATTACAGCACAGTTCTAGTTATCTATTCACCATATGAACTGTATTTCATTCACAAGTAGAAAATTAAGCCACATTCTGAGAATTATTTTTTTAACTTATCTTGAAAAATAAAAATGAATTGGTGAGATAGATATACTATTACAGTCTTACTGTTCTTACTTATCCCACAGTAGATTGGAAACGGACTATACCGGTAGTTCTAAGCTGTTAAATGACAAATTGTGTACACTATAGTGCTGAGCTGATTTGAGCAGACTTACGTACACCTAACCATGAAATCTAGCAGTTCATTAAGGATATATGCAATCATTAACAACTGACATCAGCATATTCACGTTACATCTTTGGCTCTGCCTCTTCCTAAGTCTGTATGGAACCCTTGTGGTCCCAGAAAAATTATGGTTGAATTAAAAAGGTTATACAATGTTAATCATTCGAAGTATCCTAAGTGCTCAACAGTAATATTCCATATTTGGAATGTTAACTTCTGAAATAAATGGAAACTACCCTGCCAAATATCTATGATCACATTATTATGTCTCAGTAATACCTGCATTGTCAAGGAACACGGCCAACAGACCAGCTTAATGAAAGTCTTCATGATTTTAAATTAAGACTTCACTTCCTATTTGTATTTAGAGCAGATGAAATATAAAATCTTTGTCAAAAGGTGGTAAACAGATGATAACATTCAATTTGTTGAGTGAACTTAAATTTTACTACTTTTCTATTATGAAGAGGGGACTTAACCAAATACTACCTTTTAATGGTTTTCTTTGATGAAATGTGTGCTATAATCAGGATATTCAGAATGTGCTTTAATCACTTAAAATATTTTTGTAAAATTAATTTTTACCATGATTTCATTTAAGATGCAGAGAACTTGAAACATGTTGTGATATTATATTCATCTTCTGGGTACAACAGGACGTCTGGGAAATTAGACTATAAAGAAAAAAAACACACTTTAGGTAGAACCATACTTGTACACTTGTACTCAATTGTTCGCATTTAAAAACAGCTTCAAAATACTCTGATCAGTGTTCAGAGGTTTTTCCAAACTTTATATTCTTGTCTGGAATAGAAAACATTTCCCAAATGATTGGAATATTTGTAATCTTTTTCAAAACCTATTTTTTTTTACATTCTAACAAATATGAATTGTATGGAAAGATTGGCTAAAATGGACACATTTAATAGATAAGTGCTTGACAGCTATCTGGTTTACGATCTGGTAGTCGAATTTATTGGCATTAAGAGCTAGGCAACATACAGAGAAATCACATTCTTTGAAGGTTGTATTTAGATTTCAACTGAAGGGATCGCTTTTTGAATGCAATTTAAAATCGGGAGGGGGAGAAAGGAGCAGCATATAAATATAATTCTATTATATGGCAATGCAAGATTTCTCTTCAGCTCCAACACAGAATAATATTTCATTTAATCTACAGCTCAATCCATAATATCACAATGGCAATGGCTTCAATATATTGTGATCCAAGACTATTATGTGGTGTCTTCTAGCATCTAAGAAAATGTACCTGATTCACGGCATTTGGCCAGTTTTGTGTTTCAAGGCAGAAACCAGAATGCTTGAGGTACACTTGGCCCTCTTTACCCTTTAGAGTCCCATCCAAGAAATTTCCTGTATAAAATTGAACACCAGGTTGAGTTGTATAAACTTCTATCATTCGGCCACTAGGAGGATGATAAGCTCTGAAAAAAGACAATAGATGGTTACTAAATTAGCCTTTCTGTGTACTCCTACTTGCAGAAATTCCATTTTTGTCTTGATAAAATGTTAAACTTCTTAAATTTAAATGTTACACAACTGCCTTGGTTTAACCTACCATATAGGGTTTTGGGGGGGGGGATAAAATGAGGCCACTCCCCCATACATGCCATTTGAGCTTTAGCTAAAGATGTGCTGATTTAAATAAAAAAATCCTTTAAAATGTAATCTATGAACCTTATTTTCAGACAAGAGGATATAAGATTGCAGCCTTAGATTTGTTGCCACAAACACATTACCATTTCACATAATTTTAACATCAAAGTTTTTAAGAATTAAATCATTTTCTTTAAAAAGATAACTGTACCTCTAGTCATCATTTTAAGTAAATGATTTGATAGTACCACTTTATACCACACTGGTGAGACCATACTTGGAATATGGTGTCTAGTTCTGGTCATCACAATACAAAAAAAGGTGCTGAGACCCTGGAAAGTGTGCAGAGAAGAGCAACAAAGACGATAAAGGGCCTGTTGAGGTTAAACCATATGATGAACGGTTGAGGGAGTAGGTATGTCTAGCCTATCAAAGAGAAGGATTGGGGGGGACATGACTATCTTCCAGTACTTCAGAAGCTACCAATGAAGGAGAATATTTGTAGCTCAGGGTTGAAATGAGGGGTCCTTAGTGCTCTCTTGAGCTTGTTTTCTTGCAGAACTTGTACTGATGTTACCTAGTTAGGGTAATGAAACATCTGCAAGAAAACAAGCTAACTCGGAGAGCACCAAAGACCCCTCACTTCAGAAGCTGTCATAGAGAAAAGGGGATTGACTTATTCTTCAAAACACCAGAAAAGAATTAATGGGTGGAAGCTTGTTAAAGAGAGTAGAATAAATTTTCTGACAGTCCAAACAAATAATCATAGAATAGCTTGCCTCTTGGAGGTTTTCAAAAACACTGAACAAACGTTTGTGATGAAAAAAGGCTCCTGCCTTGAGCAGGGAGCTGGACTAGACCCCTGAGGACCCTTCCAGCCTATGATTCTTATGTTCTATTTAAATAATACAGAAAGGCCAAAGTTGTCATTATAAAGTAGATATCAATCTCTTCATACACAAACAGAATCAAATTAGTGTGATTTGAGTTGTTTTCCCTTTGAGGATTCTCATCCATGGAATCCTTCCCAAGCTCTCTCTAAGTTTATTGAAATTAGCTCTCTTGAAGTCCAAGACTCTAGTTTGACTGTGTTCTATTACTTGTGCTTGCAGTACATTTACAGCATTCTCTGTTCAACCAACAGAAGCAAATTATGTTGTAACATGACAGAGATAACACTGATTATAATTTCAATGTGGACCAGAATAATCTCAGGCTCAGGTCTTGATATTTTAACACCTGGTTTTCTATGCTGCTATATTCTCGTGAAAAATGAAAGGTAGATAAAAATAATAAAATATAAAAATGTGGAAAATCTAAAGTTATGATTTCCAATGGTAGTTTAAATTCCAAAGAAAGATGTAGATCTCAATAAAGCTCAAAGAACATCTTTGATGAGCCTCCATGGCATTAAAAATATGAAAATACATTTTGTTACAGATTCTATTCCAAAACTGACTTCCATCAGATAACATTTTTTCTTCTCTGATAACCTCTTTGTTGGCTTTCTACATAGACAGTAAAATTTATCCTCTTGACTATTTTGCTATATCGCCATTGTCTTTCCTTTTTTACTTTGGAGGCAGGGGCTCTAATTTTAACAAATTTAAATTGGTATTTGGTGGTATATTTTTTTACGAAAAACAGAATAGTAATAATTTTGATTGAATCAATCAAAAGAGAAAAGCGTAAAGCAAAGTTAGAGTGAAACTTTTACAACCATCACATATAGAGAATAAATGAATTAAACCAAATGTTTACCTGGCACAGAAATGTTCTTTTCTCTGGACCAAACAAAAGTTGTGATCAAATCCATTCAGCTGAAACTTCTGCAAATGACTCCCAAGTTCTTTAGGCTTTCGCAGGTCAAATGGAGTATTCTGCACTGGTGTGATCTTTCCTGATTAGCGAGAGGAAAACAAGTCAAAACAGGAGTGAGAATATAAAGGAACTGAGGTAGCATGAAATATTCAGGTGTTTTCTTTGGTTGGTTATTTATAAAATGTTTTGGCCACCCATCTTACCATAGGGTAACTCTGGGTAGCTTACAGTTACATATAAGCTAAAACATAAAAAGTTAAAAACAAACATTAAAACCAAAGACATGATTATAAAAACATAAAGGACATGAAACATAAAAAATACAGTGACTGTTGGCTTTTCACAGTTGCTATTGTTAAGATAATAAATAGTCTCTGCACTAAATACATTACTATGCACTGTAATTTTAAAAAACACTATCTTCCTAAAAATTATTTTCATCAAGTACTTCCACATCACAAAGTTATCATTCATTCCAGCTCTAATCCCCAAACCTCTCCCAAAATAGTTTAAAGTCAGTCTTTAGTTCTTTTTACTTCTGCCAGCCTCAGAAAGCCAGTTTGCTCTAGTGCAGGGGTAGGCAACCTTGCCTCTTTTATGATTCATGGACTTCAACTCCCAGAATTCCTGAGCCAGCATGGCTCAGCTTGGAAACCTCTCCCTTTCCCCTCAGCATGGCTGGCTCAGTAATTCTGGGAGTTGAAGTCCATGAGTCATAAAAGAGCCAAGGTCGCCTACCCCTGGCCTAGTGGTTAAGGCACTAGGCTAGAAACCAGGAGACTGTGAATTCTACTCTGCCTTAGACATAAAAGTCAGTTGGTTACTTTGGGCCAGTTACTCTTTGTCAGCCCAACCTACCTCGCAGGGTTGTTCTGGAGAAAATAGGATAAGGGAGTAGTATTATGTATGATCACCACCTTGAGTTATTTATAAAAGTAATAATGGTAGCATATAAATAAACATCATTGAAAACAGGCAGGAAATACTTTGAGCCAATTAGTTTTTCTTCTAGCTGACTGATAAGGTTAAAAAAAACTTGGTACAAAGTGTTCTACCCTCCTTATCTGTCACAATTCTTAAAGTAATAATAGCCAGTCATCCCTACTCCAACCTAGGAAAAAAAAAGAAATTGCTGGCAGACAGAAGCTTCTACACTTTTGGGACCTGTGTGCATTTGTCACGTCAGTTATGAGAGAAAGTAACCATTCCTTCTATTTTTTTCTCTTAAAAAAGCCTTTGCTGCTAGATGTGCTTCTGGAAAATTAGCACAAGTGGTATACAAATCAAAAAACAGTAATGCCATCATTTCCTATTAAAAGATTTTAAATAGATCTGTGAACCCAGAGATCCATTGCAAATCATATTCACTGGAATAGATGTACCATAATCTGTACTGACACAAGACAAGTGCCTATGTTCAGAATGATTCTAAGAGCAATTGTCAATTATATTGTCCATTGTGGCCTTCTCTCAAAACAGCACTGCACTTGTCAGGTTTACTTTTATAATGAACTAAACTTTTAGCATAGTATTCCCAACCTGATACTCTCCATGCTAGACTACCATCCCCATTGGGCTTCAAAGGAGTTAACAGTTCCCCTATGTACAATATGTGGGGAAACAGAGACAACCAGCACAATCATTCTGAGTATTAAGGTATAGAAATGGCCAGTGGAGAAACTGGAAGGGGTGAGAACAATTTATGGTATTTGTTTTGAAAAGGAAAACTGCTTAATATCTGCCCATTTTGGAACCAAAGACTGCATTCCTAGTTCTGCAGATCCACAGCAAAGAAAATATATATATATAAAAAAACCCGCATCTGGATGTAAATTACAAAGCATGGGCTTAGGCTATGCGTTCTAATTTCTGTAATGTTACAATACATTTGATAGTCATTATCTCAACAATTCCCCTATAATTCCAGTTTGGGATATACAACCTGTTAAATGGTAATTTGAAAGCAGGATCTTAAATTGATAACAAACCCAGTTTTTTTTCTCCTTAGAATGCAGCTTCATCTTCAAAGACACTCAGATTAACCAACCTGTTGGAATCAGAGTTTCATCCAGTGGCAAGTAACAATCTGCCTCTATGGTAAACTCATGGTCATAGATATTGGATGAGCCCTGAGTTATGAAAACAAAAAATACTATAATACTAGATACAAAAAGATAATAATATGTTGATTTTGTTCTGACACAGATCTCATTTTTAAATATATTTTTATTATGAAGTTTGTTACAATGGGTAAAATCTGATACAAACTAAATTTGAATAGAAAAAAGAGAAAAAGAATAAAATAAAGAAAAATAAATATATGTTACTTCCAACCTTCATCAATGAAGTATAGACAGATTAATAACTCTTCACCCCCTATAATAGTGCTTCCCAAGCCTTTTCTTTCACTACCCAAAACCGCTTATAAGAAAGTGTTATCAAACTTGGGGGAGTGGCCATAAGTCCCTCCCTTCAGCATCAGAATAACTTCAAGTGGTTACTAAATGACCACAATTAGGGACCATCTGTATTATGAAAATAATATAATTGATATTTTTGTCATTTCAACAAATTAGCATTGGTAATTTCATCTTTTTTCATCTTAATAGGAAAATGTTGGGAGAATTTTGAATATATTTTTGTACACATGGCAATCTTTAAGTCAATTTACATGTACAGCTTTCCAATTTGCTTCAGAGCCAAATTCAAAAGGTTCCAAAATGTAAAAGTTGGATTTTGTCCAATTTAGGATCTAGGCTTTATGATCAATAGATGCTACAATTTCCTTGATTACTGTAGTAGATTTTAGCAGAGACATGAAAAATAACTCCATGTAGACAAGGGCTTCAGCACTAAAAAGAAATGTGGGCTCTGTCTCTTTTGTTAAAATTTCTTGCAACATTAGCAATGGTTATGAAACTCACTTACCTGACCTCCAAGATTGAAGTAAGCGTGGTTTGTTAGATTGACTGGTGTAGTCTTACTAGTTTGAGCCCTGTAATTAATTATTAACTCCCCATCCTTGAGTGTATATGATATCCACACTTTCAGCTCACCAGGATATCCCTCTTCACCATCTGGACTTATTCTGAAAAAGCGGACACCATCTGGCAGGATTTCAGGGAACCAGATAACCTAAATTACAATTTGATGAGCTTAAAGAATAAATCAATCAACTGGACCAATCTTCAAATACTGCTCAAATGTGTTCAGACTTCTAGAATTTCTAGTCAGCAAGAAACTATAGTCTAATATAACTGAAGACATAACTTTGGGAAAAGCTATGGTATCTGTATAGACATCTGTATGAAGATCTTGAAAGGGACTACTTATTCTAAATATAGGTCTTGAGATTTATACTCAATTGTTTTCTAAGACAATGAAATAGCCTCTAATAGATGAAGTCTTCTCCCATCAGAGGAAGTTTCCAAGCCAGTGGACAAATCCATTTGGTGAAGAGGGCAATTTTCTAAGCATAAACTTTTAAAGCAAGGTAGAACATAAAGAAGTTTCTGAACATATTGAGAAATTAATATTGTTTAAACATACAAAATTATAAAAGATAATTTAATGTATTTTAATTAACAGTTGTTTTTAATATAAAACATTAGGGGCCTCCTTATATTACTAGATATAAAGCATGCTGTGATTAGAATATATAGAAAAAATATATGCTGGAGCAGTTGGTCATACAACTAATGAGGGAGGGAGGCAACATTAGATCTACTGTTAAGTAGTACTCAAGATTTGGTGACAGAAATATATGTACTCAAACATATTGGCAATAGTGTCCATAATGAAATAAATTTCACCTTCAGAAAAGCAATAATCTAAAGAACACATCATACACAATCATATTTGAGTTTAAAATTTAGAAGGCTGTTGAAAAGGAAACCCAAAGAGCAAGCATAATATATTCATAAATTTAGGAAAATGGCCCCTAATGGTTGATTAGCACTACGAAGAAAGCTATGAAGCCCAAGAAAAAAGTATTTAAGATTCATTTTTTCTTGGGCCTCATAGCTTTATTTACTTTTCTTCATTAGAAGTGGTCTTTCACTTTAGGAAATGAAAGACTAGTCCTAATGAAGAAAACAAAAATGAGTATAAACTCTGGCAAAAGAAAAACAAAGGGACAGAAGTGGTTAAGTCTTACTAACAAATTGAACATCAACAACTCACCAGGCCATGATGTCATCCATCCAAGGATTATTAAGGTGCTTAAAACTGAGACTATGGATCTCCTAAGTAATATAGTCAACCTATTCTATATGTTTGGACTCTGCAGTTGAAACTGAAAAGTGTCTAAAATAACTCCATCTTTTTAAAAGGATGATCTAAGGAATTATCGGCAGGTCAGTTTAAGAGCTATTCTGGGGAAAATAGTGGACACTGCTCCTAAAGATAAAATTACCAAACATTTGAAGACACAGACCTTGCTCAAGGATACACACCATGGCTTCACTAAGGGGAGGCCCTGTCTAATTAATCCACTAGAGTTCTTTTGAGGATGTTAATAAACATGTATAAAAGGAAAGCCAATTGACATAATTTCCTAAGGATTTCCCAAAAAGAAAATTCCTTAGATTTGCAACCACCCAGTCATTTAAAGTGATATGAGTGGTGTGTTCCAGAATTTGGGGGCTGCCACAAAGAAGGGGTCAACTTATTTTCCAAAGCACCAGAAGGCAAGACAAGAAACAATGGATGGAAACTAATCAAGGAGAGAACCAACCTGAAATTAAGAAGAAATTTCCCAACAGTGAGAACAATTAACCAGTGGAACAGCTTGCCTTCAGAAGTTGTGGGTGCTTCATCACTGGAGGTTTTTAAGAGATTGGACAGCCACTTGTCTGAAATGATATAGGGTCTCCTGCTTGAGCAGGGTTTAGACTAGAAGACCTCCAAGATCCTTTCCAACTCTTTTCTAATTGAATTGAATTGAAATAAATGAAATAAACAAGCCTTTCATAAAGTCCATTATCAAGGACTTCTCAACAAACATAAGAACTATGGAATAAAAGGGCAGGCATAAGCAACTGGCCAAAGAATAGAAGAGTAGAATAAGAGTAAATGTGGATACTGGGATTCCCCCCCCACACACACACACACAAACTTCACCCACAAATAGCTGCTGCTCTTGGCAAGATTCTAAGAACAAAAGCCTCCCTTGCTATTCAAATATAAGGGGAGAGAAGTTGTGTTTGCTCAGATCTTTAACACACTAGCCATCATAGACTTCCTTACTAGACATGGAAGGGTTTAGACTGCATTCTATTTTGTGTATATTTTGAACTAAAGAATTTGTAGGAACTTGCATTGCTAGAGTTGCCTGTATACACTAGTATCTAGCACCAGTATATATTGAAAGTCTGGCATCGTTACCTAGCAAAGTAAGATCCAGCTTGATTATTCCATAAGAAAAAAAGCAGAATAATATTATCTGATAATTTATTATTAACTGTTCACTAGCAGATCTACCTTGTCAAACCCTTTGACTCCTCCATGCAAACTGTTGGATCCATCATTGAGGGCCAGCTGGTATTCATGTCCTTCCACTGTAAATTTCCCTTTGGCAATTCTGTTAGCCACCCGTCCAATGGTAGCTCCAAAATAGGGGTGCTTACAGATGTATCCTAAGAAAGAGAATAAAAGAGAGCAGCAGGATAGTATAATATACATGTTAGAATTTAGTGTAAAGCTAGTCAGATTTAAATGCCTACTGAGAGCACTCTTTCCTATGTATATCACCCAATAAATCTTAATTGAACAATATCTTATGAAAGAAGGGACTCCTTTATTAAGATTTCTCTGTTTATTTCAATGGAGGTGGCAATGTCATGTCTGCAAAGAGCTGTGTGCACAGAACTTCTACACTGAAGTTAATATCTATTGGACTGTATACTCTGTGGCAATGTTTTTCAACCATGGCAATTTTAAGCCATGTGGACTTCAATTCCCAGAATTCTTCAGCTAGTATTCTGCCTGGGGTATTCGGGGAATTAAATTCCACCCAGCTTATGGCTGTCAAGGTTGAGAAACCTGCTGTCTGGTTATGTAGTGTATTTTAGTATTGAGTTCAGATCCACATATTTGGGCCAGTCACTCTTTTCTAGCTTAATTTAGCACCTCTCGGTAAAAAAAAAAAAAAAAAAAAATAGGGCAAGCATAAAGTGCATGTTTTGAGTCAAAGAAATGATAAGAAAAAAATAAATTATTCAAAAAGCACTTATTTTCATTTATACAAATTTGTTTTAAAGAAATTTTTTTAGTTGATTCTCTTCCTTTCTCCAGGGCTAGTTCCAGTGGTGTTGGTGGAAGGGGAGAGATTGCTCCATAGGCCCTTTCTTTGTGGGATACTACAAGGTTGTATTCTCTCATCTCACCTTTTCAACAGATTCATGAAACTGCTAGACTCTCTCTCTCTCTCTCTCTCTCTCTCTCTCTCTCTCTCTCTCTCTCTCTCTCTCTCTCTCTTTCTCTCCCTCCCTCCCTCCCTCTCTCTCCCTCCCCCCCTCCCTCCCCCCCCCTCTCAGTAAATTATTCAGGTTCTGTACCAATGCCTGGAGGAGGCTGTGTGTGTGTTTGGAATGTAGCAGTGTGGGAGTGAAGGACATGCCTAGGTATGCCCATGTAACACCTCTGCTTCATGAACTGTAATGGTTGCCAATTTGCTTCCAAATATGATGTAAGGTGATGGCATGGGGCCTGATTACTTGAGGAGCTATCCCATCTTCCATAGTGTCTCTACAGCCATTTTAATCTAGCATGGTTGGCACACTTTGGGTTCTATTGATTAAAAAAATACCATCTATCACCTTCTCTGTAATATTACCTGGCCTCAACCCAAATTTGCTGAGAATCAGGAGAGACATCAATTTTAATAATAATACCATTTTTGTGATAAGTTATTTTATGAAACCATATCAAAACAAAACTAAACATGATAAAAATAGATAAATGCTCTCTACAAGGTTAACGTGATCTTTAAGCATTTGAAATCTTCTCATTGAAAATGTTCTTTTATGTGCTAATTATAAATAATGCTAGGATAATTTTAACAACAGTAGAGCACTTTTTCTGCATTAAACTCACTTTGGAGTGCAAAAAGCAGTGAAATTTCTTCTTTTTACATTATAGCAGTGGTTCTCAACCTTTTTAATGCTGCGACCTCCAACCAGTCGTAAGTCGAGGACTACTCATCCGGTCGTAAGTCGAGGACTACTCAACTGGTGCAGCACCATTTGCAAAATGGGACTTTTGGAGGGCTCAGCAGGGCAGAGACAGCCTGGACAATTCCTATTGGCTTTGGAAAGCCAATAGAATTAGACTCTATTCAAGAGAGTCTATTCTATTGGCTTTCAAACGCCAATAGAATAAAAGGGAGTAGCACAGCTAAGGAAAAGGGGGGAAAAAATGGCAGACTGTGTTGTTTGGTGACCCGCGTGAAATGGTCATTCGACCCCAAATGGGGTCCCGACCCACAGGTTGAGAACCACTGCATTATAGGGAACAAAAATATATTTGTTAATCATTGTGAAAGAATGAAACTGCCTCTCTTGAAATGGAAAACCACAGTTGCTACCAAACAGTCATTGCAAAAGAAAGATTATCAAATACAGTTACGTTTCTAGTAGTGTAGCTATGTTAATCTGGTTCAAGAAAAACAATCTAATTGAGTCTTAAAGGTTAATTACATGATTCTGGCATATGGTTTTATGGACTACTTCCATCAGATATGATTAATGAAGCTTATTATCATAAATGTTTCATTTCTTATGCTTTACAAAAAATATTTACCTTTGTATTTAGCTTCTTATGGACTTAGTCACTAAAGCCTCCAACAGCAGTTAGCCCCAATATATGTTTCAACCTTTACTAGGCTCTGAAATATTCCCATCTCTAACATGCAATATGGGAACTACTGATTGATAACCACATACTTCCAGGGTCGGCAGAATTACTACAGCTCTCCAAGTGTATTGGGCTATAATTTCCATGATACCCAATATGAATGTGATTGACTGTGGTGGGTGGGATCAATGGGGGTTGTAGCTCAATACAATTGGAGATAATTGGTTTGGGGAAGACAGTCATATTTCTGCAACCTTTGAATTGATTTCCTTCTCTCTTTCCAAGCTTAGAAGGATAATTAGAATGCAAAGGGAAACAGCATTCTATCTGCTAAAGATATCAGGGAAGCATTTTTACCTTCCTGTAAAAATTAGAAGAGCTGGGCTGTACCAATTTGTGAACTGAACTTTTCATCCATAGGGAATTTGTTGACTCAGAAGAACTTAGTTCTTATGGGGATTGTTCACCCCATATACTTCAAGTCTTGGTAGTAAATTAATGTGATGATATATGTTGTGGTTTTACCACCTGTTGCAGATGGGACTTCAACCAAACTTTGAGGTTCACCTATCACTACTCTTTGAAATTGGGGCAGCTGCCATTGTAAGCTTGCAGAAACCAAAATGTAAAACTAATGGCTGGCTTTGGTTTCACATATCTATTTCTTCAAATCACATATTGAACTGAATACGTTATTTGGCCAAGTGTGATTAGATACACTAGGACAGAGGTCCCCAACCTATGGGCTGCGGCCCACTGCCAGGCCATGGCCTGTTGGCCACCGGCCTGCATAAGTGGCTGGTCAATGTGTGCGTGTGTGTGTGCCCACTCCCTCTCGTGCCTGCACTAGTCTCGGTGGGACCCTTGGAGTGATTCTTGCGCTGGCGCTAGTCTCAGCACGACCCTTGCTCTTGCGCTAGCCTTGGTGCGACCCTTGGCATGATTCTTGTGCCGGCACTAGCCTTAGTGTGATCCTTGCACCGGTGCTAGCCTTGGCACAACCCTCACACCTGCGCTAGCCTCGGCACGACACTCACATCTGCGCTAGCCTCAGTGTGACCTTCGCACCGGCGCTAGCCTCAGATGGCCCTAGCATCTCCATTTACGGAGCATGTGTGTTTGTGGCCCCATTAACGCATATGCATGCACAGCTACATTTGGGTGTGTGCACATGTGTGCGTAAAGGTGTCTGTCCCTCCCTTTCTCACTGGCCCACTAACCCAAAAAGATTGGTGACCTCTGCACTAGAAATTTGTCTTAGGTGCAGAAGCTCTCAGTGTATATGCAAAGGAATAGAATAATTATAATCATAATAATATCAATAAGGAGGAATAAGAAGGATAATAAAAACAATAACTAATAATGCTATAGCCGTGTTACTTTGATAAATACACATAGACATTAGATAGCACTGTGAGAATTAGATGTTCAGCAGAAACATGGCCTGAGGGAAAAACCTGTCCCAGTGTCTAAATGTCTACGGAGATTCTCAGTCATCCAGGTCATGGTGGTCCCCAAGGTGCTTTTTCAAAAGGAACTGAAGAAGCTTCTTGGATAAGAAGCAATATGTCTTCAAGAAAAAACAAAGAAGATCCAGTTGCCTTTTGAAAAAGCACCTTTGGGATATCCCCATGTCTAGATGTTTTGCGCTGCAATGCCTTGTAATGCCATCTCAAAGGGAGGAGTTGAAACAGTTTATGTAAAGGATGTGAGAGGTCTGCAGGTATCTTCTCAGCCCTTCTTCTGACCTGTGTAATATACAGGTTTTCTATGGAAGGCAGGCTGGTTGCAGTTATTCTTTCTGGAGTCTTGATTATCTGTTGGACTCTGTGCCATACGGCAGCTGTGGCAGCTACTCTAAATTAACATGGCATATAAAAGCCTACAAAAATTGTTAAAGAGCGATGCATACTTAGAGAGGCAACCATAAGTGATACACTTCTGCTAATCTACTATCAAGACTTAGACAGTTGTCTGAATGTGGCTTAATAGAGAAGTTTAATAGAGAAGAGGTAGCTATATAAGGAGAAGCATCCTACTCTCAATTATGTTACTACATGCTTACGAAACTAAGCACAAAGAAACCACAGCAATATGTTCCTTAAATATGTGAAGTCAAACATTTCAAAACAAGAACTTTAGTGCTTGAATCACTCATCTCTAATATAAGAACAGAACAGTTTGGGGGCTGGGTTCCTTCTATAAATGAAAACAAATTCAATTAGACAGCTACCTGTGAAAAACCTTCAATGATTTAAATGCAATGGGAATGAAATGTAACTGAAAAGACCAGGATTCCCTGTTTTATTTCATTCCTCTTTCAACTTTGACTCCTGTCCAGTGATCAGGCTCACTTGACTCCATTTAATGAATTCCCCTCCCCATCATCAATAAAAATATATTTGATCACATCTACTGCAATATCTATCTAGTAACCCAAGGCTGCAAATTCTACCTATGCCTCTACAGATATGGTAGGTGGGCCCTTCTCTTGGAGATCAGGTGTCAGGTCACTGCTTCTACAGAAATTGCTAAAATTTGTGTGCCAGACCTCCTCTTGGTTTATGGCAGGGGTCTTCAAACTTGGCCCTTTTATGACTCATGGACTTCAACTCCCAGAATTCCTCAGCCACCCTGCCTGGCTGAGGAATTCTGGTAGTTGAAGTCCATGAGTCATAAAACGGCTGAGTTTGAAAAACCCTGGTTTAGGGCAGGGGTAGGCAACCTCGGCTCTTTTATGACTCATGGACTTCAACTACCAGAATTCCTGAGTCAGCTATGCTCTGGGAGTTGAAGTGTATGAGTCATAAAAGAGCCAAGGTTGCCTCCCCCTGGTTTAGGGGAACCTCAAAAAAAATCATATTAATGATGTAACTAAAAGCAAATTAGAAATCCCCTTTGTAATAATCTTATAAAACTCAACCAAACCCACCTTCCAAATGATCAAAGCCTAAAACAATGTCCGAAAACTTTCCGTTTCTGTCTTTAGTCTTCAAGGAGGTGATTATGCAGCCTAAGGTTATTATTTCCACTTCGACTGTGTCGGATGTGAGCAGGAATTTTTCCACGGTTCCTCCGCCAAGAGGCAATTCACCAAAGGCTTCTTTCTTCACCTCAAGCATTGTTTCTTCCTCTTTGCGCTAAGCGTAGGTCAGCAGCCAGCACCGGGGAGGGGAAATGAGACGGACGTGTGGCAAACGGATTCCATCCGCAATCAACTGTCCATCAGCTGATGTGGCGAGGCAAGAAAACTCTTTGTTAGATTGGCAGCCGACTGTGATGCATACAGAAGTAAGTTTTCTGAAGGCTGATAAACTATTTTCTAAGGACGTTTCTACAGAATTCCACAACCTACGCTCGGTTATTTAGCGCAAACTCACTTATTCCCTGAGACTTCCCCCAGAGTAAACAGGAAGAGAATAATCCAACCACCACGTTTCTTCGGTCCCTTTGTTTCCAGCAAAACGTTCACGCCCCTCTCCTACACGTCTGCGAGGCAAAATATATAATTCGAAAACTAAATAGCGTCCCGTAGGCATTCGCAGAGGTGAGAATTCAACTACAAGGTGGAGAGCGGGAAAACCGAAAGAATGTCGCGATAAAAACTGAAGAATTGCAAGATGAAACTCGTAGTTTCTTAGGATTGCTGCGTAGAAGCCTGGTCTATTCAGATGAAAAAGTGGTATTTTGAAAGTAGAACAAAATAGTTTTGCGCGTTTAGAACGAGAAAGAAGGATATCGATCTCTTAGCACAGTTATCAAGTGAGAAATTAAATAATTTTTATCTTTTATTATAGGGTATTTATGTTTGGGACTGCATTTATCAGGAGCGAAAGGGCTATTTTAAATTTTTGAATTCCCAAAAATTCAAACAGCTCTTTTGTCTGCTGTCTGGACATTCCGGATCTTCGGCCAATATTTGCACTCATTCAGTCACATGATCATGGAGGAGAAAACTAAGAAAAAATAAGTGTGATGATGACGATGATGAAGAGGATATGTTATTAAGTCTGTATCAACTCTTAACTATATAGATGGATTTTGTCCAGGATATAAATAAATAAAATGAGTATACTTTATGATAAAATGACTGTCTGGCCCAAACAATAGTCAAAGTGTCTTGATCACAAATCTGTTTTAAATAAAGTATGTAGAAATTTGGATTTAACTCACTAAATTCACATGTTATTTTTGTTTATTGCTTCTCTAGATGATTCCATGACTAGCCATATGAGCAAAGTACAAATCCATTAAAAATATAAAACAATCAAGCAAAACTAAAACAACAAAAACAATAAAGATAACAATTACTGTTTTTTTAGTCTCTTATGTTCCAGAAATGAAAAGGTTAAATTCACAGTCACAACAGATATAGCACTGCCAGAGCTGACAAGCCAGGCTGCAGAGTTAAAGATGGAAATTTGTTTTGTACAAAGCTTCAGAGACAGATTAAAACAATTCTCTCTAAAATAATTAATTAGCAACTATTTTAAAATACTGTAGCAAATGAAAATGTATGTTGTTTTTCTGCTAGATTCTTTAAGAAATATATTGAATTGGAAAATAGAGTTGATGTACACTTTTGGCTGAACCTGAGCCACAATATTGGATATATATCTGCTTTTTTAATATTTTTCTTTTCTTTTTTTCTTTTGGTGCTTTTGAGTCAGTGTAGACTCTTGATGATTGCCTGGACAAGTCCTACAGTTTTCTTGACAAGATTTTGGAAGTAATTTGCTATTGTTCCTTCTTAGGACTGAGAGATCATGATTGGCCCACAGTCATCCAGCTGGCTTGATGCCTAAATCAGGACTAGAATCAGAGTCTCTCAGTTTCTAGCTTTATGCTTTGACCACTATACCAAACCAGGTCTCCTATCTGCTTATTACAGAAAGAAAATTTCTGGGAATGAAGCCTGGCCTTTTATAGAGATGCAACCATTAGGCTTAGTTCTTCCTATGTACAAACTGAAATGTTTGTATACCATTTGTAAATCACACAAGATTCTTGAAGATTTGCTCATTTTGTCACATATTTACTTTTACTATAAAATCAAGTATAGCAAGTTTAATGAAATGAGAGGGGAGAAGGAAGATGTCTGTCTATATGACATTTGTTATACAAATGGGAATGCAAAAGATAACAATCTTTTTAAAATTCTCGTTGCTGCATAGTAACAGAGATAATGACCCTTTGCATAAATTAATGTACCTTGAAGAACTGCATTTGCTTTTTCAAGAACTTGTTGAACATGTAGAAAATTGCTTGTGTTAAGCACTCAGCAAATAATTTAAAAAGCAATTCAGTGCTATATTGGCTTGTGGTCTATTACTTACGAGCAGCTGAAACTAAAAATAGTTTTGTTAACTCTTTATTGTGTCATTTTAGATTTTAAAATGTGATACAGAATTTGTGCATTCTCATCTAGTTCATTCCAAAAGGAGTCTCACCAGATTATTCTTGATCTAAGGAGATCATACATGTACTTATTCATGCTGATTTTTTTCCCATACATGGATAGCTTTTAGAGCTCAAAAATTAAACACCTGCAGTAAAATTAAATGGGGCAATCTGCATATTCAGCAAAAAGTCTGTATTGTTGCAAATCTAGTATCCAGAAATTTCAATTGGTTCAAAATGTGGCAGCCCACATGTTTTGTGCAAACCTAGATTTGCACAGGTAGCAGCTCTCTTCCAGAAGCTTTATTGGCTGCCAATGTACTTTTGGTTTCAATTCAAAGTGATGATTGTCATCTTCAAAGCCCTACCTGGCGTGGGACTAGGTTATTTTCCGAGACATATTTACCTGACGCACCAGAGCAGGGATGCAGGGAATGTTATGAGTCCCCTCTCTTAAGGAGGTTCATCTAGTGCAGACATATCAAACTCGTGACATCACATGACGTCACGCAATGTATCGGGACAGTTTTGCTATTGCCGGCAATGGGGTGGGCATGGCTTCTGCGTGATGCGTCTGGCCTGTGGGCCGGACACCCCTGATCTAGTGAGACCAAGAGGAAGAGCCTTCTCTGTGGTGGCTCCTTCCTTGTGGAACATCATCCCTGCAGAAACAATACTGGCCTCCACTTTGACACTCTTTTGAAAGGCCCTGAAGATATGTTCTAATAATGGGCCTGGAGTGTTTTGAGTAATATGGAGTCCATCAAGTAGCTGGTCTGATTGTTGGTGGGGGGTGGAGAGGTTTCCGCATTGGGATTTTATCTTTGTAAGCCTCCCAAAGTCACCATGAGCGAGTTGGGTAGCTACATAAATTTTCTTAATAAAAAAAATGTGCTATAGTATCATGCAGATTAATATACAGGATAAAGAATTGTCTGTCCCCTTAAGGAACTTACAGACTTAAAAGGATGCAAGTTAATCACATGTATGATGGAACTACTGAAAAAACTAGAGCAATAGGCCTCTTCTGGAAATAAAGAACATGCTGAAGGCATTAGCATGCCATGTTTGTCTTGGTGCCAAGAAAATTGCACAATTGTATTTATGTAGTTACCAAAAATAGAGGATTTCTTTACCATCACCTTGACCAGGGGTAGGCAACCTTGGCTCTTGTATGATTCGTGGACTTCAACTCCCAGAATTCCTGAGCCAGCCAGCTGGGATTGGAGTCCATGAGTCAAAAGAGCCAAGGTTGTCTATCCCTGACCTTGACTTATTTATTAATAGCATTTCTCACCTGCCCAAGCCAAAGAACTCTGGGTAGCAGTATAGTTTGGACAAATTCAAGTTTGTCAGATTCTTAGATTTTGTTGGAGGAAACATTACTTGAGCAAGTGTGGTTATGCTTGAGTGCAGACATTTCCTTTAAACTAACATGTAATGAGGTGAAACCATACGTGAAACCCCAAACCACTTGAATAATGCAGTTCAGGAAAATACCTTTATAATGGAAACAACACCTCTTAATACAAGATAAGATATTTCTATTACTTATTAATTCAGAATTAATTTTTACCCTGAAAGATGCGTAAGTTTATATTTAAGTATATAGCATAAACTTTCATTCTTTTCCTCCCTAAGAACAGTGGATGTTAAGAACCTGCCACAGTCAAACTCTTAGAGACTAGAAGTATATTCATTCACCTTGTCCAGTAATGAATTATAACTAAACTTTTAAACATGTTATATTTACAAGGGTCATGGTGGCGAACCTATGGCACGCATGCCACAGGTGGCACGCGAGCCATAGCAGGGCCGAGCTGCTCCCTCCTCTCCGCGCATGCGCAGCTTTCCACAGCTGCACATGCGTAGCTCTCCACACATGTGCAATCTGCGAATAGGCAAGAGGCTATAAAGGGATCAACTTTCGGCAGAAGCAGGCACGGAAAACGAGGCAGCAGCCCTATGTGCATCCTCATTTGCGAGTGTGCCCCTGCCCTGCCAGGCAAGCGGAGCCCCGGCATCTTCGGCAGAAGAGCGCAGGAGGGCAGCGGAAGGCATGAGGAGCCCCAACCCCAGCACAGTCCCTCCTCCCCCACTCGGAAGAGCTGCGGGGCTCAGGAGCCTCCCCCCATGCCCCACCCGCTGAACAAGATGCCCTCCTGCCCACTGCCCCACCCACCAGAGCAACATTGAGTTGGCCACACCCACAATGGCCACGCCCACCCAGTCTACCATTTCCACCATAGCCATGCCCACCCGGCACCCGGTGATACATAAGTGGGATTTGGGTTGCAGTTTGGGCACTCAGTCTCTAAAAGGTTCGCCACCACTGTACAAGGGGGTACAGTAATAATTAAGTTATTAAAGACCATGTTGCAGCAAAATAGAACCCTAAAACCTATGTAGAGATATTAAACTTTAAGTAAAAGTAGGAAGTAGGATCTTATATTTTGGATTATTCTAGATATTTTGGTCCTAATGTGTGTTCAGTCCAGTGGGACAAAATATCCTACAATTGAACTAAAACCAG
Organism: Crotalus tigris; assembly: GCF_016545835.1. Lineage (NCBI taxonomy): Eukaryota > Metazoa > Chordata > Lepidosauria > Squamata > Viperidae > Crotalus > Crotalus tigris. The sequence continues at coordinate 526,190 of NW_024100135.1, read as the reverse complement.
TTGCTGTTTGTACACCAGTGCTGCCTCTTGAAGGAATGGTATTATCTCTGTGGGAGCAAGTTTATAATTTTGGTCATTTGACTCATAGGTGAAAGACATGGCAGGGGGGCTTTGGCCCAATTTCAACTGATGCATCAATTGTTGGACTAGGTAGGAAGACTACTACTACTACTACTACTACTAATAATAATAATAATAATAATAATAATAATAATGAAGATTACTACAAATACATGGGTATCCTTCAAGCTGACAACATCAAGCACACTGAAGTCAAGAAAAAGATTAGAGGTGAATATATCAAGAGAGTGAAGAAGATCTTAAAGTCCAAACTCAATGGAGGAAATACCATAAAGGCAATCAACACCTGGGCAATTCCAGTCATTAGGTACACAGCTGAATAGTGGACTGGACTCAAGCAGAACTAAAAGCAATGGATAGGAAGACCAGAAAAATAATGACAATGAATCATGCCCTTCATCCACGCAGTGACATTGATAGACTTTATCTACCAAGGCAAATAGGTGGGCGTGGAATGCTCCAAGTACATCAGATGGTTGAAGAAGAAAAAATGGCTTTGGAAGAATATCTGAAGAGCAATGATGAAGATGCACTGAAATTAGTATATCAGGAAGGCTTACTGACTACTGGAGAGACCAAACTGGCCTACAAGAAAGACCAAATGAAGAACAGAATAGAGGCATGGGAAGAAAAAGCACTACATGGCCAATACATGAAAAAAATAGCTGGGAAAGCAGATAATAATAAAACCTGGCAATGGCTAAGAGCAGGAAAATTGAAGAAAGAGACCGAGGGAATAATTCTGGCTGCACAAGACCAAGCCTTAAGGACAAATGCATACAAAGTCAAAATTGAGAAGACAGCAACAGACAGTAATTGCCGCCTATGCAAAGAAGCTGAAGAAACAGTGGACCACTTGGTAAGCTGTTGCAAGAAGATTGCACAAACTGATTACAAGCAGCGGCATGACAAAGTAGCAACAATGGTGCATTGGAAGATCTGCAAAAAATATAATTTGACTGTAAGCAAAAACTGGTGGGATCATAAAATAGAGAAAGTCATAGAAAATGATAAAATTAAACTGCTCTGTGACTTCAGAATTCAAACAGACAAGCACCTGCAACATAACACCCAGACTTAACAATTGTCGATAAGAAAGACAAAAAAGTCTGGATAGTGGACGTGGCAGTGCCTGGAGACAGCAGAATAGACGAGAAAGAACTGGAGAAGATAACAAAATACAAAGACCTACAAATAGAAATAGAAGGACTGTGGCAAAAGCAAGCAAGGGTAGTACCAATAGTAATAGGCTCCTTGGGTGCAATCCCAAAACAACTGGAGCACCACTTGAACACCATTGGCATTGACAAATTCGCCATGAGTCAATTGCAAAAGGCGGCCTTACTAGGAACTGCTTCCATCCTGCGACAATACCTGTAATACCATCAAACATCCACATCTGCCTATCCCAGGTCTTGGGTAAGGACTCGATAGGTAGACAAAATGCCAAATCCAGTCTGAACATCTGGCTGACTGTGCGATGATCAATAATAATAATAATAATAATAATAATAATAATAATAATAATAATGTTGGAAGGGAGGATGGGACCTTGGAGGTCATCTAGTCCAACCCCCTGCTCAGAGAGGAAACCCTATACCATTTTGGACAAATGGCTGTCCAGTCTCTTCTTAAAAACTTCCAGTGTTGGAGCATTCACCGCTTCTGGAGGCAAGTTGTTCCACTGGTTAATTGTTCTAACTGTCAAGAAGTTTCTCCTTAGTTCTAGGTTGCTTCTCTCCTTAATTAGTTTCCATCCGTTGCTTCTTGTCCTGCCTTCAGGTGCTTTGGAAAATAGCTTAATTCCCTCTTCTTTATGGCAGCCCCTGAGATATTGAAATACTGCTATCATGTCCCCCCTCGTCCTTCTCTTCATTAAACTAGACATACCCAATTCCAGCAGTTATTCATGTTTTATAATAATTTGATTTGCAATGAGCTCTGCTTAGGACTGCTTTTGATAATCACCTAGAAACGGAAGTTGGTTCAAATTGTTAACTGGCATTTGTTGTTGATCATCTTACACTTATTTTGCATGCCTTGTGCAGGTTAGCAATAGGTTTCATGGTGCAATTCTAAGTGCTGGTTTGTACTAATAAAATTGAATGCAAGTTTGGCATCAGGATTCCTGCAGGACTTCTTGAGTTCATATGTCCAAGGAGCTCCTCCTTGGAGAAGCTATTCTTGGTCTCCCAATTTTATGAAGGAAAGCTAGAAAGGGCTGCTTTTTCATCATGGTGCTAATTAGATTAGCTCCTTCAGTGACAGCCTTTCAGTGAAATCTACTGTTCCAGCATGCCTTCAGGGACTGTTCAGCATCTGATTTTTTTATCTACTGCAATAGGTATATTACCAATTGCTACTAGTCAGAAAACTTGATGAAAACTCTGTAATTTCAAAATACGTGGACAGATTTAACCATAGTTTCAACTGGGAAATTGTAAGTATCCCAGACCAAGCCTAGTCCAAAAAAACACTAGAGAATTCTTGGAAGCCTGGCACTCAGACAAATCAGCCACAACTGATACATATAGATAAACATCTACATATTATTCCAAAGAGATAATCAAAAAGCCAAAAAGGAAACCAAAAAACCTAAACACCTCCTTCATCAGCAATCAATAGACAAGTAGAGATTAATACCAAGAATAATACTAGCTCAACAATGAAAAAATAAAAAAATACCTCAATCAACCAACTCAGGCAAACAAGCTAATAGCAAACAACAGCCCAATCAAGAAACCACCAGGAACAGTCCCACCAACACTGACAACGCAAGTCACTAGTATATACAAAGAGAGCAAATCCCACTCCTTTTGGGTAATGAAACATCTGCAAGAAAACAACCAAGTTCAGAAACCTCCAAGGATCCCACAGTTCAATCCTGAGCTACAAATATTCTGCTCTATAAGTAACTGATGTTTATAAGGTGTGGATTTTTATTATTAAGAAGTTGTAATACTTTGCTTGAGTGGGATACAAACAGACATTTTAGCATAAATCTTTTGTTACTGATTGTCATTTTCAACAGAATACCCATTACAGGTAGTCCTCGACTTATAAGTCTGACAACTACAGTTGTAAATCATGATGGCCATAAAGCAGGTCACCCATACAACTGACCCAGTGTTACAACCTTTTTTGTAGCAGTTGTTAAGTGAATGCCATGGTCGTTAAGTGAACCCATTGTTTGCTATGGGGCATTTTTGCCGGAAACTAGAAGAAAATGCTAATTTTTGGCAAAATTATTGTGCTCAAAATGTGGTCATGTAACTGGGGAGATGGCCGTCGGAACTTTAAAACCGGGTCATAAGTACCTTTTGGGGAGGGGTCCATTGTAACTTCAGTTGCTAATCGACTAGTCATGAGTCAAACACTACCTGTATAATAATATGGAATGAAAACTTTGAAAATGTCATATCATATAAAACAATATAAATATTTCCTTTTCTAATACTAAACAAATACAACATAGGGAGCTCTCCCCATTAAACCACGATTTTCCAGAACAGTTTGAAAAATGCAAACAATAGCTGCACCCGTAGTAAAATAATATTGTATGATTTTTAATACGTTAATTTAAATGGCAACAAAAATCTTCAATCTGAAGATGCCACTTAATCTTGCTTAATTATATCCTCATCTTCATTACTTACTAAAAAAATAAAGGTAGCTCTGTTGACCCAGCAGAAAATTTTACACCTTTTTTAAATGCAATTAAAAGATGAAAGTGAAATTTTAAAATTTAAAAGTTTAATTAGACTAAAATATTAATAAAGTAAAAAACAAGATATTGGTGAGAAAATGGAAGATCTAACCACACATTAACCTTAATACTGGAGAAAGGAAGATTTTTAGGTTATAATCAGTTGTTTTTACTGATTGAACAGCATCTGCCAATAGAACAATCATTAGTTGCCACAGGGGTTACCACAAGGAAGAGGGAGTCAAGCTATTCTCCAAAGCACCTGAAGATAAGACAAGAAGCAATGGATGGAAATTAAGCAAGGAGAGAAGCAACCTAGAACTAAGGAGAAACTTCCTGACAATTACAACAATTAACCAGTGGAACAACCTGCCTCCAGAAGCGGTGAATGCTCCAACACTGGAAGTTTTTAAGAAGAGACTGGACAGCCATTTGTCTGAAATGGTATAGGGTTTCCTGCCTGGGCAAGGGGTTGGACTAGATGACCTCCAAGATCCTATCCAACTTTATTATTATTATAGTAACCAGTATTTGCAAAATTAATGAGGAATTCCTTAGGGCTGTTCTATATAACCTGAAAATGAAAATCAGGGGCATCCATAGAAAGGAAGTGGTCAAAGAAGTAAAAATGGAGACTACAGTCACACAATTGAAGTTCCTTTCCTTTTATGTTGTTGTGATGTGTGCAATAAATGTTAAAAGTGGATGTGGCTTTAATTGCATTCAGTTGTACTCATCGTATTGATTGTTTTGATACACAAACACCTAACTGAAAATGAAGCTTGCTTAAGAAAAGTGCTATCCAGACTTTAGTAATTCTTCAGTTCTGGCAATGATGCCGGGCAGTTGTCCTGAAAAGTTACCATGATCTCCAATTGATGGAATCCTCTGTTTCTTACTTTCCTACTCATGCAGGAAAATAAACACCAGTGATGTTTCTTTCTGTGTGTGTGTGGGGGGGGTGTCTTTGAAGACATATGATTTTATTGATGGAGCTTTTGTAAGAGTCCCCATCCACTTGAAGCATCTTCTGATAGACAAGAAAGGGAAGGGTGATTTACTTTGTTATCTATTATTTAGTCTAGGAGGAGATATTGGTTGACGTTTGTCAGTTTCACTTGGTTAAAAAAATCCTTGTAGCATTCTATGGATAAACCTGTTAAAAGGAAAAAAGATCCAGTGTTTCATTGGTCTGCTGGGAAGATCAGGCCTGCTTTAAAAGGAACAGGCAGCCCAGTACCAAGATGAAATGGTCATGGAGGGCAGAAATCAGTGAGTGGAGGGGAAAGATAGTCCTGCCATATTGCATGGTATTCAGTTGAAATAGAAACCTTTGCCTTAAAGAAATGAAGAACAGCCGGCAGACTATAGAGCACTGCTTGGGCCAGAACTAGGAAAGCACTGTTCTTAAGCTAGAATAAGACACGACAGACAGTTCCCTTCGCCTTTGGCTGGAGACAAGCTGAGGATAATATGCAGTTAGCTGACTATAACTGGAACTAAGATGAAATAGGACATATGGATCAGTACTTAGAATGATTTTGAAGGGGGATACAGGGAGGAAAAGAACAAGATATCAAATCCTTTCACTTGTCAGAATTGAAGTACTTATTTGATTACTGTACACAGAGATTTGCAGCCTTATGATCAGTGCTCAAAACCCTGTTGGCACATCAGGCTGCTACAGGGAAAACTGTGGCTTGCCCATTTTTTAAATTGCTTGTCCCTGAAATCAATGATGAACTAGAAGCCTTTTTTCCACCTAGCTTGTTACCCTTTCAGCTTTATTTGAAATTGTAAGCCTACATACAGTACTTAGGTTTATCTGGATATAACCACATTCGACATGATTGATATTCCCGAATTTTGGCCAGCAACATTTTCTGGGCCTCTCACTTAAAAAAAAGTGCAAAACAACAACGCTGCCTGTTCAAGCCATTGTAAAATATATATAAAAATCCTTGACTTCCAAGTCAACTTTCTGAAAAACAAATCTTATTGTTCCAGCTCCTCCTATTTGGCAAAGCACATTACATGTCCACACACACACACACACACAAAAAGGGGGGGACGATAACAAAAGCACGCCTGGCCTCGCTTCCCTTGAACGGATCGCGATAGCCGGGTCGGAAACGCAGAACAGAACCTACATAGGAAAAAAAGGGAGGTCTTTAAATTCTGGGCGTGATAAGCGTTCCAGATCTCCACTCGCATATTGAGGTGCTTCTGAGAAGCTTCCCCTCCAGCCAATCACGATCTGCAATCTAAGAATCGCCCCTATCTTGAGGAGGGGCCTTTACCGGTCGTCCTCCGCGTTGCTTCGATTTGTGTGGGTAAACGTTGAGTCGCTGTGGTGTGGTCTTGTCTTTTATCGTGCCGGGGCATCTCTCTGGCAGGTCTTAACCGATCTTTTCGCTTTTTTTTTTTTTCTTTCGCGCGCCAATTGTGTGCCCTGCACACTCATCCCTTCGCCAAAGCCGCCGCCGCCATGTCTTCCCCGTCCTCTGGGGAACAGTACGAGGAGGAGGAGGACGGCGCATACGAGAGCCAGGCCAAGCGGCTGAAACCTAGCGCCGCCGCCGAAGAGGGGGAGATCGAGTATGGGGCAGAGGAGGGCGAGAGCCGTCGGGAAAAGGCCGCCCCTCGCACAGGGGGCTTCTCCGGAGGGGTAAGGAAAGCGGGCGCGGCGCACCGTCTTTTTTGTTCCCGTCGCTCGCGGGCTGGGCAGGGGAATAGAGGCAGCTGTCCAGCGACGGGTTTACTCAGGTGCCGCCTCGGGGTCTCCCTGCCCCAATTAGGGGGAGAGCGGGGTGATGTTGGTGTTCGTTGAGGAGCCTGTGGATGTCCTGGCCCGGGATTTAACGCATCTTTAAAGGGCTAGTTTGTGTTTTTTTTAAAGACCCTGATCATTCCTGCATTTTCGGTGGCAGTCTTAAGTACGGTATATTCCATCTTGATTTTTGAGAACCCGGAGAGGCTTTCTTTCCGAATTATCCTTGCATATCCTAAGCATATTCACAAGCTGAACATATTTAAATCCTTTTCGGTCTCTTGGCATCCCACAAATTGGAAACTTGCATCATACATAAACGTTCACTATCGCTTTCAAATTTTAGGGAGATGAAAGCTGTGATTTTTCTTTGTTCTGAAAAGTAATCCTGGACTCGGTATACCGTATTCTGCCATGTTTATTTTCCTTCCCTCATTCATCTCAAGAAGGGAAGAGAGTTGTGAATTGGAAGCTGATAACTGTTACAGTCCTTTCCTCTTTGTTATTAGAGTTATATTTTCAGTCTTCTAAGTAAGCTTTGTCCTAGGGTTATGGGAACTCTACTCTTGTGGGATGGAAGAATAATAAATTAGGACAATATAAAGTACTGGAAGCGGTCTGAACCCAGAAACAGACAGCTTGGCATATTTGATCTTGGAAATACCTGAAGTAATTGGGATCATGTTAGAATTCTCCTGAATTCTGGCTGTTTCAGATTTCAAATTAGACATTTCAACTGCAAAATATTTTGCAATCAGTTTTATTTAAGCCTTGGTCTACAGTAGGTTTGTTCTATTCATCATTCTGCCGTATGGCTTGTTTATTCATGGGTTACTGATTGAACTACAATTAGCTAGAATTCTCACAACTTGGTCATCATTATCTTGTTGAGATTACCGAATTTATCGCTTTTCATTTTTACAGTTTTTAACTCAGCAGAAAGGGGCTTGAAATTTTGTTCATCAACTAGAGTTAACTACTCAAAAACAAAATAAAACAGGTCATAATTGGTATTTGGAGGGGAGTCAGCAACAGAAAGATCTAGTTTGAAAATGATCCAGATCCATCCTAGGGCTGTTGAAGAAGATTCTGAAAAAATCCTTCCAGTGCATTGCTATGGGAAAAGCAGCAGAACAGTTTCTTAAACTGTTCCTCCCTCCCCTTGTCCTAGGATCCAGAGCTGAACATTCAGCTTATCTCATACTCCCAGTACTCACATTTATAGGTGCAACACAAGGAAAGAGGGGATATGCATATGCAACATGTTACATTATAATTCAAAAGGAAATACAGGATGGCCACTGCTAGTACAGGTTCTGGAAAGAATTTAGGAACTGCTTTATCTGTTGTCAGTTTGTTCATGGAAAACATTAGCAAGAAGAATAAGCCATTATAAGGAGAGATTCTCAGAAACTGAGGATAGGGAATTAATTTTAATGCCTCACTGTCAGAAATGGCCCTCTTATTGGGATATGTACATTAGCCTGAATCATAGAATCCCAGGATACAGTATTTGTATATTTCAAGTAATTACTGAATAGGACAAATCACTAGGTAAGTTTCAAACAAGTACAATATTATTATAGTGAAGAAACTGCAGGAAAGGAGTACAAGTATATGTTAGCTGCATAATTCCACACATAAGCTATCTTGCCCATCTTGCAGATACAGTATAATTAGACAAGCATTTATAATAAGAGCAATGTCTGAAAGCATAAGTCTGTTGATGTAAATTTATTACATATATAAAATAGTCTCACTGTGTAGTTTAGTTGATAGTAATGAAATATATAAATAATTCAAATGATTTTAATTCAAAAATTATTTGAAAATTAATTAAAATTAATATGGCTTATCTACAAATAAGTATTATTTCCATTCACTTGTTTTGTTGAGCAAATGCAGCTAATAAAATAGCTCTATCCATAGTTTAATTAGTACATTATCTGAACTAACATTTCTAGTTTCAGAGAACAAATCTCAAACTAATTCAATATTATTTCTTGGCTTGAAATGTATATATTTTAAACAAATATAATTTCCCTCACATTTAGATTTTAAAGAATAAAAATATACTGAAAACTATTTTCTTAAGCGTTGGGTCCATAAATAGCTCTATTCTAAAGACAGTTATCTGCTAATTCATTTTTTCATTTAATATATATATAAATACTTTGATTAAACTTCTGATAACATCTTAATTATTAATTTTATAAATGCATTGTTTCGTAAAAGTGAAAAACGTTCTATGACAATCAAATCACCCATTTTATTTTTGGTGATGGACCTTCAGGCAGTAATAATTTAAGTTAAGATGATACTATTGTAAACATATTATTTTACAGATTATCTCTTTGAATAAGAAATACAGAGAATTGTTCATCTTTGAATGGCACCAGTTGTCTGCTTAGAGTCTGGCTGTATTCTGGCAATTAGAATGTATTAATTTCCTGTGTCTTTCACAACTTTGTTGTTCTTCTGTCCAAGTAATATTAAAATAATCTATAATTAATTGTAATCACTAAACTGGAAAAATTATATAACATAAAGTTTGTTAGAATATAAAATTGTGGTTTAAAAATGGTTTTCATATCATAGTGCCTTCCTTTCCTTTCCTTTCCCTTCTTTCTTTTTAATGTTCATAAAGACATTTAGAATTGCCATTACTTATGAAAAAGCCAAGTCTTAAAGTATCCAATGTTCAAGCTAGAGCTAGAGAAAAAATAACAAGTAAATTTAGACAAAATGTTTTATATTTAGGTTATAAGTAGATGAGGTTAGACATGAAAATAGTTTTAACTTCATAGTTCACAATATTACATTTGTTATAATAAGATTTAAAAAGAAACTTAAAATGATTTTATTAGGATGCAGGAGGCAGTCATCACAAAGTTTCCGTTTCTCCTGTGGTCCATGTTCGTGGTCTTTGTGAGTCAGTTGTGGAAGCAGATCTTGTGGAAGCTCTTGAAAAATTTGGGACTATATGGTAGGTTTAATGATTTTTTAAAAAGTTATAAAGGGGAAATGCATTTTGCTGTGGCTGAATTTATATAAAAGGCTAAGACAATTTTTATGGCTTGTTGAAATGATTTAATTTCATAGTTCAAGCTGTTAAAAATAATTCATCACATTATGGCATAATATTATACACAAACCTGCCAATAGAATTTCATTACATTGGAATGAAGAAGCTATGATCAATGATTTCTAAACAATCTCTAAAATCAAGGCATGTTTGGATATAATGTAAAACTGTAGAATTTGCAACCTTAATGAATTATTTTTCTAAATTGAATAAAGAACAACGTGTTTAAGAGGATTCTTCATAATCTGAATATTGAGCCAGTGTGATTCATATCTGCTGATCCTTGCCCCCAGACATATGCAAATTTTGTCAGATTAGTGAAAAATATTCCATGACAAGCTGGGTGAAATAATTTAGACCTGTTTTATATGTATTGTTTTTTATAAATATGTTTCATAGCAGCTAATTTGAAATAATAACATATGAAATAGTTCATGATCAAAATTTTAATAGGCTATTTATAGTTAGTTATTTAAAAGATATAATTTAATTTGATAGTTTGCATTATACTTGACTTTTAAGAAATTAAATTGCCTTGTGCATTTGGCAGTAAGAATTGTATATTAAGTTGTATAAATTTTGCTTTAGCTTAAATTAATTGCTAAATTAATTGCTAAATTAAATCATAATAACTAATTAGTTGTTTTGCTGCTTTTTTCTTGTAGTTATGTGATGATGATGCCATTTAAACGTCAAGCTTTGGTAGAATTTGAGGATATTGAAAGTGCCAAAAAGTGTGTTACTTTTGCAGCAGATGAGCCAGTATACATAGCAGGACAGCAAGCATTTTTCAATTACTCTACAAGCAAAAGAATAACTCGTCCAGGAAATACTGATGACCCATCTGGTGGGAACAAAGTTCTGCTGTTATCAATTCAGAATCCTTTATATCCAATTACTGTGGTATGTCTGCTTTACAGCTTAAATCACAATTACCTTGGTGCTGTGTATTGCCCTATACCAGTGGTTCTCAATCTTCCTAATGCTGTGACCCTTTAATACAATTCCTCATGTTGTGGTGACCCCCAATCATAAAATTATTTTCGTTGCTACTTCATAACTGTAATTTTGCTACTGTTATGAATCGTAATGTAAATATCTGATATGTAGGGTGTATTTTCATTGTTACGAATTGAACATAATTAAAGCATAGTGATTAACCACAAAAACTATATAGCAATGCTCGCTGGAGAAGCTTACTCTTCCTTGCTCAAAAATGTTGGGAGGGAGGGAAGGGGAAGGAAGGAAGGAAGATTGAAGGGGAAAAGAAGGAGATGGAGATTGAAGGGGAAAGGAAGGAAGGAAGGAAGGAGAAAGAGATTGAAGGGGAAGGGATGGAGATGAAAGGGAGGAAGGAAGGAAGGAAGATTGAAGGGGAAAGGAAAGAGATTGAAGGGGAAAGGAAGGAGATGGACAAGGAAGGAGATTGAAGGGGGAAGGAAGGAAGGAGAGAGAGATGGAAGGGGGGAGGCGCTACCAAGGACACACAGGCAGCTCCGCACAATTGCCCAGGGAGGGGGGGAGGCTCTAGTGGAGAGCCTGGTGGAGAGCCAAGAGGCGGCACATCCGGGCTTCGGAAGCTGCGCAGAGGATCTGCGCGCCTCGGAGCCACCGGCTGCCCTCTCACACCTGCCAAGGGATGAAGATGGAGATGGAAGAAAGGAAGGAAGGAAGATTGAAGGGGAAAGGAAGGAGATGGAGAAGGAAGGAGATTGAAGGGGGAAGGAAGGAAGGAAGGAAAGGAAGGAAGGAAAGGAGAAGCAGATTGAAGGGGAAGGGATGGAGTTGGAGATGGAAGGAAGGAAGGAAGATTGAAGGGGAAAGGAAAGAGATGGAGAAGGAAGGAGATTGAAGGGGGGAGGCGCTGCCAAGGATGCACAAGCACCTCCGCACAATTGCCCGGGGAGGCTCTGGTGGAGAGCCAAGCGGCGGCACATCCAGGGCCTCGGAAGCTGTGCGGAGGATCCATGCGCCTCAGAGCCGCTGGCTGCCCTCTCACACCCGCCAACCTGGAACCCCCCATCCTCATCCGGGCACCTCTTGCCCTCTCCCAGACAGCCCCCCAGGGCCTGCCCACCCCTCCAGCTTCCTGAGCGCCATCACAGCGGCGGGGTCATGGGAGCCCCTTTCCACGTAGCGCAGCCCATTGCACGCGAATGGGGAACGGCCGGAGCGCCAGCTCCTGCTTGGAAGGCACCGCTTCTCCCCTCCCAGCCTGGCCGGCTGGCCTCCGACGCACATGCAGGCATCGCCACTGCCTCGCCCTCTTCCCCGCCCCCTGGCCGCTTCCGAGGCCCAGAGCCCGGCGAGCCGGGAAGGAGCCGCTCCTGCCCAGCAGCCCCAAAGCCGTGCCAGAGGGCCAAGGAGGCCTCCGACGGCAAGGGAGGCTGGCCGAGCAGCGCAGGGGAGGCTCCTGCGCTGTGTGGAGGGTGGCCAGGGGTGGAGCGCGGTCGGGCAACCAGGAGGCATGGAGACCGGCTCAGTGCTGCAGCTCAGCTCAGCCGGCAGTGGCAACAGCGGCGGAGCAGCCCAGCGGCAGTGCCAGCAGTGGTCCAGACCTGGCTCAGACCGGCCGCTGAGCCAGCCCAGGGCGGCGTCGAGGGGGTGCGCGATGGCACTGCAGCGGCAGGAGCAGGCACTGTCAGAGGAGAAGGGCGCCCTGGAGGAGGAGGAGGGCAGCGGAGGAGGGCGGTGGTGGCCGGATTGAGGAGCGGTGTCTCAGTTTCTAAAGACCATCGGAAATATGTGTTTTCTGATGGTCTTAGGCAACCCCTGTGAAAGTGTCGTTCAACCCCCAAAAGTATCGCGGCCCACAGGTTGAGAACCGCTGCCCTATACTATGCTTGCTTGTGGCAAGCTTGCGCCTCTCTGCCTACTTTTTACATTGGCAGGATCTCAGAGTGTTCCTTCTGGTTTATAATGAATGTGAAAGCATCCTCATGTATATGCATGCGTTCTTCTTAGTATATTTTGTTCTGTAAAACTGGGAAAATATGGTCTCATTTATGCCGCAGCAGTATTACTTTGGTTGTAGAAAATAATTTGGCTGAACTATAAAATTAGTAATTAATCCTTTTTTTCCTGTTACAGTTTTTGCAAGCCACTTAAGCAACCCATAGCTTATGGGAAAAGAGATAATGATGAAATAGTTTCCTGTTTAACAGTGTCTTGTAATATATTATTTATTAGAGTTCTCAGTATATTATGTTTTTTTAAATTCAGATTTCATTTCCTGTTTTTGTTAGTTACTTTTGACATTCTGTCCTCTAATTTTAGTAGTCTTAATGAATCTCATTGGTTTTAAGTTTTATAAGTAAACATATTATTTTCTACCAAAGTCAAAGCTAAATGATTTCAAAGTAAATATTTAATATATGTTTAGAATGGAAAGCTGTTTTTCATTTTGTCTTCCTTCTCATGAAAGTGAACATATGTGACTCAGAATTGAACTGTGGAATCTTTGATGTTTTCTGAACCTGGTTGTTTACTGGCAGATATTTCATTACCCAACTAGATAACATCATCAATGCGTTGATGTTGATGCAGGCAAACAACCAAGCTCAGAGTGCACTGAGGAGTCCTTCTCATTACTGGATTCAATATTATGATTGAAACAGTATATAAGTTCCATACATTAATAAATAACTGCATTCCTATATAGGAAGAATGTGGATGAAAAACCACCTATATTTTTTATGTAATCCCATTTTAACATTATTTAAAATGAATAACACTGAACCATAGATTTCTTGTGTAAAGCGAAGGACACAATTCCATTATGTGAAGTGAAGACAGTTGTGGAGAGATTTCAGAAGAGCCAGAACACTTTGCTTGGAAGCAGAGTTCTGCTGAATTTGAGTTGAATTCAGTTCTCATGACATTATATATAAATATATATACTTTTAACTTATTGCCAGTTAGATCTTGTAACTTTTCCAAGGACAGTCCTGTAATCTCTTTGTTCCCATAATCCTGGCCAAAACAAGGTCCCAATGGAGTGTATCATACCCGAGGTGATTAATGGACTGGGATAAGACCCCACCTCCTCCCCATATGCATCTTGTTCCCTTCTTTGCCATCTTCGTTATTTTTTAAGTCAGTTTTAATTTTAATATTATTTTAATGTTTTAAAATTTTATCTTGTGGTTTTATTTGGTTATAAGCTGTCGCCTCTAGGTGAGATTGGCAGTATATAAAATAAATAAGTAAATAAATAAATAGTGAAAATGTTATAATAGATTAGTTCAACATTTTTCAGCATTATTTGGATGGGAAATAATTATTTTTCCTTCATTTTGTTCTGTTCTGTTTTATAAATGGTACAAATATTGGGCATACTAACTAACTTTGCAAAGCTACCAGTGCAGCATACAAAATATTTGAAGTATGTATAGTGAAACTGAATTTAAACTTTCTTTTCTGAATTGCATTACAGTATTTTGACTTTTTTTGTCAGAATGGCTTTTTAATAGTTGTGTATATTTTTATTTGTTAACATTTTGAATAATCTTGTAAGATAAAACAGCTGCTCTGTTTTGTAGGATGTCTTGTATACAGTATGCAATCCTGTTGGGAAAGTACAACGTATTGTCATATTCAAGAGAAATGGAATACAAGCCATGGTTGAATATCCTTTTATTACTCTTTTAATAGAAGAAAATATATGTAGCTCAGGGTTGAACTGTGGAGTCCTTAGTGCTCTCTGAGCATGGCAGTTCTATTGAAGATGTTTTTGTTATCCAATTTTATTACTGCATTGTTATGCTATAGCACAGGAACTTACCAGAAAGCTTATTTACTTGTTCGTTTATTCTGCATTTATATTTATGTAACCACTGAATTAGAACAACTTGCAGTAGTTTACAGACAAGTAAAACCAAAACGTAAAATCCAAAGATTAAACAAAATAAAACAGCAATAAAACAGTGCTAGCCCCAATGTAAATAACAGCCCAAAGGTATTTTTTCAAAAGACAACTGAACTTTCTTGGTATTTTCTCTGAATTGAACTGAAGCTTCTTCGTTAAAAAGTAAAATGTTTTCAAAGAAAAACAACCAAGAAAATATAGATGCCTTTTAGAAAAGCACCTTTGGGACAACCATGATCTGGATGAATGAGAATCTCTGTAGACATAAATAACCACCATAAATTATTCCTTAAATGCTCCATAGACCAGTTTTATTCTAACATCTATTGGCAGTGAGATCCAGATGGATGCAAACTGAGCCTTTGTAGGCCTGAATAAGTAGAGATACCCTTGCAGCTGATGAAAAAATAATGCATAAAATTACACTTAGAAGAATGACAATGACTTTCCTCACATTTGTCTTCAAGAATTGTACTTAAATAAATCAGAAACAAATGTTACCTTATGTATAAAATAGGAAAGAGGGGACTTCAGGATTAGATTTTTTTTGGCAATCTTCTAATCAAAGTTAAATACAAAAGACATACATTTAAAGAGTTATGAATTCTGAAATGCGAAGCACTGAATATAGCTTTTAGTTTGTTCACAAAGAAACAAAAGAAAACTACCCCAGACTGCCTCCTTTAGCAATATAATGTAGGCTGAATGTCATTTCATTCTTGGTATTGATAACAACTGAGACTATTTAACCCTGGCAATCAACAAGAAATCTACCAGCAAATCTAGATTTACTGTTGTCAGTACCTCAGTTAAATGGATTCTGAGTGACTTCTAGAACAGCTACAGAGTTCTTTTCTAAAATATTTTGTCTTGTAATTGCTTTATTTAAAAAACTGACTGAAGATCCTTAACATGTCTTATGTTTGAATCAGTTCTTTGTGCTCAGAAAGCAAAAGCTGCACTCAATGGAGCGGATATATATGCAGGATGCTGTACATTAAAAATTGAATATGCAAGGGTAAAGTTTTTATCTTCTTAAGCCTCTCTATTTTGTAGGAGAAAAAGCAATTATTAAAATTCACTATTTTGCTTGTATCTTAACAGCCAACTCGACTTAATGTTATTCGAAATGACAATGATAGTTGGGATTATACTAAGCCATATCTGGGCAGACGAGGTAAGTGTTTGGGTAATTGTATCTATCATATACATATATATGCATATGCAGACAGTTTCTTTAATGCAGTAGTCATTTCAAGCCAAATATCGCTGGTGGAACTTTTGTTAAAGCTTTGTAATCCTGGAAAAGAATAACTTTCAACCTTAGTGGTCCCTGGTGGTATACTGAATTGTTTAGGCCAAGAAGGAACCCATACATGCAAGCATGTTTGCAGTACAAGGATTTGCATTTCTCCAAGCAGCTCTCACTCTTTGGAGGAGAGGACACTGATGCAGACTTTTCCTTACAAACTACAAACTTGCACGCTGCTTCTCCATGGAAAGGAATTTTCCCATATGGTGGACAAGGCATTAAGAAGGATAGAGGACTCCAGCAGGCTGACTCTACACTTCATCATGCACCACATCGGCATCATCAAATGGCCCTCTGAAAAATCTCAGACTTGCAATTCATCTTGACTGCATACTGCATGCATCATCACCACAAGCATGTCAAGAAGGATACTTACAATACTTCCGATTTCATGTCACGAATACCATGGTAGACTGTACCCATTATAATCAGCTTGCATATGGTTCCAGTCTTATATCCCTAGAACAAAGCAGTACAATATGGAAGATTCCAAGTCTTGTTTATCTCTTGTACATTGTGGTAATTGTTTTGGTTGTATGTAAGATAGGTTTTCCAATGTAAATGTTGTCTGAAGGATCATAAGTACTTAAAAATAAATTGAAATTTTGTAGCAATCTATCAGGCAAGTTCCTCAGGTTTTGCTACATTACCCTAAGTATATGTCATTCTTTTTTTTTTTTAACCGCAAAGCATAGCAGGGACATTGTTTACATCAGTAAAAAAAAAAACTGCATGAAAGTGTAAAAAAAATCTTATTCTGTATTTCTCTGTAATTTCTAATGACATGTATAATTTGCTGTATATACTTCTTGAAAATTTAGGCATTAATAGCAGGAAGTTGGGAAACTTATCAAGGTAGAGTATTTAGCAAATTTTGAACATGAAATAAGATTTGACTTTAATAATTATCACAGGATTGGATTTTTTAGGTATTTTGACTGTGAAAATGTACTATTAATATTAGGTCTTGGCTTGCTTTAAGTTTTATCTAAAAGTTGCATTTTATAGATAGTACTTTGATTGTGAAATGTACTATAGTATTAAAATGTAGGCTTTGGAATGAAGAATTAAGTATTTGTAAAAAGTTAATAAGGGGGCTATGCTATTGGTTAGCAGATTATTCAACCACAATGCTATGGTAAAACTTAAACTCTGTTTCAAATTGCCACATAACATAACTATTTAAGACACTAAGTTCACACATTCAATTCAGATTCTGTTTAGGGCAGTGGTTTTCAACCTGTGGGTCGGGACCCCATTTGGGGTCGAACGACCATTTCACAGGGGTCACCAAACAACATTTTCCCCTTTTCCTTAGCTGTGCTACTCCCTTTTATTCTATTGGCTTTTGAAAGCCAATAGAATAGACTATCTTGAATAGAGTCTAATTCTATTGGCTTTCAAAAGCCAATAGGAATTGTCCAGGCTGTCTCTGCCCTGCTGAGCCCGCCAAAAGTCCCATTCTGCAAACGGTGCTGCACCAGTTGAGTAGTCCTCGACTTACAACCGGTTGAGTAGTCCTCGACTTAGGACTGGTTGGGGGTCGCGGCATTAAAAAGGTTGAGAACCACTGGTTTAGGGACTGTGGCCTGTCCTGGTAAATGAAACTGTGAGAAATAAGAAATCTTTCCTTGAAAGAAAATAACATAGATGTATCAAATAATTTGATGTTTAGTGTGGCATTTGACTTTTCTTTGAATAGTAAGTAAGGCCTGCTTCTTATTTTTAACTTGCTTCTTATTTTTAACTGTTTTTGAACATCATTTCAGTTCTCAAATGTGGATTTGCTTATGTAGCACTGAGATATCTTTGAATATGTGCAGCTTGTTGTTTAAATACACCCACATAATTGTTTTTCCTTAAATTAATTCAGTTGATTACTAGTCCTATTCCCAGACAGGAAGAAGTACTGTTAATACTACCATAGCTAATTCTCAGTAGTTTTTTGTTCAATGACCGTTTAGAATTAAGATGGTACTGGAAAAAATGGATGCCCATGCTCAAAATTATGGTTGTTGCAGCATCCCCATAGTCATGTGACCAAAATTAGGGTGCTTGGCAGCCCACCCACACTTATGACTATAGACCTGTTGCAACTCCCCTACCCATTTATGCTCTTTTGGCTGTTCTATGCAGTGGTACTTCTCATCAAAGGTGATACTGGGGCAAGAATGGGGCTTCTGCCATTCTCCAAATAATGTATTCATTCTAGATTTCCAAAGGATTGTGAGAATGGAGTGTGTGGCCTTGGGGAGAAGGCCTGGAACTGCTAGCGTCAGCTTGCATACAGTACAGTTAGGGCATGCCTCGTTAGCAGGAGTAAAATGGCAAAGATTATCTGAGCATGGTAGAACCTGTGAAGCACAGGGCTGTGGGGGCAACTGGAACTTTGCACAATGGTGGTGGGCTGGCTGGCCATGGAGTAGGGCTTGAGGCAACATTTCTTGGTTGCAGCTGTGGTGCTGGCTTGAAGTAGAGGCCTGGAGTCAATGGTATCTGGCTGAGGCCTCCGCTTCAGTTTCATCCCTGTTGCTGATGCTGCCAGGTAGCACTGTCCAGTGTAGCTCAAAGACTATAGAGTGGGGGAGGGGAGTGGCTGAGAGAAGTTGCAATGCCCCTGTTGTCATAAGTGCTGCTGGGCCAGGTGGAGCACCTAAGGCTTCCTGGGGCACAGTAGCTTTGTCTCATGCTGCCGGGACAGGCTGAGACTTCTAGGAACAACTGCAGTTTTGCACCACATTGCAGCACCCCCTCCAACTTTTGTGTGGCTTGTGCCAGGCCTCCCATACCCCACTACTTACCTGGAACTCCCTCTGCTTAACCTGTGTTTCTCAGTTAACAACAGCAGTTGGGAATGTGGGGGTTGCAGTTGCTAAGAGATGCAGTTACATGATGTCTTGCTTTATGAGTGCATTGCTTAGTAATGAATTTCATTACTAAGTTCCAATTGTAGTCACAGGTTGAAGACTATCTGTAGGTAGCATTACTTTCAAATTGTAATAGGAAAACCTGCACTGTATTTTCTTTTTCTTTTTTTTTTTAGTTTCAAGTTTTTTATTAATTTTACAATATTACATTTACATATTTGAAAAGTAGCATGGCGGCTGAGCACAATAATTCTGTTACATCTGAATATCATCAGTACAAATCTCAAATTATTACAACAAACTAATGCCCTCTCTTTCCCCCATGATATCTACTGTCATGTTCAAACCAATACAGTTCTTATTCTATTAATCAAACAAAAAATACCTTTCTAATATTCATAAATAATCTTCAGTCTATACATATCTTAATTAATTTGACATTCCACCTTTTAGACAATAACCTAGTAAGTTTTTCTTAACTTTAATTTGCCATTGATATTTAAGTTTAACATTTAATCTTTATCATTTCCAGCTTTTAAATGATCCCAATTTCTAAGTCTCCTGTCTCACATTTGGAGCTAATAATTTTTTTTTCTTCCTTTCACTTCCTTTCTTCCTTTCCAGAAAGAGAAAAAAAAAATAAACCACCAACATTTATACCACAAACCCATATACAAATTTAATTATTAGTACTTATACCGTTAAGTTTTATTTAACCTTTGTCTCAACTCATAACAATATCTTAAATTCAAATCTTAATTATTTGTAAACATTCAGATTACATTTAATATTTGATTTTTCCAAATTTTTAATTAAACACAATTCCTTTATCCCAATTGCTCATATAGTCTAATATTTAAAATACACACCTTATATATAACTTCTACCATCTATCTTACCCATCTAATGACAATATAATATTCTTATTTCAACACATTTCTAGATTTTATATGACCAAAATTTTCTTTATCTCAAATCATGTCTTGTGTTCGGAATACATATTCTATCTATTTAGATATATTCTATTTTAGATCTCATATATAGATCAGAACCCCAATCTTTTTCAATCTTATTCTAGCTTTTTTCTTCTGCCAGGTCATTTTTCGTATTTTTGCCTTTAAATCATCAAAAAAATCTCCTTGCATTGTTGTGGCTATTGTTTGATGTTGATAAGAACATCCAGTTGATATTTTCTTAAGAGGACTAGTTGATTTAGCCGATAGTCTCTTTATTTTTCCAGTTCGATGCAGTTGTCCCAAAGTATTTATCTTCTCTTTCATCTGTTTTTCTTGTTTATCTTCAAATTCCTTCTGATTTATAAAAAACGCCCTTTCCTTGTTCTCTATTATCAATTTCTTTTTTGTGTTTTCTATTGTCTGTATTTGTTGAGTATCTAAGTCTTCTGTCATAACATTTGGTTATTTCACTTTCTCCATAGAATTCTGTATAGATAATTCTTTGATTGAAGTCATAGTTTGAGTTTTTATGTCCAGAACGTGCATATGTAGAGTTTGGATCATCACTTTTAACTTACAAAGAATTTGTTCCTGTACTTCCTCTGTAGAAGAAATCCTTTCCTGTTCTCCTTCTGTTGTAATATATTAAACTCAAGAGAAAGAAACTGACAGTCAGAAAGTCCACCAAATGTGGAGCTGAGCTGAATTTTGCAGATGGTGTTTCAAGGTTATTTTTTATCTTGTCTATTTTCAAAGCTGTCAACAAGTCTCTTAGAGAATAGCAGGTTACGTCTTAGAGTTAGTTGGATCTTTTTAGGTTTGTTTTTTTTCCCCGCTCTATTTTAAGGGGGAAAAAACCCCAAATCTTCAATAGTAATTAGAATAAAAATCAAGGAAGAAATATATATAGAGAGAGCAGAAAGTTGCAAATCTTACAATCCACCAATTTTAGAAAATAGGATTCCAATTAAGATCTCAGTATTTTTCCAACGTTTTAAACTCCCAAGTGGTTGATAGCTGCTATTTCTGGAGGGAGGGCTAAAATCCCCCTTCCCTCACCACAGGGGAGAAAGTACATTAGCAGCT
Source organism: Crotalus tigris (assembly GCF_016545835.1). Lineage (NCBI taxonomy): Eukaryota > Metazoa > Chordata > Lepidosauria > Squamata > Viperidae > Crotalus > Crotalus tigris. Next base: position 505,460 of record NW_024100135.1, on the reverse strand, counting down.
TATGAAGGTAATTAAGTAGTTAGGATGTAAGAGATGCAAACCTCGCCCAGTCCTGTCCACGCTGCTTTGAAGTTGCCAGATGGTAGTGTGACTTCGGCTGTTTGCAGCCTAGGGACGAGCCATATTTCTATGGCCGGTCCTTTCGTTTGCCGGTTTGGAGGAATCGCCTGGTCTGACGGAAGAGTTGCTGCTCTCCCAGGATCCAGCGAAAGCCCCTCACTGGTCGCCTCTTTGGGGTGACTTTTGGTCCTTTTCAGGGCCCCCCAGTGATGTGAAACTGAACGGGGGAGAGAGAGCAAGTCTCCCAAGCGTCCATGGCGGCTTTGTGACGAACCGGAAGCCATATTTTCTGTAGATAGACAATTATAGCTTTTTATTTTTATAATTAACAATTAATAAAAGCTACTGTCTATATCAATTTTAATGAATCATCAGAGATGCAGGGGTGTCAAACTCGCAATGTCACATGATGTGTCGTGACGTATCGTGACTTTTTTTTTCTATTGCAGGCAATGGGGTGGGTGCGGTTTTGGCATGACGCATCCGGCCCATGGGCCAGCAGTTTAACACCCCTGACGTAATGTGAGCAATAAACCAATTGCCAATGAGTGGGCAACTTCCTCAGTATGGAAAATCACTCATTTATTTTGGACAGTACTCATCAGTACAATGAGGCAGTACTCCTATTATCTTAGGAGAAGAGTGATGAAAGTGTCTCAGGAACAGGTTACTTTCTGTGCCTCTCCTCTTCTCAGCCAGTGCTTTTGGCTGTATTAATTACTATATTTTTTGTTACATTGGTATCTTGACCTTATTTCAGAAATACTTAAGATTTTTTTTAGCCTTATAATTCTCTGGCACAGTTGACTAATCTTGTCTAGGCTTTTAAGCTAAGCAGCTTGGTGGGTTTAGTACTGTGGTAGGGATCTGTCAGTTTAGACTGGGCTGCAAATTTGAACAACACCCTCCCCCCCCCCCCAAGAAAAAAAACATTAACAAGAAAGCTATATGTTCTTGGGCATGAAATCACCAGAAATCAAGCACAACTTGGAGTTTTTTATTTTTTACATTAGGCAGATAATTTTGAATATTTGAACTGGTTTGGCTTTCCTTTTTTTCATCAAGGGTATCGTGTTACAGCATTACATTGAGGAATCTAATGTAAACGTGCTAGCTGAAATCTTGTCAGTTGTATTGCATATAGATCCTGTTGTCTATATTGGTACAACTGCTCTGTTTTCCGTAGAGCAGCTGTACCAATGCATACTTTATAGTTACTTAGAAATATGTACCAGACAAATAAAATGTACCTGTGGATGGCATTTTCCTCTCTATTGTTTTTAGTTAAAGCCTATATGGCTATCAAGAGTCGTAGTATCTTTATTTTTTTTAACTGAGAATTTTTTCATATTTCATTTTCAGTTGTTGGTTAGAAATTATTTTTAATTCTCTAAATGATTTTTTGTACAATTGTAGCATGAACATAAAATCTAGTGGATGTTTTATAGGAAGGATACTGTGATTTTTATTGCTATGTTTTATGAGTCATAGAGTTGGAAAGGATCTTAGAAGTGCTCGATACAGAATCCATTGCAACATCTCTGAGGGATTATCATTTTTAAAAATTATATATACAAGAAGAGATTATTGGTGGTGAATGCAATTACATCTAAGCCAAATAATAATATATCTAAAATAATGGGAAAAGTAATTGCCATGCTCTATATCAGTGATGGCGAACCTTTTAGAGACCGAGTGCCCAAACTGCAACCCAAAACCCACGTGCATCATTGGGTGCTGGGTGGGTGTGGCCCATTGGCTAGGTGTGGCCAATTGGGTGTGGCCCATTGGGTAGGCGTGACTGCGGTGGTAACAGCAGACTGAGTGGGACTAAAAAGTTCAATCAATCAATTCCAACTTTGCAAGAAGTTGAAATTGACTGATTGAACCTTTTTTTTTTTTTTGTACATGGTGGCGGAGGCCTAAAGCAAAAAGGTTTTATAAAACCCAGCTGAAGGCCTAGGACTGGGGTGACGGCGCACGTGCCCACAGAGAGGGCTCTGAGTGCCGCCTCTGGTACCCGTGCCATAGGTTCGCCACCACTGCTCTATATAATGATAACATTATTTATAATCTTTTTAAAAACCTGTTTACTAATATATTCTGTAGCCATTTTAGCCCATTCTTTTCAGTTAAGGGCTTACGTTTTGATGTACTTTCTTTAATTGAATCTTTCCATTCGCCCTATATGATATCCCTGAGAACAATTAATTGTATTATATGCAACTTTCAAGTGTCTTGATTCTTTACTAGATTTCTTATAATGGTCATGAACAATTTTATTTGTGCCTTCAAGTCATTGTTAACTCCTGGCAATTTCCTAGTTCCTTCAATTTTCTTGAGAAGGTTTTTTTGGAAGTGGTTTGCCATTAGCTGCTTTCTAAGGCTGAGAGAGTGACTGGCACAAGATCATCCATCTGGCTTTGTATCTTAAGGTAGGACTAGAACTCATGGTTCTCATGGTTTGTGGCCTAATGCCTTAACCACTGGCTCATATCAGTATCTCAATATCAGTTAAATATTAAACTGGATATTATTAGGCATTTTTCATTTCATACTTATTCATCTTTTACCAAAATAAGTGAAAGTAATATACATGTAAAAGGTTGATATACAAAAATATTCTTCCTCACTTTTGTTTTGAGGACTTAAGTTTTTTATCTAATGTTTTCATTTTCAACAAGTTGCCCTAACAAAATTGTGGACCTTGGAAACAAACTTTTAATTTTTTATTATCAAGGCTGAGTTTTCAACCCCTGCTGATTTTGGTAGGATAAGTTTCAACCCATAGATATTTTCCCTTGAAATAAACACTATCTTTGGCAGATGCTTCTTATTTCTCACAGCTTAGCAATCAATTAAAATATTGACACTTCAAATTATGTAATAAAACAATCAGCAAATGTTAATGATAAATGCCATTGCAGTAGATGTTTACCGGTTGCTGCTTTCATCCAGTAGTGTTGACCCCTTGGTTAACTTTATATTCTTGTATAAATGAAATTTGCTGAAAACTTCTCATTGTTAAAAGTTCCATTTTTTATTGGCATTATAATATAGATTGTATAACAATAGTGTAGCGATGTATAGTTTTCTCAGCGCTTTCCCATTAATAGCTGTTGATGTATGTTAAAAAAATTATGATCCTCTCTGTTAACTGATTATGAAACCATGTAATACAGGTTGTTGTTGGATTATGCTGAAACTTCTTGAAAAGAAGCCCTCTTTGAAAATATGTTGCTGTTGAAGCTAATAGTGTGATTCAGGTACTGTCCTTCGAAAGTACTGCATTTACAGCTTGATTTTTACGAGAGTAATTGTAGTGTTAAGACACCTGTACAGTTTTCTTAGGTTTAAAATGTCAAATCTTTCTGGATGTGATTTTAATAACAACTATATTTCTGGTGTCCTAACAATAAATATGGTGTATTTTTGTATTAGAACAAGTCAGTCTAAATGACTATCTGACCAAAATACCCAAATGTAGAACCTTAAAAATATCTGGTTAACCATACTGTTGGAAATATAATATTTGACTGGTGGACATGTGATCAGATCTAGCAGAGTTGCTGTTAAGTTTTAATCAACAAATATATTGTTTTAATTGATAAAATCCCAATATTTTGAGAGGGTTTTTTATTTTAAAAAACCAATGCTCTCTTATTCTTTAGATAGAGGGAAAGGCCGACAGAGGCAAGCTATTTTGGGAGAACATCCCTCATCATTTAGACATGATGGCTATGGTAAGTTCCTTTTTTATAAATTTCATAAAAATTATTCATAAATCACTAGGGATTTATATTGAAAACACCTGTTTGCAGTATCTGTGACTTCTACATGACAGAAATTGTTCTCACTGCTACATAGAAGGGATCATCTTTATTTTCAGGTTAAAGCAGCTGTTCAGCTTGTTACAATTCCCTGCCTTATGTTTTTATCTATAAATTACAGGTAATCCCTGAGTTACAAGTGTTCATTTAACACTCGTTTGAAGTTACATAATAAGCGCCTCCTAGTTCTTACGAGCAAGTCCCGAAATTACGAATATTGCAGCACCATGGCAATCGTTCGCCCTTACGAGTGACTGCAGTGGATTGCAATATTCACCCTGGTTATTCCCTCCCTCCCCACTCCAGCCCGGGTCTCCCTAGGCACTAGGGCAGGCCTTCAATACTCACCCTGAGAAGATCGAGATCCTTTGCTTTCTTGGCTGCTACAGGCCTTCAGTGCATTCACAGAGAATGGAGGCCTAAAGTAATCCAAGATCATGCGAGATCAGTGAGGCGAGATCTCACGCTACTGATCTCACGTAATCTCTTGGTACTTTAGGCTGGAATACTGGAATGCTGCTGTTATGTCACCCCTATTCCTTCTTTTCTTTAGACTAGCCAAATTCAAGTCCTGCAGCTGTTCTTAATATGTTTTAGTCTCCAGGCCTTTGATCGTTTTAGTGGCTCTTCTCTGAACTTTTTCCAAGATCTCAACATCTTTTTTATAGTATGGTGACCAAAATTGATTGCAGTATTCCAGGTGTAGTCTTACTAGATCTTATTAGCGGTACTAATACTTTGTGTGATCTTGATTCTATGCCTCTGTTTATATAACCCAGGGTTAGGTAAGTTCTGCCATTCCATTAGAAGTGATACTGCCAATTCTAACTTCGTTAGAAACATATCTTGAACTTAACAAGATTATTCAGTAGTATTGTTGCATATTAAAAAGGTTCTGGGAATCAAAGCCACAAGTTTTATTTTATACTATTTAAAAGTAAAGTTTTTTTAAAAAATTTAGTGGGACATTGTTCATTTAGTATTCACTCTTGAGTATTTAAAAAGTTCTAGGAATAAAATCAAAGCTGCATGTTTTGCTTTACAAATAGTCCTTGACTCCAGCAGTGGTCTGGTACTTTCATTGTTAAGCAGTTCAATTGTTAAGTGAGTTATACAGTTGTTAAGCAAATTTGGCTTCCTGCATTGACTTTATTTATTTGTTTGTTTGTTTGTTTGTTTGTTTGTTTGTAAAAATTTATTAGCCGCCCATCTTGCCACATGGTAACTCTTTTAGTTACTTTGCTTGTCTGATGTCAGCTGAGAAGGTTGCAGATGATGTGATTCCCTGATAATGCAACTGTTGTAAATGCATGCCGATTGCCAAGCACCCAGATCGGACACTGGGACAGTTGTAAATGTGATGACAGCTTCCCAGGTAAACCAGACAGGAAACATGACTAGAGGGACTAGTTCTATTTTATTGTAAGGCCACATTAACAGAATCTTGCAAATCTGAAGATACAGACTTCCTATCATCCACTTTTAAATGCTGGATTATTAGGGCAGAGAAAATTTCTTTCTCCGGCCATTAAGCTGGTAGTGGCTCTTGCTTCTCTTGTCTGATTGTTTCCTAGATAGCATCTTTTCCCTTTGTTCCCCAAGGTCATCCACACATTCCATTAGGGACTGGCCGTAAGTCACTTTTTTCAATGCCATTGCAACTTCAAATATTACTAAATGAATGGTTGTAAATCACAGACTACCTGTATACGGGTAATCCTCAACTTACAGCCATTCGTTTAGTGAATTTTTGAAGTTACAGTAGCACTGAAAAAAGTGACATGACTGGTTTTCACACTTAACAACTATTGCAGCATTCCCATGATTAAAATTTGGTCCTGGCATTTATGACAGTTGCACTGTCCTGGGGTCATGTGATCACCATTTGTAACCTTCCCACATGGCTTCCAACAAGCAGAATCTATGGGGAAGCTTTATTCGCTTAACAACCTCATGATTCACTTAACAACTGTAGTGATTTGTTTAACAACTGGCAAAAAAGGTAAAAGGGGGCACAACTCATTTAATAACTGTTTTGTTTAGTAACAGATTTTGGGTCAATTGTGGTCATAAGTTGAGGATTACTTGTACTATTAAAAACCGAATTTTATTATTTAATGAAACATCACTAAATAAGACATGTTGCTGTGATTTTGTAATGGTATATTTAATTGATCCATTGTATATTTAAATATTCTAAACTTATTAACTAGGGAGTATTTTTTTTCTTTAGGATCACATGGTCCTCTGTTACCTTTACCAAGTCGGTATAGAATGGCATCTCGGGATACTCCAGAGCTTGTTGCTTATCCACTTCCCCAAGCCTCCTCATCTTACATGCATGGAGGAAACCCCTCAGGATCTGTTGTCATGGTCAGTGGTTTGCACCAGCAAAAGATGAATTGCTCAAGAGTCTTCAACTTGTTCTGTTTATATGGAAATATTGAAAAGGTAAATTAAACGTCTAGCAATGTGATTGTAAAGCAAAAATGCATTACAATTACCCCACCAAAGCCAGAAGTGTGGCCTCTGAATACTGTTCATTAAATTGCAATTTTATTATAATATAATGGAATAATTGCATTAACACTAAAGTTGAAGCTTTTGTTTTAATTGATCTCACCCAGTTTTTTAGTGTAGCCTTCAGTTGACTACTAAAAGTTCAAATGCAGCCATTTGCCGGAAAAGGCTTGTGTATGACTTTTTAAAAGGACAGTACATTTCTTTGAAGACAAGTCATTGTTATGTATCTTCCAGCTGAAACTGAACAATGTCCTATCTTTTAAATTGAATTATTTATAATTTTAAATATTACAGGTGAAATTTATGAAGACTATTCCAGGCACTGCATTAGTGGAAATGGGTGACGAATATGCTGTTGAAAGAGCAGTCACACATCTCAATAATGTCAAATTATTTGGGAAGAGATTAAATGTTTGGTAGGTGTGCATTACAATTTTTATTTTAATATCAATACCAATTTAAGATAAATGTGTCAAGTCAATTAGATGTAGAAAATTGAATTTAGTTTGGAGAAAACCCCTTTTTGTGCATTTACAAAATGTCATTTGACTCTTCATTAATTTGCAACTCCAGAGGATCCTGGAGGAATGGATTTTCTGGATCCTTTTTAATCAGATTTCAGGCTCAGATATGGCACCGAAACTGTATAGGTTGCACTCATTGATGATCTTTGGTGGGAACGTGATGGAGGTGGTGCCTCCATCCTTGCTTTTCTTGACCTCTGTGTGGCTATTAATACCATTGTCCATGGTATCCTTCTGGGGCAATTTAAGAAATTGGGAGTGGATGGCAGTTTTGTGCTGATTCACCTCCTTCCTCCAAAGCTGGTCCCAATCAATGTTAATAAGGAGTGAGAGGTCCAGCTCACTGCCCTCATTTGTGGGATGCCACAGAGGTCAGTGCTCCTTCCATAAAAACACTGGACTATATCATCCATCACCAGATGAGGTATCATCACTATACTATGATATGCAGCTATATGTCTTCATCCTGATTGGAGTGATGCAGTGGACGTCCTGTCACAGTGGAATGTTTCACCTTTTGATATTTTATACTGTTTTTATAATTTAAAAACTTTTAAATCTTAAATTATTCTGATTTTAATGTTAATTTTATTCATTGTATTGTACACTGTCTAGAGTCCCTCTCTGAGGGGTGGTTAAAAATATGAAATATATATATATAAATAAATAGAGTAGAGTAGAGTAGAATAATGGAATGGAATGAACTGGATTAGACTAGAATAGGAATAGAAATACTTTATTTGGCCAAATGTGATTAGACACACAAGGAATTTGTCTCTGGTGCAAAAGCTCTCAATGTACATGCAAAGCAACAGAGTAATAATAATAATCATAATTTCATTGACCTTCCCCTGTAATTTGATAAAAGTATGTTTTACTACAACAATTATCTATCTGTTAAATTATATTAGACTATGATTACACTTTACAGGCTAATCAAGTAAAATTTTCTTATTTGAATGTGAAGGGAGTTTTCTTACGTCTGCATTTTAATTGCAGTGTATCCAAGCAGCATTCAGTTGTCCCTAGTCAAATATTTGAGCTGGAAGATGGGACAAGCAGTTATAAAGACTTTGCAATGAGCAAGAACAATCGTTTTACAAGTGCTGGCCAAGCATCCAAGAACATCATCCAGCCACCTTCTTGTGTATTGCATTACTATAATGTGCCCCTATGTGTGACTGAAGAGACCTTTGTAAAGGTAAGAATAGACCATGGTTTTAAAGAATAATTCAGCTACAAAATCTAATTCTTCATTAATTTATAAACAAGCAACACCAATTATTGCCTTGGTACTATGAAGCATATATACGTCATCATAGTGATTGCTGAATTATGCTTTAAATTATCAGCATAGAAATAGTCAAGCTCAGCTGATATTAAAATTCTACAACTTTTCTTTTAAGTGAAATACATTTTTTTTCAAAAAAACAAGGCAAAATAAACTTTTGTAAGGCAAAATAAACTTTTTGCTCATTGATTTATGTGTAAACATAAATGTAAAATAGGTCTACAACAGTTTGTAGCTGAAGGCAAACTTACCACCCTAATCTGTAGTGATGAAGCACTTGTCCTTCCTAGTAGTAGTAGTAGTAGTAGTAGTAGTAGTAGTAGTAGTAGTAGTAGTAACAATAATAATAATAAAGTTGGAAGGGACCTTGGAGGTCATCAAGTCCAACTCCCTGCTCAGGCAGATAACCCTATAACATTTCGGACAAATGGCTTTCCAGTTTCTTCTTAAAAACGTCCAGTGTTGGAGCATTCACCGCTTCTGGAGGCAGATTGTTCCACTGATTAATTGTTCTAACTGTCAGGAAGTTTCTCCTTAGTTCTAGGTTGCTTCTCTCCTTGATTAGTTTCCATTCGTTGCTTCTTTTTTTTATTTTTTTTTTATTAAAGAGTTTTATAAATTTTACAAAAAATAAAAAACAATACAAAAACAAAAAACAACATATACAAATAAAAAACAAACATTACCCAACAAAACCCCCCTTCCCCCACCCCTACCCAAACCCCCCCTTCCCCCCCCCAGGACCTCCCAGAGCAGAATATAGGCTTAATTAAAGAAAAAGTTAAAAAAATTTATAAAAAAAGAATATAAAATAGAAAATATATATATATATAAAGTTAAAAATTATGAAAAAACTATATAATATTTTTTATATCAAATTTAAATTGTATGAATTTTATCCATTTATCCCAAACAGCAAGAAATTTCTCTTGCGTTTGTCCCTTTAAGAAAGCCGAAATCTTTGCCATTTCCGCCAAATGAGACACTTTAAGAAACCATTCCTGCAATGTAGGCAAAGATTCCTTCTTCCAATATTGTCCTACTAACAGCCTCGCAGCTGTTATCAAGTTTAACATCAATATAACCTCCTTTGTGTCACAATCAGTAACTATACCTAACAAAAATAATTGTGGAGTAAATTTTACCCTCCTTTTAAAAATTCTCTGGATATTCCACCATATCTTAATCCAGAATGCTTTTATCTCTCTGCACGACCACCAAATATGATAATAAGTAGCATCCATACAACCACATCTCCAACATTTAGGTTGTAAGTCAGGGTACATAAAAGACATTTTTTGTGGATCAAGGTGCCATCTATAAAACATTTTATAAAAATTCTCCCTTAAGTTCTGTGCTTGTGTAAATTTGACATTTCTCACCCAAATAATTTCCCAGGTGTCCAATGGAACTGGCTCACCAAAATTCTGCGCCCATCTAATCATACAATCTTTAATTAGTTCCGTTTCTGAATCCAATTCAACTAAAACCCCATAGATCCTCTTAATGTGGGTTTGTCTTTGATCCTTCACTTGCTTAATAAGATTTTCATCTTCTCTGTAAAAACCCACCTTACAGTCCATCTTCCATCTATCTAATAATTGCCTATATTGGAACCAAGAATAAATAATATTTTCTTGTGCTAACTCTTCCCGTAATTTTAACTGCCAGTTTTGTCCATCCCATTTAAGTAACTGTCTATAGGACACCATATCCATTTTAACCCCTCTTTTTATTCCTTCTATTGCATGCCAAGGTACGGCCCATAATGGTACTTTAAAATCACTTTTGTAATATTTTCTCCAAACCCTAAGTAAAGAAATTCTTAAGATATGAGATTTAAAAGCCCAATCCATTTTTTTATTAAATATTAAATAGGCATGCCACCCAAAAAGTAAATTCCATCCCTCTAAGTGAAGTATATCAGAATTTGTCAAATTTACCCAGTCACTAACTAATGTTAAAACCACCGCATCATAATATAATTTCAAATTCGGCACCTTGAGTCCTCCCCTCTCACGGAAATCTTGCATAATTTTAAATTTAACCCTTGGCTTTTTCCCTGCCCAAATAAATTTATTAAGGCCTTTCTGCCACTCAGTTAAATTGATCTCATTCTTCAAAATCGGTATCATTTGGAACAAAAAGAGAAACTTGGGTGGAATATTCATTTTTATCACTGCAATTCTTCCCATGAGGGATAATTGCAACTTTTCCCAATTCCCATTCGTTGCTTCTTGTCCTGCCTTCAGGTGCTTTGGAAAATACCTTGACTCCCTCTTCTTTGTGGCAGCCCCTGAGATATTGGAACACTGCTATCATGTCACCCCTCGTCCATCTCTTCATTAAACTAGACATACCCAATTCCATCAATCTTTCCTTATATGTTTTAGCCTCCAGTCCCCTAATCATCTTTGTTGCTCTTCTCTGTACTCTTTCTAGAGTCTCAACATCTTTTTTACATCATCAGGGCTTAAAAAGGTAGGAAGTGAGGAAGTCCCTTTATAGGTCAGCTAGGGTCTGCGCCCGGCTCTTCGATCTCGTCACCGGACCTAATTGAGTAGATTGTGCTCCGGTGATCCCTTTTTCCTTTTTGCACCACTTATCCATGTGTATGATATCACTAGTCCTCCCTTCGTTGGATTCAGGGTCGGGTGGAGCACCCTCCCTGTCCTCCTGGGTGTTCCCATCATTTTTTTTCTTTTTCTCGCCCAGACCTTTTTCTCTCCCCCCCCCCAATCCACATCTACATAGCTATCATCCCTATGGGTGTCTTTTCTTTCTCCAATGTCTTCTGTTCGGTTACTTTTGTTACTAGGGTGACCCTGTGCATCGTTCTGATCTATCTGGGTCGTTTTTATAAGGTGGGGTGATTCGGCAGTCAGTTCGTCAGCTGCAGCATACTGCTGGCTCATATTTAAGTGATTGTCCACTAGGACTCCGAGATCCCTCTCACAGTTACTACTATTGAGCAAGGTACCCCCTATACTATACCTGTACATTTGGTTTTTCTTGCCTAAATGTAGAACCTTACTTTTTTCACTATTGAATTTCATTTTGTTAGATAGCGCCCAGTGTTCAAGTCTGTCCAGATCCTCCTATATCCTAAGCCTGTCTTCTGGAGTGTTGGCTATTCCTGCCAGCTTGGTGTCATCTGCAAATTTGATGAGTTCCCCATCTATCCCCTCGTCCAAATCATTGACGAAGATGTTGAAGAGCACTGGGCCCAGAACAGAGCCCTGGAGTACCCCACTACACACTTCCCTCCTTGTAGATGTGGTTCTATTGAGGACCGCTCACTGAGTACCACCGGTCAGCCAGATACGGATCCATTTGGTGGTGATGCTGTTTAACCCTCATTTTTTTACTCAGTCATTACAGATAATTCTCAGGGTATTATAGTAATTGGGATAGGAATTCCATTGCTAATTAAGGCAGTTGTAAAGTGCAATGTCAGGTGACCACACTGCTTAATGACCAATCCCAGCAGTGCCCATTGGCATTGTGAAGTGAATCCCAGAGGTTATTAGGCAAGGGCAAACCCTGATCCAAATCATTCCCGGCTTAGTCCCTCTCAGCCCTGAACCTTGGTAAAGTAAAAAAATGCACCTTCTTTTTTATATAATATTTTTAATAGAAAATTTCAATTACATTAGTAAAAGCAAATATAAACTAAATTCAGAGAAAATTAGAGAAAATAAGGAACAAATAAAAAGTCCAAAGAAAGGAAATGTTTTCTTACTTGATTATACTAATAGTATAAATATTTTTAATAACTTATTACCTTCTGTTAAAATACAACAAATGATCTCTTCTTTCCCTATCTCATCTCTTATCTATAGACAGATGTCTAAAGGTGCTTAAAGGTTCATCATTCAGTTCTGATCAGCAAAAACTTATTAAGGGTTACCAGAGATAACAACATAACTATTTTAATCTTGATCAGATAAACTAATTTTATATTCCTTCCTTTTCCATATAATAATCTTGCTCTTTAATTCCTTTAAATAATATCCTCAATTTCTTTTCATTTTTTCTTTGTCTTTTCTCACAAAATCCTTCAAACTTTTAACAGGTCTCTTTTGTAAATCCAAAATAGGAAAATTATCCAAGTCATTCTTTTAGTTTGCTATTTGTATAACCTTTTTAATTATTAAAACATCAGCTGGTTTCATTTGTATATCTAGTATAACATCTTTTTACATATCTTTTTGTAGTCTGTCAATTTTAAATCCACTTTCCTATCAGTCTCAGTTTTGTCTGGTAAAACATGTTCTTCTATAACATCTTTTAAGGACAGTCTGTAATGGCAGATATTCTTAAAATTAATTTCTGAGTCCATTGTTCACAAATATCATTCAATATACCTTTATACTTTAAAATATACAGTTAAAGTATTTTGCTGCATTCTGTATTAGTAATCAAATTTAAATAGTCTCCTTTAATTATAAGCTTTAGTTTCTTTTTGTTCTATCCAGCATTCAACCTTCAAAGTCTTATTTTTTGGGGGGATGGTGGAATTCAAAGCAATGACATTTTCCCATGGGAAGGATTATTATAATTATTGTCAAAATCATATTTCTTATCCATCTGCATTCTTAATTCATTTACCACTTCCCAAAATGAACATTCTATTCACCATTTTGCTGTTTGTTCCAAAACATTTTTTAAAAAGTTTTTAATCTTGTATTTAAAACTTTTGCTAACGATTGAAGGAAGCTCACTTGGTGAGTGCTGTAAAATTTGCCTCTCTGAAGGTTTCTAATAATTGAAGAGCAATTTGATAGTTGTAGAAATGATAAAGAAATGAAGCTTGACAAACTTTGTGTTACTGGCTACATTAGGGGTTGTGAGCTTGATTGAAATCCCTCGACTTTCAGTCACTCAACTCATAAGCTGACTGCAAAAATTGTGGTTTCTGCTGTCTGCTCTAAAGGAGCAGCTGTCTGGATTGCAAATGGGTGATACCATGATCTCTCCTTTTTGTGGAATGGTTTTATCATCTGAAATCCACCCTCTAGCTACTAATCTGACTGCAGTACTATTCCCCAGTCCTTCAGGGATGTCTACTTTGTCATAAGTCCCCACTTGAAGTTTAGGGACTGTACCCTCTTGAACTCCCCCAGCTATCTCCCTTCATTTCTGCCCTTTTGGCTACCCGGTATAGCCTCAGTGCTGGTGGCACAGGAATTGAAATAAAAAGCACTACTATGCTTCAGTACTTTCAGCCAGCTACTGCTGCTTCTGCTGCTACTACCAGATCTCTATTTCAGACCCAATGCTTCTGTAACTTTGACTGGTTATTAAGCAAGGATTACCTGAAGTTATTTATTTTTCATGTATTAGATTTCTACCCTGCCACGTTGTAATCATTCAATCTTTGTTATCTTAATCTAGGGCAGCCAGGATATTTAATGGAAGTACTTCATAATGATGTATCTGTGAATTACTCTAGCATGAGTCTTGCTGCTTAGCAAATATATTTTTGTTTTCTTGTGTTTTGTTTTGTTATAGTTGTGTGATGATCATGAAGTCCTATCTTTTATCAAATATAAAGTATTTGATCCAAAACGTAAGTAAATATTACTTCAAGGAGAACAGCGTCAGTGGATATTAGCCATGATTGGGTGTGCTTATGGTGTTCTCATGGGCAGTTTTTTTTGGGATATTGTTGGATTAAATATGCCTTTAATGTGATAGAAAACAATTTAACTTATTTGCATTTTTAAAAAAATCTTTTGAAAAAAAAACTAGGCAAAAGATTCTGGGCAGAGAAAAATAAAGCAAAACAAAACATTTTAACTCTTATTTTTCCAGCATCAGCTAAAACACTTTCTGGTCTCTTGGAATGGGAATGCAAGACAGATGCAGTGGAAGCTCTTACAGTACTCAATCACTACCAGATAAGAGTGCCTAGTAAGTATCACTGTGAAATAATCTTCACATCATGTTTGCTGAGGATGTTATTGTTTTTTATTAATTAGAGAATGTTGGGCTGGGAAGTATAATTTGCAGAAATTACATTCATAATGCCTTTGGGCCTACTGCATTTTAATCTATTTGGTTGATTAATTGAGTGATTGATTCATTGATGACAATATATATGGTCACCCAACTAATTCCAAGTGACTCCCAGCATCTTACAAAGATAAAACCCCAGTACAAAAACAATATAGAAACAACAACAATCAACCTGCCAATTGACGTGCTCCATATTACTCTTTGGCCCCCAGGCCTCTTGGCAGAACCACGTCTTCAGGGCCTTTCAAAAGAGTGTCAAAGTGGTGACCAACTTTTTTTTTATTGAAAAGTTTTATACAAGTTTTTAACAATATCCCCCCCTAGAATAACCCCCTCCCTCCCTCCCCCCCTCACTTCCCAGAGCTGGTTACAGGGTTACAAATAAACAAGCAAATTTTAAATAAACTTATCCAACTATACAAATAACAAAATCAATAATGTGCTTTAACTCGAATACAAAACAAATTTAAGCAAATTAAAAAAAAATAATATAATAAATTCCAAATTAAAAACTAAAAATTATTCATAATCTAAATAATATTTTTTAATCCCATATCAACTCTAACCCATATTTATTCTACATGTAATTTATCCATCTTCTCCACACTGAGGTGTATATTTCTTTTAAACAACCATTCATCCATAATAAACACAAAATTTTCCCTCCAATATAACCCAAACAACAAACTTAAATTCGATAAACTTGGCTCTTTGCTTTTTTTTCCCCACCCCTAAGTAGATCTATTAATACCCTCCTACTTAAGAAGTTTCAACAAACCATTCATCTTAATCACTAAAATTCTCACCAACAGAGATCATTAGAATTTAAATTCTTTTACACATTTACCCATAATATCTCATAATTATTTTTATACACTTTAAATTAAAAATTTATAATATATATACTCCCAAATATTTAAACTTTTCCACTAAATCAACACCTTCTCTTATTCTTTTTCTTTACATCTACATACTACACAAATCATTCACTATTCCTTTAAAACATATTAAATCAAACTACCAGCTAAATTAACATTTATTGTTCTTTTTCTTTACATCTACATATTACACGAATTATTCACTATTCCTTTAAAATATCTTCTATCTCAAAAAACTACTACAAAAGTTCATCATTTCCTTTTCTTCATTCCAACATCTGCCTTCTGCTGTTCTTTTTCTTTACATCTATAGCAGTGGTTCTCAACCTTTCTAATGCCGCGACCCCATAATACAGTTCCCCATATTGTGGTGACCCCCAACCACTTATTCATCACCGGGTGCCAGGGGCGTGGCCAAAGAAAAAGGGAAAAAATGGCAGACAGCCTTGTTTGGCGACCCCCGTGAAATGGTCGTTCGACCCCAAATGGGGTCCCGACCCACAGGTTGAGAACCACTGATCTATAGGCTGCACGAATCATTCTCGGTTTCTTTAAAAACTCTTCTGTCACAAGAGACTGCTGCAGAGGTTCAGCCTGTATGTCTCCTACATCCAGTAACATAGCACCTTCAACCAGCTGCTCTTCCAACTTTTCTTCTATTATCTCAGGTCGTAAAGATGATGGAGAGCCCGCTTTCAAAACAGAAGTGTAAAAATCTTTCGCCTTTGAAATTGTATTAAGTCTATAATATATCCCTGCATAATTCACCACTATTCCAGCCGGTATCTCCCATCTGAACTGGACCTGTCATTTTTTGAGCTCATCAGCCAAAAAAGCAAAATCCTTTCTTTTTCTAAGAATTTTTGAAGGTATTTCTTTTAAAATTATAACATCTTGAGCTGCAATTTGAAATCTCTGCTTATAAAAAGCCTGTAAAATTTCATTACGAAGTGATCTCCTAGAAAAATAAATAACCATGTCTCGTGGCAAATTCCTCTGCCTCGCAACCCTTGAATTAACCCTAAAAACTTTTTCTGTCTCTCTCAGTATTTCTTCAGGCTCAGCCCCCAAAATGAAAGTTATATCTTTTACCACCACTTGTCTCAAATCCTCTTGCATGTTTTCCTTCATTCCCCTTATTCTTAAAGCAAATTCCATGTCTCTATATTGTAACATAGTAATTTCATCCTGTATTATTTCCACCTTATTTTCTACTTTGTCAATTCGATCTTCCAGTTTTTCAAAATTTTCCACAGCATCATCAATACGATCATCCAGACGATCTATATGACCAACAAACTTTTGAAACGCAAACGCAATATCCTCTCTCAGTTCCCTAATTTTATTTTCAAAAAATTCCTCCATCTCTTCTTTAATCTGTCGTACCATATTTCCCAAGGCATCCTGTAAATCTTTAAGTGTGCATGCTGATGACAATGGAGAAGGTGGTGGTAACTTAAACTTAACTTGCTGAGCTGTCTGCATTACCAGGAAGATCAAGGCTTTAGAAACAACAGAAGCTCTGAGACGCTTTGAAGCCATTTTATTTTTAAGACCACTTATTAAAAAGTCTGCTAAAATCTTATAAAATCAACAAATACCAAAAAAAAGAAAAAAAGAGGGGAAGAAAAAAGACAAAAGCCCCCTTAAAAGAAAAAAAAGATTCTTGCATTTTATATAAATACAAAATCTGTTACATTGTTTCAAATAGAAGTTCCAGTCCTTTCACTCAAAGAATCAACATCTCAGCGCCATTTTTCACCACTCTTAATTGAAAAAAGGAGAAGATAAATTCTTTTCCAGAGTTAAAGTCTCGAAATAATCACCATTTTAATCTCTCCTAGTCAGCTCTGTCTGCTTTAAATTTTACTCACAAATTCATTTTAAGCGCAGATGTGGAAGCAGCGTCTAGCTTTGCCCTGGAGAAAAATCAGGGCAAAGGCATCCTGGAATGTGGAGAACACCTCAGACTCCGTGGGAGCTCTCACCCTCCAACCACCAAAAAAAAGCTTTGGGGTCTCGGGGAGCTCTACCACTATCTGAGGAAAGCTCACCTCCTCCCCTTCACCTGGGGAGAGAGGTTCCAAGCCGCGAGACAGCTGTTGCTCGCTGTCTCAGCTGGCTTTGACACATCCCAGGGCGGACGGCTGAAAAAAGCCGCCATCGGCGCAGCTGTTGCCACCAGAAGTCAAAGTGGTGACCAACTTTATCTCCCCAAGGATGATGTTACAGAGCCACCACAGAGAAGGCTATTTTTGGTCCTGCTAGATGGACCTTCTTGGGAGAGGACAGTAATTTTTTTACATTACGGTCAGAGGTTTTCTCTATGTGTTTATATTTGAAAAACAGTGCTACAAATCCTCAGCATACCTGAAAAGCTGTCTTTTAAAATAGTTAAGAAAGCATGTTAAATATTCAGTAGCTAGAGAAGTTTGCTTTAGCAATTATGATAATGATACTATTTGTTTTAGCAATTATAATAAAACAATGTTGTGAATTATTTTAATAATTATATAAGTGCGTTAGAAACACACACATACTTGCATAGTGTTTGTGTTAGATAAATATATATAGAATTGTAACTGTTAAGATAGTATTATCAACAGTGATAAAGATGCTTATACCTACAGTAGTGGCCAAAATTGTGGAAACCTTTTGGGAAAAGTGTACAGTAGAAATGCCACCTTTGGTTAAGTTTCTACCAATTTTTCTTCTAATTTCTTTATAACTGTAGCCTTGTTCACTTAATAATACTATTTTACATCACTTTCTGGGCGACCAGTCAACTCTTTGCACCATTACTTTAATTTTATTACATTTTACAAGCTTACTAAATGAAAGAACACAAAAAAACCCAACCAACTTGATAGCGATCACATAACACACTGACAAATGTCCTACTCTCCGCTTCAATACATGACATCAATAACTGAATCCTACTGTGATCTGATTGGCTCATTGCCAAAACAAGATGACACCAACTAGATTGGCTCTCTAAACACTCATGCTCATTGCCTACAATCAGATGAAGGAAAGCTACTTGATATCAACCTAAGCAAGTTGTGCTTCCTTTTTCTGGTTATTTAGCTATAACTTTTCATAGAATACAGTACAGTTAATTGAACAAACTTTGTTGCATTACATTCTTTCCATTGATATATAATTATATGGTACTACTAAAAAAAGTGGTATTATTAGCCATCAAACCTCAAAAATACACTTTTTCCAAAATGTTTCCACAATTTTGGCCACTACTATCATTAAAGCAGAGGCAAACAACAAATTTTGCTCCTATGTAGTAAAGGATTAGGTTGACTGAGAAAGAATAATCTCCTAGTTCTGTGATATAGTCCAGTAATTTTCAAACTGGTGATGTAAATGGCAAATTAATTTCTGTTCCCCCACCCCAGAAAAAAAATTAATTGGATTAGTGTTCAGCAGAAAGTAGATATACTATTTATTTTTACTAATTCCATGTTGGTCTATATATCAAACAAATCAGAGTTAGAATCTTGCAATTTATAAAATACAATCTTTTAATTAGAAATAAACAATCCAGTTTTCTTGAAAGAGCTAATTATTAGCTGACCAGGCAGAGCAGGAACAAGTACTGCCAATGATTCTCTTTGCCTGTGTAAGGTATCAGACTGCCTGCTGCGCTTGCTTTCAGTTGTGTTTGGGCGAGCCAGCATGTCTAGGTAGTGATTTAGCTTTGATATACAAGCTGTGACTTCCTTCTGATTTTCTCACAAACCACTAAGGAATTGTGACCCACTGTTTAAACCTAAGACATTGCCTATTTCGAAGACTTAAAATTTAGAAAAAAACTGATCTATCCCATGCAACTGTCCTAACAGCAGTTGTGGTTTTATTTCCAAACTAAAATACTGTATTTTCCCAGCAAGAAGATACTGCATTTTGAATGTTGTATTCATGTGATATTTCTGTGAGAGAAATGTAATTGTCAGGAAATGCAGGTATATTGCTCTCTATGGAGTAAAAAAAAAAATGCCATATTTCTATAAAACTATGTTTATAGAAAATTAGCTCACAGTAGTTTGCTCTTTTCCATCTCAATTTGTATCACTTGTAGTTAAAAAATATATAATCTTAATCAAGCATGCTGTTTTAAAGAGTAAAACTTTTTTTTCTAACTCTTGAGTTTCCTTTTGCATTTTACAGATGGCTCTAACCCATATACCTTGAAGCTTTGCTTCTCTACTTCTTCCCATCTGTAGACAAAAGACGGCATGCTATGGACTCCTTTTGCCTTTATTTACAAACCTGAGATGATACGTTGTTCATTGATACTAAAATATTTACCCAGTTTCCTTGTTTCAGTTTAACTGGTTTATTTGTTTTGTAATACATTAATGTGTTTAAATGCCAAATGTTTCCTTTTTTCTTCCAAAAAAATAGATATATCTGTGTATAATATAGTGCATATTAACCCATTTAACTGTTAACTACCAGGTTTGATTGCCTTGGTAGTAGTGTGTGCATATCAATTGGATACGGATCTAGATTTTAAATCAGTTTTCCATATCACAGTAACATTACCATTTCATTTACAGTGGTTATTTTTCATTTTGGTATAAATGCAAAAAGGATAATTATTTTAGGATATTAGTTGTAAAATTCATGGTTACTGTTAGTAATTATAAATTGTATATGTTACAACAATTCTAAGGCAAAATTACATGTACAAATTCTTTCCAAATTACATATACTGATTTTTAGTAATGTAATATATGATTTTTAAAAAGGAATTTCACGAGAAAAAAATAATACCTTTTTGCAGAATGGAAGGAAACTTATTTTTAAAAATTGCCTTTTCAGAATTATTTTCATTTATATTAGCATGATGTCCTTTATTGCTAATCCTGGCCTGGAAACTATTGCAAAATAAAAATAAACACTCAAGTCGCAATAATAGGTTTTCTGTTTTCTTCACTTTAAGCATCTTGTTATAAAATGAAACCAGTAATGATTAGAGGTGATTTTAGGGAAATGGGTGAATAGGACTTTTCAACTTGCTTCTACAGTCCAATCTAATATTCCATTATTGTTTTGGCTAAACAGCTGATTTGCACCCTGTTGATATTGTACTGCATGCCCTCCAAAACAGCCACTAAGAGGGAAGTATATTATTTTAGGGATATCAAACATTCTTCATATGAGAACCTGTTTAGACATCCCCTGGTCAAAAAGGAACAAAAGTCTACAACATATGCAAGTTTGTGCAAATTGTGCTCAGAGAAAGAAAGGAAAGGAAATCAATACATTTTTCTTATATTTATAATCATATTTAAATGGACTGTTGTAGTTTAACAACATTAAGGGGTCACATGTGCCCCTTTATGAGTGGTTCTGACTCACCTGATTAATGAAAATAAGTATGAAACTTGCATTCTACAAAATAAAGTAGGAGCTCCTACCTTAAACTGCTTCTGAGCGTTTGAGAAAGAAAAGTAGCTGTTTATTACAGTCTCATTCTTAAGAACTGGGCCCATCTGTCCAGGAAAGAAGACAAAAGTAAGCTGGTATACAAAGCATTAGGGCAAATGCTTACCTGCAATACCTGTATCTGCTATATCTTTTTCTGCTTTCAGGTTTTACTGTTAGATGTTAAGTTTGTGCTCCTGCACAAAGCATAGCCTCTGTCTCTACTTGGGGAATTTCTGTGCTCCCAAAATGATAGTAAAAATAATAAGACCAATATTCCATACACAGCTTATTAAAGGCAGAGATTGGTAAGTAACCTGTAAGATTGGTAAGTAAGTTTTCTGAAGGTGAATCAAATAACACTGATGAGAGCAAACTGAAGGCTATTTGTAGCCAAAATCAACTACAGTAGTTCCTTTAAAAAAATGGCTTATTTGGTAGACTGCTTTACTGTTCAGTGTGGGGGGGGAGGGAGAGTGATGCACATACACACCCATATACACTACAATTTGTTTTTTGGGTCAAAGGTGGGTACAGGTTATATCTTGTTTCAAATATTTACGCCTTTTGTGGTCTTGTGATAGCTAGGTTAGATAAGGGAATAAAATCCATATAATTTTTCTACCACTTGATTATAAAATGCAATTTAATTGTGGCTTTCAAAGGTCAATAAAGCTGCAGTTATATACATGTTTACATGGAAATGAGGCCAAATCAGTAATAGGGCTGTGTGCTCTTCCATCCAACCACCTCCCTTCCATGCTGCTGCTTTAAACCATTGACCAAGTCAATGGTTTTAAAGTAATTGGGTTCATATTAATGCAAAGTCTGAAGCACAGCTTACTAATCATTATCAATGTACAACATACTGACTAAATGTGCAGAGAACTTAAAATAATTACTTTGCCTTGGACAATTATATGCAGTATCACTTCATGCAGAAGACACATTGAAATTAGTGGACTGGCTCCCAAACAAATTTGTACCAATACATTATCAGTCTTAATGTCGGGTGTATAAACGAAGCAGTGTATGTTTAACTTAGGGCAGTGATGGCGAACCTTTTAGAGACTGAGTGCCCAAACTGCAACCCAAAACCCAGTTAATGCATCATTGGGTGCTGGGTGGGTGTGGCCCATTGGGTGGGTGTGGCCCATTGGGTGGGCATGGCTCGGTGGTAACAGCAGACTGGGTGGGACTAAAAAGTTCAATCAATTCCAACTTTGCAAGATTTTTTTTTTCCCCGCAAGAAGTTGAAATTGACTGATTGATTGAACCTTTTTTTCTTTTTGTACACGGCGGCAGAGGCCTAAAGCAAAAAGATTTTATAAAACCCAGCTGAAGGCCTAGGACTGGGATGACAGCGCGTGTGCCCACAGAGAGGGCTCTGAGTGCTGCCTTTGGCACCCGTGCCATAGGTTCGCCACCATTGACTTAGGGTCATTTATTTATTTAAAAATATTATATAGCCACTCGCTCACTCTCATTCACTCTGGGCAATTTCAAAAATACAAACCCAATATACAAACAATAAAATCAATAACCCCCACCTCCCTATTAAGCAACCTTTTTTTATACAGGGGCCATCTTTCTTTGACAGAAATGTTTTTTATGTTGTAAACATAACTAGTTCAGCTAAAGATCTAATAACTGAATTGTTAGTTGCAACTTAGTTGGTATTTTTGTCGTTCATAGTCTTATATTGTTAAAATAGGTTGATTCAGGAATCAAATGAGATAACTGTATTAGTGCTGTCAGTCAAGCAAATGCTTACATACAGGACCATTTCCCAATTTTAATTCCAGCAGATGCCAAAGAGAGGGATTTGAAGGGTTGTGTAGAAAAAGCTGGCGCTCTAGTCCAAGGAGATCCTGTAACCATCAGAGGGAACATTTTGAAATAAATACTTATTGCCTGCAGATATTTTGTACAATATAAATTACAGGGAATCATCTTACTGTGAATGTTCACTCTATGAACACTTAGCCCAAACAGTAATCTGAAGGGTGCCTGTATACAACTTTGTAAAAGTTATGTGATAAAAGTGAATTTGATTATTCTTTTTAAATGTTTCAAATCACTTTTTCTGGGGTTTTTTGTGCTTGTCTTTATATTACTTTTTTGGTTTTTAACTGTAAGCCACCCAGAATTGCAGCAATGAGATGGGCAGTTATATAAATTTTGTAAATAAGTGAAATCACTTTATCAAATGTTTTGCGAGCACTACTTTACCATATGAAAATTAAGGATTTTGTCAAATCTACCCATCCAAGGAAACCATTGGAATAGTTGTTCATTTGATGTATAGTATTTTTGGCTCAACTTTATAGGAGCATTGATACAAGCCAATAATCAAAACATTTAAAACCGTTTTTTATTTTGATGTAGATATCTCCTGTTCAATTCTTAATTTTCTTATGTGTCTGCTGTTATAATTATTTCTATCATTGCTGAACAATATCTTTTAAATGCATTGGTTTGAAAGAAGGAAAAGCAACTTTGCTTTTTTAAACCTTCATAATGAAAATGGATAATGCATATATAGCTCACCTAAACATGTCCATGTTATAACATTATTGTGAAATGACATCCTTGTTGCCTGGTTAAGTTCCCTTAATATCAGTGCTCTTCTTTGAAAAGCTGTGACATGGAATCCACCTACTCCCTGAAGATGGTATTTGTGCTACTGGGAAGAAGGTATTGTAATTTTTAATGTATTCACTGCAAGGTAAAAATCCAAACATATCTTCTCAGTTTAAATAACTTGGGATCTGAGGTGTCTGTTGGGTTGCATGCAATTTACCATGCATAGACAAAAATATCTAGTGTGTGTGTATGCATGCACGTGCAATTTAGGATTATTTACATCAATTACAGGTTAAGTTCTGGAACATTTAGTGTGCATCTCCATGATTGTTTCCCCAGTATTGGTGACATTCAGCAAGGGGACTCTGGTTGAAGTTCCTTAATTAGATGTACATAGTTACCACTAGTAAAACATTTAGGTAATTCTGCTTCTAACTTTCATGCACCTGTTGCCAAGTTGAACCTTGAAAACATCTAATCTCCATCCTCTGCAAGAGGCCTTATTTTTGCCCTGAATTCCAAAATAAGGAATGGTTTCTATTTGGACAGTGTAACTCTAGTATTTCTCTCCTCATATTATGCAATACAGTACAGTATGTTATACATCATGTAAATTCATGCAAAAACAAGATAGTCCCATTTGAAAGAAATGTTAATAGTCCTAATTCTGGTTTCATGGTAATAATGATTTTCTTCAATGATTCTCATTCATTCTGTAATTTATCATTTTGGACTTTCATAGTTGTAAGTTGTCCATAAATCCCAAATATGCCATTTTCCTGGTCTGTATTTCTTTATACAATGATTTTTAACTACTTTGGTAAAACTTACTATTCTCATTGAGATAGTGCAGCAGAGTTGGGAGAACTAGCTGCAGCTACCTTCTCTCTGGTCAGAAATCCAATAAAATGTGAAATGTTCATCCAAGCCTGTCTCCAATATTACCAGTAGAGGTTCACATTTGGGATGACTGAGGAGGAACTCTTCATTTTACAAAGCTTATTTGGCCTTAGTGGTTGAAATAATGTTATTTTTAGCCTGTCAAAGCAAATTGTAAAAGCTGGGCTGTCATTTATTCATTATTCAGCTGCAAGATGAGGAGCCGAGGTGGCGCAGCAGTTAGAGTGCAGTACTGCAGGCCACTTTAGCTGACTGTGTTCAGCAGGTCAGCGGTTCAAATTCACCGGCTCAAGGTTGACTCAGCCTTCTATCCTTCCGAGGTAGGTAAAATGAGGACCCAGATTGTTGGGGGCAATGTAAATATATATATACATTGCTTACTGGTGTACACCGCTTAGAGAGTGCTTGCACTTAAAGCGGTATATAACTCTCATAAATAAATAAATAAATAAATAAAAAAGTGAAGTGAAAAAAGTACAGGTAGTCCTTGACTTACAAGCACAATTGAGCCCAAAATTTATATTGCTAAGCAAAACGTTTGTTAAGTGAGTTTTGCCCCATTATGAGCTTTCTGGCCGCAATTGCTAAATTAATAATACGTTTGTTAAGTGAACCTGGCTTTCCCCATTGACTTTGCTTGTCAGAAGGTGGCAAAATGTGATCACATGACCCCAGGACATGCAACTGTCATAAATACCAGTTGCCAAATATCTCTATTTTGATCATGTGATCATGAGGATGCTGCAACGGTTATAAGTATGAAAAACAATCATAAGTCATTTTTTAGTGACTTCGAACAGTCACTAAATAAATGGTTGTAAGTTGACTACCTGTATCTGTCTAGGCAGCCACTAAAACAAAAGGTATATGGAATTTTAATTGTGAATAATCTCTTAGTTTCCAAAAACAGAATTTTTTATAGTCCTCTTTAAAACACAGGCTTTTCATTCTTAGATTCTTCTTTTATAATAGTAATATTCCAGAAATCGTAGTCATGAAAAAATGGTTAAATATATGTTTTCTTTGGCCATGAGTTTGTATTTGTAGTAACCATTTGTCTAGCCAAAATCATGTAAGAATCAGTTCTCATGTTGTTTTAGTTTTGTATAATTTCTACTTAATAGTATTTATTTTTCTTCGTACTACTTCCCTGGGCAGTTAGGTTCTCTTGAATCATAAATTCCACCCCAAATAGTCTGTGTGATGATAACGCAATCAGATATATTTTATTCTGTTTTTATTTGCTTTGAAAATTAAGAGTATTTTGCTTTCAAGATACAAAATTCACCACTTCATGCTGCCAAGATTGTTCAAACATACTTGGATAAAAATATTCTGTTTGCACCATACATCCTTGAATCCAGTGTAAAGGGCATTGTTTTTCTAGCTTGCTCTGATGTTTGTGTAACTTAGTTTTCTGCCTATAAAAAGTGACCAAGTGGGACAGTTTGGAGATATCTATTAGTTTATATTCTGGTAGACAAAGGGATGTTGGAGGCAACATGAAGGCGATCATGATTCTATACTATTGGTGGAAAACTTGCAGTTTTCTAAAAAAAAAAATTTGTTCAAAGCATGGCACGCTAGACATTCTTGTAGAATTTTTCTTTATTTGTAATATTTTAAAGAAGAAAAGCTTTAGTTTTTCTTCCACCCATACAGATTTAGCTATGAATATAATATTCACCTAAAGCACGAGTGTCAAACTTGCAACGTCACGTGACATGTCACAATGTATCGTAACTTTTTTCCCATTGCTGGGAATGGGATGGGCACGGTTTTGATGTGACACATCCGGCCTGTGGGCCAGCAGTTTGACACCCCTGACCTAAAGCTTCCAAGCTTATTCCCTCTCGTTCCTTCTGACCTTAGCAGATAGAGGTAAAGGTTTCCTCTGTCCAGTCATGTCCGACTCTAGGGGGCAATGCTCATCTCCATATCTTAACCAAGGAAGACACTTCTGTGGTCATGTGGCTGGCATGACTGTACACTGAAGTGCAGGAACACTGTTATTTTCCCACTGAAGTGATACTATTTATCTACTTGCATTTGCATGCTTTCGAACTGCTAGGTGGACAGAAGCTGGGATAAGTAACAGCAGCTCACCCTGTCATACAGTGCTCAGGTCTTGAACTGACATGCTCGGTGTCTTTAACCATTGATCCATAACCCCCCCTTCAAGATAGAAGAATGCAGAAAATTGATTTACATCCTAATTGCCTTAGTATTCAAAACTTAACTATCTCTCTGCCATAATAACACATGCTGTCTTACAATGTGTCTTTATATTAAGGTGTAGGTGTGTCTATAGGCATTATTAAATTCCCCATAGAGGTAATCAAGAGCTTCAATTAAAACGTAGCTGGCAATTCACACAGTTAGTCAAGTTTTGATCTTGTTGAGTTTTCAGATCTTATTCTGCCTCTCTGGACTTCTGAACCTGATAGACTGATCAATCTCACTCTGTGCTGCTTACTCTCTGCATAATAATCTCTACCTCATCCCATTTTTGATGAACTTTCCCTCAGGAACATGCAGGTCTACAGCTGTAGTCTGTGATAATTGGACAGTGGTGAGAGGTGCTCAGCTGGCAGTACTGTAAATGTTTAACTTTTATGGCTAAATTAATGAAATGGTGGGTGATGGGACAACAACCCTTACTGCCTCCTTAATAGAGCACAGAAGAATAGGAAAGTTATCCTTTCAAGGAAAGCTGTGATTCAGCTTCTTTTCTGCCTCAAGCAGTACATCACCAAACAAACTGATATTTAAAAGCTTATGCTATACAAGAGGAATGCAACACTTATCACCCCCTGGATGTTGCAGAACTACAGTTTTAGCATACCTCACTATCAATCATGTCAGCTATTAATTTTATTTAATAGCTCAGCTGTATCTCAGAGGAAGCCAAATTCCTCATTTCTGCTATGAAAAAAATATAAAAGGTTTTTTCCCCTGTGGATAATTGCTTGAACTAAAGTTCTTGGAATTCCCTTCCCATTTATCCTTTTCAAAATGTGAAAAACTAAAGAAAAAAGTACTGGCAGATTTTGCAAAATTGAATGGACTAAAATTCTAGCCATCCCAGTTATCAGCTCTCAATCTCAAACATGCTTTCAATGTGTCCTTTTGCTGCAGTAGTTTCAGATCCTGCTATGCTGATGCCTGAGAAATTAATCATGCAATTTGCAGCCTTTTGTCTCTCACATTAGTGAAAAAGCTATCCAAGCAGGCCTGCCTGTTTAAAATGTAGGCTTAATTACATTCTTCCTACATTTCATTAGTCACTATTAACCAAAAGCAGAGGCTGTTGAAATATACAGCAGTTGGAAAATCTGTTACTAGATCTCATTTAATTTTTTTAGAAAGTGGCAAAGATGTATGCTTAGGGAAATAACCTGTATGTCAAAAAGAGGAAATGTATCATAAAAAGAGGAAGAAAAGCAACCACAAAATGACATTTATATGTCCCAAGACACATTTAGATATATTTATTACAATTTTATTTATATTTACAATTTATTACAATACAGCTTATTTCTTTACGTTTAAATTTTCTATGCTGAGATTTGGGTAGTATCCAACAATATGAAACTGCATTAAAAAAACATCCCAACTGTCTCAGTTAAAATGACTAAAAACACTATAGAAATACTGACTTTTTTTAATGCCAGTCTGCAAAAAAAGAAAGGTTTTCAAAATATTCTTGAATGCCAAAAGAGAAAAGGCCAAGACCACCTTTAACGAAAATGTATTTCATTAGCTGAGGCTGTCAAAGATGAAACCTGCTTTCTGGCCCATGTTCCTCTCACTTGATTCCAAGGCAGTATCTTAAGCAGGCCCTCTCTATATAAAGGCTCTTGATCCTTTATATATCCTGGCTTTATGTCATAGATAATAGTATCAACCTTGTCAACTCTCAAGTTTCCTCTTTCCACTATGTATTCAAAATGGACAGTGATTTATATATACTGCTCACAGTAAAAAAATGACAATAAAGGTTATCTATCTTATCTTATAATAGTAGACAAGACATAATAAACAATAACAAGCACACTGAATTATGTCCAGAAGCTTATTAGTAAACCAGTGCAACAACTGTAGCATAGCTGCAAACTTGCCATAGTATGTGTCCTTTGCTATCAGCCTGACAGTTGTTATTAGGTACAAGTTGCAGCATCTGATTTACTTCCAAAGGCATCTTTGTAGAATGCATTGCCAAAATCCAGTTGTGGGATGATGATGGCATAAATTATCATTGCCATCCTCAACCAAAGGTCTCCCTGGCTACAGCTTCTGCTTGCTGCACCAAATCGCATATCAGCCCCTTCCTGGAGAGTGTAACCCCGTCAAAAGCAACTATTGGGGTCTTTGTTTCAGAATGTCATAGATATATGCTTATAGCCAGCAACTCTTTTCCTAAGGTTTAGACTGAGCTTGTGTATCCCTACTGAATCCATGACAGCCTCCAGGCATTGGTTCAAGACTTGTAATGAATATAGAGGATGGCCTTGAAGGACACAGAAAAGATATGTTGCCAAGGAAACAATAAAAAGGTGGGAGCCCAGATCAAGAAAGTGGTTTATGAAAACAACTTAGTTCCCCACCCCAATTCACAAGAAGATAAAAGGCAAATAGGCTCTTTGAAGATTATTGTCAGCTTTATAAAATAGGCCAGACTATGAAAAAAGACTGTAGATCTAAAGCTGCTTTTATTAGAACAAATAAAGTAACAGAAACTTTCAAGTTTGAATATGTATTTCATATTTAAATCAGACTTGGGTTTAAATATCCTGGATATTCTGAAAAGAGGCTGCAGGGTATCTTACAATAGGGTGGGCCTCTGTAAAAATAGGACATATGACCAAACTACTGGTATATGAGATGGATAATAGAATCAGGTCTACAAATTCTTTGTGGTAGCCCCTGAAATATCATGTCCCCCCTCATCCTTCTCTTCATTAAACTAGACATACCCAATTCCAGCAACCGTTCCTTATATGTTTTAGACTCCAGTTCCCTGATCATCTTTGTTGCTCTTCTCTGTACTCTTTCTAGAGTCTCAACATCTTTTTTACATCATGGTGACCAAAACTGGATGCAGTATTCCAAGTGTGGCCTTACCAAGGCATTGTAAAATGGTATTAACACTTCCTGTGATCTCATTCTATCCTTCTGTTAATGCAGCCTAGCACAGTATTGGCTTTTTTGGCTGCTACAGCATACTGCTGGCTCGTATTTAAATCATTGTCCACTAGGACTCCAAGATCCCTCTCACACCTATACTATGTCTGTGCATTTGGTTTTTCTTGCCTAAATGTAGAACATTACTTTTTTCACCATTGAATGTCATTATGTTAGATCGCACCCAATGTTCAAGTCTGTTAAGATCCTTCTATATCTTAAGCCTGTCTTCTGGAGTGTTGGCTATTCCTGCCAGCTTGGTGTCATCTGCAAATTTGATGAGTTTCCAATCTATTCCCTCATCCAAATCATTGATGAAGATGTTGAAGAGCACTGGGCCCACAACAGAGCCCTGGGGCACCCCACTACACACTTCCCTCCATGGAGATGCAGTTCCTTTGAGGAGCATATGCTGAGTACGGCCAGTCAGCCAGCTACGGATCCATCTGGTGGTGATGCTATCTAAGCCACATTTTTTCTATCTTATCAAGTAGTAGGTTGTGGTTTACTTTGTCAAATGCCTTACTGAAGTCCAAGCAAATCATATCCACAGCATTCCTCTGATCCTCTAATTTTGTCACCTGTCAAAGAATGCAATAAGATTTGTCTGGCATGATCTGTTTTTGACAAACCCATGTTGGCTTTTGGCAATGACTTTGTTTGCCTCTAGTTCACTGATTCATTGCTTGATTATCTTTTCCAAGATCTTCCCAGGTATTGAAATCAGGCTGATAGGTCTGTAGTTTCCTGGATCCATTTTTTCCTTTTTTGAAGATGGGAACTACTTTAGCTGTTTTCCAGTTCTCTGGTAGTTCCCCAGTGCTCCAGGAACAGCAATCTCACAGGCAGTAAAGGACTCATCTTGGGTAGAAAAGAAACTTTAGTGCAACTTTAGTTACAGCAAATTATTTCCTCTGAAGCTCAGACTCTCCTTATATTCATGCACAAAGTTTAAATCTTGGCCTTTTTGTTGCAAATAGATTGTTTGCAATCTGTTAATCATATTGTCTTGGAAGTATGGGAAACAAAATGTATTATAAAATAACATCAGCCAGCCTGATCCAGTGGGTTTCTTAAGTTTTACATTTGCTAATAGCTAAGAAATGAGCTAGGAGGAGGTTAGGGTCTCTTAAGTACCATATAGGAATTTCTGTAGAGAAAACAGGAAAGTTAAGACTGTGTGATGAAGAATTCAGACTGACATTCTGTCAAAGCTGTTCTAATGATTTTCTACCTACTAGGCCTCCCCACCAAATCAGTTTTGCCATGCATTTACACAGGGACTGATTGCCTACTTTCTCAGTCTAGCCTTTTCTATCTCTACTAGATGAATGCTTACAACTAATAAGTCTACCTGTCATTCTGTTGCTTCATCAATCAAGTGTGGGTACATTTCTATAAGATTCACATTTCAGCTTGTGCATACTTTATCACTTAATAGCCTGTCCTAACAGCACGTGGAGAATGAAAGTATCAAGAAAAGAGTTCTTCCTTACTTGCTAAATTTCTAGGTGCACCCAGTGAAAATATAAAGAACTATGCAATATTCCATAAGCTATACATAAGCTACTGTATGTATAGAATGATTATAATACAGGAGGCAAAGCTCTCTCATAGTTTTGTTCTTGGCGTATGTACAAATCAGTGTAAAAGGCAATACTTTAAAAGATGTGGATGCCAGAGAAATTAATTTAATTTGCCTAGATTCTAATAATTAATGGAAACTTCATTCTGCTCTGGTTGCTTCACATTAACAGTATCTTTAGAAGGATCCCAGGAAAATAAAATAATTTCAGGTGAACAAAATCATCCCTGGAGAAAAAGATAAAATCATGATGACATCTTGAATTTTGCATTAGTTCTGCAAATTAAACATCCATCTGCTTTGTGTACTTCAGTCTACTTATTTTGGTTGTGAGGGGCATAGAAGAGAGTTTGCCAATCTGAAATGAAAGTGACAATTAGATTAGACTGGTTGGACATGCAAATATGTGACGCTACCACTTATTGAGATAGGTTGAAGGATGCTCTAGCCTACTACATATTGATTTGATTGCCAGTGATTTTCTAAAATATCCAAAATAGAAATCTTGCCTAATCTTATAGAAATTAGGATCACTTCAGGATCTGGATCATTTCAAGATCAGTCCTATCATCAAAGCAAAGTAAGATGATTACCCCAGATCACAGAGATTTGAAGAAGTGACAGTGACAAGGGGGTTTTCCTATATTTTCCATTTTCTGGCTAGCATAGCCAGTGCTTTTTTTGTTTAAAAAAAAAAAAAAAGGTGCTGGAACTCACACACGTCATACCTTGCCTACCCTACAAGGTTCCATCCAAAAAAGGTGCCGGAACTCCGTTCTGGACGTTCTATGACAAAAAAAGCCCTGAGCATAGCTATATAGTGGGAACTGCTAATCTGTTACTAGGGTTGTCTCTTACTAGTGCTTGTAATTATGGTGTAACTGCAAACTGAGCTGACTTCTGTAAAAGGAAATGGAGAAAGCCAAATGCTACAACATTATGAGGCATTCCAGAAAAAATGCACTAGTTCCTATATTAACCTCCCTTGAGTTCAGGGCAGGGGGAATTCTGAAGAACCTTGTTACAATAAATTCACCTTTCCCAAAGTTTCATTGTGTTGTTTTCATTGTTATTTTATGTTCATTTTTGGTTTTTGGATTTTTACGGGAAATGTGTCCATTAAGATTATATTAAAGGGAATGATTAAAGTGAGTATCATGGTAAAAGTTTAGGAACCTCTGATATACTGAATTTCCTAATATGTATTTGTCAACTTAGAATCCAAGCTTTACTCCTTACACTTCAAATGGATTCATGCCAAGGAGGAAGGTTTCTTAAACATGTTAACTTTTTGTAGAGCCTATCACAACATTTCTTTCCATTAAACAGCTTGTGCTTTGGTCCTTTCCTGTGCTATTTAGACCTTGGCTCCCAATTCACAAAGCAACTTTATTTCTAAACTGCACTCTTCCTTATTCCTTGGAGGACAAGTGCTATTTAAATGACGGTGTGAGTTGACCGCGGGTAACTCTCTCAAGGTCTAACAGATTACCCGGAAAGCTCCTGTGAAGGAAGGGTATCATGTAGCTGAAGTCAGGATCCTAAATGTAGCTTCTTCTCTGTTCTGTCATATAATCTGTATGCTGGCCTTTCTCAGTGTGCTAAAGTTAAGAGGCTTGTTGCTTTGAGGACAGAGAAGCATCCTAAATAATGAGGCCTAGTTCACAGTCCAGAGTGTCTCCATCTGATTCTATTCTTACATGCAAGATCTTAAATGCAGAAATGTATTGTGGTTCACCACTAATATGCTATAATTGTTCCTACAACATGGTAGATCCATGAAATGCAATCCAGTTATGGAATTTATCATGGCAATATAAGATCAAAGAGAATAGAATCCAGGGCATTCTTTATGATCAGCCTTTCTTCTGCTGAAACCTGATAGAACGGCTGCTCCCAAGAAAAGGAGAATAGAGCCAGGTGTAGTTGTGGGCTTGTGGTTCTACTCAGTGCCTTTCATTCTCATTGCTACAACCTGCATAGGATTGATTGGTAGTGTCATAGTTACCATATTCTTTGGTATTCCTGGAAAATTAGGTTCACAGGCTACACTAGGAATTACCAACAGATACCATCAGCATCTTTATTGATAAAGCTTTAAACATCAAGGTTCTTAGGCTTCTGTCACAACATTATTTTATTTTCAAAATGAATTAACTGCTCCATTGAGAGGCTTTGTTTATTCAAATCTATTTCATTTTTAAAATCCTACTCTTTCACTAAGTCCAAACAGAAGGCCAAGAAGCAAATAAACTCAAGTAGTTCCTCATATTTTGCATAGGACAGCAGATTTATAAAGTTACATTTCCAAAATAAAATGTGACTGGTAAAAGTAATCACATATGATCAGTTAGATTGCTGACTTTAAAACCAATGTGCTCTTTTGGTAAAACTTGGTAGAGAATTTACACATGACTCTTCCTATACATTATTACCATAAGTGCAATTTGCAAAACAGAATGAAATGTTTGAAATTCCGTTATGAGGAGATCAATAATCTTATATAAATCCCATTGGGGAAATGAATATAGTTATTTCTGCACTTTTCATAGAGCTGAAAGATTAGAGGCTCTGACATGGTTAAAGCTACAAATGAAGTGATTTAATTCAGTTTCATCCAGCTCAAGCACTCTTCTATAATTTTAATAGAGAGGAGCCCCTGAAAGCAGGAGGGTAATGGGTGGTTCAGAAATAAGGTCTTGGTGAGGTCATTGGAACAAGTAAGAACTTTTGGAGAGCAAACCAGAACAGGGAAAGTCAGATGAGAAGGATATAAGGAACTGTAGATCCTTCAAGCTTAGAACAGATATTGAAAGTGAGGAGAGAACACAGCCAATGACGGAGCACATACTCTGCATGCAGCAAATCCCAAATCCAATCTCTGTTACCTCTAGTCTAGTGAAAGGTCAAATAGCAAACAAAAGAAAATATTTAAATTAGACAACTGCCAGAGTTACTATCAATCAGGATAGGCAATACTGGGAAAGATAGACAGATAGTCTGCTTTGGGTAAATCTGCTTCCTATCTTACCCATATACACAGGTACCTTGATTGCCTTCTGCATGACAAATCCATCCTGGCAGCCACTACTATGAACTCTGGTAACCTTGCAACCAGATAGGATCTGCAAAGCTTCTGACCTGAGTGGTATATCAGAACACTAGTATGTAAACAACTAATGTAAAATTATTCTGCAGTTTATTACAATTATATTTCAAAAGAGTTCAAAGTTGATTTATAACATTGTTGTTCAATGTCCTAGTTTTTGTTATCAGATCCATCTAATCAACTCCAGATGTATTGGCCTAATATTTCTTCAGCTCTGCCAGTGTAGCTGAGTGATTATCTGGGATATGCCATGTTAGGGAGGTATAATTTAAGATTCAGTTCCTAATTTGTTTTGCTGCTTCTTATGTGTTTTTCCTTTCTTCTTTTTGTTTGATGAATTGATAATGTGCCAGCAAATTGTTTTCAGCTCTTAGCACGCACATAGATAGATTTTCTCCATGACAATCTGTCCCTAACCTGATTCTTTGGGTCTTTTCAGAGTAAATAAGACCATCCATTTTACTACTGGTCATCCTCTTCTCTTTCCTTCCACCTTTCCCAACGTTAGAACCTTTTTCAGAGAGTTAGGTCTTTGCACAATGTGTCCAAAGTTGGATATGTTGAGCCTGGTCGTTCATGCCTCAGGTGACAACTATGAGTTGATTTGTTTGCTTGTTTGTTTTTAGCAGTCCATAGTATTCTTAGGAGTCTTTTTCAGTCTTCTTCAATCTTCCAATCTTCTTTTTGCCCACATTTAAAATTTAATAAAAGTTGTTTCATGCAGAATCCTCTTCATTTTTGCTTCTGCTATTTTAAAGGGTACTGTATTCATAAGTAGTAAAAATCATTTCAAAAAGCATTAAATTATTGTCAGGTGAAATTAAGATTTAAGATCTCTTGAATTGATTTAGACCAAATTCCTAAGAACTATATTCTAAATCTCTTTCAGTGGATCTCTTATTATGTTTGGAATCTGTGTTTTCCTTCTGATGGCTGTATGAGATTTCTATGAAACTTATGCTCCCTTAGAGTTTGGTCCACACTGATTTTTTTTAATAAGGGCTCTTTTCCTTCCTTGATTTTACTGAATAATTATTAATCATATTGATAAAGAAACATTGGCCATTAGACAATATGGGTTTTCAAGCCTATAGCAGGTCAGTTGAGAAACAAATGTGATTTATTTTGGCAAACTTGAATGCAGAAACCTTGACAAAGCCATGTTTGGCATTATTGCATGCAAATATTGTGCAACA
This sequence comes from Crotalus tigris, assembly GCF_016545835.1. Classification (NCBI taxonomy): domain Eukaryota; kingdom Metazoa; phylum Chordata; class Lepidosauria; order Squamata; family Viperidae; genus Crotalus; species Crotalus tigris. The sequence goes on along the minus strand of NW_024100135.1, from coordinate 470,328 downwards.
GGAGAGATAGTTATAAGCCTTCAAGTGAAATAACAAGAGATAGCAATATGTTAATGCCATTACAAGAATGTATCCCTGACATTTTTCCCTGTGGGAATTTAACATAAGTACCTGTTGCAAACAATTAAGTGTTACTGTACAACCAGCCTGAACATGTATATGAACAGAAACTAAACTCGTGCCCCACCTTTCTATATCAGGTTAATCTAGTCTAGTTCCATGGAAGATTAGCTTCCTGCAGTTATACAGAATTCCCAGAATTGCAAGAGTTCACTAACATATAAGTATACTCTTGCTTATATTATAATTCTAAAATAGCTCACAGTTGTAATGCTGTTAAAAACATGGATAGTAGAAAATGAAAATTGACTTGATTTTGTTAGGGAAATGGGCAGCCAATCCTATGCAACAATTACTGTATAACTTGCACTAAATCTACTAGAATAAATCTCCCAGAACTTTCTAATATACTTATGAATTTATGCATCAAATATAGTCAAAATGATTGTGCTGAACATAAAAAACCCCACAAATAACACACTTACATCTCTTTGAAATCAATAGATGAGTTTAATGATCTGTGAATTGTACCAACCCAAATTTTCTGCTTTTTATATTTATTGATAGAGAAAATTGTATCTTGTTAACCCAAAATACAGCTTTGTCTATTCTTCAGGCTGATATCATCCCTCCTCACTGTGGTTCTTATGCTTGTTCCAGTGTTCTCACTGCAGATGAGATACAATATAAAGTTGAGTAAGAACATCTGTAAAAGAAAGGCTAAAATTTTGATCTTTTTTGGCAAAGGAAAGCAGGTAAGTATAATTGGCAGACTATGGAAAACAGATGTTCTTTCACTTTTGGATTATTCAGATCCATGATCAAGGGTCTCCATATCTCACATCAGGGCTGCAGAAATTCTTGTGACAACTAGATAAAGAGTGAGCATCTGAAGGTTAAAGAAATGGCATGAGGGACCTGTGCAAAGAATCAGGAGTCATCCAATGAAGCAAGGAGAGTTAGAAAAAAAATTACCAAATAAAGTACTTTTTCAGACAGAAAACAAAATTTTTGGCTTGATTCAGCAGGTCTGTTCCTATATTTATTTTACCTAATTATTCCATGGAAGTTCCTGCTTCTTTCTGTGCATGTGTGTGTGTGTTGATGTCATTATTTCTTTAGGGGAATTTTATCATAAGTGTTGCTCCTAACATCCTGGTTTTTTCTGTAATTTTATAATTACTTTTCTCTCAGACTGATGCCTGGAAAATTGCAGCAGACTTGCTTCTTGATTGTTTACCCTATTAGCAGCATTCTTAGGTTTAGCAACTTTTGAAATAAAACCATTCTAGCAACTGAACTGGATGGGAGGTTAGAGGTTAGAGACTGGAATGGAGTTAAGGGCAGAGATCAGGAACTTCTTACTAGGATTTCCTGTTGCCTTACATAGCTCTACTTGAGCCACAGGGAAATATTATTTTTATCCCCATTTGGCCAAACTTACTGCTATATTACTAAGGGACATATGGGGGATTTAAATAAAATTACTGGTAGCACCCAGAAGAAGGTTGTCTTAGTTTTGGTAGTTTCTTACTCTACAAATTTGACCCCTTCTGTTTTATATATGCACACATACTTTGAATTCCATTAAATTAGTTCCAGCAAATGGTGCGTGCTGAGGCAGGACCTCTCTGATTTGGATTTGGATTTTCCCTCAGGAGATTTGACTGCCTCTCCATAAATTCAGTGTTATTCTTGAAGGAAAAACTACATATTAAAATGATAATACATTGATGTATGCTGATCCATTGGCGGATAAATAAGACTCCTGTTACAAGGACCAGACAATAGAAGGATGGCAAGTGCAGAACTGCTGCACTTGTGCCACCAAAAGATTGCAAGCATGAAGATGTTTGACAGCTGCAAGAATCTGAAGGATCAAAAGTACAGGAATCTCCTGGTCGTGGTTTATTTAAAAATAAATAAATAATTTAAAAGTATATCAGTAATGTCTACTTTCAGTGTAGCAAAATGATACATGGAGTGCATACCAATTGAGCATCAGCCAGCAGAGAAAATGGGAACAGATAGCAGCAAGGAAAGGCAACCTCCTTGGCCATGTGTTTTGATGCACTTGGGCTTGCATAATGGATGCAATGGAGCAATACAGGCATGGTATTTCCTGGATAGTCATGAGCCAACTTTCCCTTTGTCGTGGTAGGAGAGACGAAGGAAGCAGTAAATATGGTCACTAATTGCAGTAGATTGTCGGCTTATGGGTCACAGAGAGCCTTACCACATGATTTGTAGGAGGGTGCAAGAACAAATCATGTTAGCAGACTGTATCAGGGTCACTATCAAATACGTGACATTGAATTGGTGAAGGTTGATAATGACAACATTTAGTTATCTTTTCTTCGCTGAAAGAAGTGATAAAGAAGGTTGTTACTTTCACTTCTTTTTTTTATAATGTAGGGTTTTCTTGTGTTGTTTATTTTGCTTTTCTCCATAGATTGTTTTTACCAGAATTTCCCCTTATAGTTCTAAATCAATATGGCACAAGCCAGACATACAGATCTCATTGCCAAGGTTATAATATGACTTTTGTAAAATCAAGAAATGGTGGGATTTAGTGAGGTTTTAGTTTATATCACATCCCAGGCTTATTCAATACAATGTACCAGAGCTTTTAAAAACATTGCCTCCTCCTGTTAAATTCACTAAGTGAAGATGATTGTAGCAGGAAAATTTAATTATATTAGCCCTTGAAAAGGGTCAAAAATTCCCAAATGTCTCTTTTGAGAGGACCACGGGAACATTCTTAAAAGCTTTTGTGGAATAATGTGTAAACAAACTTTTTTAAATGTTTAAACTCAGCCCAAGATATAAAAAAATATTTATTCATTAAATTTATATGCCGCCAATCTCACTAATCAAAGTGACTCTGGGGGATTATAAATTTAATAAATAAATAAATGTTTAATATCTTCTTTAAAAGCTTAATAACTTAAATTTGGCTTCTAGCAAACATGACGCAATTTCTGATAATGAATTGTGTTCATTCTTATATGTACTACAATAATAACTGTACCTTTACCAATATTATTTTGCCTACATTCCTCTCCAAGTGATCACTTACATAACCTTTTGAACCACCATAGATCACAAATCAGGAACTATTGGTTAAGGGCTATTAATGGGAGTTTGAAATGGAAAGGCAAGGTTTTAATGCGATCTGTGGCTTTTCCCCATGACCTACCTATTCCCTGCCTCCCTTTCTATATCTCTATTAAGCAAACTTCCCAATCAAATGGATTTCTTGAATGAGCTCTGAATTAATAGAGACCTGTAGAGAGAGAATTAACTCTATAAGAGGATTCTTTCTGCTAGTGGAGGATGGGCAGAAGAGATCTTCATCCTGCATTGGATAGAAAATGGCTAAAATTATGATGATGATTGTATAAAATATACTTCTAAAACATGAAGGAGTTTTGCATATTTTTACAAAGTCTTTGCAAAGGTTCGAAAGGCAAAGCCTTTTAGAGCTTTGAAAAGATAGCACAGCTATAAATCATTTGTTAATTGTGAAGTGTCCGACCCATCGCGACCCCATGGACAACGTTTCCTCCAGGTCTTCCTCTCCTCTACCATCTTCTGGAGTCCATTTAAGTTCACACCTACTACTTCAGTGATTCCATCCAGCCATCTCATTCTCTGTCGTCCTCTTCTTCTATTGCCTTCAATCTTTCCCAGCATTAGGCCCTTCTCCAGTGAGTCCTTCCTTCTCATTAGGTGGCCAAAGTATTTGAGTTTCAACTTCAGAATCTGGCCTTCTAAAGAGCAGTCGGGGTTGATCTCTTCTAGGACTGACCGGTTTGAACGCCTTGCAGTCCAAGGGACTCGCAGGAGTCTTCTCCAGCACCATAGTTCAAAGGCTTCAATTCTTTGGCACTCAGCCTTTCTTATGGTCCAACTTTCACAGCTATACATTGCAACTGGGAAACCATGGCCTGGACTATATGTACTTTTGTTGGCAGGGTGATGTCTCTGCTTTTTAGTATGTTGTCTAGATTTGCCATAGCTTTCCTCCCCAGGAGCAAGCGTCTTTTAATTTCTTGGCTGCAGTCCCCATCTGAGGTGATCTTTGAGCCCAGAAAAATAAAATCTGTCACTACCTCCATTTCTTCCCCATCTATTTGCCAGGAATTGAGAATTTCTCAGCAATATTGAATTGTATCAATCATTTTCATAAACTCCAATTAAACTCTCTGAAGGCCTAAAGTCAGCACAAAGGGACAAAGGTTGCAATCCAATGTATATTTACATGTTCCTCCTCACATTACTGCTTAGGAAGAAATTCAAAATGTTGCAATAGAGCAAATTATTAACTCTGTTTCATGAAAATTATTAAACAACTTTTGTGACCTAATAAATAGAAACCTTACTAAATCAAGAGAGAGAGAGCATTCATCTAAGAAAGATGGTGGAAGCTTGCTGGCCTGAAGTACTGTGTTAATGTTCTGAAGATGGTGCAGAAGAGAGGGAATCCAATTCTTACCATTTCTAGTGTTTCATGGAAAAATAGATAATGATGAGATCTAGCCTCAGTGATATGTCTAGCACACACATTCAGCTACCTCTTGGCTTGTTCCTTACATTTCTATAGGTGTTCCTTTCCATGAGTGAATACATTAAATCAGGCTGACACCATGTTTAACCACTACATATACTTTAGCAAAAAAAAAAAAAGTAAATGCATAGCAAGACACACTGAAGATTTTATGAGAACAATATTCCACTGATAAGCTTTTTTATACATTTAACTGACATGTTAAGATTAAGCATGATGGTTACAAAAGCTTTATACAGTAGTCTTTATTATGGATGTGCCATGGCAGAACACAGCATACATACTTGTTGTCCATCACAGGGAGTATTTGTGCATTCTTCCATGGTACAGAGGCAAATACTTATTTTAATAAGTATAAGTATAATTATATGCATGTGTGTTTAAACTAGTAAGTGTTTAAATTGATTAGGTGATTTTTGTGTATAATAATATGATCTGATAAGGTATGATGGAATTAAGGTTTAACATAGAAAGATGATAGTGAATGTATTAAGTTGAGCTGTTTATGTATGTTTTTTACCTTGAAATGTTTGTTTACCCAAACACTGCGGTGTGTCTTAAGTACTTTTTGTTAAAATTAAAAAAAACAATAAAATATATTTAAAAAAAAAAACACAAACCACTCTACAATGCCTTGGTAAGGCCAAACTTGGAATACTGCATCCAGTTTTGGTCACCACGATGTAAAAAAGATGTTGAGATTCTAGAAAGAGTACAGAGAAGAGCAACAAAAATGATTAGGGGACTAAAACATATAAAGAACATTTGCTGGAATTGGGTATGTCTAGTTTAATGAAGAGAAGGATGAGGGGTGACATGATAGCAGTGTTACAATATCTCAAGTGTTGCCACAAAGAAGAGGGAGTTAAGCTATTCTCCAAAGCGCCTGAAGGCAGGACAAGAAGCAATGGATGGAAACTAATAAGTAAAGAAGCAACTTAGAACGAAGGAGAAATTTCTTGACAGAACAATTGATTAGTGGAACAACTTGCTTCCAGAAGTTGTGAATGCTCCAACACTGTAATTTTTTAAGAAGAGATTGACAACCATTTGTTTGAAATGGTATAGGATTTCCTGCCTGAGCAGGGGGTTGGACTGAAAGACCTCCAAGGTCCTTCCAACTTTGTTATTCTGTAATATTCTGGAAAGTCTTCATTATTTGATTTCAGATACCGGTGCAGTGGGAACAAGCTTTTCCTAATTCTTTATTTTGTTCTTGAGGTTCTGTCGGCTCTAAGTTTAAATCCTTTCCAGAGTAATCTGAAATTTGAAAACAAACCCATTGAACTCCGTGTTTGATAATTAATATCACAAAAATCAGAATTATACTGATAGTTCCCTCTATCACTTCTATGTTGTCAGGATGCCATTTGTATTTTAAACCATAATTAATCTGTGCTATATTAATTAAAAGTCACTAATGTGGTGTTTAAAATGTGACAAAACTTTAGAAACATATCAAAGACTTGGCTCCATGCTTTTTTTAATAATAAAAAATGAAAAAAATAAAGCAATGGTGAAAATCAAAAAGGGGTTTTGTTTTGCTTCAATGAACCTTTTTAAGAAGATTGGTAAAACTGATGCCTAGGAAAGGATTATTTTTTGTCTCTACTTAGGACTTGAAAAACCGTAAAAAAATAATATTTAAACTTGGGAAGTTTGATAGCAAAATAAGAAAAATCAAAGTATATTTGATAACATGTGACCTAATCAGTAATTGTTTTAGAGATACTGTTTCTTTAACTAAACAGACAAAGGGAATGACCATAGGCAGGCAAATAGGGAGTGGGAGTGGGCGCACCTTCTGACTTCCTGCCGGCATCCCCATTGATTTTCTTTGTAGGAAGCTGGTAGGAAGCATTGGAAATGATGATTACATGACCATGGCTGAGTGCAACAACTTTGCCAAATTTCAGTCCCATAGGAGTCATGGGTCCTATATGTTGGATGCATTCTTCCCATTTAAGATATGCTGATTCAAAAATTATTGCCCTATAATACAGGTAGTCGGCTTACAACTATTCTTTTAGTGACCATTCGAAGTTACAATGGCATTGAAAAAAGTAACTTATGACCATTTTTCACACTTACAACCATTGCAGCATCCCCATGGTCATGTGATCAAACTTTGGGGGATGGGCAACTGGCATGTAATTATGATGGTTACAGTGTCCCAGGACCATGTGATCTACTTTTGTGACCTTCTGACAAGCAAAGTCAATGGGGAAGCCAAATTCACTTAACAACCATGTTACTAATTTAAGAGATACAGTCATTCCTTTAACAACTGTGGAAAGGAAGGTTGTAAAATTGGACAAAATTCAGTTAACTGTCTCACTTAGTAACAGAAATTTTTGGTTCAATTGTAGTTGTAAGTCAAGGACTACCTGTACACTGTTTCTTCCAATTGAAGGTTACAATCAAACAATCAGACACAAAAGTTTTAGTAGCATATAGATTTGGGATGGGGGGAAAGAAACCTTTTCCTGAATTCCTTGCTTGATTCACCAGATTAAAAAATATACAGATTTTAAAAAGATGAGAAGGTTTCAGGATTAAAGGAAATAAAAATGATCTCCTAAAGGGCAGCCATATAGACAACAAGTGTTGAGCTTCAGATTTCCTGGTAATACAGGGAAATGTTCTCATCTTTTTATTCAACATCATTAATTGTTCTTCAGGAATGCAACTGCCAATTACATCCTATTATTATTATTGTTATTATCTGAAATAATATGATTTCAAATAAAATGGTAAGTTTTGTTCTTTGCAGCTGCAATCCAGTGAATGCTTTTTTATTCGAAACTGAAATATTTCCACTAGTTTCAATTGATATTTTTAATGTCAACAGTTTTCGTGTGGGTAGGAGTGAAGCAAATTCTATTCTCGTTAATTCCTAGTGTGAACAACAGCATGCATATTCTCTCAACTTTCAGCTGTAGCCCAACCAAGCACGTCTATCCTTGTCATTTAGCCAGACAGCATGGTGAACAGGTCTTGTGGCAAGTGGAGCCCTAGATATCTGAAAGGATTAAATGGGGAAAGTTGTACTGTACAGTCTAAACCTTTCTAGGGGATGGAGTAAAAATGGTAAAGATGGCATTTCTAACCCATGCTAAAAGTTCCCTCTTTTTTAGTATTTTTGACCTTAATGCACTTATAGGTAGTGCATCTTGGTGTACAACCGTTATTGAGTCTGGAATTATGATTGTTTAAGTCATTGCAGTCATAACTGAGGCATCATGGGAATGGATTATAACAATTTTTTATAATGGTTGTTAAGAGAACACCATGGTTATTAAGTGAATGTTATGGTCATTAGCAAATATGATGGTAGTTAAATGAATCCATTTTCCCTACTGGCATTTTTGCCGGAAACCAGAAGTAAATATTGGAAACTGGCTAAAAAGTCACAAATCATGGTTATGCTGCAAATGGCCATAAAAGGGGGCCAACTGCTAAATACCAAAAATATGACCGTGGATGTTTGTTTGTGGCTGTTGTAATTCTAAAAATGGGGCATAAGTTGCTCTGGGGAGATCTATTGTAACTTTGAATGATCATTAAGCAACTGGCTGTAAATCAAGGACTGCCTGAATAAAAGTAGCAGGGCTTTGAGCAGTTGCAACTATCAACTTTTCACACACACCCCTGTACTACTGATACCAGGAGGAAATCTCATGCTGATTTTGAATGACTGATCCTGACAAAATCTTACTTGTCTCAGAAAAATATTAATCTCTGAATCTCCATAATGTCTAGTAGATAAAGAGGCTGATATGACCATGCAGGCATGTCAAACTCGCAACGTAACGTGACGTCGCACGATGTATCGGAGCTTTTTCACCATTGCCGGCAATGAGGTGGGCGCGGCTCTGGTATGATGAAACTGGCTGGCGGGCCGGCAGTTTGACATCCCTGGACCATAGTTCCAACTAAATTATTAAATTGATGTTTCCCAATATTGGCCCATCACAAGTTGGTGACTGGTATTTTTCCCTGCTGTTGAGTGTGAGACGAAATGCTGTCTGGGAAACAACTGCTACCCTCAGCAATGCAATGAACCAGCAAGGTGCCCAGTACCATTTCTGAGGTTCAATAAATTATCCTGTGGGAGCAGCACAGTCTGTGTCAATTTATTTTTCCTCCAACTTCATGATAGGAGGCAAACATGAAAGCGCTTGTCTACTACAGGGCTTTTCGATCTTTTCACTATTGTATCATTTTTAGGATATGACAATATCCGAGTACCACTAGTTGCCTAGCAAGGTGTCAAAAACTTGATGACCCCCAAAAAAAGAGAAAAAAAGTGATAAAGTACAGGTAGTCCTTGACTTACAACAGTTTGCTTAGTGACTGTTCAAAGTTACAATGGCACTGAAAAAAGTTCCCCTCAAGGCACAGCCGAGCAAGACAACTGCCTGCCCGCCTGGGCTCTTCCTCCTGTCCGAGCTTTCCATGGTTGCATTTCTGTTGAGGATTGGCAGCGGGGATGAGGTGGGGGAGTGTTTGGTTTTTATTCCCCCCCCCCCGGTCTGCTGGGTGGTTCCAGCAGGTTTTGGTCACTTCATATGACCCTGGGACACTGTGACTGTCATAAATATGAATCAGTTGCCAAGCATCTGAATGTAAATCACAAGACCCTGGAGATGCTACAACATTCCAGCTGATCTGCGCTTCTTCAGGGCTCAGCAGAAGCACCAGGATCAGCACGGAGCTCCAGCTGGAACCTGGCGCTGATCCTGGTGCTTCCACTGAGCCCTGACAGTCCCGAAGAAGAGCTGATCCTGGCACTTCTGCTGATCCCTGACAGCCCTGCAGCTCCAGCCATCTCTCGCTCAGGCTTGTGCTATGCTGCCACCGGTTCAGCTCATTCCCCTCCCCCACTACCACTTTTCTAGGATGGTCGTGTACCACCTGCCAGGTACCAATGTACCACAGGTGGTACCCGTACCACTGGTTGAAAAGCCCTTGTCTACTAGACCACAGCTTTTCAAACTGGGAAACTGCAACATTCGAATTCCAGGAGAACCTGATTGACTCTAAAAGGGAAAACAAGTTCATATGTACAGTGGCAAGGGTGAAAATGACGGCCTCCATCTTTACTAGGAAAGGTGCCTTGGCCATGGGGTACTCAAGAAACAAACACATTTTGTATACGCTTGTCCTACCTTCTTGCAAACTAATTCTGCTCCAGCCCTCCCTTTCCCTTTTTCTGAGCAAAGTCAAATGGGAGTGGGGGTGGGGAGGCCGGAAGAACAGGATCAGTTTCCTAATCTGCCCCCCTCCCCCGTGCAATGGACCAATACGTTTTATTTAAATTTCTACTGGAATCTGGAACTTTTATCTTTTGAACAGTTGTCCGCCTGCTCTACATGAGCCCGTTGTAAGATAGAAATGGAGTAGATTCAGTTACCAGCAGCTTTCCCGTACACGCCGCATGCAAAATTTCCTCCTCTTGATAGTATCGGGAAGAACTGAAGGATTGCAACTAAATCCTACCCGTCTACATTTATGTGGGAGTTAGCCCCGCTGTACAAAATTTATACAGCCTTTTTCAATTCAGGGAAGGCATACGAAGGGACCTTTTAGTGCTTTGACCCATTCATTTGTTAGGTTTACATCCCCTTTTTTCTCTGAGAAAATTTCTGTCTTCAAAGTGATATCCATAAATATGACACTTCCCACGTGGCTGATTTATGGGAAATAAACTGGTAAACTGAGGAAAACTCGGAGAGTGAAAATAACACGTTCGCGCGCTCGAAAACTAGTATTTGGTGACGGAGAAGAAGGCAGCACTAGGACCCTCGCGGTTTCTAAACTGCGTCGCGGCCGCGCTCTGCCTGTTGATAAAAGGCTCGCGGCGGCGTTTTGACGTCACGGGGAGTTAATTTTAAACCTGGACAAGATGGCGGAAGGAGACGCGGCTCGGTACGGGCAGCGAGAGGAACAGCCTCGGTTTCAACCAGACTTGACAGGTAACTAACCGCCTGCTTCAGCAAAGGAACGCCAGCATCCCTGCTGAAGACAGATGACGGATCTAGAGCCCGGCGTTTCTTCTCTCCGGCTTCTTTTTCCCGTTAACGGCTGAGGGCAGCAATAGCTTCTCTCGGGGGTCTCCGCGTGCAGGCGACGGGTGTCGCGCCAATTGCTGTGGGCAGAGTCTGGGCGAGCGAGAAGACAGCGATTCGTCTTCCCTTCTTCCTTCGGAGCGACCCTTTCTCACGCAGCAGTGGACTAGGTAGAGGGAGGTTGCCAGAAGGCCTCGTCCCACTCCCTGTGGGGAGGTGGGTGGGTAGGTGTCTTCTCTAAAGAGGGGCGTTGGTCCGTGAGTGTGCCGGTGGTCAGCAAGAGTCGGGGAAGCTGAGAGAGGAAAAAAGCCAGCAGGCAGAATGACCCAGTGTGGCAAACGGCCGCCGTGACTGCAGCTGCAATGAGGAAAAAAGATCTGAACTGTCTGTTGGCCTATTTAGTGGTAAAGGGGAGCGCCGTGGTATATATTTTGCCACTGGGCTTCACCACTGTAAGAAGGAAGAATAACGTATGGATAGGCAAGCCAAGGAAGAATAACGTATGGATAGGCAAGCGTGGGCGCTTGTGAACTTGACAGAAAGGGGAGTCGTCTCTTCGATCAGTGATCCACAGACATGGGATCTCTGTACCTACGAGGGTAGATTAGGAATTGCTAAAATAGGCCTGACTCGTTCCACGCCTGTATCCACTTGAAGTTGGAGCGGGCGTCCTTTGCAATGCCACTGAGCTATATTGTGTGGCAAGCATCAACCAGCGTGTCAAAGGAGTGAAAGAAGGCAGTGACCCACGTGGTAGGGCTGGGCTGGTCCATGATGCCTGTCTGATTATAGCTTTCATGAAGAATACTTCTTGAGTAAATGTAAATAGTTTCTGAGCCTACTCAGTGTCACTGCTGTTTTGCATTAGACTAGGAGCACTAGTGTTTCAAGGCTTTCAAGGCTTACCTAGAGTGGGTGATCAAACTTGGGATTTTTGTTTTTTGCATGCAGAACATATGCTCTTTGTGTGTAATTAGAATGGATTTGGTTGGGTAGCTGAGTTATTTACACAGGCTTTATGCTGTTATTTAATAGTACTGAAAATAGTATAAATGGCATAGTGGACATAGTGGGTTCTAGTGCATTATATCATGTAATATAGCAGTGTAAAGTATTACAAGTAAATTATGGTGCTGGACTATATACATTGCTAAAATGTTGTAGCAAAGTCTAACTGATGAAAGGAACAAACTATTTAAAGCAAATATCTTCTGGTTGGCAACTCTGATAATGGTAGTTGCAGTATTTTATGAAAGGATTTTTTGAATGTATCGTTTACAGCTAGAATATGTGACCTAGTTTTAAATACTTCCAAGAATGTTTCTCCTTTAAATACTGTTTGTGTGTTTTGTTGCCCTCTGTCTATTTTTGCAATTTGTTTGTGGCAATCTTTGCATGAAATAGAAGACAGAGGAATATGAACTTTAATTAAAAACTGGTGGCTTTATTTTAAACCAAAATGGTTTAAATTGAGAAGTAGTCAAGAAGTTTTGCTTTTGATTTGCCATGTGATAAATGTGTATGCATATTTGTTGTCAAGCCATAGGGGAATATGCTTGTATAATGCTTGTTGCACATCTCTCCATAAATAAACATGACAATTGATATTGAGTTGACACTGGGATTTGTAATTTAGAGAACATTTCAATATAAATTTTGTCCTACAGTAAATTAATTGAAATGAATTTTTTAAAAACATAAAACTCCTGGCCAATACCATTTTTATAAATATTTTCCCTTAGAAAATTTGTAGTGGTATATTTAGCTTCCTCAAAATGTATCTTTGTAATGTACACTATGAAGGTATGCTTTGTATCACTTAATTGAGAGTTGATGAATTTGCATTTATGGTTTTATTTAGAAAAACAGTATTTGTAAACCTGTGCTCAGCTCACATGGATAGGCTGCCTTGAGCACAGGGGGCTGACTTTACAGTAAACAAAGTTTAACAATTATGTTCCCAGATATAATTAGAAGCTATTCTCCTAAATTACTTACCGGTACTGCACAGAATGTATAAGAGCGGATAACAAGGTTATTCATCCCATCAAAACATACAATTATATGATTTTTGTTTATAAAATAAGTATTTGAAAATTAAATTGTACAATTCTGTCATTGTTTTATTTAACATATACTACATGAAATTTAATTACTAAAAGTATTTCTTGCCCAACTCTCATGCCAATAAAACCATTAATTTATTTATAAAGTGGGTTGCATGAATTCATTTATCTTTTTAGGAATCACAGTTTTGTTTCAGAATTTGAGAACCTCTATAGTTAATTTCATTAATTATAGGTGAAATGAATAGTGCTGTCTAAGTTTAAGAACATAATTTGTTGACTTGAAATTTTATATTATGCCACTTTTTACTATTAATATTTTGAATTGAACTAAAATTTAAAAATACCTAAAGATCGTAGAACTAATTTTTTAATGAAAGTTTGAACAATTTTTTAAAGTACAGATAGTCCTCTACTTATGACTACAATTGAGCCCAAAATTTCTGTTAAGAGATGCTAAATGAATTTTGTCCCATTTTATGACCTGTCTTGCCATAGTTAAGTGAATCACAGTAGTTGTTAAGTTAGTAACACGGGAATTAAGTGAATCTGGCTCTCCCATTGACTTTGCTTGTCAGAAGTTCGCAAAAGAAGATTATATGGCCCTGGGACACTGCAGTCATCATAAATATGAACCAGTTGCCAAGCATCCAAATTTTGATCATGTGACTATGGGAATGCTACAGAGGTCATAAGTGTGAAAAATGGTCGTAAGTGAACTGTTAAGTAGAAGCCTACCTATAGTTTTAGTTTATATATAATATAAACTAATTAATTAATATATGTCAAAATAGATTTTATACATATTTGTAAAATAGATGGTAAGCAAATCATTTTTTTAAAAAAGACACTGAAATGATGAACAAATGATACTGTGCAAAAGCATTCCTGATCTTCAGTTATTACTTGACTCATCTGAGAATAAGAACTTAATCAGCTATAGGTTCTCAGTTATAGTTTTGAGCCTTTTAAAAAAATAGGATAATACCATATCCAAAAAGTTATATAATAAATCAGTTATGTTTGCTGTTGGTCAAATTCATTTATATTTTATCAGGATTATCAGTTTGCTATATTTCATTTATCAATTATTGTCCTAAGATATGAAGCCAGATGACCCTCTAAGAGATCTGTATTGACTCCTAATTAAGATCAACACAGATTTATGCAGCAGGCCCTGTACTGATCAGGCAGTTAAAAATAAACAGTTGATGATGAAAACTAATAGGTCCAGCAGAGCTAACTAATAATCCATCCTTTCAAGTTTTTTTTAATAAATCATCCTCCTAGTGAGCAGAGAATAGTCTATATATTTACTACTTGTTTACTGCATTCACTTACATACTTTACCCAAAACCAGGAGAGAGCCCTTTTTCTTAATACTATCTTTTGGGAATTAATGTCCTTTTTTTTTCTCTGCCAGAAGCCAGACTACGAAGAAAAGACAGATACATTTTACTGGAAGTCTGATCTGCTCCCTTCTATAAAGGTTTTGAAATTAGTCCAGATCACATGAAAGTAGCTCAAGGGCTGCATGCAGCTTAAGATTGCAAGTCATCCATCCCTGTGCTATGTAAAAAGAAACAATTGTTTCTTAGCCTGTCACATATTGCAAACAGCTATAGAAAAACTGTTTGTTAGTTAATACATTATTATTGTGCTTCAGAGCCTAGGAACTTGCATCTTTTTTTAAAAAAATAAGCTAGGATGGTATTAGTTTAGAAATCACTACTAGAGAAAATTAGGGCATATGTAAGGCATGGAAAGGAAAGAAACAATATCCAAGAGAAAGAAAACAGGAATAAAGTTGGCTGGAAAGGAGGAGTAGGGCTTGTCATACGTCTAGAACAGCGGTTCTCAATGTTTGTGTGACGGCGACCCCCATGCGCGCATGCGCGGCACCGCCCCCATGCGCAGCGCGCATGTGCGGCGGCGGCCCCTGAGGGGGAAAAATGGCGGATCGCGTTGTTTGGTGACCCCCGTAAAATGGTTGTTCGACCCCAAATGGGGTCGCGACCCATAGGTTGAGAACCGCTGGTCTAGAAGCTCCTAGGCTCTGAAGCACAATAATTTTTTGTACCAGTGTTTATAATCAGTGGTATGGAAGAATTGTGCAGGATTACATTTTAATTTTCAAAGGTACATGAATTTACTTCATGTAAGGCAAGCACATAAAAACCTTTAGTTTGGTCCAGTGGTGGTGAACCTTTTAGAGACTGAGTGCCCAAACTACGACCCAAAACCCACTTATGCATCGCCGGGTGCTGGGTAGGCATGGCCACCAAGTGGGCGTGGCCACTGAGCTGTTAGCTTGTGCTCGCTCGCTCGCTCGCTGTCCACTCCGACTTGTGCTCGCTGTCTGCAGCAAATGCTGCTTCTGCTGAAAGTTGCTCCTTTTATAGCCTCTGGCCTATTCCCAGACTGCGCATGCGCAGAGAGTTGCACATGCGGGGAGAGGAGGAGGGAACAGCTCGGCCCAGCAATAGCTTGTGTGCCACCAGAAATGGCTCAGTGTGCCGCCTGTGGCACGCGTGCCATAGGTTCGCCACTACGGGTTTAGTCTATATTACTGTTATTTCTAAAACCTTTGTCTAAATAGAGTTAATATGTGGGATCTGCTGTTCTACATTAAGTCAGCTGGTAGGAAAGGCTAACTAGTCTATGACTGTCAATTGAACTTTGCACATAAATTGGGCACTTTAGAGATCTGTTCCTCTTGGGTAGTCAGATAGCTCCTAGGTTTTGTTTTGTTTTTTGCTCAGAAGATGTGTCTAAATAACATTTTCATTTGAAATGAAAGAGAAAATGAAATGAAAAGTATTTTGTTTAAGATGTAGTTTTTTTCTTCTGAATAAATATATGTTAAGTGACTCATTGCAGTTGTTAAGTTAGTAACAAGGTTGCTAAGTGAATCTGCCTTCCCTGTTGACTTTGCTTGTTAGGAGATCATAAAAGGGGATTACATGACCCTGGGACATTGCAACCATCATAAATACATGCCAGTTGCTGAGTGCCCAAATTTTGATCATGTGACCATGGGGATGCTACAGTGGTCATAATTGTGAAAAACAGTCATGAGTCATTTTTTTCAGTGCAGTTGTAACTTCAAATGGTCATTAAATGAACTTTTCTAAGTTGAGGATTACCTGTACTTGCAACTAAACAATTTCATTACCAAGAAGTATAATCCATATAAGCCTTAAAATTGTATATCAAAGAATTCAGATCCTTATATAAGAGATGGGCAAAACCTAATTAATTTTTTTAATTACAGCCAAATCAGTTACTTAGGTACAACTGATGCAATCTTAACATGTACATAATTTGGGAGTGAATCTCGGTGGTTTATAACTCCCCTCTGAGCGGGAAGTGATGTGACTTGTAGTTTTAAATGCTGTGACATCCAGATACAGATAGTCCTAGACTTATAACCATAATGGAGCCTGCCTATCATGGTCATAAGTCATAAAATGACTGATCAATTTTATGCCTTTTAGTGGTAGTTGTTAAGTGAAGTCATCACATTTACAAGTGAATCTGCAATCATTAAGCAAACCAGTGGTTTGCTATGGATGTGGTTTTGCTGAAAACCGGAAGTCCCGATTTTTGGTAACACTGCCATAAAATGTGTTCATGTGACCGCAGGTTGCTGCAAATGGCCATAGATGTGGCCTTTTTGCTGAGCACCCAATATTTGATCACATGACCACCAGAGGAGTGACAATCAGATCTTTGAATCACATAAGTAGCCTCAAGATAGGTCCATCATAACTTTGAGCAGTTGCTAAATGTCCGGTCATAAGTCAAGGTTTACATATAGAAACAGTAGATCAGGCATGTCAAACTGCTGGCTCACAGGCTGGATGCATCACGCCAAAACCAAGCCCACCCCTTGCCGGCAATGGGGAAAAAGTTGCAATACGTCGCGCGACATCACATGATGCCGCAAGTTTGACATGCCTGCAATAGATGAAGAGCATAAAGACAATCCTTGGGTTTGTGATAATCTGTTATTTACCTTTTGTTAAGGTTAAATTCAAGTTAAGTACTTTAAGCATCTGATTTTAATTTGGTTTGTTCAAGTCTCATAGAGTCAGGAGGTTTCAGTTACAGGTTTCAAAACTGATAATAAACTACTTGCAGATTATCTTTATACTTGGAAAAATCTGGAGTATTTCTAGTCAGTAGAAAGGGTCTTGGTATAGGGATATAGTCTATATTGGATAAGATGGTACTCCCCTTGAAAATATATATTGGTTGTCTGTAGTATACATTTTAATTAACAAGAAATTTGATTAAACTAGGCTTACCACAGATAATGATAAAAATAGAATTGAAATAATAATTTCATAAATAATGGTGTAAATGTAATATCTAAATGAAGCTTTTATAGCCAAGTAGCATATATTTATGTTTTTAAACCTTTTTTCTTACGCTTTTGTTACACAGTACCGATCTGTATGCTTTTGGCTCCTATATCTGAAGTGCATGTCTTTAAAATATTCTGATATACATTTTTGTTGTGAGTAAAGTCATGAAAATTAGTGTGGTAAAGAATAAGATTGTAGGACTCTGTCCACTGGATAAGCTTGCCTTCTTTATGTTTATTACCACATTTCAATCCTCATAAAAACATATGTAAGCAAAATTAAATGTCCATGACTAATCATTTAACTTCTCATGGAATATATGTACATATATAATTTATTTTGCAGAAATATTTTTTTCTAACAGTATATGTGATTAAAGGCATTGATTTCATTTAAGCAGCAAATGGTAGAATTAATATGCTTATGTTCAGATAATTGTATATTAGCTTAATTCTTTGAAACAAGCTTACGGCACTCTTAAAAGGATTTGTATCTATTCTGCTGTCCTTGATCTGTCTGAATCTAATCCTGGATTCTTAAGTAACAGCTATAATAGCCAGGTGCGTCTTGGCTTCATTTTAGACTGACATGCCAGTTGTTTCAGAGTCTATAGATTAGTTTGTGGATGCATATATTACATTTTTTGTTATACGTGTGATCTATGTTAGTTATATTTTGAGAGAAGCTATGTGATCTTCAAAAACTTCAGTTGGTCAGATTGGATTTCAATTTGTTTCTGGTTCCAGTTCAAAATGATGGCAATGATTTTTAAAATATTTTCTATTTAGGTCTGAAAAAACTCAGCATTTGTTAATTAAAAGAATATCCTTAGTTTCAAAGAGACTTGAATAGGAAGTGACCATGCAGTATAAAGCCATTATGTGAGCAAGTTAAATTGCTCTTTCAAGCAAATTCTTGTCAAACTTCCTTCATTAACATCATTTATATTCATTTTATCTTGAGCCTTAGTGTTTACAGAAATTATCTTTCCTATTGAAGACACCTGTTATCACAAGAGTGTGGAATCAGCAGCAGCACCAGTCCTTCAGGCCTGATCGTCATATTGCCTGTCTGCCCCTCTGCATCTAGTGGCTGCTTCAGCATCCTGACCATCGCCACTATTATGGGACACGTGTGATTTCACTATCAACCATTGCGGAGTGACGAGCGCTTCTGCGCCAAGTGTGAGTTCAGGTTAGCCAGTAGGCCGACTCACACCAATTCACGTGAAGTCAGTTCCCTCTTCACGGGGGTTTCTGACGTCCCTTGCAGACCGAGTCAATCTCAAAGTCACTTTTGGGTTGCATCTCGATGGAAATGGCAGAATCCGCTGAGCCACATCCTTTGGACACAGACATCATTCCCGTCCCAGCTGAGCCGGCAACTGAGGCACCTTCAGGTAAGGCCAAAACCAAATCTAAGCACGGCAGGAGGGCTGGCACAGCAAGCGACAGGCAGGCCGACCGTACACATAGAGCCCTGGAGAAGCAATTCTCCCGAGCCCAACGCTTGTCTGCTAAACAAGGTCTTACAATGTCGACCTCCACACCACCAGACACGGGAACGCCTCAGCCATCCACATCTAGACTGTGGTCGCCTGAGATGGTATGTCAGCAGGTCCCGACTCAGATCCTTGGTCAGGTAGGACTACCTCTATTTGAGGAGGATCTTAATTTGCCCGGCCCGTCAGCAGCACCCACCGCTGCTATCACACCACCTGCTGCGGGGTTAAGGCCTTCGCTAGAGCAGTCTTTCTCCGACCAGCTCCAAGTGTTGATATCATAGGCTGTGCTCCAAGCCATGGCGTCAGCATGTCACCAACAGGGGCCTTCTTCTTCTGCCCCAACTACCGCCACATGTCCTTCACTGGATCGGTCAGTTATGGTCTCCCCATCCCATTCTCCTGATTCCGACTCTAATGATTCAGATTTTGAGGGAGGTAAGGATGGTTGGTCGGATTGTGGGGAACCCACTTATGTATCCCAACCTATGTCAGAGCTGTTCAATGCTTCATTTTTTCCTACCTTGCTGCGCAAAGCCTGTGAAGCAAGTAAACTTTCCTCCCATCCAGTTCCAACCTCTCAACCTTCCTCTGATCAGGAAACTAATCCCTTATTTGCTGTGCCAGTAGACACTCACCTCCATATTCCCTGTCCCCCCGTTATTTCTCAAAAACATCCAGGGACAGTGGGAGTCACCAGCTGTTCAGCCAACTCAAGGTGCGACTGAGCGCAAAATAATAGACATGACAAAGACTTTAGCAGACCTATTAGAGGTTCCAAAGGTAGATGAAGCTCTGGCACCACTATTTTCGACTTCCAGTCTCCCGGCAGATGTATCGGACGCTCTTAAGGCAGAAGATAAAAAGTCCGAAATAGTCTTGTGCAAGGCACATTTGGCATCTGCCTGGGCAGTTAAGGCAGCAACAGCCACTTCCTTCTTTGCAAGGATCTCTATTACCTGGCTGCATCAGTTACAAGATAGAATTCCGCTGGAGGAAGCCAGGATCCATGACCAAATTATTAGCCACCTCTGAGAATATGGCTGACGTCGCCCTGTATTCGGCCAAACATTCAGCCCGAGCAATGGCCTCCAGCATAGTCGCTAGGAGGCTTCTGTGGCTAAAAAACCGGAGAGCCGAAGGCAAACATAAGTGGTGCGCAGCCACAGCCCCCTTTACAGATGGCAAATTATTTTGGGGGGGGGGGGCGGGATATGATCGGACACGCTGTATGAATGTATTTATTTTATTGTTTTATTGTCAGATTATTGTTTTAATTTTGTACGCCGCCCTGAGTCCCTTGGGATTGGGCGGCATATAAATTTTAGAAATAAATAAATAAATAAATAAATTTGGGGAGGCTCTAACGCCATATCTCGTTGAAAACAAGCAGAAACAAAAAGTCATTTCTCATGTAGCAAGGAGAACTACCAGACGGTTCACCCCTTACAGTCGCTGGCAGTCCTTTCGGACAGGGGCTACAAAAGAGTTTGCGCAACCATACCGGCCATCAGCTTCCAAATCGGAGTGCCCCTTTGATAGGGCATCTTATAGAGACAGAACCAGGTACCAGCCACAAACCAAACATTCCTTTCGTGGCAGAGGGGGTCGTCCCTTCCACCATGGGAAATGACTCAGAGGGAGCTCCTCCCATTGGCGGCAGACTCACCTTCTTCATACGCCAATGGGAAAGCACGACCACAGACTCCTGGGTTCTGCATACTATCAGAGAAGGCCTATCCCTGGAGTTCAAATCCATGTCATTAGATCACTTCGTGTCTTGCCCAGCCACGAGAAACCCTGTAAAAAGGGGACTCATGGAAGACGCCATCCAACACCTACTCACCATCAAGGCGATAGAGGAGGTTCCCCCAAGCCAGGTGGGCCAGGGGTATTATTCCATCCTGTTTGTAGTCCCAAAGTCGTCCAGGGGATGGAGAGCAATCCTCGATCTCAAGGGACTGAACCTCCATCTTCAATACAAGAGGTTCAAAATGCAAACGTTACATTCCATCTTAACCAGTATCAGGCGGGGAGATCTATTGACCTCAATAGATCTAAAGGAGGCATATCTACACATTCCTATCTTCCCGGCTCATCGCAGATACCTCAGGTTCTGCTACCTCAACCGCCACTTTCAATACAAAGCCCTTCCGTTCGGCCTTTCCTCAGCTCCCAGGGTCTTTACCAAAATCCTGGCAGTGTTGGCAGCTCACCTGAGGCTGGCCCCCGTACAGGTCCAGTGTTATCTGGACGACATCCTGATCCAGTCCCTATTAATCTCGGATTTGGCCCTCACCATAAGGACCCTGCAGAACCACGGCTTCCTGATCAATTTCAAAAAGAGCCAGATGTCTCCCTCTACCTGTCTGCTTCATCTGGGAGCGGTGATAGACACGGAATCATGTCACATGTACTTGTCAGAGGAGAGACGCAAGAGCATCAGAGACCTGGCACACAGGGTGTGCAGAGACAGGGCTGTGTCATTGGCCACGCTTTCTCAACTCCTAGACAAACTAATATCATGCATAGCAAAAGTCCCGTGGGCCCGACTACATACCCGGGAACTTCAGTGGTTCCTACTTCCATACCAGAGACAGCATACCAGCACGTCCATCAGGTTGGTTCGGGTTCCTCATCAGGTGCGTTTATCACTTGGCTGGTGGACTTCATCAGCCATTCATAAGGGGACCCTGTTCAAGGAGCCCAGTTGACTTCAGGTGACCATGGACGTGAGTCTCTTTGGTCGGGGGGCACACCTCCAATCCCAGATAGCTCAGGGTCGGTGGTCGCAAACAGACCTCAAACACAACATAAACTGGTTAGAGCTCAGATCAATACATCTAGCTCTCCAAAAATTCCACACAGTAGTCAAGGGACAGCATGTACTCGTCCGAACAGACAACGTGGCCGCAAAGGCTCACGTAAATTGACAAGGGGGCACCCGGTCCAAATCCCTCATGACGGAGGCCCAAGCGTTGAGCTCCTGGGCAGAGAAACACCTGCTCTCCATCAGGGCTGAGCATATCTCGGGGGAGGCAAATAGGTAGGCAGACTTCTTCAGCAGGTCGACAGTAGATCATTCGGAGTGGATGTTACATCCAGATATCTTCCGGGAGATATCGGTCAGGTTTGGTCGCCCGATTGTGGACCTGTTTTCCTCCCCGGAGAATGCTCAGCTGCCCAGATTCTTTTCTCGGTTCCCCTCCCGGGGAGTGGAGGGGACAGATGCGCTACGCAGCAGGTGGCCACAGGGTCTGTTGTATGCTTTTCCCCCATTGCCTCTGCTTCCAGCAGTAATCAGGAAGATCCTGGAGGAGCAGGCGGAAGTGTCTTCGTCGCTCCTTACTGGCCCAGGAGACCATGGTTCGCGGACCTGGTAAGTCTTTCATCCTCAGCCCCGTGGAGGATTCCCGACAGCCTAATACGGCTGACGCAGGGGGATCTCCAGCGTCCAGACCCTCAATGGCTTCAATTGACTGCTTGGCACTTGAACGCCGCACCCTAACTAGGGAATCTTATTCGGCGGAGGTGATTGATAATGATCCAGGTGGCCAGAAGACCGGCAATGAACCACATTTATGACCATATGTGGAAAAACTTCTGTCGCTGGTGCGACAAGAAGCATGTAAGTCTATCACAGGTGACTATTCCCAGGGTGCTGGAATATTTATTGGAGGGCGTCAACAAAGGGCTGGCACCCAACACCATACGCAGACAATTAGCAGCTCAGTTCTTTCATGGGGCCCCTCAGACTCTTTATCACGGCATCCCACTGTCCGGGCCTTCCTTAAGGGAGTCACGAATATTAGACCGCCTGTGATTCATAGGTATCCCTCCTGGGACTTGCCTCGAGTCCTTCAGGTGCTAACATCATCTCCCTTTGAACCACTCAAAACGTGCTCATTGCGATACTTGTCGCTCAAGGTCTCCTTCCTGATTGCCATTACCTCGGCCAGGCGCATTTCAGAATTAACTGCCTTGTCGGTTAGGAAGGACCCGTGCAAGTTTCATGAGGACAGGGTGGTTCTCAGGCTAGACCACAGGTCGGCAACCTCCGGCTCCGGAGCCGCATGCGGCTCTTTGAGCCTTCCCCTGTGGCTCCCAGCCTCCTCTGCCTTTGCAGAGAGAGACAGAGAGAGGCAATTGCACTTCCCTGCTTCTCTCTCTCTCTCTCTCTCTCTCTGGGTCTGGGTCTGTGTGTGTGTGTGTGTGTGTGTGTTTTGTGTGTGTGTGTGTGTGTATGTGTAAAAGAGAATGCACTCACAGTGTTCTCCGAGGAGCTGAAAAGCTTTCTGGGCGGAGCTCCTCCCTTTGCTGCGTCTCTGAAGCAGGAAGCAGGAAGGGCAGGAGAGAGCTAGCTAGCCCAGCTAGGCTGACTCAGGAATTCTGGGAGTTGAAGTCCATGAGTCATAAAAGAGACGAGGTTGCCTACCCGGAGGTTGTTGGACAACAGCTTGAAGCTTGCCAGGTGAGCAGCAGATAGGAGGGGGGGGAGAAAGAGAGAGAGAGAAAGAGAGAGAGAGGGAGAGAGAGTGAGTGGGGGAAGAGGAGTGGCAGACCAAGGGCAGATAGAGAGGGAGGGAGAGAGAGACCCTTTTGACATCTAAAATGAAGATAACACTGCATATATCCTTTTTTTACCTTTGTGTGTATGTAATTTTATTCTCTTAAAGCATTCTCTTGGTGATCATTGTTTTAATAGTATGGATATTCCCAAGAGTCATATTTTTACTTTTATTTTTAATGTGTATATGTGTGTGTGTGTGTGTGTGTGTATACACATATATACATACACACACACACACACACACACACATACACATACACACACCTATAATAAAGGTAAAAAAGGATATATGCAGTGTTATCTTCATTTTAGATATCAAAAGGGTTTTGCGGCTCCCAGTGTTTTGTTTTTGGTGGGAAATGGGTCCAAGTGGCTCTTTGAGTGTTTTGGGTTGCCTACCCCTGGGCTAGACCCTTCATTCATCCTAAAGGTTAATACAGTTTTCCATAGGGCACAGGAGGTCATTCTTCTAAACTTTTGCCCTCACCCATCATATGAATTGGAACGGCGCTGGCACACTCTGGATGTAAGGAGAGCCTTATGTTGCTATATCAATTGCACGGCGCCCTTCCGTAAGTCGGAAGCCCTATTTGTGTCTTTTCAACCTTCTTCAATGGGTCAAAAAGTATCAGCTGCCACCTTAGGTAGGTGGATCAGGGCCTGTATTTCAACCGCTTATGTTTCACTTGCCTTGCCAGTTCCTCCTCATGTGACAGCTCACTCTACCTGCAGTGCTGCTACAACTGCAGCGTGAGCAACCCAGGCGTCCATTGAGGACATTTGCAGGGCGGCAACATGGTCATTGCCATCACCGTTCATTAGACATTATTGTTTAGACAAATTTGCTTCAGCTGAGGCCGCTTTCGGTAAACATATCTTACAACAAGTAGTCACACCATCTGGGGTTCCGGCCCCAACTGACTCCCACCCTTAGGGACTCCGGAGGCTTTGGTATGTCCCATTGGTGGATTCTTCAGTCATCATGCTGGAGAAGGAGCGTTGGCTTACCTGAATGCCTTTTCTCAGCATGATGATGAAGAATCCACGCCCTCCCCTATTAGATCTCAGTTAGGTCCGGGTGGGATACTTGCTCTGTTAGTTTTTCTTATTACCTGCTTGAGAGTCATCACGTCAAACTGTTGTCATTGGCTACATCCGTCAATGAAACTGGGAGGTTCCCAGTTAATGAGGAGGCGTGACAACTTGACAACTTGGTCTGATTGGGCAGGAGGACTGAAATAACCCATTAGTGGATTCTTCATCATCATGCTGAGAAAAGGCATTCAGGTAAGCCAACACTCCTTCCCTAAGCTCCTGTCACTTTGCAGTAGCCCCACAACTTGTCCATGACCTGCACAGGGTTTCTCCCACCCCTTGTTATACTCTCATTCTCCTTACTTGGAATTCCTTCCACTTTCCACTTAACTTACACATCTGGAGTTCGCAACCAGGACTGCCAAGACTGCTGTCACTCAGGGATGTGATCGTGTGACATTGCGCTTTATGACCGCATTGCTTAGTGATGGAAATTCTGGTCTCAGTTGCGGTCATAAGTCAAGGACTAACTTTATTTCTTGCTCTGTAAGGAACAATAGAGTAAAACATATTATTTTCTTTTGTGCTGCTTAGTTGCCTTGGGTGAGATGGGTGGCTATATAAATTTGAATATAAATAGTCTTCGACTTAAGACCACAATTGGGACTGGAATTTTGGTCATGTTGAGGCATTCACATGATGGACTCAATTTTATAACTATTTTATGGTAATCAGTAAGTGAATCACATGGTCATAAGTCTGGGTCACATAGTTGTTAAGCAAAGCATGTGGTGGTTAAGCAAATCCATTCCCCAAATGGGCAGTTTTTTTCCAGAAACTGACAAAAAATGTTGCAAATTACAGTTTGCAACCAGTGCTACCAATCCTACCTGTAAGCTGGCTGCCAAATGCCCAATATGCAGTTATGTGACTGTGGGAGGGGCAGTGCAATATTTTAAGATGGCTAGAAGTGCTTTAGGGCTGTAAAGTACCTTTTCTGAGGCTGTTGTAACTCTGAACAGTCATTAAGCAATCAGTTGAAATCAAAGGCTACCTATAAAACCAACTAATTTTGTAGAAGCATACTGCACTCTGCGTGGGGGTACCCTTGAAAAGTTTCCAGAAGCTTCAACTGGTTCAGAATAGGGTCGCACAATTCAAGGTGTTGGTTATTAGCTATAAAGCCTACACGGCACAGGGCCAGGTTAACTATGAAACTGGCTTCAGCCCATCACATCAGCCTGTCCCACTCAATCAGGCAGGGAAAGCATGCTACTGACCCCATCACTAAAAGAATTTTGATTGTCAGGGTCTAGGAAGAGGTCCTTTTCTGCCTCTATCCCTTCATTGTGGAGCATCTTACCCTCAGAGATAAGGAAAGCCCCTAGGCCTAGGCTTTTGGCCTTGCACAAAGGGGTCAACACTTGGCTGCATAGCCTTGTGTGAAGGATACAGGCCCACACAACCATGGGGCTGATTGGGCCCATGAGAACTTCCACACACACACTTCTATTAACTGCCAATCTCCCCATCTTGGAATTCTCGATCTTTTGTAATTTTACAAAGTTTTATATTTAAAAAAATAATGTTAAATTATTCTGTTTTTAATGCTTAATTTTATTGATTAAATTGTACACTGCTCAGAGTCCCTCTCTGAGAGAGATGGGCAGTTAGGAAGTGTGAAATATCAATACATAAAAAGACAGTAAAATTTTAAAACTATTTCTACTGTACCTTGCCGTAGCTATAATAGTGCTTCAAAGTGTGTTTTTGAATTTTCAATATCTAAAACTTGATCTGTTCTCCACATAAGTCTAAAACAAAATAAAGAGAAATCAAGTTAAACAAATGAGACAAAAACATTATTCTTGTTTATTGAGGAAAATTATTCAAAGCTGCATATTTGTGCATATTTGTATGTAACAAAATTTTGAATCTTTTACTTTCAGTAACTGGTGTGCTATCCACTGGATAGCAATAACTGCAACTAAACATTCCCAATAACTGTTGATTAGTCTTGCATATCTACTTTATTTTATTTTAATCCATTCCTCCTTATAGAACTGCTTCAATACAGGGATGTTAATGGGCTTCCTTGCATTAACTGTCCATTTCAAGTCCTTCCATATATTTCTATAGGATTAAGGCCAGGATTTTGACTTGGCCATTGCAAAATATTAACTTTCTTCTGCTACATCTTTTCTTTATTTGTGTGACTTATGCTTTTTGTGTCATTGTCTTGCTGCATCTTGGTTCATTATACCAGAACAATTTTGAACCAAGGTAGCTCAAATTGGCCAACTTAAAGAATATGCAAGATATCTGGGGCCCATTATTTCTATGGAATTGAAATTTATACCCTGATTAGACCAAGTTTATTCCCAAATTTCTGGTCATTGAGTATCTCTGTGATCACATGATATAGATACACTTTTAAGATGATGATAGGAATGTCCATCATTCGGGTAAAAAATATAGTCAGCCTAATTATGCCACGTGGAAAAAGAGAACAATTGTGGTCAAGAGGTTGTTGAGAAGCAGCAAGAAAGGAGGAGGAGAAGACAAGAATCTGATTGGAAAATTTAATTTTCATTCTAGTTGCCTCAGACTGCATTAACTTTCTCTCAAAAGATGACTCTAAGGGTCATAGTTTGTCTATAAAGAATAAACCTAAGAAATTAAAATCATTGATAAAAAAAGCCAACAGGAGTAGCTAACTCAGTTTATCCCAACAGAGTTAATTAAGGTTCCGCATAGTGTTCTGTTTTTACAAGCCATCTTTTCTTCTACAGGTAGTCCTTGACTTACAACCATTTATTTAACGGTGGTTCAAAGTTACAACAGCACTGAAAAAGCTGACTTTCAACAGTCCTTGCTCTTACGGCCGTTGAAGCATCTCCATGCTCAAGTGATCAGAATTTGGACTTTTGGCAACTGGCATGTATTTACAGCAGCTGCAGTGTCCTGGGTTCATGTAATCATCATTTGCAGCCGTCCCAGCTGGCTTCCAACAAGCAAGTTAATGGGGGAAGCTGGATTACTTAACAATCATGTGATTCACTTAACAACTGCAGTGATTTGCTTAACTGTGACTGCTGCATCACCCCAGTAGTCATGTAATCACATTTTGGGTGATGGTAGCTGAGTCACATTTATGACCGATTGCAGTATCCTGTGGTCATGCGATGACGTATTGCAATATTTGATGCCATTTCCAGCAAAAAAAAATCCCATTGGATTAGCCGGATATGATTTATGACCATGAGATTTGCTTATAGAGCACTTGATTCACTAATGACTGAGTGAGTCACTTAACCAGCATTATAAAAGTTATAAACTCAAGTTTGGTCACATGGTTGCTCAACTTACGACTGCAGTGATTTACAACCAAAATTCTGGACTCAATTGTGGTCATAAATCAAGGACTTTCTATAAATGTTTTAAGACTTGTAACTTAATGCACATATTTGTGTCTCATTCTATAAAAAACACTAACACCTCAGGCCATAAAATGCACCTCTGTTCCTTGCTGGCTTTGTGTAATTATTATTCTGTCAGCATTACTTGGAGATAAAGAAAAGAAAGACTTGAGGAAAGTTTGGCCTCCTAAAGTAGAAAGTTTGCTTTCTACGACTGCTTGATTTGGTTCTCCTCATGAGGTTTTGCTCCATAATATCATGCAATTGTCTTAAAGATAGTTAGTTAACATTACGATTTTTTGATTTTTGGAATCCATATTTCAAAATTGGAAAAAAGTCACATGGGGCATTGAATCCCATCCCCTATTCAGTGCAGAATCCAAATTAAAACATCCCAGGTAGCTATCTATCCTTAGCTTAAAATTTATCCAACAAACAATGGCTTAGCTCTTCTTTGCATAATTGATTTCGTTATTGAGCTGTGCTTACCTTTAGATTATCTGTGACTGGAATTTTTTTTTATGAGACCAACCAGATTCCATCTTAGATTTGGAATTAGTTGAAGGAGCTGCTACCACTGAAGCCATATTATGACTTTTCATACTGTTTAAGTGATTTTGGTTTAATTACTATCCCATCTAGAATACATATTCAGTATGCTGAGAATTGTAAACTAAAATACTTGAAAGATGCCAGTATTTCATTTAGCTTGCTGCTGTTAGAACAGGGGTGTCAAATTGCCGGCCCGTGGGCCAGACGCATCACACAGAAGCCATGCCCACCCCTTTGCTGGCAATGGCAAAACTGTCCTGATACATTATGCAATGCCACATGATCTCGCGAGTTTGATATGTCTGTGTTAGGAAACCCATGCTTTCTTTCTTCGCACTTAGGTAATGTACCCAGCTGCCTTGAAGCCTTTCTTTCTTTGATCTCAATGCTCTCTACTCAGGGTAGGAGCTAGCTGGTAATTGAGCCAGTTGTCAGTTTAAAATTACTTTTCTTCTAGTCTGTTCTGATTTAGCTTCTTCTGGAGGAGCTTGTTGGCTGAACCTTGAACTAGAACACTCCTGTTAGAGATGATGAATCCTCAACAGTTGTGAAAGTCTTGAGAAAATTCCACTGAGCTATAAAAGCAGAGGTGCTGAGTAGCTTTAGAGATTATCTTTTAATATTTTATTAAATAATAGTAATAATATATTACATTTATATGCTATCTGATTCCCAATGAGTATTTTTATAATACAAATATATTATTATAAAATGTATATCTTGTATATAAAATTATATTTAAAACATTGCTTACCAAATTTAATGCACCTATCTAATTTAGTAACAAGTCAATTTAAATGTAAAATAACAAATATGGTCAATTTACATGCAAAATATTAAAAGAAAGCATTTCTTATAATTTTGAAAAGGAAATAGAGTTAATCCATCCTTCCATCCATATGGCAAGGAATATAAGCTTGTGAGCAGCAACCAGTAAAAACAGAACCCGGAATAACAGAGTTGGAAGGGCCTTGGAACTCTTGTAGTCCAAGCCCCTGCTCAAGCAGGAGACCCTATACCAAGGGTAGGCAACCTTGGCTCTTTTATGACTCATGGACTTCAACTCCCAGAATTCCTGAGCCAGCATAGTTGAAGTCTATGAATCATAAAAAAGCCAAGATTGCCTTCCTCTGCCCTATATCATTCTGGAAAATGTTTGTCCAATCTCTTCTTGAAAACCTCCAGTGATGGAGCACCCTCAGTTTTTGGAGACAAGCTGTTCCACTGGTTAATTGTTTTCACTGTCAGGAAACATCCCCTTTATTCTAGATTGGGTCTCTTTGATAATCTTCTACCTATTACTTCTTGTCCTGCTCTCAAGTGCTTTGGAGAATAGGTCAACCCTCTTCTCTCTGACAGCCCCTCAAGCATTGGAAGATTGCTATCATGTCACCATATCCAACTTTTTGGATAAAGTATTACCCTATTTTTTAAAGGCTCAGAACTATAACTGAGAATATACCTACAGTTGATTATGTTTTTATTCTCAGATGAGTCAGATAATAGCTGGAGATCAGGAATGCTTTTGCACACAGTATCACTTGTTCACCATTTCAATGTCATGTCACCAGTAGTTGTTCTCTTCGTTAGATTAGACCAGGGGTAGGCAACCTTGGCTCTTTTATGACTCATGGACTTCAACTCTCAGAATTCATGAGCCAGCATGGCTCAGCTTGGAAACCTCTTCCTTTCCCCTCAGCATGGCTGGCTCAGAAATTCTGGGAGTTGGTCCATAAGTCATAAAAGAGCCAAGGCTGCCTAGACTAGACCTATCTTGTTCCTGCAGCCATTCATCATACAGTTTGGCTTTCATACTCCTTATCCTTGTTGCTTTTCTCTGCACTCTTTCTAAAATCTCATCATCTTTTTTGTATTGTAGTAACTAGAACTGGATCCAGTACTTCAAGTGTGGGCTTGCTTACTAAAGCAGTACTATTATTTCACGTGATCTTGATACTATCTCTCTGTTGATGCAGCCTAGGACTGCATTGGCTTTTTTGGAGCTGCAGCACACTGCTGGTTCCTATTTAAGTGGTTGTCCAATAGGACACCGAGATGCTTCTCACAGTCACTACTGTTGAGCTAGATACCACCCGTTTTATACTGTGCATTTGGCTTAGTGTAAGACCTTTTCTCACCATTGAATTGCATTTTGTTAAATGTTAAAATCCTTCTTCATGTGAGCATCTCTTCTATTCTCCGAGCTCTACAAATTTGATGACTTCCTCCCCTATCCCCTTATCTAAATCATTTTTGAAGGTGTTAAAGAATACTGGGCTTAAGACAGAACCTTGTGGTACCCCACTGCATGCTTTCCTTTATGTAGATGTAGTTCCATTAAGAACTACACGTTCAGTGTGGTTGATCAGCCAATTGCTAATCCAACTGGTGATTATACTGTCTATCATTTTTCTATCTTACTAAGAAGCAGACTGTGGTCTTCTTTGTCAAATGCTTATTGAAGTCTAAGTAAACCACTTCCTCAGTATTTCCCTGATCCACTAATTTAATCATTTTGTCAAAAAAAGCAATAAGGTTTGCCTGGCATGATCAGTTTTTAAAATCCATGTTGACTTCTAGTAATAGCTTTGTTTGTTTCTAGCTGCTTGCAAATCTGTTGCTTGATAATCTTTTCCAGGATTTTCCAGGTATTGATGTCAGGTCAATTGGTTTGTACTTTTCCAGATCCATTTTTTCCCCTTTTTGATGATTGGAACCACATCAGCTTTTTCTAGTGCCCCAACAGCTTTGAAAGATTTTGTTCAGTGGTTTCACGATCACGTCTGCCAGCTCTTTCAGAATTCTGGGATGTGATCCATCTAGTCCTGGCAATTTGAACTTGTCTAGAGTGGACAGATGTTCTCTCACCATTTTCTTGCCTATTTTGATTTGTATTCCTGTTCTGTCTTCTATGGTACTGTTTTTGATAAGTTGGCCTCTTTTTCCCTTTTGTGTAAAGACGGATGCAAATAATAAATTAAACAATTCCACTTTCTCCCTGTTACTCATCACCCCCTTTCCATCTTCTCCCATTAGTGGCTGATAGTTTCTTTGACATTTTTCTTGTTTTTCACATGTTGAAAGTAACTTTTAAAATTATTTTTGACATTTTTTCAAATGCCAATTGTGTTTGGTTTAAAGATGATTTCTAAACCTGAAAAGATTGTAGGATCTTGCCTGTTTCATTTGGCAACATCCTAATTATACAGCTCTGAATTTTGAAATCTATAGAACAGTTAGTTTTGAATAATATTGTCATTTAAAGTGCAGGAGGGGGTACCAAATATTTTTTTTATATTTTAGCCTTAATGTAGAATTAAGGTACTGTTAGATTCAGTTGCTTAGAAATGAATTTTTCCCAAGGTTCAGAAACAGAGCTCTTGATGATAGGAAGAGGGAATCTAATTGAAATAGTAAAATCCGTGGCTTAGGCAGATATTCTAACTATATCAAAATAATATTACAAAGTAGTAATAAGAAGCCTGTATTTTATTTTTTATATATTTACGGAAGATATCAAATGGAATGGTGTATATAATATCCAATTATTTCCTAGGAGAGAGCTATGAGGATGCAGAAGAGAATGCCTCTTTGGATGCTGATGAAGTGACTACTGAAGAGCCATGCCCAGTACAGATAGTTCTTGCTCATGAAGATGACCATAACTTTGAACTGGATGAATCAGCATTGGAGAGAATCTTGCTTCAGGAGCATATAAGAGACCTCAACATAGTAGTAGTTTCTGTTGCTGGTGCATTCCGTAAAGGCAAATCGTTTCTCTTGGATTTCATGCTTAGGTATATGTATAACAAGGTGCGTAGCTGAACTACTCTGAGAATAATTAACAAAAATGTATTCCTCTTAAGATTTGTTTTATTGTGTTCCAAATTGTGTTAGGATTTCATATTTCTAAACATTATTGAGGGAATTTGAGGTATATATAATTAACATAGCTAATTAATGTTAATATTAATTAACATTATATTTGGTAACCTTATAATAGAACTAAAAAGCGAAACAGTATACATATGCCAGGAACTATTTGTAACTACCGCATTTTCAGAAAAATAAGACCTACCCTGAAAATAAGCCCTATTTAAGAGCCTACGCAGCTGTCCAGCCGCCCATCCCGTCTGGTTGCTACTCGTGAGGTGAGGTGGGAAGGAGCTGCCCCATGCTCCCCGCACCTGCTTAATTTGCCACAGGGCACCTGCAGCCAGGCTTCCCATGCCCCAATACCTGTTGTATCTTGCAATGGCTGCACCAACAGCCCCATAAAGGAGCCTGGCTGCCACTCCACTTCTGCGGCCTCTTGCTGCTGCTTGTGTCCATCATCCCTGGCCTCCATTTCACTGGCAGATGCTTTCAGGAAAGGCCTCTGGAGCCCAGAATGGAGCTCCGGGAGGATGTGCGCATCATCCCCACCATCTCTGTTTCACCGGCAGAGGTGATTATTTGAACTTACAACAGTTCTGAACGAGAGGCTTGAGTTGTGCTTGTGTTTATGTCAATTGTAGTGACCCTGTGGTCATATGATCTCCATTCACAAGCTTTTTTGTTGGTTTCCTATCAGCAAAGTCAATGGGAAAGCAGGCAGGATGTTGTAAATGCAAAGATGCAACTATGTGAATCCTTAATTATCTGCTATGATTTGCTTAACAGTGGCAACTGGGAGGGCTGGAATTTCTGTTGTTAAATTGTAGGGCCACATGACATCGTGTTTTACAGCCATATTACTTAAGGCAGAAACTCAATCCCAATTACCGTTGTTAACAGAAATCAAGGATAATAAAAAAAGTTTCTTCCAACATATTAACAACAAGAAAAAAGTCAAGGAAACTGTAGGTCCACTAAAGAGAGAAGATGGCAAGGAAATAACAGGCAAAAGGGAGAAAACAGAGCTGCTTAACTGCAAAAGACATACTAGAAACAAAAATTAAAATAAGCAAGAAAATGATAAGAGAACACCTATCCGACCTTGACAAATATAAATCACCGGGATCCAACAGATTACATTGCAGAGTTCTGAAAGAGCTGGCAGAAGTTATCTCAGAACCATTGCACCACATCTTTCATAAATCCTGGAGAACTGGGGGAAGAATCTGAGGATTGGAAAAGGTCTGATGTGGTTCCCATCTTCAAGAAAGGAAAAAAAAAACGACCCAGGAAGCTACATACCAATCAGTTTAACATCAGTACTGCAGGCCACTTTAGCTGACTGTGTTCAGCAGGTCAGTGGTTCAAATCTCACCGGCTCAAGGTTGACTCAGCCTTCCATCCTTCCGAGGTAGGTAAAATGAGGACCCAGATTGTTGGGGGCAATGTAAATATATATATACATTGCTTACTGGTGTACGCCGCTTAGAGAGTGCTTGCACTTAAAGTGGTATATAAGCCTCATAAATAAATAAATAAATAATAAACAGATCTGCAAACAACTACAAGCAAACAAAGTCATAAACAGTAGCCAGCACGGGTTTGTTAAAAACAGATCGTGCCAAACCAATCTTATTTCATTCTTTGATAAAGTGACTAAACTAGTAGACCAGCAAAATATTGTGAACATAGTATATTTAGATTTCAATAAGGCATTTGATAAAGTAGACCACAACCTAACTCCTTGGTAAGCTAGAAAAAGGTGGAATAGACAACATCACCATCAGATGGATCTGTAGCTGGCTGGCAAACTGTACTCAATGAGTAGTCCTCAATGGCACTACATCCACATGAAGAGAAGTAAGCAGTGGGGTACCACAAGGCTCCGTCTTAGGCCCAGTACTCTTCAATATCTTCCTCAGTGACTTAGATGAGGGAATTGAAGGGGAACTTGTCAAATTTGCAGATGACACCAAACTGACAGGAGTAGCCAAGACAAACTCAGGATCCAAAAAGATTTAGACAAACTTGAACAATTGGCCCTATCCAACAAAATGAGTTTCAATGTGGACAAAAGCAAAGTTTTACATTTAGAAAAATCAAAGGTAAAGTACAGATTGGGCGAGACCTGGTTTAAAAACTAACTGTGAGAGAGACCTTGAAGTCCTAAGGGATGATCACTTGACTATAAGCTAGCAATGTGTAGCAGCAACCAAAAAGGCTAATACAATCCTGGGTTGTATAAACAGAGGAATAGAATCAAGATCACGTGAAGTTTTATAAAACCCTAGTAAGACCACACCTAGAATACTGCAACCAATTTTGTTCACCATACGACAAAAAAGATGTTGAGAGTTTGGAAAAGGTTCAGAGAAGAGCAACTAAGATGATCAAAGCCCTGGAGACTAAAACATACGAAGAACGGCTGCAGGACTTGGGTTTGACTAGTCTAAAGAAAGAAGAAATAGGGGAGACGTGATAGCAGTATTCCAGTATCTGAGGGGCTGCCACAAGGAAGAGGGGGTGCTTTGTTCACCAGAGCACCAGAGGGAAAGATGAGAAACAATGGTTGGAAGCTGATCAAAGAGAGAAGCAACCTGGAATTAAGGAGAAACTTCCTGACAGTGAGTACAATCAACCAATGGAACAGCTTACCTCCAGAAATCATGGGTGTTCCATCACTGGAGATTTTTAAGAAGAGACTAGACAATCACCTGTCTGAGATGGTGTAGGTTCTCCTGCTTGAGCAGGGGGCTGGACCAGAAGACCTCCAAGGTCCCTTCCAGCTCTATTCTATTCTCTATATGATTGCCATGTGTGACTTTCCCTGCTGGCTTCCCACAAGTAAAGTCAACAGGGAAGTTGGCAGGCAAGGTTGCAATTATACCTATAAATTGCTGTCACCATGTTTTCTCTCAAGGAGCCCCACTATGGAGTATAAGATCCCATGGATCTCATTCTCTTTAACAACTGGCAATAGCTAGCAACAGCTGCTGACCCAGCCGAACTTGGAAGTGCTGTTCATGGCCTCCACTGGCCCATAGCCTCAGAAGCTGGCCCTCC
Source organism: Crotalus tigris (assembly GCF_016545835.1). Lineage (NCBI taxonomy): Eukaryota > Metazoa > Chordata > Lepidosauria > Squamata > Viperidae > Crotalus > Crotalus tigris. The sequence continues at coordinate 435,175 of NW_024100135.1, read as the reverse complement.
CACAGTCCATACTGATGTTCATGAGCCATAGAACCTGCCCATGGTACCCGCATGCATTCTGTAGTGCCAAACTGTACGGCCACACTTAATGACAGCAAAGTCCTGGGTTTGCAACGCTGCCATTGCTAAGTGATGCAGCATGACATTGCGCTTTAATTTGCACCAATTAACAACAGAATTTAGATCCCCATTGCCATTGTAACACAAGGACTACTTGTTAGTAATGACTCAGGTTTTTCATATTAGTCAAAATTAAGCATACAATATTAATGCATGATTGCCTTGGGCCTTCCACATTATTAAATATATACGTATATGTGTGTGTTCTGTTATAGGAGTCATCTTCTTGGATAGGTGGAAGTAGTGAACCTTTGACTGGCTTTACGTGGAGAGGAGGGTGTGAGAGAGAAACAACTGGCATTCAGATTTGGAGTGAAGTATTCATAATTCCCAAACCTGATGGGACAAAGGTAATCCGTTAAGCATCTGACATAATGCTTATTGAATTACTGAACAGAGCAAGCAAAAAATGAATGCAAAATATTTTGATCCCTCTTCCTGATATGAGTTGATGTGATGTTTTAGATACCTCTGAAACAGATTGTCAGGATTCTCCAGGCATGGAATTTCATGGACTCAGCATGGCTAGATTGCAAACAGAAATAAGTTTTCCATACATGTACAATCTACCTCCTGCTGTTTGAACTTGGCTGTTCTTTTCCTAGTTATAGCAACAGCAATACTTTTTACATAATGGCCTGAGAATCATTGACTCATCAGTTTCAGCCTTACTGTATACTTGTTTAGTGTTGTAACTAATTGTAATGTTAAGAATGTATAATATTATATGCAGTATAATAGATGGAATTGAACTTTTGAAAATACCCAGTAACATTTACTCTCAGAATGATTTGTTTTTAACTCACTTTTATTATTTTTGTACATAACCCAAGGCAGCAAATATGCTCCTTCCTCCTTCTATTTTCCTTACAACAACCCTGTGAAGTAGGTTTGGTTAAGAGAGAGTGACTGACCCAGTTGGCTTTCACGCCTAAAGTGAAACTAGAGCTCACATTCTTCTGGTTCTGTCCTGCTGCCTTAATCATTAGATAAAGCTGTGTGGTCCATCTTCCCTTCAGAGAAATATATACAGATATACATATGTTAAATTATGCCATACTTCTGTATGCAAGGTTTGACATTATTTCCATCCATCCATAGGAGGAATTTTTTTCTCTTTTTATATAATGTATATCCTATGTGGTATTTTCAGTTACACTGACCACCTAGAGGTAATCAAACCACCTTTGATTAGTTTCCTAGTGAGATGTTATTCTGTGGTGCTCAGAGTCTCAACCGGGAACTGATAATACCTAATAAGGATTAAAGCAGTGGTTCTCAACCTTTTTAATGCTGCGACCCCCCAACTGGTCGTAAGTCGAGGACTACTCAACCGGTCGTAAGTCGAGGACTACTCAACTGGTGCAGCACCGTTTGCAGAATGGGACTTTTGGCGGGCTCAGCAGGGCAGAGACAGCCTGGACAATTCCTATTGGCTTTTGAAAGCACAGCTAAGGAAAAGGGGGAAAAAATGGCAGACTGCATTGTTTGGCGACCCCCGTGAAATGGTCATTCGACCCCAAATGGGGTCCCGACCCACAGGTTGAGAACCACTGGATTAAAGCAATCCAGTACTGCCTCTTGGTAATCTATATAGCTAGTAATATTTACTAGCATAAACATGCTTCTTATACCCAACCACACCATAGAGCATTATGCACATTTTCACTTGTGAGGTTTTTTGCTTCATATTCAAAAAAATGAATACTGAGCTATTTGGTCACTTTTTAAACTTTTGACTGTTAATTAAAGTGGTTGTGAAAGTAAATGTACATTTTCTAGTGACTGAATGGAGGGAATCAAAATATAGTGAAACACTGCTGATATCACACCTGCATTGAACTCAAGCTTTCAAATTTAAAGTGAAAGAATTGTTTTCATTCTTTTTTTCTTTAAAAAAAACCTCTGTAGGTTGCTGTATTACTAATGGATACCCAAGGTGCTTTTGATAGTCAATCAACTATCAAAGACTGTGCAACAGTATTTGCTTTAAGCACCATGACAAGTTCAGTCCAGGTAAGTCTGTAGTCATATCAGATGGTGGTAGACTTTAAATATTTTCCTTATTTCAAAATACATATGTCACCTGAAAACATAATAGTAAAACCATTTATTGCTTTCTTGTTTTATGTTATTTTGATTATGATAGCATAGAAATATGTTTAATATATAAATCATGTATTATAGAAAGAACCATTATGCTTAATCTTTCGGTTGCATTATAGCTTTCATACACTTAGAACATTAAGCTTCAAATATAATAATCTGAAGTATGATACAGATTTTAAAAGTTCTTTGTTTAGCTTTAAAAGCCAATGCAGTGTAGAAGTGGATGATCTTAATTAAAATGTGGAAAACCAGGATACAAATATCCATTCAGTCCATATTTTTAATTTCAGTCTAATATAATTTATATATTTAAAATGATAAAATAGAGTCTGAAGTTTAAATAGTTAATGAATGAGTGGTTAGTAAATGATAATCACCTGGACAGGTTTTTCTGGAATGGAATCTATTTTGGAATTTAATAAGTCTCTCTGCACAGGTGCATAGGCAGATGATCCTCACTTAAATGACCACTCATTCAACAACCATATGGACTTACAACAACAATGAATGAGTGGTACTTAAGACTGGTCCCTTAAGTTGCATCAGTTGCCGTGTCGTACAGTCACATTTGCAATCTTCCTGTCAGCTTCCCATAAGAAAGTCAGCAGGCAAGCTGGCAGGAAGTCCTCACTTAATGACCTTTGGTAATTCACTTAGTGATGATAACCGGAGACTGGCAGAATTGCCATCACTAAGTGGCACATTCACATGACATTGCACTTTAGGGTCACATCACTTTAGTGACAGAAATGCTGGTCTCAAATATCATTATTACTATACTCCAGCTTGGAATCAATTTATCCCTAATAATATATTGATTATTTTAATTTATCAATAAGTTATCAATACATTAATAATATATTGATTATTTATTGATTATTAATAGTATATTGATTAATTTCTCTTTAATAATATATTGATTATTTGAGCGAAGCCTGACTCCTAGTGATTGTATGTATAGATGCCCTTCATCTTCAATATCCCTAGTGACAGTTCACAACTATTTCAGGGACTTTGGAAGCACAGTCATTTTTTCTACTAAAGTGGATCAATACTCAATTGTAGGCTCTTCATAATAACTACACTGTGTGCTTTCTCCAGATTTCAAGACCTTGGGCAGTATGTGAAAGTTATTAGTTCACTCCAATCTGAAATGTTCACTATTGTCAATAAAATCCATATATATTTATTGCTGCTGATAGGATATTAAAATGTTCAAGAAGAAAAATGATGTTCTTTACCAGGTTCTCTGGTAATAAAATGAGATACAGTTAGCAAACTAATTTAAAATAAAACCCTGGCTTGCTACTTCTGGGTATTTAAATGTTTTTAAATTGAGCATCTTTACTAGTGACATCCAATGTTAATTACAAGTTCTAGTCTAAATGTCTTCTTCTGTTTTATTTTGCTGGGATTTTCTGATTGCTACGGTTGACCAGAAAATTCTGTGATCATAAGCATTCAGCTTTAATTATGTTTACGGTAGTTCTCACTTAACACCCCTAATTGGGACTAGCAATTCCACTGCTAAGTTAAGTAGTGGCTAACATGGGAAATCCTGTGACCGTTTTCCCATTGGAAAAAGACAAAACTAGGCAATTTCACTCCTTCAGTTTTTGTTTGTCTCCTAACCACTCTCTTGCTCTTTAGAATGCTGGAGTGCCTGCTTACTGTCTATTACAGATTAAAAGCAATGTGATTATGACAGTAGACTCGGACTGGGAGTTACGAGCATGCTATGCAAGCAAGTTACAGCAATCTTGTGAAATCTCTTCTCCAGTCTCTCCATTCTACTCTACCAGGGAGAGGAGGGGAGGGAAAGTAAAACAAGAGATTTCTGTAAGAAATCTCTCCTTTTCCAGACCCTTCACCTCCTCTCACAGAGAGATTGAAGAGAGAACATTTTATTTAAGAAAAGTGTTATTAACTTTCAGTTCCAATTAGACATTGAGGGAACTCTCCACCTAAGATGCTGTTTAGTTTGGTTGGCAAACTTTTAAAAATCTAAAAGCAAATCACCTAATAAGTTTAATTAGGGTTTGGGTCGTATGGTTGTTGACACTGGGGAATGGAGTGGCTATTTATGGGCTTTTATATTGTGAATTTTTAATATCGTAGCTGCCCAGATTCAATATATGTGAATTGGACAGCCATATAAATTTGTTTAATAAATAAATAAATGTGAAAACTATTATGTTTTATAGGTATACAATCTATCACAGAACATCCAAGAAGATGATCTTCAGCATTTGCAAGTAAATATATTCTGATTCTATAGTAACTCCCATTACTAGTATTTGAATAAGCTCTTTGCACATGAAATGTGTCAAGGCTCAATTTTGAAAGGTTCCCTATTAAGGGGACTCTTTAGGGAATGCAGGAAGTTGATAGAAGTAAGATGATGGGGCTAAATCCTCTTTAAAAACTTAATGTACATGATTTTTAATTACTGTTACTTGAAATGCACTTACAACCTTTTTCATCTATGATTATGCATTTATATATATTAAGATTTGTAGTCTGTATTTGCTAAATTGTTTTCCTAATTTTATCCTATAAAATTAGGAAAATAATTTTATAGATATAGAATTTATAATTACTATGCCACTGAAACTTTTAACTATACTTGAGAGCCATTTGCTCCTTATTTTCACTGGGGTCATTAATACTCTTTCAACATTATTGATTATTATCAATATTATTCTATTGTTGAGATTCTTGAATTCAGAATGTAAGAAAGTATTTGGTTATTACTTATTTAGATTAATAATCAATTAATAACCAAATTGGTTTATTTAGATTTCTAAAATGGTTTTGTGCAGCTATCTAACTTGATAAGTACACCACTTATTCATGAGTAAATGTTCATTACTGTGATATATATATCTTTGTCTTTTATGTATACATTCTTAATTTTGTTTAATAGCTTTTTACAGAGTATGGAAGGTTAGCAATGGAAGAAATTTACCAAAAGCCATTTCAGGTAATAGTATGATTATGATTGCTGTTTCCATGTTTGTTTATCTCAGGGAAGTTTCATATACTACAATAATAGTTGTAAAATGTAATTGCATCATCTGCCCTGTATGTGGCATATATACATAATTTTTAATTACTACCAATTTTTAAGAGTCCATAGTTTCATATTCATGTAATAATAGATTTTCAAGTGTTGTAAATGTTAGTTCATTTCAACCGCAGTAGAAGGGCTACAATAGAATGGTATGCTTTATGAAATGGCAGGTATTTCTAGGTGAACAGGAAGTCCATGTATGCTTAAGCAAACTGGTGACGATGGGAGGTTTAGTGTACATAATTTGCTATTCTGACCAAGAGAGGGAGGGATGGAGGGACAGAAAGAGAGAAAGAAATCTTTGCCAGTTTGCTGCTTTGTAGAAGTCATCTTTCCACTTCAGCAGATTGGCTAATAGTTTACACTTCTATTTTGTTTGAGGAGAAAGAGGTGGTTGTATTTTAATTCTTATACTTAACTGCAGGCTAATAATTTTTATGCAGGTTTTTTTCACGATTTAGCTTGCTACAAAACCCTTTTTGTAGGGTTTATTGTAAAATAATATTTTAGGAATGTGCATGAAATGGCTGGTTTCAGGTAGCCTATATCTTAACATTTATGAAAGAGATTGTTTTGGTTCAGGGTTGGATGATCCATAGAAAAAAACCAAGGACATTAATAGTTGAGGAAAGATAGAAAATTGGACAAGGAGGGAGTGTAGTGGGATACATTAGGCTAGGACACGGGCGTCATGTGATGTATAGTGATGTATCATGATTTTTTTGCCTTTGTGGAGCTGGGGTGGGTGTGGTCTGCACGTGATGCATCCGGTCAGTTTGACATCAGCAATGGTGATAGAGGGAGGGAGGAGGAAAAGTGCTGGGAAGATCAGGTGGTCTGGTAGGGTATGATGGCCCCATCGGCCTCAGCAGAAGGGGGAGAGGGAAGGAAAAAGGTTGGAAAGATGAGAGCTAGGAAGCTGGTGGGATATGCTTTAGTTGCCTCATCTGGATTCTGTTTGTTTGAAACCCAGAATAACCAAAATATTCTAGAATTTGGTTCTGGTAAGTTATGTCGGATCAGAAATAGTTCAGCATAACTTTTAGAATGTGACGGTTTTCTTCCAGGGTAATGATTTTACTCACATTCTACAGCAGAGGTTCTCAACCTGTGGGTCGGGACCCCATTTCGGGTCGAACAACCATTTCACGGGGGTCGCCAAACAACGCAGTCGGCCATTTTTTTTCCCTTTTCCTTAGCTGTGCTACTCCCTTTTATTCTATTGGCTTTTGAATTGTTCAGGCTGTCTCTGTCCTGCTGAGTCCGCCAAAAGTCCCATTCTGCAAACAGTGCTGCACCAGTTGAGTAGTCCTCGACTTACGACCGGTTGGGGGTCGCGGCATTAAAAAGGTTGAGAACCACTGTTCTACAGGATAGATATTTTCAGAAGAAGCTGAGGTAGCTTGAGTTTAGAGTATTCCTTGTTAATTCTGGTTTTATATTAATAACATGTAGAGGTTAAAAACATGCTTGTTGAATTATGGATAGTAAAGTTTTTATAATGATGTTTTAAGTGGTGTGGTGTTCTGTTTGCCAATAAATAAGGTTAACTCATATTTTTGCATTTCTATATAGACTCTTATGTTCCTAATTAGAGACTGGAGCTATCCATACGAACATGCATATGGTTTAAAAGGAGGAAAACAATTTCTAGAAAAGCGATTGCAGGTAATTCATTATCAGTAATAGTTGATTTTTGTTTAAGGGGAGCTGAGCTAACTGGAACATGCAAATACTTATTTTTGTATTAGATTAGTTCTGATTTGCTGCAGAAGAATTTCATCTTCTAAAAATGTATGTTGCTTCTAGGTGAAATTGCACCAGCATGAAGAGCTTCAGAATGTAAGGAAGCACATTCACTCATGTTTCAGTAACCTAGGCTGTTTCCTGTTGCCGCACCCTGGTCTTAAAGTTGCAACTAACCCAAGTTTTGATGGGAGACTAAATGGTAGGAGATTTTCTGTTTTATATAGCTAACTAGGAGGTGTTACTGACTCAAATGTTCTTTAAATGATTGCATTAAAAGCAATCTATATAGCATATAGATGAATATTGATGGGATAATTTAGATGGTTGTTGGAGGAGTATCAGCAGCATATTAGTTTTGTTTAAATTCTTTGATTAAGAACTGTACACAGTTTTCAGCAGAAATGCTATACCACATGGAGAAGTGAAATATCTCTTGTCAAACCTCTAAAGCAGCCATATCTTTTGCAAGACTTACAATAGCCACTTTGGAAGTTGCTCCTAGGCTGCCTCTGCAAGCTGCTTTGCTTTATTGGGAAGAAAGTGAAACAAAGTGGTTATGCATTTACAAGCAGGAGTAATAGATGTGCCAATACTGCAAGCTTGGTTCCTCTAATAATGAAAAGATAAATCCTTTGTTTGGCTTGTACAACGTTCTTTCAACTGGCTTTGAACAGCTCTATTAAGAATACAGTTATATAATAAAAATGCATATGATACAAATTAATACGACAGTTTTGATATTGATTGATTAATGTTTCTGATTGAATACTGAAATTGATGTTGCCTACCAAGTTATAGAGTAGGCATCCTATCAAATTTCAATGTTATTTTAAAATAATTATAACTTAGCTGAGATTGGATAATAATCATGATTTCCTGCTGTGAAAATGAATTGTAGTTCCAAATTGTCTCTTCTCCCCTTCAACCTTTTTGAACAATTCACTACACTGTCTACTGCAAAATAAGTTGGAATCTGAAGCCTGTTTAGATTCAGTATGTTTAAACAAAAAGAAGCAAAAGTTTCCCATATCTTTTTTATGGCACCAAAAGATAGTTGTGAGAGGCCAAAAAATATGAAAACCAGTTTTCCATTTCATCTGAATTAGGCTTTGGATTTGAGAAGTGACTAAACTAGAAGTGTATAAACCAGTGGTAGTGAACCTACGGCACGGGTGCCAGATGTGGTACTCAGAGCCCTCTCTATGGGCACGCGCGCCATCGCCCCAGTCCTAGGCCTTCAGCTGGGTTTTATAAAACCTTTTTGCTTTAGGCCTCCACCGCCGTGTACAAAAAAAAAAAGGTTCAATCAATCAGTCAATTTCAACTTCTTGCTGGAAAAAAAAAGATCTTGCAAAGTTGGAATTGATTGATTGAACTTTTTAGTCCCTCCCAGTCTGCTGTTACCACCGCAGCCACACCCACCCAATGGGCCACACCCACCCGGCACCCAACAATGCATAAGTTGGTTTTGGGTTGCAGTTTGGGCATTCGGTCTCTAAAAGGTTCGCCATCACTGGTATAAACACTGTCTGCAGTCACAAAATGGCCTCTTAATAAAAGAAAACTTCAGTAAAGTGATGACCACCTTTCCTTATTGCATAATTTTTAGGTTTGCATTTTTATAATAATTTTATGAATTAATACAATCTCAACTTACATATATTTTAAACAAAATTTATACAAACACACACATTGCTCTGTTCTCTTTTGTGTTAAAGTCATGTGATACAAAGTACAAAAATAGAGTAAGAAATACTAAGCCAGATAAATTAGAATTTTGAGATAAAATATCTAAATGTACATTATAATACTATTCATGATATCTTTCCATACCTTCCTACCTTAGCTTTCACCATGATTTATACCCCTTTATATCTTTATATAAAGTTCTTTAAACTTTACATCTTTCTTTTTGAATATCTCATCTTATCATCTCATCAAAATCTCATGATTCCAATCCTTCTCTCAGTTTTCCTTTTCCTATTGATGCATTCAATGTTCTTTCATAGAATTGGATCCTGATTTAGTTTCTATAATACAACGATCTATATTTAATATTTTCATCCTGGATGTTCAGTTAGTATTCAGTCCTAATTCATTCATCCTTGAACCTTTCTCTTTTCGTTTTATTACATATATTTCTGAAGGGTATTATTCCTACTGCATTTAACTTTTGTGTTTTTCCTGACATGCCCAACATTCACTTCCATAAAACAAGGTAGACAGAAGTATATTCTTATACATAATTGTTAAATTCATTAAATTTTTTATAATTTTTGCTTTTTTGGCTAACATTCATTGCCTTTTTTGCCAATATTTACACATCTTACATATCATTTTCTATATATTTTCTGATTATTGATAAGCATCCTATGAAAATATGCAGATATATCTACTTAATGAACTTTATGCATAACTTGCATTCACTCATTCCATTATTTCTCTCAAACACAGCCACCTTTGTTTGTGATCTATTTATTTTCAGATTCATATGCTTCATTTGCTCCATTTGCTGCAGATTATTTGGGTTATCAGCAAACAGCATGGCATCTTTTCCAGACCAAAGTGCATTCATTGTCTTATTCTCTGTAAAAGACTTCTAGCCACTACAAACATTGCATAAACATTTATCCATAGATATGTTAAAAAATCCAGGTGATTTCATACATCCTTATTTCATGCTACATAGGTTAGCTAGTTAAGTACTCAGTGCATTCTCAGGCATGTTTCCACCACATTCCACTAATCACATTTACCAACCAACATCCAACACTATAAAAATACAAAGCGTTTTGTAGTATGAGACTACTTGCTTTATTGTACAACCTTTTTAAATCAACAAATAAATAAAATACCTGGAGTGCACGTCCCAATTTCTGTTCGGCTTACTTTTTTACACATGATTTGTACTTTCTTTTTCTTCAGGCATTCTACTTTTTGTGTTACTTTCTGAATATAAAAGATACTACATACCATAAATATTTATGGGTAAGCCAAGAAGTTTAGGTATGAAAACACATCCCCAAAATTGGATTTGGCTTATCCATTAATGAGCTTAGCTGCGAATATGTACAGTACCACTTTTTAAAGTACCCATGTATCCCATATATACTTTTGTATAAGTCATCCATGGATAAGCCAGCCCTATAATTTTTAACCAAAACAGTATGAAAAATGTTTCATCCTTGGGTAAGCCAATTGTGAAAATTGAAACATGAACTTTGTGCTCTCTTGAGCTTGGTTATTTTCTTGTAAACATTTCATTATCCAAACTAGGTAACATCAGTGCTAGTAAGGAGCTTACTCTGCAAGAAAACAACCAAGCTCAAAGAGCACCAAGAACCTCTCATTTCAGTCTTGAGCCACAAATATTCTTCTTTACTGAAACATGAACATTATGAGGCTCAGTTTATCTGTGGGTGGCACATTTTTCTTGGTATTTTGGTTAAAAATTCAAGAATTGGCTTATCCACAGATCAGCTTATCTTGAGTTTATAGAATATATACAGAGTGTCTTCTGATGATATTTTTTTTAAATAAAGAGTACATTGTATATTAATTCTTTATGAAGAGTTAATGTTTCATAAATTAGCAATCCACATTTGACTAAGATTTTATGCTTTGGGGATGTTTTTAACAAAGATAGGATAGTTCCATTAATATTACTTCTTGATGATTTTGAAAAGAAAAGATTTTTGCATTAATTGAATAAAATTTCTTACACCATTTTTATTAATTCCACCAGATATTGATGAAGAGTTTAAGAAAGAGTTGCGGAGTCTGATTCCTTTGCTACTTGCTCCTGAAAATTTGGTAGAAAAAGAAATTAGTGGCTCAAAAGTGACTTGTAAAGATCTTGTGCAATATTTTAAGGTACAATCATTATTCCATGCTTTAAATAAATTTATTTTCTTGTAAATTTTTAATCATGAAAGGATTAGATATGGTGTAGTATTCCATTATTCACATACTATGGTTAATATATTCAAAGCCAAGCCTTTCTGAATGCACTGTATATTCACAAAGGTACACTCTACTAGAGCAAAGAATCAAAGAAATGGGTCAACAAGAAAAAAAAAGAAATGGGTCAACAAAAAACAATAGACAACTATCCATATATAGTGCATTGAGAAAGTATTCAAACCCCCTTCACTTTTGTCAATTTTGTTATGCTACAGCCTGATTCTACAGTTGTTGAAATTCATTTTTTCTCATTAATCTACACTCAGTACCCCATAATGACAAAGTGAAAACAGAATTGTAGAAATGTCTGTAAATTTATTAAAAAGGAAAAAAGTGAAATATCACATTGGCATAAGTATTCAGCCCCTTAGCTCAGATGCCTCCCATTTCTCTTAATTATTGTAGACATGTTTCTATACCTTGATTGGAGTTGACCTATGGTAAATTCACTTTGTAACATGACAATGATCCTAAGCACACAACCAAGACAACACAGGAGTGGCTTAGGGACAATTCTGTGAATGTCCTAGAGTGGCCCAGCAACAGACTTGTCCTGAACTCTATTGAACATCTCTGAAGGGACCTCACAATGGCTGTCAATCAACGGTCGCCACCCAACCTTATTAAACTTGAGAGGCTTTGCAAAGAAGAATGGCAGAAAAAAACCCAATCCAGGGATGCAAAGCTTGTCATGTCATATCCAAAAAGACTCAAGGTTATAATTGCTGCCAAAGGTGCTTCAACAAAGTACTGAGTGAAGGGTCTGAATACGTATGCCAATGTGATATTTCAGTTTTTTCTTTTTAATAAATTTACAGACATTTCTAAAATTCTGTTTTCACTTTATCATTATGGGGTACTTAGTGTAAATTAATGAGAAAAAAATGAATTTCAACAACTGTAGAATCAGGCTGCAGCATAACAAAATTGACAAAAGTGAAGGGGATCTGAATGCTTTCTGAATGCATTGTATATTGTTCTAGGATAATCTATAATGTACTTCAAATATTATCAATACTGTCTTTGTTGCAGCATTTGTCCCAAGGTTAGGCAATAATAACAATTATCAATCAATTTTTATTACAGTCACAGACCAACATTAGTAATAACAGTTATATGCAGTCATCCAAAAGAGGCAAATTTGGGGTGTTAACTGCTTTGAGTTTGTGTATGAGAAACTTTACTATTTAATAGAAACTCTTTCAAGCAGCATACTAAGTATAGTAACATTATGAGAAGCAACTTTAATAAATCATAATTTTCTTGTATTCCTGCTATATTGTATATGTTCAGTTTATGTTGACCATTATTAATAGCACATTAAATTCTTGATTTGTTTAAAATAACATTGGTGGACTACTTCATCCAGTCACTTTCATTTAATTACATTTGAATTTAAATGTAAATTTAATAGATTTAATTTTTATTTGTAAAAATATTGTTTTTAAGTCAAAATTAGATTGTAAAACAGTTATTTTATTTTCAGGCTTATATTAAAATCTATCAAGGAGAGGAATTACCTCATCCTAAATCAATGCTGCAGGTAAAGTTTTATATATAACTATTTATGGAAGCATATAATGTGAAACAATTTGTTCATGGCATATCAAGGCAAGCTAGAGACATTTGAAATCTTATTAAAGAACAGGGGATCAGTAGGCTTCAATTTGATATTTCAGAGTTGACTGTAGAGTTTATTATGCCTTTCACGTGGCACTAATCCACATTTGATTACAGTTTTTACTCTAAGCTTCAAATTGTAGGATCATTTAGTTGTTTGCCATTGAATTCTAGCTGCTTCTGGCATACTTGCAAATTTAAAGGAATGGCTGGATTTTTCACTAATTAATCTAGGCTCTCGACAGAAATCTTTTCCAGTCTGCATTCATGCATTTTTAACTGAGATACAAAATATTGAAGAAAGAGTAAATAGATGCAAATATTGAGCTTTGACTACCAGGACAAACATTGAAAATGTAATTTACAAGATGGTTTTCTTTGTGAAATACCATCAAGTACATTGAGATTAGAGATAGACAAAAGATAGATAAGGATCTTTATTTTGATAGCTAGTAGTAGATAATGAAGGATCTCTGGTCACCAAATTCTATAATATCAACATATCTCTCATTAACAGCAATGCAAATAACTCTTAGGTGTAAATGGCTTCATGAATAATTTTGAATCTGTCCCTAGTCTTCAGTAGTTTATTAAAAAGGAATGGAGATCTTGCAAGCTTGAAGTCTATCTTTCTCTTCCTTTCAAGCAGTCTTCCTGTAAGGACCCACCTCAGCTAAGCCATCCAAGAAAGCCGAACTTGAAACAGGCATTGTCTCAAAAGGAACTTTTATTAGGGGCTAGTGACAGCAGGGAATCAAGGCGAGGTCTGAGAAAAAAACCTGTGAAGCAGTATATTAAAAGCAACATTCAATACTCCTCCCCCTCAGTATCCCAGTGTTCAATTGAATCCCAGCCAATTCACCAGTTTTGGTAACTGGTCTTTTAGTCAGGCTCCTCAAGGTCTTTCTCACTTTTAATTTCTTCTGGCTTCAAGGGCAAACTGACACTCATAAGGGAAAGACGTTCCATCCCCTGGGGGAAGGGCATCATAGCAGACAGTGCAAAGCAATTCCAAAGCTCCCCCCTCCCAATAGAATGGCAGGTCACAAAGAAAGGCTACAGAAGTAGAAAATAGGCATGGGGTTAAAATACATTTTTTTGGGGACCTGACATTTCCCCAGTTGTGGGGGGGTAGGAGTTGTAGTTTAATATATCTAGAACCAAAGTTTGATAAAAGCTCCTTTTTAATTGAAAAAATATTGGCATTCTAACTTACAAAATTACTTATAAACTTATTAAGTGATTATTTATAAATCTGAGATTGCAAAGTGGCTACCAGAATTCAGTGTAAAACTATACGACATAAAATTTCTAAATATGTTTGCATTTTGAAAGGATGTATGAAAACTGTTACAGAAACTCATTCAAACTGTCAAAAGTGGGGTTTTTTTGTTAATATTATTAGCATTATTACTACCTTTTGTATTATTACTATCACTACTTTTATTACTACTGCTATTATTACTATAGGCAACAGCAGAAGCCAACAACCTTGCTGCAGTAGCTGGTGCAAAAGATACTTACAACAAAGAAATGGAACAGGTAGAATATTTATATGAATTTATTTGAAGTTATAGGCTTAGCCTAATCCAGTCTTTCTCTGCTGGAGTTCTGCAAAAACCCAGAGTTCTGTGAAAGATTGCTAGTTCAACAAAAGATTGTGATTAATTTTTTTTTTATTACTTCATGTATTGTGCAGTACTTGCCCTCTTGGTAAGAATTTTAACATGCTGTGACCCAGCTACTTGGCTGCTGCTTTACTGTTGTAAATGTTGTAAAGTGTTTTAGGTTAAAAGAGAATTATGTGGAGAAGTTTTCACATTTTTTTCCTATTTTTATGCAGGGATTCCCTGAAGCCTGAAAATTACTTCAAGGGTTCCTTCAGATTATAAAGGTTGAGAAAGGCTGGTCTAATCTAGGATATGGTAGAGAAATAGGACTGTTCTGGAAAATATTATGAAATCAGCACTATAAACTGGATTATTAACTATTTTGTAAAGAACGCAGAGCAGTATAGTTTGGGTTCACAAATTCATTTAAGCCATAAAATAATGTGTTTTGTTTTGGCTTAAATGTTTTGTGTGTTACCAGTCATATTCTCATTGAGGTCACAAGTGTATTTTTGGCATTTTAGGGTCAGATCTTGATTTGTTTTGGTTTGTATAAAGAAGCAAGCATATTTTTTAAAAAAAATATTTGAATTTGTTATAACCACCCATTCTGATATACTCAGGATGACTTACGGAATCTCAAAACAATAAAAATAGTTACAAGCATACAACATAGACACCTAGACTCAAACAGCTATTATAATAAAACAGGGCCCCCAAAACACATTAAGCCCAGGCTTGAGACTTCAGGATTTTTTGGAAATCCAGGAGAGAAGGCCCTGTCTGTATCTCTGGGGAGTGGAATGCTGTTCCAGAAGGTGGTGCCATGACAGAGAAGGAAGCTTCCTCTGTCCCATAAAATTAAATGGAAGGCATCTACAGTGTACTCTCTGTGCTAGAATGTATAGGCCAGGCCGAAATAATTGGAGATATATGGTCCCTCAGGTATCTAAATCTTATGACCAGAAAGAGCTTTAGAGATAACTGCAGCATTTTGAATGGCACCAGGAATCTAACTGGCAACCAGTGCAGCTGTTGGTCAGCTCCTGGGAGCTGGATCTAATAAACAAGTGCCTCAACTAACAGACAGGAGGATCATACCCATTTCCTCAGGGGTCCAAACTGAACTCAGATAACATTACAAGATTGCCTAGGAAACTAATTTACTTGCCCAGTTGGAGTCCAACTCTGAATTTGACTGACTTTATCTACCAGATAACAGGACTGTTGTTCATTGTGGCCCTGCAGATGATCCTGCATCTCAGCCCCTTCCCCATCATTCCAAAGAGGGTCATTGGGTCACTATTAGCAGACCCAGTAAGGGCAGAGAATAACATTTTGCCATCCTTATTACCACAGTGTAGGCCCAAATATGGGCTCTTGCTGATGTTCAAATTCAGTTTTTAAACCAAAAAAATTTGTTATAACCAGACCATGGCTGGAGTTAAAGAAAATGAAAAATGCCTCTTAACAGTGTTATTAGAGAAAAGTGCAACCGTATGTTTTATCTATAGTTAATGACTATAACTGTATCAGCCCCTCAGATAACTTTCTCAGTTCATGCAGTTCTGATGGGTCTGGATTGGCTATTTTGTTGATATTACAGATCTATGAAATAAAATGTGCCTTTATTTTACAATGCATCCAATTGATTTAACCACCAACAGCTGTTTTTTAAAGTGCTCTCTGAATTTTCAAGCAATTATACTATAAGGGCAGTAAAGGAAAGCTTCGCTCCTTTATTATTTTTATTTATTATATTTCTATCTCCTTAAGAACCTCATGATGGCTCACCTGGCTTTTCACCTGCAGTTTATCTGGGCTATGAAAATGGCTGCAGATAGTCCTTGACTTACAAACATTCATTTAGTGACTGTTCAAAGTTATAACAGCACTGGAAAAAGTGACTTATGACTGTTTTTCACACTTACAACCGGTGCAGCATCCCCATGGTCACATGATCAAAATTCTGATGCTTGGCAACTGATTCATATTTATGACTGTTGCAGTGTCCTGGGATCATATGATCACACTTTGTGACCTTCTGACAAGCAAAGTGAATGGGGAAGTCAGATTCACTTAACAACCATGTTACTAACTTTACAACTGCAGTGATTCATTTAACAATTATGGCAGGAAAGATTGTACAATGAGGCAAAACTCACTTAACAAATGTCTCACTTAGAAACAGAAATTTTGGCTTATTTGTGGTGGTATTTCGAAGAATGCCTGTACGTTGAGAGATACTGATTGGCCCGTGATTCTGTACATGATTAAGGATTTGACCTTGGATCTCCACAGTCTTAGTCCAACATATTTAGTGGTAGTTAATATTTTTAGCAGGACTGTAATTGTAGAACTGTTCTAGATTCTGTAAGTTAATAGGTCAATTCATCCCATCAGGTTTGTGGTGGAGATAAGCCTTACATAGCACCTGCAGACTTAGAACAAAAGCACCAAGATCTTAAAGGATTGGCAATCAAACATTTCCGTTCTGTGAAAAAGATGGGAGGTGAGGAGTTCTGTCGTCGTTACCAGGATCAGCTTGAAGAGGAGCTTGATGAAATCTATGCAAACTTTGTGAAGCACAATGATGGCAAAAACCTCTTCTATGCTGCTCGTACACCAGCGACTCTATTTGTTGTCATGTTTGCTATGTATATAATCTCAGGACTGACTGGATTCCTTGGCATGAACTCCATAGCAACCCTGTGTAACCTTGTGATGGTCATAATACTTGTCTCCCTTTGTACATGGGCATATGTTAAATACTCTGGGGAATGCAGAGAAATTGGAACACTCATTGACCAGATGGCGGAAGTACTATGGGAACAGGTTGGTATCCATTTATCTACTCACCTGAAAAAACAGAGTTTAATTGTTAGTAGGCAAGCATTGGTATAAAAGCCTATTCAATATGAATGTATGCCAAAGATAGAATGCAAACCAAGAGAAAAAAACCTTATAAAAGTAACAGTTGAAATCAATTTAGAATATCATTCTTGGTACCTAATCATGTGCCAAGACTAAGAAAACCTGAAGAAAAGAGATTCATGTATGTTAGTATAAAGAATGGAATTTCTGGAAGTGGACATTTGAAAGTCCATAATTGTGAATCCTTATCTAGTTATAGATCATGGTGTACAATGCCCTCCCTATCTAGTTGGCAAGACTAGATATTGCAAGTCTTAAGATTTGAGAAAGTCATCAAAAATCATCTGCTGTTCAGTAGGTCTGAGAAGTGAGGGAGGGCAAATCTATCACAAAACAGCTGAGAGAGAAGAAAGAATGGTTAGATGCAGTAGTTGTTTTTTGTCTTTATAAAAGCTTCTTTTTGCATCTGCAGTAGAGTCCTTTCTTGAATTATACATTGTTATGCTAATAGATGCATGTTTGTCTTTCTCCAGTACAGGAGATGGAGAATCCACCAATGGGTTTTCTTTGCCTGCTCTTGAGACCAAGTAGTCAAACTTGACACGCCCCCCTCTTGCTAGGAGATCCAGTCTTGACTTGGTCTCAAGCTCTTGAAGACGTATCAGGTTTGGCTCTCTCAACAGATAGCAAGTTAGAAATCCATTGGTGAATTCTCCTTTCCCTATAGTATCCTCAAAAATTAACTAAATAATAAATTTGGAATCCTCCCTTAATTTTTCCCCACAGCGCTGGGCTCAGTGCTAACTCAAATTGCACGATTTGAGGAGTGAGGGGTGGGGGGAGGTCTCTGTAGCTTTCCTTTCTTTCCCTTTCCCCAGGGCTCTGGGGAAAACTTCTGAGCAGGGGCTGCTTGGAATATATCCCTCATTCTCCCCCCCTTTCCTTTGAGCTACCAGGTGGAATTTCAGACTGCAGATCTGAGATTCAACTTTGAATTCAGGGCCTCCGGAGTCATCTCTGGCAGCCGAGGACAGTTGCGGATGCCATTTTGATTGCCACCAAAGGCAACGAATTTAAACTCAGCCTCGTCTTTGCCTGCCATTCGGAAGCAGTCTTGCTGAGCGCATTTTCGGCGCAGCATTTAGCGCTGCCATCACAATCGCCCCCAGCACCAGAACTTTTGCCTTTGAGGCCTGCGGAGGCCGTTCTCAGCGGAGAACAAATTGTGGCCGCCATTTTGGGGCTGCCGCCAAAGGCAAAAAGTTGTGAACGGCCTTCTTCAGCGTCCTAACCGTTCTGTCCTCCATCGGTGGCTCAGTTTGTTCAGCCCTTTAGGAATTTGATTCCCCGCTTAGGCTGCACACCTCTGGGCACAAATAAGCTACGGCGACTCCCGGCGGCCGCCATCTTGAACGCCATGTGGGAGCTTTTTTAGGCCCCATGAGGCCTACTCACAGTAGTTGGCCTGACCCAGGCCACATTTGAGATGTGTGTTTCCTTTATCGAAAATCACTTACTACAATACAACCACAAATTGTTTAGCCGCCATTTTGAGCCTGATCCTTCCTTGCCAGGCCTTTTTCTCAGGCCCTCTGTGCCCTTCATTGGGGCTTTTTCTGGTGCACCTTGGCTGGCCACCTAAGGCCTCCGGGTGGAGCCCAGAGCGGGTCCCCAACTGTGCCTTCGGCATCTGACTCAATTGCCGTGACCAAAGCCCAGATAGATTGTTTTCTGGTCAGGTGGTCAGGGGAGCATATTTTTGAAACGGTGGCAGCCCAACATCATGTTCCGTGTCTCTCTATTTTTCTTAAAGGGATCAAAAAACAATGGGCCTCCCCTTCCTCCTTCCCTTCTGTAAGTGGGACTGACAAAAAGATTTTTAGCACCTCCACAGACCTCACTGATGCCCTGGAGGTCCCCAAGGTAGAAGAAGCCTGAATCCCTCTGGTATCCCAGACTACGGTCACGGGGGACATGTCGGAGGCGCTTAAAGCGGACGACAGAAAATGGGACCAAACTTTCCGGAAGACCCATCAATCAGCAGTATGGGCAATTAAAACGGCCACTTGTGTGTCCTTCTTTGTCCGGACCACCCTTTTATGGCTTCGTCAGCTTCAGGCCAGAGTCCCTGCTGAGGACATTCGGACCCACCAGGACCTAAGCAAAATGGTGGCGGTCACTGAGTATGCTGCGGATGCAACGCTTCAGTCGGCCAACTTTGCTTCTAGGTCTCTAGCATCCAGCATTACAGCCAGAAGGATGCTATGGCTGAAACATTGGCAGGCTGACGCCAAAGTGAAATGGCGTCTTGCGACTGCTCCCTATCTGGGCAATAATCTTTTTGGGGAGGCCCTGGCCCCGTACCTTGTGGAAAACAAGGACAAGCGAAAGGTCATGGCTCACTTGAATAAACAGTCCTTCAAACATCCCGCTCCCTATTTCCGTAGGCAGTCCTTTCAGCCGGCAGCAGGTCCAGCAGTTACTCAGCCCTCCCGCTCATACACACCCAGACAGGACAGACTGTATGACCATCCATATGACAGGCCGGGCTTTCAGCCCAGGCAGCAGAGCCAATCTAAGTGGCCATTTCAAGGGGCAGGACGCCCCTACAGGAGGTCCAAGTGACTCTTACACTGCACTTCCCATTGGGGGAAGGCTGGCCCACTTCTTCCATCAGTGGGAACTCACTTCCACAGACACCTGGGTCTTACAAACCATCCAGTTTGGTCTGTCCCTGGAGTTTCTAGCCAGTCCCCCCGACTGCTTCATTACCTGTCCCATCTCTCGGGATCCACTCAAACAGGGACTTATGCAGGAGGCCATTCAACATCTTCTGGAGATTCACGCCATAGAACCGTTACCGCCAGACCACGGGAGGGGGATTCTACTCCATCCTTTTCGTGGTCCCCAAGACCTTGGGGAGATGGAGAGTGATTCTAGACCTCAAGGGTCTGAACTATTACATCACTTACAAGAAGTTCAAGATGCAATCACTCCAGTCCATCCTGGGAGGCATCAGACAAGGAGACTTCCTGGTGTCAATAGACCTCACGGAAGCATATCTCTACATCCCCATCCATCCAGCTCACCGGTGGTTCCTCAGGTTCTGTTACAGGGGCAGTCATTTCCAGTACAAGACCCTTCCCTTTGGCCTCTCCTCGGCACACAGGGTGCTCACCAAGATCCTGGCTGTACTAGCTGCCCACTTGAGGAAGGTACCAGTACGCGTCCAGTGTTACCTGAACGACATCTTGATCCAAGCGTCCTCCTTCCGGGCAGCCCAGTCGAATCTGGAACTTACTATTCAAGTCCTCCAACAGCATGGGTTCTCGGTCAACTTCCAAAAAAGCCAGACGGTTCCCTCATTCAGGCTTCTGCACCTGGGAGCCGTCATAGACACCACAAACTGCATGGTCTATCTCTCCCAGGAACGGTTGGTCAGCATCAGGGAACTGGCTCATCGGGTGTACAGGGACCGCACCATTCCACTGGTCTTACTCTCCCAGCTTCTGGGAAAGATGGTCTCCTGCATAGCCATAGTCCTCTGGGCCAGACTCCACTTGCGGGACCTTCAATGGTTCCTCCTACCATTCCAGCAAGTGAATGCCAATGCATCCAACCGTCAGGTCAGGCTCCTAGTCCACACCCTCAGGTCTCTCTACGCTGGTGGTTCTCACAAGCAGTGACCAAGGGGTCACCTTTCAAGGAGCCGGACCGCATCACCATTATGACGGACGCCAGTCTATTCAGTTGGGGAGCCCATCTACAGTCTCAGTTTGCGCAGGGCCGTTGGTCCCGCACAGACTTGAGACACAACATCAATTGGCTAGAGCTCAGAGCCATCCATTTAGCTCTTCACCAATTCAGACACTGGATCAGGGGCCATCACGTATTGATCCTCACAGACAATGTGGCATCCAAGGCCCACGTCAACCGACGAGGGCACCAGGTCCAGGTCCCTCATGTCCGAGGCACGGCTACTAGTCCAACCTGGCTCTCTCAGGGCTGAACACATCTCGGGGGTCAAGAACCAGCAGGCAGACTTTCTGAGTCGCTCTACGGTGGACCCCTCGGAATGGGGGTTATATCCGGATCTGTTTTCCGAGATCTCCCATAGGTTCGGCTATCCGATCCTTGACCTGTTTGCGTCATCGAACAATGCCCAACTCCCCAGGTACTTCTCCCGCTATCTTCCAGGGGTGGAAGGAATGGACGACCTGCGGACTCTGTGGCCACAAGGTCTCCTTTATGCCTTCCCTCACCTCCCACTCATCCTGGTGACCATCCTCAAACTACCGTATTTTCCGGCGTATAAGACGACTTTCTAAACCCTGAAAATCTTCTCAAAAGTCGGGGGTCGTCTTATATGCCCAGTCGTCTTATACACCGGAATATACGGTACTCCAAGAGCAGACAGAAGTGATCCTCATGGCCCTGTACTGGCCACAGAGGAAAAAAAATTGCCATTGGTGTAGAAGGCGACAACTGGATGACTACAAATTGACCATCCCTCAGGTCGTAGATTGTCTTCTGGACGGCCTGGACAGAGGCCTGGCCCCTGTGACCATTCGTAGGCAGGTGGCGGGCTTGTCAACGTTGCTCACTTGTGCGGATTCAGTTCCTTTAGCTCATCATCCTAGAATACGCACCTTCATCAAGGGTGCGTGCAACACCAGGCCTCCCGTGGTACACAGGTACCCCTCTTGGGAGCTGCCTCGTGTGCTTCGCGCTCTAACAAAACTGCCCTTTGAGCCCATTGCTACTATTCCATTGCGGGCCTTGTCTCTTAAGGTTGCATTCTTAATCGCCATCACATCAGCCAGACATATCTCCGAGCCGGCTGCTCTCTCGGCCAGGAATGACCTTTGCATCTTCCACCGAGACCGGATGGTCCTTCGGTTGGATCCCGCTTTCGTGCCTAAGGTCAGCTCGCTTTTACATAGGGCACAGGAAGTCATTTTACCAAATTTTTGTCCCAATTCTTCCCATGACTTGGAGCGGCAGTGGCACACACTGGACATCCGCAGGGCCCTGCGGTGTTACATCAAGCGCACGGAGCCTTTTCGCAGATCTGAGGCCCTCTTTATTTCCTTCTGTCCAGCTTCTCTGGGACAGAAGGTGTCCACTGGCACTATAGGCAGGTGGATCAGGGCCTGTATTGTGGAGGCGTACCAGTCTTCTTCCCTGCCGGCTCCAAGTTATCTTACAGCTCATTTCACTTGCAAAGCTGCAACATCTGCGGCATGGGCCACTCAGGCGTCCATCGAGGAGATTTGCAGGGCTGCGACATGGTCCTCGCCCTCACCATTCGTAAGCCATTACAGGATTGACCTCTTTGCTTCCGCGGATGCCTCCTTTGGTCGGAGGGTCCTTCAGCAGGTGGTCTCCGGGGACATTGTTCCGGCCTTATCTGTTTCCCACCCATCGGGACAGTGAGGCTTTGGTATGTCCCATTGGTGGATTCTTCATCACAGGGGCGTTGTCTTACCTGAACGCCTTTTCTCAGTACAGAAATGGAGAATCCACACCCACCCTTTAGGTCAGTTAGGCCGTTATTAGAGGATTGAGGATTGAGAGCCAACACCTCGTCCACCTTCAGTCACTTTCACCCTGGTCAAGACTGGATCTCCTAGCAAGAGGGGGCATGTCAAGTTTGGCTATTTGGTCTCAAGAGCAGGCAGACAGAGAAAACCCATTGGTGGATTCTCCATCTCGGTACTGAGAAAACACGTTCAGGTAAGACAACGCCCCTTCTAGAGAAAGAAATTTATTGCTATGGTCAACTTGACGCTCTGAAGTGAAATGGAAGGAAAATTAATGTAGATATAGAAGGATCAGGCATCAGGGTAGAAACGAAAGATTCAATTCTAGTCCAATTTTAACTTCTTTACAAATTTTGAAATTATTGATTAACTTTTCTGCTTCTGTTCAAGAAATAATGTATTCATTATAGTCCATCCAAACAGTATCTATATATTTGTGTCATGGATAAAGAATATTCAGAAGAACACACAAAGTCCATGAAGTCATGATAAATTGAGCAGAATTTTGATCTTATCTTTTATAGTGAAACCAGGGACTTGATTGTGGCATTGCGGAGACAGAATTATATTCTAGATCAGCCCTGGAATAGTTATTCCATTAATTTTGCATTATTTTTAGAAATTTGTTAACCTGTTTAAGAACCAGCCTGCAAAATTGTTGTATTAAGTTTCAAAAAGGAAATTTATTCTTCTATAGTGTCAAACACACATATACACTAGGGCCTGGGCTATTAACTCTAAATCATCTTGTGTATTTTTCTTTCTTTTTTGCTTCAGAGGAGTCCCAAGAAGGTGAGAAAAATCAATGGAGGCTGCTCACATATATCTTTTCTGGTTTCTGCCAATTGCTTTTCTAATAACCTGCTTCATATTTTAGGTGTGTTCCAAACTCTTTGAAGTTGTTAGACGTCGAATGCTTCGCCATGCTCTTGCCTCAGCACAACGGCAGCGACTCTCATCCAACAATAACAGGAAGAAAAATTAGCCAGTATTTTTACCTTTTTCTTTATCTAAAGCATTCACAATTCGTAAGCAGGACTGTGCTGGGGCAATTTACATAAATGCTATAAGCATACCAGGCTGATGCTGCATTATAGGGTATGAAACTGCACCTGCTATTCTAGGAGCTATAAAGTTACATGGATTGTCAACTACCCAACGGAGGAAACCATTTATTGCTCTGTAAATTATTAACTGTAAGCTGGTAGCAAAACTCATTTTTTCTCTTGCTTTGGTACTTTTGCACTTTGGATACATTTCATACTCCATGATTTTAATTTGTGGTTGTTTTGCATCTGAGTTGCTTTTAGTTAATTTATTTTTACACATTTCTTGTACTGCAGGTTATAAAACCTCTTGGGGACAATTTGATTGAGGATACCATGAGACAATCCGTTACAAACTCTATCAAAGCAGGCCTGACTGAACAGATGTCTCAGCATGCCAGATTAAAAACAAACTGAGAGCTCACCTCATCTCATCTGCCTGTCCATCCTAGACTTGCTTGCTGTACAACAAGAACTCAATAAACCAAAGTTTACATTTGACTATAAAGCAGTAGTTTAGTCTGCTTGGATTCCTAATTTACTGCCATCATATTGTGGGAAGATAATGGTTGGGGGTACAAGAAAAGAAACTGAACTGTTTTAAAGAGCTTATCTTTGATTTGCTCCCACAATGTCATGGAAAGGGAAGATCTTAACCACGGTTCTTTGTACCAGGGTCTGATTTATGGCATTGTTTCCACTGTAAAAGATTTTTCAGGGAAATATCAAAACTATACAGAAATCTTTTAATAGAATGTATAATCACACAAAGTCCCATTAAACGTTTTAATTTTCAGCATTTAAAACATGAATCCAGTTCATGTTATAACATGAATCCACTGAGAACTCATGTTTGAGCCACTTCATTTATCTGCTCTTGCATTAGCGCCTTCTCTACCAGTATTACCCAGATGCATGTATATTGTTCTCCACAGCTGCTTCATTTAGAGATAACTATGACATTGTCCTGTTTTTTTCAGTTTAGAGACCTTGTCTTACAGGATATGCATTTTATGAAAAAAGCTGTTTTTCTCTGCAGTTTTAGCCTACATGTATATACAATATGCCATTATTACTGAGGGGAAAAAATCCATCCAAAAATAACAAAATCAGTTTCCTACAGCTACAAAGCAATGAGTTCAGATTGTCTGTACAGTGTGTCTAGTTATTTTTTTAATCACAGGGCATGTATAAAATATAAATATATAAATACAATTTTGTATCAAAAGTTTTGTAGTTTATGGCAAAACCTGGTTCTGTGATAAGCTAAGTACAGTCCCTGTAAAGGAATGTTTGTGGCTCATGTAAATGTGTGGATGCATAAAAATAATTTAGTTTTTTTGATATATTTGTGATATTTACCTGCCTTGAACACTGCAATCTCATCCCATGGGAAATCAATGGGAATGTTTGTTGTGATTGTCTTCAGTTACATTTTAAAGTTATTTCTTGTAATTTATTTTCTGGTACATTAAAATCAAATATGTATATATGAAATTAAACTCATGATTTTATTTAAACACGTTAATGTAATTCACTGCATTACCTACTGTTGTTTAGAATGTTAAGCAAACTTATAATGTTCTTATAAGTTCTTGTCATTAAGACAAGAGTACATCTTAACAGCTACCAACAAGAATTAAGTGAGGTTAGGTTGCTCC
Organism: Crotalus tigris; assembly: GCF_016545835.1. Classification (NCBI taxonomy): domain Eukaryota; kingdom Metazoa; phylum Chordata; class Lepidosauria; order Squamata; family Viperidae; genus Crotalus; species Crotalus tigris. The sequence continues at coordinate 409,807 of NW_024100135.1, read as the reverse complement.
TTCATTTCTTCTGTGTTTTGTTTTGCTTTCCATTCACTCACTATAAGAAACTAATAGTCAAGGGTAGTGGTTCTCAACCTTTTCTTCACCACAGACCCCCTTTAAATACCTTTTGTGACCATGGACTATGGCTACAGACAACCAAGACTTAATTCAAGATTTAAATCATTTCTTCAAGCCTTTGTGGATCCCGTGATGACATCACAGGCCCGCCGGAGGTCTGCGGGGCAAGGTTGAGAACCACTGTCTGGGAGATTAGGAAGGGGAAGCTTTAGTTTTTATACATTAGATGCCCCCTTTGAAGACTGTTTCCTGCTTCCAGATCTCTGAAGTTTAAATTTGAGTATGTCATTTTCTCGTGTTTTAATTCAATCTAATTAGGTACTTTCTATCCAGCTTTAAACCATCAGATTCTAGGTGGTGCACAAAAAAACAAGTGATAACTACAGTACTCCAAAAAGCCACAGTACCCATGTAGATAAAACTACAAATACAGATAAAATGACTGAAGACACTCATGCCTGGAAGCGGAGTTTCAGCAACTGGTCTTTTCTTGTTTCGTTTGAAACATTTTGCTGCTTATCTAAGTAGCTTCTTTAGTTTGATCCAACTTCCAGACAAGTCTATCTGGATGACTGAGAACCTTCAACATGATGGCGCACATGCACTCCACGTGGAAGCTAAAACATATGAATAGTTGCAGGAGATGGATATGCAGGACTAGGGGTGGCATGATAGTGTTACAGTATTTGAGAGGCTGCTATAAAGAAGAAGTCAACCTATCTCCCAAAGCATGTGAAGGCAGGACAAGAAGCAATGAATGGAAACTAATCAAGGAAAGAACCAACCTAGCACTAAGGAGAAATTTCCTGATAAGAAGAATCAAGAAGAATTAATCAGTGGAATGACTCGCCTTCAGAAGTTGTTTGTGCTCCATCACTGGAGGCTTTTAAAAAAAGACTGGACAGCCATTTGTCTAGAGTGGTGTAGGATCTCCTTGAGCAGGAGGTTGGACTAGAAGGACTCCAAAGTCTCTTCCAACTCTGTTATTCAATACAAATACAGACCATCATATCCAACCACTTACATAGCAAGGTTTCTAGTTAGTATGCTTTCCCCAGCCTTGAAGTCACAACTGCTGAAACATCTGATAATCTGGTGGTCAAGTCTCCAAAATGGCATGCACACATCCATTTCTGATCAGGTTTTGATTACATATTAATTGCACATGTTCCTCAATGACTTGACCCATATATACCTTTCAGTCCTTGTAATGGTTATTTCTTGTGCCCCCCAAAAATATGATTTCCCCTTTCCCCCAAGTGTCTTGAAAAACCTCAGTTCAATATAATGCAAAGTTCACATACTGTACCACAAATCAAGGGGGAAATGTAATAAAAACTTTATTCCAATACAGGTGGCTGAATTCAATTGGCAAAGTTGAATAAATGATGTGCTGCCTTAAAAAGTTGCTCGGGAGCTAAATTAGGTATGTTTGTTTATTCCGTTTGCTATCAACATCGCTGAATATTATCTGGTGTCCTATTACCTATCCCAAAGGTAGGACACTTGTGCTTTGTCAGTGTGTTCTGTCCAAACATTAAGGGTGGGAGTGGGAAATATTTTTAGATGACTCCTGATTTCATATAACTGCAGACCCAAATGGTTCATTGCTAGAGAACAAAAGATCACTTGTTGACAGAAATGTGAGGAAGATTCCTGCTTGCTTCTAGAATAGGGGGCTGAATATAACCACTTTTGTTGCCACTATCAAAAATAATTCCATTTTATTTTTCTATTGTAATATATGTTGCTTTTCTGTAAGAAGGGTAATAATGACTGTGGCCATGTAAGAGCGGCATGTATAGGTGCAATCCTCAGGGCTCAAAATTGCCCACCATGTATTAAAAATTCAGAGTAGGGAGACGCATTATGCTATAAATGCATTTCCCTATTCAGGACTAGCTTGAAAAGTTCCATCAGAAATTTTGATAATTTGGCAGCTATTGGTTATGTGTTATCAAGCTATTTACTGATTCTACTGATCATATAAAAACGTTTTTATTGTCTTTTAACTAGATAAAACAATTTAAAGTTAAGGCTGTTTTGGGATCAAATTGGATTGGAAATCCTTAGTCCTACATTGGTAGGAGTAACCAATAATTTTAAAATTACTACAAAATCAAAATTTTGCATTATAGTGTGCAAAAATAAGTATGCTGGTTAGAGTTCAAGAGATACTAAGAGTATTTTTCAAAAAAAAAATAGCTTGAATTTAAAGTTTCTGGATGATCTGTATTATTATGATCATCTGTACTATTCAAATGCACATTGGTATGCTTGTATATTTAAAAGATAGAGAAGCAGGGTAATATTCTCCTGGATCTTGACTGGCAGTCTAGAAAACCAACTTACCAAGTAATATGTAAATAAACATTTGTTAAAATAGTTGTCCATCTTTAGTAATCTGCTTTAAGTTTGTTTTCTATATTTAAAATGAAAAATCTGAAAATTGAAACCTTTTAAAACATTTACAATGGTTTATTTTGTATTAAACCCTTTTTGACCAAACTGCTGCTATAATATTTTTGATGTTACACTCTAATTCATATGGTAAAGAAGAACTTATATATAAACTTTAATTAGCACTTAATTTTGACTGTTTAAGAATCTGAAAGATATTTAAAAAAACAAATCCCTTGACTTTGCTAATTAAAGGAATAGAGGAAGAAAAGAAAGCAATTAGCTTTAACTATCAAAATTTAATGAATGGACAATTTATACGAAAACATAATTGTTTTAATCAGGAAAAAAGCAGAAAACAGGATGACAATGAACTTATTTACAGAAATGCTTCTTTACAATCTCCATCAGGAAAAATCCAATTCCTAGGTTTCTGCAATTACACAATGAAAGTAAATAAAAACCACTAAGCGCTTTGCACTGCTTCCAATATTACTTTTCACCAATCCTGATTAGCAGATGACTAACCATTTTAAAGTTACACTATTATGGTTTTCAAATAGGATCAGTAACAAGAAGAGTTCCAAGCAGCTCTTGTGCACTGTTAAAATAATGTATCACAGGTAAGAGGACCTTCTCTCTTCTGTCTAGTTTCTTCAAATAAGATCAGCAACTAGATAAAGAAAGAAACAGAACAGTGGTGTGAAAATAATGAAAAGATGGCAGATCTTATGCAAATTCTCACTCCAATACAGAGAAAGCTACTAAATAAATCAACTAATCGATCACATGGCAGGCAGCATTTGAGAAACAGCTCACAAATTCTACAAATTCAAGACTTTACATTGACTAACTGAAAAGACCAAAGTTGATTCAGAAACTGTGGATCTATTTAGTTTGTTGGGTTCAAATTAAGCAAACTCTGCCAGCCAGCATTAATATTGTTAACTTGCATGGTTTAAAAGTGTAACATGCTTTGTGAACAAGCCAACTGTTTGCTAAGTTATTAAAGCATGAGAGTGCAATATGTGCAGCTAGTCATAATTCATACTTAAGTGAAATATAACTACAAAAAATCTTATTAAAGAAACTGGCTATTCTTTTTGTGGATTTAAGTACATTCAGAGTCAAAAGGAAGAATTCCTTTCAGTAGAAGAAATTTGGCCTTGCTTTATTCTCCTGAGTAAGCAGGATAATCAGTTGTTTTTGTTAGGGTTTGGGTTGTTTATGTTTATTCCTAATTTGGTGCCTAACATTGCTGATGCACTAAAGGCATAGCTGCTGTGGTTCACAGGCAGAAACATCTAAAAAATGGGTAAAAAAGCCCAAAAGGCAGCATTTAATCCTTTTAAATGTATCCTGTTCTGCATGTAACATTTTTCCTCACCAATGAATTGATCATTATAATGTCTATGTCTTGTTCCAGTTTTTGACAACACTGTGACGTAAAAGGATTAATTATATAATTTTTATGCTTTTTACATGTTCACTGTTTTGTTAATTTTTCCAATACTTTCGAAAAACAAAAGAAAAAATGGGGGGGGGGAAGCAAAAAAGAATCTCAATTTTTCTAATATGCTGTGATTAACCATCTTTTATAAGAAATTAGGACACTTACCGTTCATTGGCATTTCATCAATCTGGGTAGAATAGTATTGCTCAATGTCTCGCAGGATACGAATATCATCATTCTTTACAAAGTTGATTGCAACACCTTTGCGACCATAGCGGCCTGATCTACCAATCCTGGTGGGAAATTCAAAACCAATTAACATATGAGAAGCCACAGTGTAGCAACTCACATTCAGTGCAGAATTCGTCCGTGCCCTTTATTGCCCATGGCAGAACCAACTACAGCAAAGATTTTTTGTGTCAAGAGCCTGGGCAACTGCTTACCTTATATAATTAAAGGCAGAAGCATCTTTCGTTTTAACTGAGAGGACTGCTAGAAAAAGCATTTCCCCCCATCAATTGTTCTTCAGATAATTTTATTACTCAAGCATTTAATGTTTTATGAATACATTTTAGAAAAATGATTTAAAAAAACGTAAGAATTTTTTCTCTTGAAATATACATGTATGCCTACCTGTGTATATACAACTCTCTGTTGTTCGGCAAATCATAATTAATGATCAGGGACACTTGAGGAACATCCAGACCTCTAGCCCAAACATCTGTAGAAATTAGAACTCGGCTGTAAAAAGAAAAGGCAAGTATTGAATTAAAGCAAGAACTCTTTAGAATTTGAGAAGTAGTTAAAACCCTTTTATTTTTATCTGTGTTAGCACAACTTAAAACACAAAGACAAATTTACCTACTCACAAAAGTGATACAGTGGATTGTACAATATCTACTAATACCAGAAATGGCACTTGAATAAAATCCTAGATACCACTCATCTCAAACACAAAAAATAATAAACTGTGATAAAAGCTGACCAAGAACATTAGCTGTCTTTGTAAGATACTCTGATGAGCTAGAGAAATTCAAAAAGAGATGTACTTAACAATCTCATGTCACTCTAAGCAACCATCGAGCAAAATCTAGAGCCAGGGTCCCCAACCCCTTGTTCGTGGACCAGTACTGGGCTGCAGCATGTCAGCAACCAGTCTGCACTAACAAGCAAAGTCCCATCCGCGAGATGCAGGCAGCACACAAACCACGCACCTTCTGGTCCGCAGAAAAACCTCTCTCCACGGAACCGGTCCCTGGTGCCCAAAAGGTGGGGGACCTCTGATCTAGAGGATGGTTTTGAATTGTATTTTGCGAAAGTTATCAGGAAACAAAAGTGCTGTCTTACCTTGCCCCAGATCTGAACTCTTTCATGATGGACTCCCTTTCCTTCTGAGGCATGTCACCATGCATTGATGAAACAGTGAAGTTGGCTTCTCTCATTTTCTCGGTCAGCCAATCAACCTGATCCAGGGATTAGACACAATTAGTTATATACTGACATGGTGTAACCTAGAAAAAATGAACTTTCTCTATAATGCAACATTGCATCTAATTCCACCCATTTGTTAACTTGAACAGAAATCGTGCAATATTCTCTTGGAACTTCTACTAATACTTGGCTGACATACCTTCCTCTTGGTATTACAGAAGATGACTGCTTGTGTAATAGTGAGAGTATCATACAAGTCACATAATGTATCAAACTTCCATTCTTCTCTTTCTACTGCCACAAAGAACTGTTTGATCCCTTCAAGAGTCAATTCATCACTAAGAAAATGGAAAATATATCCAAATTAACTTTGTTTATTATATAATTAAAGTATTTTTATTTTACTCTTCAGTCAAAATGACTTCCAGAATTGTTTAAAAGAACAAATAACATTCTAAATGAAAATATTGGGAAAAAGGAGGAAAAAGCATATTCAGGCAATTATCCTTAAATAACAAACAGCTGAAAATCAGCAGGCTACTGGCTGAACAAACAGAGTAGTTCTTATTTCCAACCCATGCCATTCTTCTCTCTCTCTTTTACTGGAATGTGAGATAGTTGTAAAATAGTTGTTAAGAAATACTTTAATGCAGTGGTTCTCAACCTGTGGGTCGGGACCCCATTTGGGGTCGAATGACCATTTCACGGGGGTCGCCAAACAATGCAGTCCGCCATTTTTCCCCCCTTTTCCTTAGCTGTACTACTCCCTTTTATTCTACTGGCTTTTGAAAGCCAATAGAATATATAGACTCTCTTGAATAGAGTCTAATTCTATTGGCTTTCAAAAGCCAATAGAAATTGTCCAGGCTGTCTCTGCCCTGCTGAGCCCGCCAAAAGTCCCATTCTGCAAACGGTGCTGCACCAGTTGAGTAGTCCTCGACTTATGACCGGTTGGGGGTCGCGGCATTAAAAAGGTTGAGAACCCACTGCTTTAATGGATCTATCAGACATTAAATTTAGGAAACAAAAATTTTCATAACTGAGTAATTATTTTTACAATGTTTTAAATCTGAGGAAAGAATTAGAGAAGGCAGGCAGTGCAGTATTAAGCATTGAATTGTTGCTCTGGAAATAAAAAATTAAGAGGTCCGATACACTATGGTGAAGATATGCTACAAAATTTCTATTTTAGTCATGAACTTATTGATTGCATGGGGACATAACACTAAATACAGTTTGTGTGCTCTTTCCTCTTCTCCACATTTATAAAGAAGCAGAAAGCTTCTGCAGTTATGCATGTCCTTCAAACACTACAGTGGAGATAATTACACTCATAGGTGACAAAAGCAATGTTCAAAATTTATCAATTTCAGCTGGTCATAATTAGATTTAACCAGCTGTGTAAGTTTGGACAACATAGCAAACATTAATTATAATGTTCTAGTTTAGATCTGCAGTATTATCAAATTCAAAACTTGACATAAAAGGAAGCTCAACATAAGCTGGAACATAATGTTAAAATTACTAACCGTTTCACCAGAATACGAATAGGGTCAGTCATAAATTTGTTGGTCATTTCCAAGATCTCATGTGGCAAAGTGGCACTGATCAGAACTACCTGAGTGGCTGGAGGAAGGTATCTATACACATCATAAATCTGTTCTTTAAAACCTGTATAACCCAAATAACATAATAAATGATATAATAAAATATGGAAGCCTTTTTAGATTTTGCTTCTATGAAAATATGCATTTCAAAAATTGCTCTAAGTAATCTATGCCCAAAAATTATGCTTGTAGTTTAAGGCAGGCTGGTACTCACTAGAGCAGGCGTTCTTAACCTGTGATCTGCAGACTCCTGGGAGGGAGCGATACTGTCACGGGGGGTCTGCAAAGACTTGAAGAAATGTTCTGATTTAAATCAGGGGTAGTCAACCTTGGCTCTTTTATGACTCATGGACTTCAACTCCCAGAATTCCTGAGCCAGCTGGCTCAGGAATTCTGGGAGTTGAAGTCCACGAGTCATAAAAGAGCCAAGGTTGACTACCCCTGATTTAAATCTTAAGTCTTGAGGGTCCATGGCCATAAAGGTATTTAAAGGGCATCCATGGGGAAGAAAAGATTGTGAACCACTGAACTAGAGGCATCTGATATTCAACTCTAGTGTTAGCATTTGGCAACTGATAGGATGTTATTTACTTGTCATAAAAAGCTACCCAAAACTGGTGCAGATTTAATTTTGTCTACAACAAAAACTCAATAACTAGACTTTGTATCCTTTAAGGTTTTGTTTTCATGTTTTATTTTTTTAAAAGAGAGCTAGAAACATTTGGGATTTATATATTCTTTACCTTTATTGAGCATTTCATCAGCTTCATCCAAAACCAACATTTTGATAGCACGAGTCCTTAGACTTCTACGACGAATCATATCTGAAAGATTTCAAATTTCCATTAACAGTCACCAAAGATATTAAAACAACTCCTTGTCCCACAGATTGAATACTCATCAATCCTAAACGGTATCATTTTGGAATATGTCCTGAAAAGCTTCTGGGGCATATTCTTATGCAAATGTTTATGTGTTTCTGAAGTAAAGCTGGAAGAATCAGCAGTAGGAAGCTGGAAGCTTAGCTAGGAGCAAACGGGAAGAAAATTCAAAAGCTGCAACAAAGGAAAAGACAATGCCTGCCTCCTATGTGAACTGGGAGTTAAAGCCAGATATGGCCTTCAGGCTATTTACTAACCACAACTGGTCTAAAATAATTAGCAGCTATCTTTCCAGATAGTTTCCAAATATAAAGGTCAAGAAAATTAAGTTAACAAAACAATTTTGGTTCAAATTTAGAGTATAAGGTAGCTGAAAACTATCATAGTCCAAACAGAATTTTAACCAAAGCATTAACTGTGGACATGGTATTATACATAATAATTATATATTCACCAAATACACGACCAGGTGTGCCAGCAACAACATGTTGTCCATAATCCAACTTCCTGATATCTTCGCCAACATTGGTCCCACCAATACATGCATGACATTGGACATTCATGTAATCACCAAGAGCAAGCAGCCCCTGTACAAATGAGTCCATACATTACTTAGGAGTTAAGAATTCTAACACCTCCTGAAATGTAATTGAGGCAGTAGTCCTAATAAGAACCACGACATCTGTAACAGTATACAAACAAAATGAATAGGCAAATCATCATAAATGTGAATTCATTCTCCCTGGTGCCGAAATTAAGCATATTGTGCAAGAATACCCACAACATGCATTCTCTCATTCCCTAGAAGACCTGCACAAAGCCAGTGCCAGAGGCGATAGGCTGGATAACTGAACTGACATCGAGGCCGCTGCTGTACCCCTATAGAAGTTTTGTATAGAATTATGTGGATTGTGTGTATAGGTTTACTTCTCTTCTATCATGTTCTCATGTTAAATAAATAATAATTCTCCCCTTCTAACTTGGTGCTTGATTCATGTCTTTCTATTATTATAATTGTGTCTGGGTTCTTTTTTAATAAGATAAATTGCCATATGACATTAATTTATTGTATTTATATCTTATGTTTCTTTCACCATGGAACTCAAGATAAATTCTGCTAGGTACTGCTGAGAGCAAGCTATGCATGTGTCCTGAGAGTTACCAATGCTCTTAGCAGAGGCAGCTCAAGGCTACAGGAATCTGGGCAGATTCCTGTTGATGGAATGTTAGGTGTTTATCTGGCTTTGTTAGATCCAATACATAATGCTGCTCACCACAATGCCAGCCTGGCCATTGTATATCTGGCAGTGACCTCAAGGAACAGCAAATATTAATTTTATAAGCATGAATATATTATATCACTTGTTGGAGAGATTGTGCCAACACAGACTCCCCAACCTAACCACAAATCACTAAGACTTCAATCTAATAGTACATCCTGATTCTAAATAGGCATTATTGAGTTCAGGCTTTGAGTTGCAACTTGGAACAAAGAGGGAATTGGCCAGGGATTTAAGTGACGTAATATTCTTTTGCAAATATTATAATCTAACATTCACTTACCTTCTGAATTTGTACTGCCAATTCTCTGGTAGGTGCCAAAATTAACGCCTGGGTTTCACGAACCTAATTGAAAGAATGAGATTAGTTATATAATATTCAATACTGTGATCTCCTCCAAATATGTATTTTAAATCTCAACTGCTCCTTTTCAAAGGAATATAAGTATGGAATATAACAGTGGTTCTCAACCTTTTTAATGCTGCGACCCCAACCGGTCGTAAGTCAAGGACTAAACCAGTCGTAAGTTGAGGACTAAACCAGTCGTAAGTCGAGGACTACCCAACTGGCCGTAAGTCGAGGACTTTCTCTGCCCGGGAGCGCCGCGCATGCGTGGTGCTGCCCCCTGCGCCAGCCGAGGCGTAGCTGGCAAGTGGCAGAGACGGAGCAAGCCGACCACCGGCTGGGCCACCAGCTGGCCCAGCCCAAGGGAAGTAAGGCACCCGCCGGAAAAGGGGAAAACAATGGCGGACAGCCTTGCTTGGCGACCCCCGTGAAATGGTCGATCGACCCCAAATGGGGTCGCGACCCATAGGTTGAGAACCATTGTCCTAGAATATAATCCAAAGGGTAGAAGTCATTGCTCCATAAGATAATTTAATGTTTTCACTAAAAATAATATATGCATCTTCATAAAACAAAGATATTCCAAAAATTACCTGGATATCCAGACATTGTAGTACAGATATGGAAAATGTTGCTGTTTTGCCTGTTCCAGACTGTGATCTAGAAAGAAACAACTGAATAGCTAAATCTGATTAAATAGGAAAAAAAAAAAAAGATTTACCACATAAGATTAGTTTCGTATGGGTCTATTTAAGGGACCTTATATTTGTAGTGAAGCCCATGTTTGCTAATGCTGATTAGCAGTTAACCATCTGATACACTGGTATTTGTAGATATTTTCAAATAAAATCTAGCTGATTTAGGTTTACCCAATTTATTAACAAGAACCAAGCTTTCTATGACTTATATTATATATAAATGCATAATAAATTTTTTTTCTCATAAATGTATACTAATGAAAATTAAAATTCTGTTTTCTACGACATAATGGAATCTAAGTGATCTGGTCAATTTTCATATATATAACTATCTATTCAGTAAATCTCACTCAGCTCAATGAAATTTATTCCCATACATGTATTAGAATTGCAACCAAATTTACTACACTAGAAAAAAAATCATTTTCTAATGCAGTTAAAGTTCAAAAAAATTAAAATTAAAGTTTGATATACATAATAAAGTAGTCCAGTAACAGATATACAAGGACACAGCCAAATTTACTGTATATTTCTATATCATTTATAGAATGATATTACATATATCTAGCGTTGCATAGAACCCAAAATTAAAATACCACAAAGCAAAATGTTCTTCCTATAAAAACACGTGAAGATTAATTAGAGTATACCTTGTAGACAATATTAGATAGAAAAAAATTAAACATATTAACACTATATTGAAATATATTTCTGAAGATAAACATGTAAAAAAAACAAAAGTTCTCTGACAAGCGGCAAATACACTGAATGAACAAATTAATGATTATTCACAATGAATGACGAAAACTTAACTGCTCAACACAACGAGTATTCTCATTTTTAACTCCCTTAACAAAACTGAGAAATTGTTCTCTACTTTTTAACTGGAGAAAAATATAATTAAAACAAAATGAAGATCATTTGATCATTGTTAAGGGATTACTGACTACTACTTAGAATTTTGTATTTGTTGTTGTTGTTAATTGCGAAGTCGTGTCTGACCCATCGCGACCCCATGGACAACATTCCTCCAGGTCTTCCTCTCCTCTACCATCTTCTGGAGTCCATTTAAGTTCACACCTACTGCTTCAGTGACTCCATCCAGCCATCTCATTCTCTGTCGTCCCCTTCTTCTATTGCCCTCAATCTTTCCCAGCATTAGGCCCTTCTCCAGTGAGTCCTTCCTTCTCATTAGGTGGCCAAAGTATTTGAGTTTCAACTTCAGGATCTGGCCTTCTAAAGAGCAGTTGGGGTTGATCTCTTCTAGGACTGACCGGTTTGAACGCCTTGCAGTCCAAGGGACTCGCAGGAGTCTTCTCCAGGACCATAGTTCAAAGGCCTCAATTCTTTGGCGCTCAGTCTTTCTTATGGTCCAACTTTCACAGCCATACATTGCAACTGGGAAAACCATGGCCTGGACTATATGTACTTTTGTTGGCAGGGTGATGTCTCTACTTTTTAGTATGCTGTCTAGATTTGCCATAGCTTTCCTCCCCAGGAGCAAGCGTCTTTTAATTTCTTGGCTGCAGTCCCCATCTGAGGTGATCTTGGAGCCCAGAAAAATAAAATCTGTCACTACCTCCATTTCTTCCCCATCTATTTGCCAAGAATTGAGAGGGCCGGATGCCATGATTTTGGTTTTCTTAATGTTGAGTTTCAAGCCAACTTTTGCACTCTCCTTCTTCACCCGCATCAAGAGGCTCTTTAGTTCCTCTTCACTTTCTGCCATTAGAGTGGTATCATCTGCATATCTTAGGTTGTTGATATTTCTCCCGGCAATCTTAATTCCAACTTTTGATTCATCTAGCCCTGCCTTTCTCATGATGTGCTCTGCATATAAGTTAAATAGGCAGGGCGACAGTATACAGCCTTGCCGGACTCCTTTTCCAATTTTGAACCAATCAGTGGTTCCGTGTCCAGTTCTCACTGTTGCTTCTTGACCCGCATATAGGTTTCTCAAGAGACAAATGAGATGGTCTGGTACTCCCATCTCTTTAAGAACTTGCCACAATTTGTTGTGATCCACACAATCAAAGGCTTTTGCATAGTCAATGAAGCAGAAGTAGATGTTTTTCTGGAACTCCCTAGCTTTCTCCATGATCCAGCGTATGTTGGCAATTTGATCTCTAGTTCCTCTGCCTCTTCGAAATCCTGCCTGTACTTCTGGTAGTTCTCGATCCACATACTGCTGAAGTCTAGCTTGTAGGATTTTAAGCATAACTTTACTAGCATGTGAAATGAGTGCAATGGTGCGATAGTTTGAACATTCTTTGGCATTGCCTTTCTTTGGAATTGGAATGTAAACTGACCTTTTCCAATCCTGTGGCCACTGTTGAGTTTTCCAAATTTGCTGGCAAATTGAGTGTAGCACTTTTACTGCATCGTCTTTTAAGATTTTGAATAGCTCAGCTGGAATACTGTCACCTCCACTAGCTTTGTTGTTGCTCAGATTTTCTAAGGCCCATTTCACTTCACATTCTAGGATGTCTGGTTCGAGGTCAGTGGCCATCTCATTGTGGTTATCTGGGATGTTAAGCTCATTCTTGTATAGTTCTTCTGTGTAGTTTTGCCATCTCTTCTTAATCTCTTCTGCCTCTGTTAGGTCTCTGCCATTTTGGTCCTTTATCATGCCCATCTTTGCATGAAACGTTCCCTTCATATCTCCAATTTTCTTGAAGAGATCTCTGGTCCTCCCTATTCTGTTGTTTTCTTCTATTTCTTTGCACTGTTCATTTAAGAAGGCATTCTTATCTCTTCTAGCTACTCTCTGGAATTCTGCATTCAATTGGGTGTATCTTTCTTCTTTCTCCTTTGCCTTTCGCTTCCCTTCTTTCCTCAGCTATTTGCAAAGCTTCCTCAGACAGCCATTTTGCTTTCTTGCATTTCTTTTTCTTTGGGATGGTTTTAGTTGCTACCTCTTGTACAATGTTGCGAACTTCCATCCATAGTTCTTCAGGTACTCTGTCTATCAGATCTAATTCCTTAAATCTATTTGTCACCTCTATTGTATATTCATCAGGAATATGATTTAGTTCATACCTGAGTGGCCTAGTGCTTTTCCCTACCTTTTTCAATTTAAGCCTAAATTTTGCAACGAATTTTGTATATGATTAATCATATTAATGGATGTTATATATTACCATTTAAAAATCTAAATGACTGTGAAATTGCAGTATATATACTTCTGAAAAGTCAAGTTCCATGAAATTTAGGACTACTTTTGATTAGAATTATACTATTAAACGTATGTTGGATCTCTGCTTCCAAAGAACTCATTGCTTAATATTTATGAGTAAGAAACATCAAGAACAATTTATTTTTAACTATCGAGATAATATCACAAACCATACTCTTCAAACTTTCCTTTTAGAATATAATTCCACTTACTGAGCAATCACATCTCTTCCTTTAATTATCTGTTTAATTGCTCTCTGCTGGATAGCTGAAGGTTTCTCAAAACCTAGAAAAACAATTGTTTTTAGATTACAATTTAGATTTTTCCTCTACAAACTAAACTATCAAAACTGACTTAAGTATTATAGTAAACAATGAAGAAATGCAATGAAAACTAGAATTAACACACATTATTCAAAATAAGCAAATAAACAGGCTTCCTAACTCTTATTTTAAATAATTTTTAGTAACATTAGGGCCTGAATCTAATAGGGGGGGGCTACTTTATTTTAGGATATCATTAGGTAGCTACGGCCAGAATCAAAAGTAATACAGCTCTAAGGCTGCATTCATATAATCTAAATAAATTTGTTACTGCTCTTGAATAAATAACTTATCTAGTGATTCTACAGAAATGACCAAAGGATCTATTCCAATTATAGCAGCAGGAATCATCTCTGCTGGTTTTCCTGTCTTTTTTGCAGTTGACATTTATTACCCATGTTGAGTGTGTGTGTCAGAATTTCTTTCTTTCTTTCTTTCTTTTTTTTAAAGCAAAGTATACTGCCTAGAAGAGAGCCATTCCTGAACAACTGCCTTAGGCTCCAATGCTATATCCCCAAGGCCTGGAGGAAGATGACTTTCTCTTTTTGGGTTCATACATCAGTGCTTGACAAAGTAACATTTACCCTATGTATTACAGGTTTATTTGGGTAATAATATGGAAATTAACTGATCTCTAGATTCATGTAACATAACAAAACTTCCACCCACTTGGGAATTTACCCAAAAATGTTAATGTGTTCGCAAAAGTTAAAACTACAAATCTCATTACCTCTCACTTCAACAAACACCCTTCTTTAAAACAGAAGGACAGAATCGGAAGCGAGAATTGCAAACAGGGCTTCAAACATCTGCAGATTGCTCGGGGATTATTTAGAAATGCCATCAACAGGTTTCCATAAAAATGGTCAACAAATACCAGAGGGAAGCCCATAATCCAAGTCCGACACTGACCCTTCCTTGCTCCATTTCATAGCGACTACATTTAAGGCCCAGCTATCCTGGAATAAGGGACGAGTGAACAGGGCTAGAGAAGGCGGGGGAAACGGAAAAGCAGCTGGAAAGCTCTCCTGTTCTTTGTCGTTCTTGATCCTCCTTCGCTTCATTGCCGCTTTCTGAAGTTGTGCGGCCACAGAATTAACTCCGTTTCCCCTTTCTCAACCCATCCCTCCAGCCCCCCCCCCTCACCGTAGGCGTAGATGCCGCGCAGCAGGTCCTCCCGTAGGCCCATGGTATCGAAAGTGGGGGTGACGTCCACCTCTTCGCTGGTCTCGAATTCCACCTTTGTCATGTCCTCCTCCTTCAACAGCCGCTTCCGAGCTGAGCCCGTCACACCTCCCGTAGTCCCCGACATCGCTTCACTTCTAGGCCCTGGCCACCACACAACACCGCCGGACGCCCGCCTCTACTAAGAACGTTCAACGTGCCGAAATGCCCGCTCTACGTAATTCCTGCGAGACAACCGCGAAGAGGCGCATGCGCTCTTACCTCTCTTCCGACGCGCCCCCATGACGCACAGAGGGACGCTGAACGAAGCTCTACGCTCGTTATCTTAGAATAGAATAGTAGAGTCTGTCTTAGACTGTTTAGTACCATTCTACTTTTTTCCACTCCAGAGCGGAAATGAGAGCCGTCTACAGCAGGGGTCTTCAAACTTGGCTTTTATGACTTGTGGACTTCAACTCCCAGAATTCCTCAGCCAGCGTGACCTGCTGAGGAATTCTGGGAATTGAAGTTCACAAGTCATAAAAGAGCCAAGTTTGAAGATACCTGGTCTACAGTATTGAAAGCAATTGAAAGTGCAACGTGGGTTTAGTGAGCATATAGTTAAAGAGCAGCGGCTCCAATTACTATTTTTAAAGTTTGTGCCCTAATGAATCTGATATATTTTAAACTGCCAGAAGAGTATTGTTTCTTGCTCAAAGAAAGTTTGTCTTTTTTAATGAAAGCCTTACTTTATGTTAGGTACTGAGAAAAGTAGATGTAGAAATATATATATAACCATATCCGAAACTTCTTAAAATAAGAAAAATAGTATACAAGGAATTAATGAAAAAGGCACTTTAAAACCATATTTTTGAATCTAGTAATCTCACTATTGCACATTGGTAAACTATACGAAAACATCTGCTTATTGCATGACAAACGTGATTGTAATATTGCTAATCAGAAACTGACTTTCCTTAAGAGTCTGAGATTCCCTCACATTTTTCTGGATAAACATGCATACTGCCTTATCTATCTAGCAATAGAACTATGCAGGCATTTTTAAAATTGTATTTATTAAAACGCAAATAAAATTGAGCACCTATGGATCTCAATGGTTTTAAATTAAAATAATTAAAATACTATTTTCTAAAACTGAATTAAGAATAAGCATCAGAAATATAAAAAATAGAAACATATTTGAATAAAATAATCTACACATAAA
Organism: Crotalus tigris; assembly: GCF_016545835.1. NCBI lineage: Eukaryota > Metazoa > Chordata > Lepidosauria > Squamata > Viperidae > Crotalus > Crotalus tigris. Next base: position 393,761 of record NW_024100135.1, on the reverse strand, counting down.
AAAATCTCCCCAAAGTAATCACGTTTTTACACAATTCATTTACATACAAGATGTGCTGAGAAATGATAACTAGGAACTGGGATCACTTAGATTTATGGCTATCTGAACCATTTTTTTTCCTTTTTTTAGATTTTAAAATCCCACCTTTATTATTTTTATGAACAGCTAAAGGTAGCAAACATACCCTTATTCTCCTATTTTCCTCACAATAATAACTTTATGAGGTGAGGTGAGTTGAGAGAGAGAATGACTGGCCCAAAGTTACCCAGCCACTTTTCATGCCTAAAACAGAACTAAAACTCAGCATCCTGGTTTTTCAATTTGTATCATACACAGAATCAGAAACTGACCATTGATAGCAACTGAACCACAAACTAGACAACCTCTTCTTAGCATAACCTAGGTGCAAATCCAATTACTCTTAGATCACAATGTCTCATCTAATATGATATCCATGTAAATGCTATGGGGGAGGAATGACAAAAGCAGCAGAAATAATAAGTTCCACCCCTTTTTGACAAGTGTTATGAAATATGGTAGGAGCAGAGCTCACTGTTTGATTCTGCTGCCCTTTATATACTATTGGATGTGTGTTTGTTGTAGCCTAGCCCAATACAGTATGTTTGAGATGTATTGGACCTCAACTTTCATTATTTTCCCCCCAGCGTGTGCCATGTTCTCATCAAATTCTCATCAAGAGCCAGTTTGGTTTAGTGGTTAAGGCAGCAGGCTAGAAACTGGGAGACTGAGTTCAAGTCTCATCTTAGTCAGGAAAACCTGCTGGATTACTTTGCGCCAGTTACTCTCAGCTCAATCCACCTCATAGGGCTGTTGTTGTGGGGAAAATACGAGGAGGAAGGTATGTTGGATATGTTTGCTACCTTGAGTTATTTGTAAAAATAATAAGGGCAGGATAAAAATAAATAAAATTGGAATGAAATATCAGATGAAATTCCACATGAGTAATCCCTGTACCATCAGATTTTTATGTCTAAGAAAGAAAAGGTTATAATTTGCAAATGACACCAAAACTTATGAAGAGTTAATGCTTCAGAAGAAAAGGAAAAGCACAAAATTGTCTTCATAGGTTAGATAAAATAGGATGAAAACAAATATGTACACTACGGAATGAGAAATTAAAAGCACTGGGAGTCCCCGGCCTGGAATCAATACTTATGAAAAAGATCTTGGAATGGTAGTTGACATATACCAGTAAATACAAATATGAATTTAAATTACGGTAGCTTTGTGATATGGCTGCAAAACCAAGCAATCCAATTTTAAGCTGTATGAACAGAGACAATGTAAATGAATGGGGGGGGGGAGTAAAGTTTGACTTTATTCTGCATTGATCAGAGCCCCTCACTGCATTCAGTTCTGGCACTATACCTTAATATGCTTTCCCAAAAAATGGAACAAGTTCAGAAAAGGGCAATGAGGATGAACAGAGGACTAGAATCTGCAATGGCGTGTGAAGGAACTCCATGTATTGGCCTTCTGAAGAGGAAGCTGAGAAGGGTCATCTTAGTGCTTTTCACATGCATAGGAGGTGACAAAGAAGATAAGTTAACTTGTAAGTTAAGTTAACTTGTAAGTTAAGTTGGCTTTAACTTACAAGTATTTCCATTTTACATTAACATGTTAAGACAAGTTAAAGCCTCCTTTCCCATCCCACTGCCCTCCAAATGAGTTGGGCTATTTACGACTGATCCTATTATTCTCAACAACCATGGTAGTTGGAATCCAAAACGGCTGAAGAACACTAGCTGGGGAAAAACTGACCTGCCAGATCGAAAGAAATGTCAAGGCAACACTCTCACAAATCCAGTATGGAATAAGCCATATCGAATAGGGAATATTTTCCTTCTATGTAAATGGTATATCGGCCTTTCCTTCCGCCACACGAAAATATTAATTGCGTGTATGTTACCGGGCAGCACCCTCATTTCTGCAGCCAAAGCCATCTCGGGGAATTTTCCTACGGTACCCCGGCTGCGCTCCGTTTTCGCTATTTGAAACAGCAGAAACCGAAGACCCGTTTGGAGCCCAGTTCGCCGCTTCCTGGTAACGTGCAGCAGTTGCCAAGAGGTACCCGCTTGAGAGGAGGGCGAGAAAGCTGTAACTGGCTAGGCGTTGGAAGGAGGCTGGGAAAACTGGCAGCGAGACCGAAGCGCCTGCGAGCCGGTGGCTGCTTCCTTTAGCGCCGCCAGGGGAGGGGCGCCTGAGGAGAGAAACGGAGTGCACGCTGGTATTCAGACTCCCGGGAGACAAAGAGGCTGGGAGCGCAGCGGGTGAGTTTTCTTCAGAGGTGCCTGCGCGGTGGCGATGCTGCTTGGCTAGTAAAGGACCCCGAAGAAAGTAGGTGTGTTGCGCGGTGCCGGCCTTTGGTGGATCCGAATATTTCTCCTTAACTGGAGAATGAAAGTGAAGTATGAAAAACACTGGCCTCAGAGGAAATAGTTTAATTCCCCTTGCGGGCAATTTGGTTTGGCTGTGTGTATGTCTGTGCCGCTTGTTTTCGTCTACATAGGAAAACACCGCTTTTGCTTTACTTATGGTTTCACGTCTTCAAACTTTTTATTTTACGATAAAAACTGGCTTATTCATTGTTTTAAAACCAGACTTTCCAGATCGGACATGGAGACTACTTTCTGTTTTTCTTTTTTCAGTGACTTGCTTTTAGCATATTTTGACATGAATTCTAACTTAAGTCTGAATTACCTTCCTTTAACGTATCGGGGGCTGCTTCCCTTTATCTGTTATCAGATGGTTAACTGCAGCCGTTTATGCTGCATAAACTGCAGAAAAACATTCAGCAGAGACATTTGCTTTATGAAGATTCCTGAAATTTTTGGTTGCCCCGAAAGTTTTAAAGTAAGGGAATAATATTGCAGCTATGAAATGCTCGTTAGGCTTTCCTTTGTTTAGAGAAACCAAATAAAAGGAAATCATTGCTACCTCTTCCATCAGACATTAGTCCATAATAATCACTAAAAGAGAGAGAAGCTATTACCCACAAAACATTTGTGCTGAAGAACTTAAGATTTAAACCAAATTAAAGTTTTACAAACACACTTAGATAGCTGCCCTAAACTATTGGTACTTAAATTCTCAAAGAATAAACATCAGTTTTGCAACAAACTATATTATTACTTGTTTGCATTGATATATATTTAATCTCCTGTACAGTTTTCAACATAACTTTGTTATAAATTATATAAACAAAGTTATAACTAGTAGACAGCACGAGTTTGTTAAAAGCAGATGATGCCAAACCAATCTTATTTCATTTTTTGATAAAGTGATTAAACTAGTAGACCAGTGAATTGCTGTGGACGTAGTATATTTAGATTTCAGTAAGGTATTTGATAAAGTAGACCACAACCTACTACTTGGTAAGCTACGGTAGAAAAAGATGGAATAGACAATATCACCATCAGATGGATCTGTAGCTGGCTGGCAAACTGTACTCAACAAGTGGTCTTCAATGGCACTACATCTTCATGGAGAGAAGTAAGCAGTGGGGTACCACAAGGTTCCGTCTTAGGCCTAGTACTCTTCAATATCTTCCTCAATGACTTAGATGAGGGAATTGAAGGGGAACTCATCAAAGTTGCAGATGACACCAAACTGGCAGGTGTAGCCAACACACTAGAAGACAAACTCAGGATCCAAAAAGATGTTGACAAACTTGAACAATGGGTCCTATCCAACAAAATGAATTTCAATTTGGAGAAAAGCAAAGTTTTACATTTAGGCAGGAAAAATCAAAGGTACAAGTACAGATTGGGCGAGACCTGGCTTAAAAACAGTAATTATGAGAGGGACCCTGGAGTCCTAGTGGATGATCACTTGACTATGAGCCAGCAGTGTGCAGCAGCAGCCAAAAAAGCTAATACAATCCTATGTTGTATAAACAGAGGTATAGAATCAAGATCACATGAACTATTAGTACCGTATATGCCGGTGTATTAGGCGACCCGGCATATAAGATGACCCCCGTCTTTATCGCCGAGCCGCATTCCTAGAACGTCGTCTTATACACCGGAAACTACCAGTATTTCCGGCGTATAAGACGACTCGGCGTATAAGATGACCCCCATCTTTGGCGCCGAGTTTAGCACTTCCGGAAGTCGTCTTATACACCGGCATATACGGTACCGTTTTATAAAACCCTAGTAAGACCACACTTGGAATACTGCAACCAATTTCGGTCACCATACTACAAAAAAGATGTTGAGACCTTGGAAAAAGTTCAGAGAAGAACAACTAAAACAATCAAAGGCCTGGAGACTAAAACATACAAAGAACTGCTGCAGGATTTGGGTTTAGCTAGTTTAAAGAAAAGAAGAAATCGGAGAGACATGATAGCAGTATTCCAGTATTTGAGGGGCTGCCACCAAGAAGAGGGGGTCACATTATTCACCAAAGCATCAGAGGGCAGGACAAGAAACTGATCAAAGAGAGAAGCAACCTGGAATTAAGGAGAAACTTCCTGACAGTGAGGACAATTAACCAGTGGAACAGCTTGCTGGAGATTTTTAAGATGAGGCTAGAGAATCACTTATCTGAGATGGTATAGGTCCTCCTGCTTGAGCAGGGGGCTGGACTAGAAGACCTCCAAGGTCCCTTCCAGCTCTATTCTATTCTAAGAATGTTATCCCATGCAGTCCCATAACAGACTCGGAAGAGATGTTTGGAAGCTTCCAGAACTAGAAATGTCTCCCTACATCTTTGCTTGGAAAATAGATTGATTTACAAAAAAGGTATTTAGCACTTAATATTACTATGTCAATGTATGGACTTCAACTATCAAAATTCAACTGGGATTTGAAGTCTACATATCTTAAAGCTGCTGAGGTTCAGAAACATTATACTAAATAATGGACAATATAACACACATCTTGCCAGAAGATTTGTAATGTATGAAAAGGTACATTGTTTGGCAAAGGGGAAAACATCTTTAAGAGCCAGGTATTAAATAAATAAAAATTCCAATAGACATGAAATGCAATATTGTAAAAAGTTCAAAACAAAGGACTAATAAAACAGTAAACTTAAGTCTAGAATCCCTAAAGAGTTTTAGCCAGTTTGGAGTAGTGGTTAGGGAAAGCAGAATACCATGAGTTTAAATCCTGCCTTAGTCATGAAAGCAGCTGGGTGACCATGGGCCAGCCATTCTTCCTCAGCCCAACCATCTCAGAGTTATGGGGAAAATAGGAAGAAATATTACTTATGTTTTCTGTCTTAAATTATTTATAAATAAAGGCAGAATACAAATGTAACAATAATAATTACACAACATTTTAGGGATGGGGTGGTTCATGTTCCCAACAATATGTGAAATCAGGATCTTTAGTAGTGGAATTATATGGTACTAAGGATAAAGGTATTATCAATAAAGGGTAGGTTATCATTTGTCAAACACATGGGAAAGTTGAATAGGAAAATCTGTTTATTATGACTATATAACTTAAGGAGGCAACAATATTTTCTTAGGAGGTTAATTAGAATGGAATTGGAGAAAGCTTAATGGGTGATGGAATAACTGAAGGGTCTGTGTAAAACCAGAAAAACTGATGTGCAAATATAATCTGAAATTGTTTCAGGTGGAAAGCCAGTTTGTTTGATTGAGCTCCAGTTCAGCCTGTTGATACTCTCAGATATTTTAATAAGGAACTGACAGTTGGAATATTTGTCCCATCACCTTTTATATTATTCCCTCAGCAGAAACCTCATTTGGGGATTAGTGTCAAAAATCTAAATGCTTTCTTGCTGGTTAACAATTTGTACTGATCCTATAGTTCTTAATACTAACTAATATTTCGTCTTGGCCACTGCTGCCAATTTGCTAAAGCAACTGTGGCATCTTGCAGGAACAGGTTGACTTCACCAAAGCAGGAGTAGTTTCTGCCTGAAGAAGCCTGCATATAAATAGTTGTGTTGTGTGTGCTAAATAAATGCAAGGCCATCTTTCATTAATTTTTTTCATAATCCAAGACATTCTTCTTCACTAATCAAGAAAACAAACTGGAGACTATTTCATCCTCTATATAATATTGTATGAGAACGTATTAGAACTCAAGGAAATTATTGCAGTTTGACGATGGTATTTTTAGAAATGCAAAAAATATTTTCAATTGGTTAGATTAATGGTCCACTTACCACAGCTTTATCACAATAGAAGCCAAGTGTGGATGCTTCAGATCTCTTTTTTAAGAAATAGTACATACAAGTACTCCTTGATATATGACCGTAATTGAGCCTGGAATTACAGTTGTAAATCATATTGGTTGTAAGTGGGTCATCATGTGACTGTACCTGATTTTATGACCTTCACTGCAACGGTTGTTAAACTAATGTGTCAGTTCTTAAGTGAACATTGTTTGCAATAGGCATTTTTTGCCAGAAACCAGAAGTAAATGCTAATTTCCTATTAAAAACATCAAAAATTCTGGTTATTTGATTGTTGGACACTGAAAACAGCTGTAAATACAGGCTGGTTGCTGAGCACCCAAAATGTGATCATATGACTATGGGGGAGGGGACATCAGAATTTCAAATCAGGGTCATAAGTACCCTGAGGGAAGTCTGTCATAACTTTGAACTATTGCTAAATGACTGGTTGTAAGTCAAGAACCACCTCTACAATACAGTCTGTTGCCCTCTAGTTCTGGGCCCCCCAATCTTTTGGGCACCAGAGGCCAGTTCCGTAGAAAGAAGTTTTTCCACGGACCAGAGAGGGCGTGATTTTGCATGCTGCCTGCATCTCGTGAATGGGGCTTTGTTTGTGTAGACTGGTTGCTGGCATGGACCATAAATTGGGGACTCCTGCTCTAGATGTTTAGATTTCAACTTCAGTTATCTCCCATTATTTGGACGACACTAGATTAAGGGCAATTTGTAAAATTTTGTACATTTGAGTTGCCTTGTGCATTTCTACACAGAGGTTCAATTATATAAGTAATCAGAAATCAAGCTCTATTTGAAGGAAACTATTTTAATTGTATCTAAATTTACACCTAGGAATCTGAACTTCAAAACTATGGAAAAACTTGAATACCTTTTAAAACATGGTGTCCAACCTTTGGCTTGCCTGGGCTGAATTGGGTGAAGAGGAATTGTCTTGGGCCACATATAATATATATAATATAATTAATATATATACACACATATTGTCTTTTAAAATACTAAAAATTCGAATCCTGAGCATTATGCTAACAAATAAAAGAAAAAATGAACACCAGGATATAATAAACCAGCCTGTTTAATATAAACAAGTCTGTGGTTAAGAAGAGTTACTGAGCTTTTGTCCGGCCAAAAAACTGCCTGAGTCATCAGAGTTAGAATAGCAGGAGATTGGGAAGGCAGCTCATATAGCCTCCTGCTTCTGCGCCCGGCTCCTTGAGCAGTCATCGACCCATTGATTGTGTTAATCCTTATCGCACCGAGTTGTTCTGCATCAGGCAAACTGTCTTTGTCTCCACTGGTTGTTTTTTTTTCTTTTATTTGTTATACACACATATATATATTGCTAAAAATCACATAATAATGTTAAAAGTTTACGATCTTGTGTGGCCGCATTACTAGCTATCCAGGGCTGCATGAGGGCCACAGTTTGCACATGCCTGTTTTAGAACCTGACTTGATTCTGCATGACTCTTACTTTGCTTTTCTTAGATCTTCGGGATTAAAAAAAAGCAGCCAGCAGCTGGAAACCTGGGCCCAAATGAAATAAGAGATAAATGATAGCCTGTGGTTTGGCCCTAAAACATTGAAAGAAGTGTGTCATAAGCATTTATGTGGTAGAAATGCTTATTCAGGCATTTTTAATATGCCTTCTAGCATTAGTACAACTGTTGTACTGCCAAGAATACTTTTGAGTCAACCTTTTTTCTCTATCAGATGAAAATCTGCTTGGATGAGCTTTGAGGATTTTGGGGGCTATGGACTGATACAGTTTTCCATTTTTTCATTCATGTTTTTCTTGGTTATATTTCTGGAAAGAAATAGTTACATTACAAATTAAAAGAAATTGATACTTCAATCCTAAAAGGCTTTGGAGTAGAAGACACTTCAGTTTTTTTAAAAAAAAGAATTGATCTACTAATGATCTCTTTTATTACAATGTAATTTATGCACTGCTATATTTGGACTGAACCAGTTGCCCCAAACATCTAAAACAGTGGTTCTCAACCTTTTTAATGCGTGACCCCAACCGGTCGTAAGTCGAGGACTACCCAACCGGTCGTAAATCGAGGACTATCCAACCGGTCGTAAGTTGAGGACTTTCTCTGCCCGGGAGCGCCGCGCATGCGCGGTGCCACCCCCTGCACCGGCTGAGGTGTAGCTGGCAAGCGGCAGAGACGGCGCAGGCCGACCACCGGCTGGGCCACCAGCTGGCCCAGTCCAAGGGAGGTAAGGCACCTGCCGGACCCCACGTGCGCCAGCAACCCTCCCTGCGCCCGCCGGCCTCCCACCTCCCACCCCTGGCCCTCTTTTACTTACATTTTTAGTAGTTGCTCAGCAGGGAGGGGTGGAAACTTCCAGACAGCTCGCCTTCGCTGCAAACAACTTGCAGCACCGTTTGCAGAATGGGACTTTTGGCGGGTTCAGCAGGGCAGAGACAGCCTGGACAATTCCTATTGGCTTTTGAAAGCCAATAGAATTAGACTCTATTCAAGAGAGTCTATTCTATTGGTTTTCAAAAGCCAATAGAATAAAAGGGAGTAGCACAGCTAAGGAAAAGGGGAAAAAAATGGCGGACTGTGTTGTTTGGCGACCCCCCGTGAAATGGTCATTCAACCCCAAATGGGGTCCTGACCCACAGGTTGAGAACCACTGGTCTAAAATAACATAAAATCTCAAAGATCAGCAAACTGATCATATGTGGGAGTTACTCATGACAGCCATAATAAGAGACCAGCTCTCATTATTTCAGTTAGAATAATGTTAAATTCTTTTGTATTGATTCTCCTATATTTGCTTCCCCATCCAATCTTTTATTTTCCTTTGGTATATCAAAAGATTGCAAGACTGAGTTTTCTTTTAATAAGTCAACCTAGTCTGAGTTTTGACACAGTTGGATTTTGTAATTCACATTAGTTCAGCCATTTATTTATTTATTGGGGGAGGCAGCCTTGTACATTTATATATTCCTCCATTAAGTACAATGCCTAACTAAATAATCCTTAATACAAGATTACTCAGGAGGGGCTTCTGGGAAGGGGCCACTGGATCAACGTCCCTTGTTGCGGGGAGAGTTTTAACGTTGATAAACTTTAAGCAATTGTTAAAATCTTCTGTCTTCACTGTTTCTGTCTGGTTAATGTTCAAGTTGAATATTGTGAATATATTTTCTGGGTTTTATTTACAATATATATCCCACTATAATCTGAATTAATTCTAAGCTGTGAACTGGAGAATATTTTTATCTGTTGTGTCATTTAAATTTCACTATTTACATTAATTTTAATCTTTTATTCACAGCTTCAAAAGATTTTAAGATATGGTGACAGAGAAAGTGAAGGAGGATCCCATTGACTGAATTTGCACATTATCTTTCCCCCAAACTCACCTTTATAGATTAATATGATGTATTAGCCCATCCACTAGATAAAAAGGATTACCCTAAATCAATGATGGCAAACCTTTTAGAGACCGAGTGCCCAAACTGCAACCCAAAATCCACTTATGCATCGTTGAGAGCCGGGTGGGTGTGGTCCATTGGGTAGGTGTGGCCCATTGGGTGGGCATGGCCCATTGGGTGGGCGTGGCTGTGGTGGTAACAGCAGACTGGGTGGGACTAAAAAGTTCAATCAATTCCAACTTTGCAAGATCTTTTTTTTCCTGCAAGAAGTTGAAATTGACTGATTGAACCTTTTTTTTTTTTTCACATGGCGGCGGAAGCCTAAAGCGAAAAGGTTTTATAAAACCCAGCTGAAGGCCTAGTACTGGGGCGAGGGCACGCGTGCCATAGGTTTGCCACCACTGCCCTAAATTATTTCTGTAACGTGCAGCAGTGGAACTCAATAAAGTTGTTTTAATGCTGGAAGATTGCTAGAGGCGGATCAGGAGAAGGAAAATAGCTGAGTGGCAAAGTGCAAGTTTATGTGCAAAAGCTTCCATGCTGGCACCCAGGATTTGTATGAAGCCATAATAAAGTGCCGTCAGTCCTTGTAGATACAATACTTAGTTGGATCAACCAATGATCTTGGTGTAAGACAATTCCTTACGTTTATATTAATTTCATTAGTGTTTGAGCACGTTCATGGAGTTTATTCAGGTCCAGATCAACTTGCTGAAAATGTTTCGTCTATTTAATTTGTTTTTAAAATCATTTGTTGAGAAATTGCAAGAGGCTAAGTAGTGAGTAGATATCGAACAGAGAGCGATGAATGGTCTGTCTTAGGTTGAGTGAATTCATGAGGCTGAACTCAGTTCTGAGCAAGCAATTTTCCAGGCTAAGGTCATAACACTTGTGCAACACTTGTTAGGGATTGATCTCTGGCTTCAGGGGAATACCGCTATCTGTAACTGAAGACAGAAACTCAGTGAAATGTCTAATTTTGCAAGAGAAATGAAAAATAGAATTCTGTTTGAGTTCTTGGTGTCTCTAGGAGGTTTTGACCCATCATATTTGTAGATCATAAGGTTTGGAAAGTTGTTCTAAAGAATAAGAAAAAAGCATGAGAAACCTCTTTAAGTTGTTAGTTTTAAAATATTTAATTGGAGTTTCATAATATTACAGAAGGTGCATATTGACTGATTTTATTTGTAGACTGTTACATTGTACATATATTTCAATTATAATGTTTAAGATCAAGAAATAACCCATCCTAAAATGCTGGTTCATTCCTCCTAGATTGTGTGCTATATACTATGGGATGGGTGAGGAAGAGAACAGATATACCTCTCAGCTCAAGGATGTGTATGACAGCTGTGATGCTACAGGCACTGGGTATTTGGACAAGGAGGAGCTGACTGAGCTGTGCCACAAACTGCATCTGGAAAGAGAGCTCCCCTTACTTCTGGAAACACTTTTGGGGAATAATCAGTTTACCCGAGTAAGTAACTGCAAGGCTTCTGCACCTGAATATTACATTCTTGAGTTCCCAACACAGCATCTTTTTGGCATTTAGGTTAAAGCTGTATCTCTTTTCTCTCTTCTCCTTCCCATTCACCTTTTAAAATCTAGTTCTTGGTATTTTTTATCCCATCAGATTCTCCCGAACACAAGCACTTAGGCATGCTGGCGGTATTACTGGAGCTTCAGAACTGTATGAAAAGCCGCAGGGTTGGGACTTGGCTAATCTCCAGGGGGATGATATTCCAAAGAATGGGCACCACAATAGAAAAGGCTTTCTTTCTGCAAGTGACTTGCAGCAGAGTGTCTTGGTTCAAGAAATGGACACAGTTGGTATACAATATGAAACTCTGCAGAAGCCCTCCTGGCTACGGCTATCATCTGTTTTTCAAATATAAGCCCTGAATTCAGAAGGACTGCCAGATTGTGCACAGGTTCTGTTCAGAGAAGTATAATCATGTTCAGAACCAACAGTGGAAAATCCCTTGAACCTGGAGGGTCTAAAATCCAGAGCCACTGAGTCCCCATCTAGACTCCCATAGTCTCCAGACACCAGGACACAGCTTAGTTTGAGTAGAGTGGAGATATAAAACTGGGTAATATGTGCATACTGGTGTTACCTCACTTGGTGCCATCAATGATCTTGCCCCATGACTTCATATAACTATTAAAGTAACAAGAGAGAGTAACAAGCCTCGCAGAGTCCCAGAAAACGGGACTATGGGGTTATAGTTCTAGATTTCTCTCCCATCAACATAACTGAAGCTGGTCCCAGAAGCTGAGCATGTTGGTTAACCCAGTTGCAGTCTAAGTGGTAATCAAAATAGTTTTATTACCAAGTGGTAATAAAAATGGTATGTTTATTGTATTGGCTGAGCCAATTCCAGTGTACTGTATAATTTTTACAAGTGGTGTTTGCTTTGAGACAGTACTCAAAGATAAGGTTTGGAGTTCTGGGATTAAATATTATTTTCTCACCTTCTGGAATCAAGGAGAAGAGCTCAGATGTTTCTAATTCAACTTAATGGCATGTTATGTTATGACGTTAAGTTATTCAAGTTAAATAGCCACCCAGCTGTCTGTCACTTATATAGTAATGACAGTGCAATGCTATCTAGAATTAGAAGCTGCTAATTCCTTTTTCTTCATCACAAGAAGTGAGGAAAGTAAGTACTTGATCTTGAAAGTTGCCATAGTTTGCACTGTGAACCATAATTCAGATGGGAGTATTGTCTGCAGGCAGCAGATATATTCTATTTTTTTCACTTTGGAAACAGTAATGTCAGCCAATTTCTTCTGATGCAGAACATAGGTTCTATTCTTTAGGACTTTAGGTGGGCTTGTACTATCCAGACTAATATATTGTGCATAGTAATGTATAATATTCCTCATTGTTTCCCACCATAGAGCTATAAATAATTGCCTTTTTTCTGTCCTTCTAATTTGTGGTCTGGCCAATTGTTCTCTTGAATTGACTGAGATAATTATCCCCATACATAGGTGTTATTGAAAGACTGCTGCAAGTAAAAGTAAACTTAATATTTCTATTATGGAAATGGTGCTCCCCAAAGTCTGACTTTACCTTCTTCTTTTTCTTGCTACAAAGAATAAGCAAAATAGATCTGATAGATGATGATGCCCTGGTTTCCCCTTACCCAATGGAATAAAAAATATATTAAGAAATAGGTAGTAATGTATTTTCAAGCAACCTTCAAAAATGGATTTTTTTAATAAAAAATATTAGTAATTGTGTAGCAATAAATATGCAGTGTGGCTGTACTGTTTCCATGGGAAGTCTCGGCATTTCCACATGATGCGATATGATCCCTTAAACTATATAGTACAACTAAACTGATTTATGAGAACCACTCTTCTTGAAATATTGGTAACTGAAAGAGAAGCGAGCTAAGCTGTGGGGAAAAAAGCACCTGCAGCAAACTGCCATGCTTTCCCCCCCACAAACCTCATAACCTTTTGATACCCTTTGTCCCAATGAAGCAGCCAAAAGGTCATCCCCTTTTGAATTAATATCTCACCTACCTAAATAAATAATATGCTTAAGTTCCCTCTTATCTCTTCCTTATAATAAATCAGATGTGATGTTGATCTTGAGAAAGTTATTTACCCAGTGTTAGTATACTAGATGATGCAGCAAATCCTGCATATGGCAGAATTAGAAGGGCAGAGATGTTACAGCCATCATTCCTCTATATCAGAAAGCTGGAAAGAAAATTTAAGACAACTACCCCTACTCAAGCAGGGTCTAACTATATCACTGCCTAGTATGTTTATATCAGTCAGTTCTTATGAGGTCTCATGAAGCCGCAGGAAACTATGCTCAGCTTTTCTTTCTCTCTCTGATCTCTGTAATGTGGTTACATACATTGGATTTCATGCAAAATCAGCAATATTTGAATTCCTGGGATTACTACAAGCTACACTTGTGTTCCTCTTGTAAAAGCTGGTGTAAGTAGTAAACATTGACACCCCTGCTCTATTGGATTAAAAAAAATGACCTAAGGAGTAGACAGGCTTCAAGATGCCTTATATCCCTAAAGGGATTGGTATTTTTTTTCCATATGCTCTGGCCCAGCTTCCTTTGTCTGGTTCAATGACATTTTTCCTTTTGTTCCCTTAACTTGTTTTTTTCTTATCTTCCTCCCTGAAGAGATGTTCTAGACAGGATTCCTGGCTTTTTGACCTCTCTGTTTAAGTGCCTCCTTCATCTTTAGGTTATGGCAACTTCAACCTAGTCTCACAGCAGTGAGAACAATTTTTTTTTTATTCTGCTCAAGACAATTGAACAATGTTTTTCTTCCTATGTCTTACTAGGTTAATTTTGAAGAATTTAAGGAAGGTTTTGTGACCATATTGTCTTCAACTATCAATCTTGGCCTTTCAGATGATGAGAGCAGCTATCTGGAACCAGGTGAATGAATAATGAAATGCATGAAAAGAGGCTAGTTTTGAATTATAGGGTCCTTGGTGCTCTCTAAGCTTGGTGGTTTTCTTGCAGACTTGTCATTACCAAACTAGGTAAATTCTTCACTGCTAGGCTAGTCACCTAATTTGGTAATGAAACGTCTGCAACAAAACCACCAAGCTCAGAGAGCACCAAGCACCCCACAGTTTAACTCTGAGCTACAAATATTCTCTTCTATCTTGTTTTGGATTTTCTGCTTTAAGATTGACTGTGATATAGCTTAGCCACCAATTGAAGTATCTTATTATGATTTGCTGCCTGATGGATTACTAATGAAACAGTTACCATAGATTGCTTACTGAGGCTGTCTGTATTAACTGATTTCTGAAAATGATAAAAAGTAAGCTTCTGTGCACTTAAATCAATTGTCTTTCTATAATGAAATTCCCAGAGATAAAAACAGAATAGTTATTTTGGAGATATATATTTCTCAAGATCATGAACAAATGTTTAAATGGTTTCCTCTATGTCCTTTCATATCTGTCAGTTAATATAAAGTTTATGTGTGTAAATGGGCTACTATCAAGAGGATTGTCTAATTAATTTTATATTCTACCTTTTCTTTGGGATGTCAGGGCAACTTGCCTGGGTCTCCCCTTGTTTTATCTCACAATATTCCTGTCAGGTAGATCACACTGAGAATGAAAGATTCGTACATAATGATCACATAATGAGATCCATGGTTGAATAGAGATCTGAACCTGGGTCTCCGCAGTCATATTTCAACAGTTGTATTTACTGATTTCGACATTTACTTATTTTCTATGTCTTCTACTGTTTTAGTATAACAGATAAAAAAGTAAACTTACAAGTTGCACCTGAAAGAAAAAGGAAGTATAATTTGAGACGGCAGTTGGGTGCTGCTGTAAGGCATGAAATCCTTGGAACAGCAGCTGGGAATGAGTTATACCAATAGTGGAAAAAGTGAAGGATTATTGGGGCAGTGGTGTTAGAATTGACAAAAAGAAAGAAAAAGTGTTGGATCAGATCCAAATGCCTACTTACCCATCATTCTGTTCTACCTTGGTGAATTAGATGGCTTTAGAAAGTTTCCTGAGAGAATAAGCTTTAGGTTCTTATATGTGCTGTGTGACATCATCTCAATTGTGCTCACCAACTCTGGGCATAGTCCATGATGAATGTTTTGAGTGAAAACTTTTATTACTATTCAACAGCACATAGGACTCACATATAAGTAGCTTACAATCAATATAATGGCCCTCAATAGCTCAAGATTTTGAACTCAGAGTTTGTTGGTTATGTTTTTAAGAGCTTTATTTGGGATCAAAAAGAAGGTGGAGAAAAGGGGACCTATCCCTATTACTGTTTGTATTAGAACTGAAAATATTTCCAATTCAGTTATTCCAGATGGAACTAAGCCCAAGTACATCACTGAGGCCAAAGGGTATGGCTG
The DNA here is from genome assembly GCF_016545835.1 of Crotalus tigris. NCBI lineage: Eukaryota > Metazoa > Chordata > Lepidosauria > Squamata > Viperidae > Crotalus > Crotalus tigris. Next base: position 378,278 of record NW_024100135.1, on the reverse strand, counting down.
CCGGACAAAGCCAGAACTTGAAAGTGCTATATTGGAAACCCCCAAATATTTACAAGAGGAGCAGAGAAATACAAATGTAAAAAGTCAGTTGAGACGTTCAACTTCTTTGGAGAGTGTGGAGGTATTTAAAGAGCTATTTGAAATAGATGTGTTACATTTTACTACCTCTCATGTGTTGTGTTGTAATTGTTTCTTTTGTTACATTTGTGATGCCTTGGACTTGATAAGTCTCTGGAATTCTTCAGTATTCTGATTTCTTCCAGATGCTCAGGAAATGCCCCAAGTCTGGCTGATATTCAACAAAGGCATTGATGTTTCCTAATTTGACAGCCTCTGCAAAAATGAGTTATACAGATCTTGTTTAGTGATTGCTCTGTTAGCAACCATTTGGTGGTATATAATAGTGCTGAAAAAGAAAATTTACAATTAGTCCTTGCATTTAATGACCATCACAGGATCTCACACTGTCTCAAGGAAGGTCACATCTCCAACACATTGTCATTTGCCCTATATTGTATATCATGTTAGGCCATTGGAAGAAGTCAGATGCCAATGGGAAGCAGAGTTAATTTGAAGTTGTATTGTATTCACCCTTGCTTTTTCTTCTGTTGTTTTTCTATCCTTCATTTTGGCTATTAGACTGAATCTATAGAACATTAAATTCTGTTATCTTTTTTTAGAGTCTCAAATCAGATGAAGAGGCTGAAAACTCAAAAGAAGAGCAGCAGCAGATCTTTGAAGGCCAAGGTGGGGCTCAGCAAAAGAATATGTAGTAAACACTGAAACCTGTTTTTTATTGTTTATTTTCTGGAATTTCCACTTTTGCCATGTGATTCAGTAGATGAGCTCAAGATAAAGTTCTAATTAAAAGGCAGAGTATACTCCTTGCAGATGAAGTTTCTCTGATTCAAATTCTGCTCTCCAACTCTTGCCAGAGTGAATAGGAATGGATAAGGTAAACTTATGGACTGAATCCATGGAAGGCAATCCAAGCATAGTAATAAATCTATTTATCTAGCTTAGTTATGTGGGAATCTCCACATTGGCCATGTGGAAGCCTTCTTTCTTATCTTAGAGCCTCTGATCTTCCCATTTTCTGCCTATCTGAATTCATATTCTTAGAGAGAAAAAAATCTCAGACAGAAATTAGCTCCTCTTTTCTGAACCATTTTCTTACATATTGCCATGGGTGCTATAGCAAGGGTTTAAAATTGCTTCCCTTATGAGTGGGGACCATTTTAAAGTCTCACTGTGTAGAATGTGTGTAGGAAGGTCCAAAATCACACATCTGCAGGGATGTTGTCTCACTCACTTTGGACACTGGTCCCACCCATTGTAGGCTGGTTCTCGGGCTGAAGTAGATTCCCTATTGCCAAGCTTGGCACTCATTAGTCCATTTTCCTCTGGGCTCTGTGAAAAGATAATAGGATCTGTGTTTAACATGTAGCTTGGAAAGCTGGGTTATTAAAGCTAGTAATGGACAAATCAGTATACATTTGAATTGCATTTGTGGTATTCTGAACTGTTGGGTTTTCTAATGAATTAGCATATAAAAAGGGTATCTACAATCACTATCTTCCACATTTTTCTGTAATACAGTAGTTTTGAGTGTGGTTTTATTTAGTGTACATAATTATTTCACATAAAATCCCTGAGAAAGTCTATTCTTACTTTGCATTTTTTGATGTTCACTTTCATAGCTGCTTTAGTGTCCTCTGTTTTTCTGATGTGGTTTTATGTAATACAAAATATGGTGCTGAACTGCTCCAGAAAAGGCAAAATACTGGGCAGCCAGCTTCCATTCACCTTCATCCACCTGCATCTCTACAAGGATGGGCAAAGCCAACCGCTTAACAGCCATCCAGCATTCATTTAACTTTTTAAAAAAAGCATTAGGGAAATGTTTGTAATAAAGAAAGCTTACCATAGATTCTGGTTTACCATGTCTTGCAGATCTTGGTAGATTTCTTTTACATCCATATTTAGAATTAAATAAAGGCAGGAAAAGAGTGGAGATAAAATAATGTGTTTCTGATATTTTTGAGTATTACTGAAAAAATAAAATATTGCAACTGAAATATGTATAATTAATAATTATATATTTAACTAATATCTTTGTTGCATAATATAAAAAGATAAAATATTTTCCATGGATAATAGAAATTCCAAATTAAGAGTTTAGAGAAAAAATCAAGATGGAATATAAATTTAATTTGATTTTCAGTTGAGGACTTATATAATCTTTGATAAGAACAAGAGAGTAATTAGAAGCACAGCTCTTGCTAATGTAAAAGTAATCTTTTGTAGGTCAGTTGTGTACCTGGGATGATAACCTCATTGACAATCCTAGAGAAGTGTCCACCTTGTGTTTGAACACAACTGAGAATCAGATTAGGGTTACTTGTGAAGATCTTGGCATTGGAAATAATGGCTATCTCAACAAACAAGAGCTATATGCTGTTTGTAAGAACATTGGACTCAAGGAGATGGAAAAAGAGGTAGGCTAAACTTTTGGAGATTCTCATCTTGATGACTGAATGTGAAAATGGTGGCTACATATGGAATATAAAGATAGTCCTCTATTTACAACAGTTCGTTTAGTGACTGTTCAAAATTACGATGACACTAAAAAAAGTGACTTATGACCATTTTCACACTTATGACCGTTGCAGCATCCGCATGGTCATATAATCAAAATTCAGATGCTTAGCAACCGGTTCATATTTATGACAGTTGCTGTGTTCTGGTGTCATGTGATCAACTTTTGCGACCTTCTGACAAGCAAGATCAATGAGGAAGGCAGATTCACTTAACAACTGTGTTAGTAATTTAACAACTGCAATGATTCACTTAACAACTGGGGCAAGAAAAGTTGTTAAAATGTGGCAAAACTCACTTAACAAATGTCTCACGTAGCAAAATAAATTTTGGGTTCAATTGTGCTTGTAAGTTGAGGACTACCTGTTACAGCATTTTGGCAGTGCCTCAAGTGTACGAAGTATTCCCTGTGCACTGCTTTAGCAATTGTAATTGTTGCCTCCAAATAGTATATGAGTATTTTAAATAAATCTGAAGAGGCTTTATACATGCTATATGCTACATTTATATCTTGCCTGTTGCAAGCTGCTATTTCCTTCCTGTATTTTATTCTCATAGTTCTCTTCTACAGTAGGAAAGGCTAGAAAGAAGAGCAACGGTTTATGATCATTCAGTAAATTTCATGATATGGGGATTGGAATCTAGATTGACTCGGAGTGGGAAATTGATTCAGGCCCTTGGTCTGGATTGTCCCTATTTCAGAAAGCTAGTTGAGATCAGGGAATGTGGCTTTGGAGGAAGATGGCCTTTCCCTCTGAAGGTCTTACCCCCTAGTCCTTCTGGCATGGAGGAAAGAATACATGACCTCTTTCTTTAGTTGAGGGAAGACAATGTCTTTCTCTGTGAATGAAGAAAACAAGAACTTTTCTCATTTTTATTCTATACAGAGAAAGGTGAGATTTTCAATCTAGTACACCAGTGCTGGAAATCTTTTGTGATAAGAGCCCACTGCTAAACTGTTACAGCATGTGATGGTTAAATGTTTAACCTTGATTGAAGACTTTGTTAGATTTTATCCGGATTATGAGAACCAGAGCCTGCTTGTTGAATTAACTAAGCCTTTTAGAATACTAATTTATGTTCTGTGAAAATCTGCTCTATTCCACAATTAATTCATTTAACTTAAATGAATGATTCTGATAACAATACATTAAAAACCTTATGTTTTCTATAGGAACTTGAAGAATTATTTTACAAGTTGGATAGTGATGGAGATGGCAGAGTAAGCTTAAAGGAATTCCAGCATGGCTTATTTAGCCATATCTACATTCCTTGTCCTTTTTCTTCCACACCACTTAAATCAAAAAGGCAAAGATCACACCCTAATCAGGTAATTATTCTAAATAATATTTTCTTTGTAAAATTCTTGGTTCCAAAGGGAAAATGTTTGAATGTTCAAATGGCTTCCAGGTACTGCATTTTCATACAGACTGGTGTTAATGATTTTTATGACGGGCTGCTATCTAGCAGAAAACCTATTTTTTCCATTGGTTGGAATCGTAAACAGTGCTATTAAAGTATTTTAAATAGAGCTCTGTGTAATAAGCGGTAGTAGCATGGTTCATATGTAGCAGTAGATTATAATGGGTGAATTTGCATATCTTGCTAAGCTAAAATCAAGACAAATAATGACCTAGAACTGTATTTCACAATGTTGGCATATTTTTTCATACTTTCAGAAGTGTATACCTAGAGTAGGACAGGGCTTGAAATGTTATTGCTAATAGAAGCATATATAAAAATAAGGATCAACCTGGAGAAAGGAAAAGTAGTATAAATTATACAGCATGACAGAATCATAGAAGATTTTGTGTTGGGTGCGATCCAATGTGTGGCTCGGGCCCAACAGCCTGCAGGGGAAGTTTTGGCCAATATGATGAAATTATTGGACTTTCTCTTAATTTATTTTATCTGTTAGATGCAGTGGATGCTCTGTATGTCATTAAATGTATTATGGCTTATTAATTGATCTTCTCTACTTTGTCAGTCTCATTAGCCCTTTGCCCAAGTGTGTGGTTGAATATATCCCACTAGTGCAGGAAATCTTAAACACCTAAATCTATACATCCAGATTATGTGTTCTGCTTAAGAAAAACCGGATTTCCAAAGCTGATTTAAAAGAAAAAAAAATTCCAAACCAAACCCACACAGGATAACAGTATTTACTGCATCTGAGTGGGTTTCTACAAATTAAATTTTGTAATAAAAGTTCTCTCAAATTAGGCTTGGCTCCTATTGATATTTTCTGCAACGTTCTTGGCAGTAATACAGAATCGCCATTAGTTTCCTTTAATGTGTTTTTTCCCCAAGTTCCTAATCTAGCCAATAAACCTGGAATTCACTGGTTATCTCTCATAAAGCACATAACAGGCACAGCCTTGCTAAGTTCCCCATTCTGGACAAATTCAGCCAGATGTTGTAGCTAAATAATGAGTTTAGGATTTTCTGATGTACCTACATGTTGTTTTTAAATTCTTTCCTAAATGTTTATTCCCCATTCATTTAAACTGATTCACTTACTTTTCCTCTCTCCACCGCTGTTTTATTCCTCCATCATGAAGATTTTGAAAGACAATGGACAACAAACCGCAACTCCATCTTTTTTATCTAACACAGCGGCTTTGAATCTTTTCTCCAGCATTAACGATGGCAGTGGTTTTGCAAGTGTGGAGCAAGTTGTCTCCATCTGGGCCTGGGAAGGGGTTGAAAACTGCAAAGAGATTTTAAAGGTATCTGTGTACCTGTTCTTTGGTGATTTTCCTGGGAATTCTTAGCATGATGTTTTTCATAATAAGGGATTTATATTGATAAGAAAAATGGGTGGAAATATGATTGGGACTGAGTGTATCTGCCATTGACCAGACATGGAAAGAAAGGAAGGGTAAGCCTAACTCAGTCTGATTGATGAATTTGCGAAGGTCTCTTGACTTTCCTTGTGGGGAGCAGGCCGGGAAGATCACAAACAATCTTCTCATGACTGCAGGACACTGCAACCATTATACATTCAAGCCAGTTCCCAGATCACAATCATGTGATCACAGTAGTGCTAGGATAGCCAGAACTTGAGAACTGGTCATAAATATCACTTGTTCAGCAATGTTGTAATTTGGAGCGGTCATTGAACTAATGGTAATTAACTGAGGACTACCTGAATATGAATTAAGATAGAATCTTATGCAAGGTTAAACTAGTATGGAAGTCATTTAATTTTGGTACCTCCAGAAATTCGTGGAATACAGGTAGTCCTTGACTTATGACCACAATTGAACCCAAAGTTTCTGTTGCTAAGTGAGAGTTGTTAAGTGAATTTTGTCCCATTTTACAACCTTTCTTGCCACAGTTGTTAAATGAATAACTGTTAGTAACATGGTGGTTAAGTGAATCTGGTTTCCCCATTGACTTTGCTTGACAGAATGTTGCAAAAGGGGATCACATGACCCCAGGACTCTGCAACCATCATAAAAATGAGTCAGTTGCCAAGCACCTGAGTTTTAATCATGTGACCATCAGGATGCTGCGGCGGTTGAGAGTGTGAAAAATGGTCATAAGCACTTTTTGCAGAGCCGTTGTAATTTCAAATGGTCACTAAATGAATTGTTGTAAGTTGAGGACTACCTCTAATCCCTTTCTTACTTTCTCTGCTCATGTTCATACAAGCTCATTTGTTTAACTCATTTGCCATCAATTTCCTATCATAATCATTATGTCTTTAATAGTTTTATCTCAAATATAATAGTTTTATGTCAAATCTGCAAAGTTTTTTTTTCTGACAACACAGCTTTAACAGTTTGCACTTCTTACTGTCCTTTAGTCTTGTTTAATATCTTTCCTGGTCTTAAACAGTTCATCCATTCTTCCTTGAATCTTTAATCCAATTCCTTAAATAGTCCAATGACTATTACCCTTTAATATTTATTTAATGCCAACATTCTAATGCTATATTAATAATAATTTAAGGGATTGCTGACTCTTAGGATTTAGTTACTCTTGATTTTTCAGACTTTGTCTTTTTATAGAGTCTTGATTTTAATGTGGAGGAACGAGTGAACCTTCTAGAGCTCTCTATGATCCTTGATGATGAATTAATTGCTTCCAAGAATGGACTTCAGCAGGCAGCTGTTGCCTCTTATAAGCATGAACTTCATCATCTACAGTAAGTAGTTTTTGTTTTGGCTTTTGAGAATAATGGTGTTAGTATGTGTGTAGAAATTTCAGAATCATCATTGTAGACTGCCTATTTTTTAATTGTTGTTTGCATCAAGACCACATCTGTATGTACAAATGCACAGTGCTGTTACGTGAGATAGCTGTTCAGCTAAGTAGTTTCACATGTCACCAGAGATTATATTGTATATGTTAGATTTATACTTATGTCTGCAGAGTTATGATATCTTAACAGAATCAGCACAAATGGAATTTGGAGAAGTTGTAAATAGCACATTTTCTTTCTTTTTAGAACACAAGTGGAACGGATTTTCAGTGAGAGAAATAAAGCAAGAGCTGATCTGGAAAAGACTAAAAAGAGGAATTGGCAGCTTTTTAAGGAGGTAGATGATAATCATAGTGCTCTGGAGCATCACAATGAGAGTAAACTCAGGTGATTATTGTCAAAGGAAAAGTAGTTATTATACAGTTATACAAATAAAAATACTAAGGGTTCTTATTATAGACAGTCAGATAAAAATGATGATTCTATAATTATCCAAAGAGTTGGTTTGCTGTATTTCTATCAAGGCAGTCTTTCTTTCATACCTATCCCCTTTCTAAGTAGTATGTATGGTGTCTTAATTATTTTCTCCACATTCTAATATTCATTATCATTGTTATTTAATTTGAATTATATTTTATTCCTGTTTAAATTATTTCATAAGGTATTATTTGTACAATATGACAAAGTATAAATATATATGCATAAATATTTTATAAGATATCTAATTCTTATGGGAAAAGAAATGACAAAATGGCAAAATAAATTAATTATCAATAGAATTTGATCTAATCATCCTAAAATCCAAGTTCTTGTTTGAATAATTTTAAAAAGTATTATCATTTTTTTAAAAAAGCCTTGATCTGATTTCTATAGACATTTCTTCATTTGAACTGTTTCTAACCTATGATGGCAAATGGAGGATAGGTTATGACTGATAAATAAAAATATTAAAATAATTTCTTTTATTTCAAAGTGTGAGATATATATATTGCAAAATGTGTTTCAGTTTAATACTTAAATCTGAGATCATAAATGGGCTTGCTATTCTCAGCTGTGATGTTCCTGTATTACAGAGCTCTTGAGCAAGATTTCAAAGGAAAGCTAATGACGATAAAGTCTGAAGTCAAGATGGAACAGGAATTGCTCATGCAACAAATGAACCATCAGAGAACCAGGTTAGAAGCAGATTTCAGGTACCTTCAAGAGGAGGACTGTATCCTAAGAAAGAAACTGACTTTGATGATCAAGGTAGGGGGTTGGGCTGTTGTCTTATGCTCAGAACGGCTAAGCCATAGTACTAAGACTGAAGATTCTTGACCACAAGTAAAATATCACATTGAAGAAGGTTGAATTCCAAGGCTCAGAAATTAAGCTTGACTCTATGTCCATTTTCTTTCAAGATGTACAATTAGGCCCACTGTTAATGGTAAGGAAAAAAAAAGATATAAGAGTAAACTATACTTCTTTCCCTATACAAGGCAAATCTTACCAGCTTAAACTTCTGAAGTTTCACCAGCCAGTTATAGGTTCACAGCCATGAGACAAATGTTGATCTGTTTTTTTTTTTTTTTTTTTGATTGACTGAAAGCTGGGCTTGTTCAGGAATGGAATTCTACATCCATTAAGGCTGCAGAATTGCAGCATATGCACAGTGTAGATGTGGCGGGGAAAAAACCAACCCCCCCAACTCATTTACTCAGTTCTTCATTGTACAGGCTCTCTAATTGTGCAAAAGTACATATAGTCTGCACTTAACCATTCAAAGTTACAACAGACTAAAAAAAAGTTACTTACGATCTATCCTCAAAGTTAAGGCTGCCATACCACCCACAAGTCACCTGAATGCATTTTGGATGCTTGGCAGTTGTCTCACATTTATTACTAATTAGTATCCATGGTCATGTGACTATGATTTCTAGCAGAAAACATAAAAAACATTGAATATGCTTGGATTTGCTTAACAACCATGTGGTTCAACAACAAAGCAGTGACTTGTTTTACAATTGTAAAAATGGTCATAAAGTCAAGTCAGGTTATATGGTGACCCATTGAACAACCACAACAACTTAATGATTCTGGGCCAAATTGTGATTGTTAAGCAAGGACTACCTGTAGCAGATCAAATACGGAGATGTTAGCTTGCTTTTCCTTCGTTCCAGTTCAGGTATGGTAGATCATTGTTGCACAGAAGAGCATTCAAACATGCAACACTTTTTCTGCTTTGTAAACTGGTATGGTGAGTAGCCCACCCAGCACTAATCAAAGTTCAGTTTTTGACAATATTGGTTTGGAACATAGATTTTCCTATATTTAATGTGCTGCTGCTTTCTTGCTGAAGAGTTGCAAAATTTATCTTGACATCATGGATTTTATCTTTCTATCATTTTCTTTCATGTGAATGTATTTTTAAAGGAAAATAGTCGCTTACAGAATGAAGTTGCTGAAGTGGTTCAAAAACTGAGTGAATCTGAAAATCAAGTTTTGAAACTTCAAAGAGATCTTAATTTTATTTTGAAAGACAAGGTAATTCCACATTGATGAAAAGAGATCTTTTTTGCTTTTTCTAATCTAAGCCCATTTGACTCATGTGAAAATCAAGTGAATTGGAGTCTTGTATGTATAGCCTTGTAGCCATAGTATCTCCTACATAAACATTCACTTTTTTGTTTGTCGTCATGAAGAATTTTAATTTTTTTTAGTCTTTTGGCTGAAAAATGCTGCCTTAAAAAGGTTTAGTCCTTCTTAAAAATTTTTTTTAATAATTTCTTTTAAATAGTTATTCTGAATATGGTTACATATGTATTTATATAAAGCAATCTCTTACTTTTCAGGTAAGCATTGGTAAAATGTCTGTAAGGACAATAAAAAGACAAAAATATTTAAAAAGCCCCTCCGGTATAATGATTTGTGTACAAGTTTGACCTGCTTCTCAACAAAAACTCTGCTGTAACTTTGGTACATTAGATTTGATTTTACTCTACGCTGCCCAGAGTTATTTTGTAGACTTGGATAGTATTATAAATGAAATAAATTAAAAATAAAATGTAACTCAAAGTGTTTTTAGAGCTAACTTCAAAGGTTTTCTTTCCATTTTTGGAACAATCTACTTTAAAAAAAAATCTTATTTGCTTCAGCTGGGATTACTGGATCCATACAATACAGAGCTATTTGATCAAGAAGCACGCTTTGCTGAAATCATTCAGGAGTATGAACTGCAATGTCGGGTAAGTGGTTTATTTTTAACCTTATAAATATGCATTGTGGAAGGTCAGAGCAGGAAGGAAATTGTCCATATTTCACAACTTTGTCCCTCTTCCCTTTACTAACGACTGAATGGAACCTTTTTGCTAATCATTTACTATTGAATTTTAATAAATCTATTGTACAATAATATAAAACTAATGTTCCTGCCTATTGAGATAATCCACCTGAATCATGATAAGATTAAGGGATTAAGATAACCTTTATTGTCACTTTTTTTACTATGGGCACAATGGCGCACATCAAAAATAAAATTTAGTTTAGATCCTAATAGTTTGTTCTCAGATTTTTAGGCACCAAAAGAACCATAGGATTCTTGACTTTCAGAAAGGAAAGCTGTGTTTTCTCCCAATGATTTGTGGATGCTCTTAGATTGCCCACAGAATCTTAAAAGTGGACCGTCTTAATCTAGATATAAAACCACTTAATGCCAAGAAGATTGTTCCATGCAGTCTGCTAGGTAAATTGTTTTTTTTTTTCAGCCTAAGTCTCTTACCATGTGTTCTTTTGCAGTCACTGAAAGGATCCACGCTTAGAGTGCTATTAGTACTTGGTACCTGGGAGGCAGTTATCTGACCCAGAACTTTCTTGGTTGTAGAACCCATTTTATGGAATTCTTACTGATGACTGGTTATCATCAGTCACATTTAATACTGTAGCTGCTAGGATGCACCTTTTATTCAGCCCTTGGATTCTGCTGATACTTTTTATTATCGTTATTGTATAATATGTTTGTGTTGGATCTCATATTTTCTTTATTAACATCTATTTTAAGTGTATAAACAGCAGTGTAATTTTTTTCAATGAAGAACAATATATACAGTAACTGCAAAAACTCAGTTTTGAAATAGGAACAAAGAAAACTGTCTTATATCAGGTGATACTGTTTGTTCAGCTAGCCAACCTGAAAAAAATAGTTACCCATTGAGCACTCAAATAATTTTCTTGGTATGTAAACTTCATAAAAAGATTTCTTATTAAGGCATCTTTAGTAAGATACAAAAAGAATAGACCAAGTTATAAATTTTAGTTATATTGGTGCTATGTGCACCAATCCCTATTAATAATGACAACAATAATAATCAGTTTTGACACTTCTTGGCCAATAGGCCACAATTCGCTAAATAGTGATGCCACAGTTCAGGCCAAGCTAATATTTAATATGGAGGCTACCTTGAAAATTAACATAATATTAACCTACCTTCCACCCATATACAGTGAGGTACTATATATGCAATATACTGCTGCACTTAGGATACAAAACAGCAAAATAGCTGTATGGAACAGTATAATTTTGCCCAGTTTGTTATATGAAAATGAGAGTGGAAAGCATAAAAGTAGATTTTATGGAGTGGGAATGGATTATTCAAAACATTTGTGTGATATGAGGACATGGGGTCAAGAATAAATGGGTGCCAAATGAATGTGGATTAAATCAGTAACCCATACAAAAGAATCTTTGAGACATTATGATGATAGAGAATAAAGGAAGATCACACCTCAGATGAGTGAGGAAGGAAGAGTTGAGGGGAAGAAGTCTTGAGAAAGCTGTGGTATAGGAATGTAGCAAAGATATAGGAGATTAAGATAAATGTTGCACATGTCAGTATCTTTTGGATACAAGACAATTTAGGCTCTGTATATATATCACTTGGAGGTTCCTTGGATGAAAGAATGAATAATAAATGATGTCCCAAAGGTGCTTTTTCAAAAGGCAATTGGACTTTGTTTTTCCTTGAAGCAAAATGTTCAGTTGCCTTTTGAAAAATCATCTTTGGGACAACCATGACCTGGATGACTGAGAATCTCCATAGACCAGTGGTGGCGAACTTATGGCACGTGTGACAGAGGTGGCACTCAGAGCCCTCTCTGTTGGCATGTGCGCCACCGTCGCCAGCAGCAAGTCCATCAGGCCACCACCGCCGCCCGGAGCAGGAGCCCCACCCAGCACAAAGGCAAAGCGGCCGACTAGCAAGCTCTAATAGAGGTGGTAGAGCAGAGGTCACCAACCATTGTCGATTGGTGGACTGGAAGAAAAAGGAGGGGGAAGCATTTTATATGCATGCATGTGCGCACGGGGCTACGAGCACGCACGTGCTGCAAATGGGGCGGGGCTAGTGCCTGTATGATATTCACTAGCCCTGCCACGTTCTTATGTGGTGCAGAGCCTTGCATCTGTACACTGCGGCATGGTGACAGCTGTTTTTGCACCTTGCAACACAGTGGCCCATTTTTGTGCCCCCGGTTTTTGTGTGCCAGAGGCGGCATTCAGAGGCGCCTCCCTGTCCCCCCTGAGGGCACCACAATGCTGATGCAGCCCTGGCACTTTGCAATAAATAAGTGGGTTTTGGGTTGCGGTTTCGGCACTCGGTCTCTAAAAGATTCGCCATCACTGCCATAGATGATACATGACGTGGTTGAAATCAGAAAATGTGTAAATGCCCTGATACCTAAAGATTTGTAACTCTCCAATTTTAAAAGCTGAAAAGCTCTAATAACATATCAGCTGCTACATAAAAAAAACATATTTCATTACAACAGTGATTAAGAACACTATGCCTAGTTGTTTGATGTATATCTGGAAATATTCAATTACTGTTATTTTCATTCCTCTGCTTTTTTCTGGAAAGAAATCATAATGATCCATTGGTAAGTGGCAGGCTGATGGAGAGTTCTATAAAAAGAACCCTCTGTGTATTATTTCATGCATTCCATCACCCACTCAATTCCCTTCCCTTTTTTTGTTTCCCCATACATTCAATTTGATGCTGCCTACCTAATCACAGAGGGTGAAGGTGAGCATTGCATTTCCAAGTGTGCTCATGTTCTGTGTTTGTAATGAATATGCCTTTCAATCTGATAGTGTTATGATAACCTTGAAAACTTTGCCATTTTTTTAAATAGCTGTGTATATCATAAGTACCTTATGATATACACAACAATTGAATACTCTTTGTATTAAATGTAATCAGCTTAACATTCAGAAACTCCAGCTATATGTCCCTCGCTATCTAAGGAAATAACCAATTATTTCTAGCAAGTTCAGACTCCTCTGAGAATTGATTGGGTTTGATATTTGAATATGTGTTTTCGGTTCAACAGCTGTACTATAATGCTAGAGCTTGCCAAAATGGGGGCAGATTTTAAATAGAAACAAATATTTATTTTGCTAAAAAAAGAAAAAAAGGAAGCTAAAGATCTTGTGCATGGGATTTTCAGTTTCTTAAGATTTTTTTTTTATAAATTAAATTGCTGTCTCTGGTCTTGCATGTATTGATCTAACATCTGTCTGATTATGTGTGCATTATGTAGTTTAGTTTCATTTAAAGGATTGTTAAAAATAAAATATGGAAAATAATAGTATCATTTCATACCCATGTTCACACATTACAGGAAGTCCTCGATTTAAAACAGTTCACTTAGTGACTGTTCAAAGTTACAATGGCACTGAAAAAAGTGACTTATGACTTATTTCTCGCGTTTACGGCCATCGCAGCATCCCCATGGTCATGTGATCAAAATTCAGATGCTTGGCAGCTGACTCACATTTATGATGGCTGCAGTGTCCCGGAGTCACGTGATCACTTTTTGCCACCTTCTGACAAGCAAAGTCAATGGGGAAGCCAGATTCACTTAACAACTGTGTCACTAACTTTACAGCTGCAATGATTCCCTTAACACCTGTGACAAGAAAGGTCGTAAAATGGGGTAAAATTCACTTAGTAACTGTTTCATTTAGCAAAAGAAATTTGGGGCTCAATTATGATCGCAAGTCCAGGACTACCTACATTTCTAAACAAATATGATTACACGAAACAATTCCATAACTGGGATAGCATTACATTCCATGTTAAATAAAAAGGATTCCCTGTGCTCTTCTTGCATGGATGTGCAAATGTTTAGGAGAATTTTGGTATAAAATGGGCTTTTGAATTTAGAAGAAAATTCTTTGGGCTCAGTTCAGTATTTTTATTGCACAAGGAATCTTTGTTCTTCATGTAGGGAAATGTTTTTTTACACACAGAATAGAATCTTTAGAAGCTAGCAAATGTGCTTTGACCTGTACCTACTGGCAGACTCCCAAGTTTTGTGTGCTTTGGTATCAGGCCCAAAGACCAAGAAACACATAGAGAGTTACTTCTAAGCAGTTTCCTTTATTGTTCCTCATTTATAGTAAAAAATATTGCTAAACTAAAGCAAACCACTTAAAAATATACTCTGAGAAACCTCTAGGGAGGCGCTAACTTGACCCTCTTCCTCTCAATCAAACTATCTAAACTTGGCTGTCTCTTGTTCCTTTGGAATGCAGCCCCTTCTGCCTGGGAATTCAGACTACATTCCACCATATCTGGTCAGAATATTAGTTGTTCTGGCCCATAGAGCTCTATGACCCATATAGCTCTATGGCCCAGTTCTATGTTGGAAGGCCTGGCAGTTATTGGGTTAAATGCTAGGTATGTGGATGGGTCAGTGGGAGGAGTTCCAAAGGTCTTGGGGAGACTTCCTGGACACAAGCCACTTGGGAATCTCTTTGTCTGTAACAAGCATGGGCCATGGAAGGTCTCTCTATAGGATGGTATGAAGAGCTTTATCTTCTTACCTAAGGAAAGGATTTGAAAGATGAACAAACATGTAATTCCAGCAACACCAATCTCAACTTGAACGCAAGTAATCTTTCTCATTAAAATATATTTGTTTGTTATAAGATCGTTTCCTTTGAGTTAACTATATGACTGGATTTGAAATATAACACTTTTAAATTTGAGTCATTATAGTAAGAAGATAAAGTCATAATTTGTGCCATCTTTTGAAAGCAAATAGTAAATTGGCAAAGATTAATTCTCCTCTCAAAGCTGCAACAGTTTGAAGAAAGAGAATCAAATTGGTCAGCCTTTTCTCTGCATAAACCTCCAAGCAAGTAAAGATTCTCTTGATGCTTGTAAGAGCCTGCAAAGCAAAGCCGTGTCTGTGTAAAAGACAGCTCTCAAGGAGTGATTCAGAAGTTTTGTTATGCTAATTCACTTGCTAGCTAACTTTCAAAATGAAAAGTGCCTTGTATCTGATTCAAAATTACTTTGTTTCTTGCATGAAAAGTTTGAATTTTAACACCAAAAGGAGCTTGGGCTTTTCCCCTTCCCCTCTTTGCCAGTGAATCACGCAGCCTGAAACAAAGAACTGTTTAATGACTGCCTCTAAAGTTCAGACAAAAGCAAGGTTTATTGCAGAAACACCCCCTGGTGGTCATGCAATTTTTTTTTTCTAGCTGAGTCACAACAGCCACAATTAATTCAGCACACAACAGAGCAAATCTGTTAGTTAAAGTACAAGCTACTTAAAGTTATCCCAAGCCACCAACACCCCACAGAGGGCACAGAGTGATCTTATCAGAAGCACTCACTCAAGCTGAAGGCTAAGCTGTTCCAGCTTGAGAGACAGGAAGCAAGAGCCAATTGCCTTCGCTCATTATCACAGCTGATGACCCGGAGTTCCGGCCTGCAACTCAGTGGCTCACTAGCAGTAACGTGGTAATAGGAAGAATTTGGCTAGCCTTTCTCCAGACGCCCCCTAGTGGTTGAAGGAAGCTCTACACGCAAGCCTTTAACCGCACCCAGAGAAGCCCCTCTAGTGGACAAAGGGTGAACCTCGAAGCCGGAGCACCCTGGTAGCTGACCCACAGCAAGCGACCCCTAGTGGTGAAGGGGTGAACTGCACTGAAGTACCCACAAACACAAGAGAACGCACCCAGTGGCACCTCCACCCACAGACAGCACCTCAGAAGCTGATCTACAAGTAGCGACCCCTAGTGGTCAAAGAGAGAGGTTCTTCAAATTCTCTTCAAAATAGCTGAGAAGGACACCTACCCTAACCATGGAGGAGTGTCTTACTGATTTGGACAAAGGGGCTCAATTAACTAGCCTAGTTGAAACACCCCAACCAGTCAGTCCAGGAGAGATTCTGCACACAGCCAACATTGACCAGTATGCTGAGGCTGAAACCCAAGCCTCAACACAGCCCAAAACGTCCCAGGGTCAATACGATCTTAGACAATGCAGAAAGCTCACAGAAGCCATGCACTCACATCTGATGGAGAAATGGCACACCATCCACAGGCGCCATGAAAGAAGCTGGGAGAGATTATACAAACTCTACCACGAACAGAAGGAGGAACTCTCCCCAGAATGGGCACACGCAGTGGAAGGAGATAAGGAAGACGCCTATGTGCAATGGATGGACTCTGAACAGCAACTCAAGGACGTTCAAGAACAATTAAGAGACCCAAGTGTCGACAGCGAGATGCAAAGCCTCCAGCTATTAAACCAGGAACGCAAGAAGTTTCTAGAAAGCTCACAGGGTTCCCCACAGCCCGAGCCTCACCACAGAGGCAGTCCGGTTGACAGAGCCGAGTCCGAAGTTTCATGCCTTTCACATGCACCATCCCAACGATCGCACGCAGATCCATCTCAGGTTTCTGGAAAGGCCTCATCCTTCCGCCACATGTCCAGGGCACACTCTAGCGTGTCCCAACAATCACATGTCACAGACGCCTCCCGCCTTTCGAAGGCATCCTCCCGTCGCAGCCGAGCATCCAGAATTTCACAAGAAGAGCAAATAATTTTAGATGCTAAAGCCGCTGAAGCTGTCTTTCGTGTGGCACAAGAGGTGAGGCAGAAAAAGAAGGAGTTGTCGGCCATAGAACTTGAGGAAGCCAAAATAGTAGCCAAAAGAAAGGATGCCCAAAACGAACTTGAACTTACTCAATGCCAAAGAATTATGGCAGACAAAATGGCTAGAGCGGAAGGCCTTCAGAAAATACTCCAGTACACCACTTTCTTGCCAGACAGACAACAACTGGAAAACGAAGAGCGTCGTAGCCGCGTACAGACCTATGTGGACAACCAAAGCACATTCCAGAATGCACAGATGAGAGCACCACAGCCAGCCACAAGCCCCCCAAGACCGAGTAGACGAACAGAGGAATCTCAACGACCTGATTCGCTGGTCAACTGCAGAGTTGTTGTCACGACACCTAGGTCACGAGATCCTCCCGCCGTTGTTGCCACATCAAACCTGATGGGATTACCACCAATGGCAATGACTGCACAGCGGGGAGGGCCACAAGATCTTTCCACCATTATTACCCCAGCAACGGCGACAATTGCACAGCGGGGAGTGCCCCAAGATCTTCCCACCGTTATTACCCCACAGAACCCACCAAACCATACCACTAATGGCAATCGGATGGATCCACTTATAGCGCCAACAGCCCTACAGCAGCACCAGCCGTCGCTCAGGGAACAGATTGAAAGAGTTAGAGCCACGCTAGAGTCACTAGAGTCCCTGCTGCACCAACAGGAGGAAGCGCCCCAAGGAACTGCCACCACTCCTGACCACAGAAGACAGCCTCGAGCATCAGCTCTGACAGCCTACCAGGAAGCTAGCTACACTCTATCAGAAACACAGACCTTCCAACACATGAGCAAGCAAGAGCCTGGGCTCCCTCAGCTCAATGCCAGAGCAGCAGAGTTCAGACCAAGCCAACAAGGTCCCTTGCACGTGACATTGCAAAATACACCCAGCCACCATTACGCCGAAGGAAGTTACCAGCCAAACATGGCACACGCCCCCACTCCTGGAAGCGAGGTACCATCGCCACCCGGTTACACCCCTATGAGACTTTACAGAAGCAAACTAGATCTGGCATCCAAGGGTGTACACAAATTCCCCGATAAACCGGGAAAGGACTACGTATTGTGGAAGCTCACGTTCCAAACCGCCATCCAAGATGAAGCTATAACATCGAGCGAAACGCTCGGACATATGAAAACATGGCTGGGACCGGCTTCCACGCGATTAGTAGAGAACACTCAACTAGCTCACCTGGGCAACCCAGCTACCGCCCTTCACAAAGCTTGGGAAAGGCTCGACGAGCGGTATGGCGGGCATGAACTGACAGAAAAGTCGCTCTTGGATTGCATTTACACCTTCCCTAACATCAATATTGACGATCACACCCAGATGTTGGAATTTGCAGACACGCTCTCGATGCTACATTCAGTTCGCGAGCAACCCAACATGCCAAAACTTACCTGCCTCGATCAGTTCGAGAAGCAAAGGATTATAGTTAGAAAACTACCAAAGCAGTCAAGGGATGAATGGGCCAAAATATCAGAATCCCACAGGAACCAAGACCCTAACGCACCACCCGCCTTCGCTGTACTCGCTGAATTTGTGACCGACCAAGCAAAACTACGTCATAATGCCAGCAACTTCGAGCCAACAAATGACAACTTCGGCCCCAACCAAAGTTCTTCCCAAGCTACGGACAGAACCATACCTTTGGTGTATAAAACTGACATCACGCCTTCCCCAAAGAAGTCTCCACACGAACAAACACCGAGAAGCGCTCTTTCGAACCCTCATCCACCTACCAAAGGCCTAACTTGCCCGATACACAAGTTCTCTCACTCTCTAAATGATTGCAGAGAATTTAGGAAGAAATCCCTAGATGACCGAAAGACCCTACTCAAAGAGAATAGGATATGTTTCAAATGCTGTGACTCTATGGATCACATAGCCAAGGACTGCACAGCTGATGTGAAATGCCACCTGTGCAACAGCGACAGGCACCCAGCAGCCTTACACCTAGAACCTAAGACGCTGCCTATGGAATCACGACAAGCAACTAGCTCTACACCAGACTAATCACTGACCGAGTCCTGTTGCTAAGGAAGACCAGCTTAGACAATTGAACCTCTTCAGTTCCAGCTGTTCCTGACCCTTCTGTCCCAGCTGTTGTTCCTGTTTCTTCAGCTCCGGCTGTTCCTGAGTTTCCTGATGTTCCTGATCTTGATTCTTCAGCCCCAGCTGTTCCTGAGTTTCCAGATCCAGCTGTTTATGTCTTTCCAGGTTTTTCAGTTCCTGAGTATCCTGTGAATCCAGTTCCCCTCATTCCCGAGAAGCTTGGGTTCCAGTTTTTTCTGTTCCAGATTCGGTTCCAGTTTCCTTCACAGGAAGAAGACCTTGTCTCGTTGGGAGACAAGACTGCATACCAGAACTATTGGCCCACGGTTCCTGCGCACCGGGCCCACCCACTTGACGAACTAGTTTACCCAGCTGAGATCCAGATCATGAAGCCACATGAGTCAGGTCGTGACTCAAAGACACTTGTACCAGGCTGATCACCGATTTGGTCCTTGCTGAGAAAGACTGAACCAGAAGATTAAACCTCAAATTATGTATTGTCTTATGCATTGTTTGATGTAACACTTGCCTTTTTCATAATTGTGCATGTTTTATGTTTACCTTATAGTTATGCATTTTGATACCAAGTTTTTACCTAGTTAGTCACAAGTTAACCACAATGAGTATTGCATGCCTTGATGCTACGTTTTTACTATTTTAATAGTGGAAATATAAATTTCCAAGCGGGGAGTGTTCTGGCCCATAGAGCTCTATGACCCATATAGCTCTATGGCCCAGTTCTATGTTGGAAGGCCTGGCAGTTATTGGGTTAAATGCTAGGTATGTGGATGGGTCAGTGGGAGGAGTTCCAAAGGTCTTGGGGAGACTTCCTGGACACAAGCCACTTGGGAATCTCTTTGTCTGTAACAAGCATGGGCCATGGAAGGTCTCTCTATAGGATGGTATGAAGAGCTTTATCTTCTTACCTAAGGAAAGGATTTGAAAGATGAACAAACATGTAATTCCAGCAACACCAATCTCAACTTGAACGCAAGTAATCTTTCTCATTAAAATATATTTGTTTGTTATAAGATCGTTTCCTTTGAGTTAACTATATGACTGGATTTGAAATATAACACTTTTAAATTTGAGTCATTATATTAGTTCTCAAAGGGAAGTCCTTATTTATGCCAATGGGACTCTTAGATCTTCACCTCTGTGTGTAGGTTAGAATGGCAAGATGTTTCCATGGGTTCCTCCTCCATATTTATATACTTAATCATATACACAATAAATACACATTATTGTAAAAAGCAAGCAGAACCTTTTTCTAAGTAAAACTAATGTTCATGTACACAATTACATTAAAAGGACCACTGAAAAGTGACAAGCTTTTTTTTAAGGCTGCTTTAAGATGCTTTACATTTTTGTCAGCCCTGTTTAAGCTTGTTCTTATTCCTCAAGAGACTGAGCAAGAGTTGTGTTTGTAGCACCGAAAAACTGGCTATCAGCAAAGCTCCCTTTAGACCAGTGGTTCTCAACCTTTTTAATGCCGTGACCCCCATCTGCTCGTAAGTTGAGGACTACTCAACCGGTCGTAAGTTGAGGACTACTCAACTGGTGCAGCACCGTTTGCAGAATGGGACTTTTGGCAGGCTCAGCAGGGCAGAGACAGCCTGGACAATTCCTATTGGCTTTTGAAAGCCAATAGAATTAGACTCTATTCAAGAGAATCTATTCTGTTGGGTTTCAAAAGCCAATAGAATAAAAGGGAGTAGCACAGCTAAGGAAAAGGGGGAAAAAATGGCAGACTGCGTTGTTTGGCGACCCCCGTGAAATGGTCATTCGACCCCAAATGGGGTCCCGACCCACAGGTTGAGAACCACTGCTTTAGACTTTCAACCTCTATCTTGTATCTTCCAGGTCTTTTTCAGGTTTGTTCCCAGATTCATTTTAAAGAATATTTTATAACTGGCTCAATAAAACAGGCTTCTCCAAGATTAGATTAAAAGATAAGCAAGGATGCAGATTGCAGAATTGTAGCCTAAAGTGCAGATTCTGACTAAATTCACTTAATGTGTAATAGTTAATAATAAAGACATAGGAGTGGGGCTAACATCTGGAATAATTCATTCATAGTAGAGGAAGCTGCCTTTTTGACAGGACAAAGAAAACATGCCTATTATACATTTATAATAAACCAAACTAAAATTTTGTTTGGTTATCAAAGATTTAGTTTACAGCAGAGTTCTCCAACTTTCCATCTTTGCGAATCGGGGGGGGGGATGGTTCTGCGCAACTAGCTGGTGCTCCTGCGCAGCTCCATTTGCAAAAATGGTGGGCATTACCCCGGCCCTGTTCCGAATGGCTGAAGGCCAAATAGTGGGCTGTGGGCTACGGCCCGGGGGTTGGGGAACCAGGGGTGGCTGTGAGAGTTTTTAATTCTGCAGCCCCCAATGCCCTTCTTAAACATGATTGCCAAAAATGAGGGTACTATCAGACTCACTAAAATTGTAATGTGTGTCCTAAAATAAACAGCAATTTTATTCTCCCAGATGTCAACGCTGCTAATATTGAATATTCTTGCTTTCACAATATATGCAGAACTGTCTGGTATTTTTAGAGTTAAATCAGGTGACAGTGGAAGGGGAGGAGAATATAAGGAAAGCCCAAGAAAAAGAAACGGAAGTGAATTTTTGCCCTCCAGGTTAATTGGAAGATGTGAATCATGACCCCAAAATAGGGGAGGGGAAATGCCTGGAATGTTATGTGCAAAGGAAGGGAAATTCAGATCTTAGCATTTCCGCCATGCCGTGCTGACATCTCTGTAACATTAATAAAGGCTTTTTAGGTTAAAAAAATGCCTGAAGGTTCTTTGAAGTGTTTTGTTAATCAGACACATGACACCAATCCTGAAAGAAAAAAAATAAATTACTCTCCCGGTCAGCCTATCTTGTTAAAATTCAATCCATAGAAAAAAGGGGAGAAGCATGGCTTTATGTTATGCTGTATTAATGAATTTACAGCTTGATTCATTCATTGAAATATTTATCTTTGGTTCAAGCAGTATTGCTACGATTTCCCCCATGTTAAAGGGTATTACAGTGAGTTGAATACATGTTGCTTTCTCTATCTTCTATCTTGTTTTGTTGGATGCAATGAAATGTGTGATATCAACATGTCCTCAAGCTTGAAAGGACTTACCGGTAGTCATCCTATCTGAAGATTCTGCAACAGTTGATGGTTCAAACCTTTGAAAATTTGTCTAAACTGGTTTTTCTCATCATTAAACCACTTGTATTTAAAAGAACTTAGATCATGGTTGTCCAATCTTTTGGCTTGAAGAGGAATTGTCTTAGGCTGCATATAAAATATATAAAATAGGTAATGTATGTAAATAATAAATTTTCTTTATTATTTAATCTTTTTTATTATCTTGTGGGGCCACATTACTAGCTGTCCAGGGCTACATGCGGCCCATGGGCTGTGAGTTGAAAACAACTGACTTAGATGAAATATGTGGCTATTTGTTCTGTGATTGTTGAATTTCCTCTCTTCTTTGTGGACGTTTTTAAGTACAATTCTGGAGTTACCAATTCTGTGTTACCCTAATTGTATAAGAATGATTTATAAGCAAATATGGACATTCTCTTAAGTCCTGGAGTTGCAGTTTATCCCACCACATATATCTAAGAGTAGCTGCTCTGTGTGCTTCACTGTCGTTTTATGGCCTGCTTATAGGAACTGCATGACAAGAATGATGAGCTGCAGATGGAGGTGGAAAAACTGAGATCCCTGCTGCTGCATGCAAAGAAGGCTAACTTAGCATGCTGCAAAATGAAGACCGACAACACTGGAGAAAGGCCCTTGCCTGGAAATGAAAAAGCTAGCATTAGAGGTGGGTAATGCAAGTCAGGCATGGTTCTTCAGAACAGCTTTCTGCATCCTGCTGAAATCTGGATGTATTGCATGCCTGATCCCAGAGTTGCCCACATAGAGGACATTCTAGAAGATGATTCAACACATCTGGATTTCACCAGGATGGGAAAGACTCTTCATGCAAGGAGATATTCAGGGCCATTCAACATGGTGAGAAGGGTTTTAAGCCTTTAATGTTTTCTGTTCTATGACACTTTTCCTCCACTTCAAGTTAGGGAAAGCAGTTGAGCACAGACACTACTGTGTTACTGTCTGGGTGTCCTGCTGCTACAATTCAGTGCTAAAGCTAAAGATGCATTTATTTTATTATTTATTGCATCCAATCTTGATTTGCTCTATGGCTAGAAGATGAAGGCTACAAGTTCTCATTTCATATTAAAACAGTTTTAAACTATATTTAATCATTGAATATGTTTTTTTTAAGACAACATTGAAAAGGATGATCATTTTCTTGGATACCAGCACCTACCAGCCACAGGCCAAAATGGTAAGGGATGATTGTCTAAAATCTCCCAAGCACTATAGCATTGTAGAATTTAAATAACCCTAATCTAATCCAATTCATTCCCTTATGAGTAAGATACTAGTATCAAAAGCATAATTTATATTTTTTTTCTTGATTCTTCCAGCGTGCAGCCCTTATGATTTTCCCAAACAACATTGTTTAAGGCTGTGGTTATTTTTTTTCCTCATAGATGTTTTATTTTTGAATATAACCTCCATAATTTAAATCTTGTAGTTAGATGTTAACCAGTATTTATTTTCTTGTCTCTATGTTTTTCTAATAATAAATTTACTTATAGATGACACTTTCATAACATCTGAACCCTATTCAGTAAGTATAGAAACAGAACTTCTGGTGGAAGAATTAAAAGAACAGAATCAAACTATGAAAACAGAGCTAGAAACTAAGGTGAGTAGGAAAATTCAAAACTTAGAATCTAATCAATAAGTATAGCACTTATAATCAGCAGAACTCAAAATTTTTGCATGAAATATCTCCACAGAGTAGTTTCAATGGAGGCACTGTTGAATTAGCCACAGTCTTCTAAGTTTTGTTGGTACAATGGCAACCATAATTTCTCCAATCTGAGTAAAGATTTATATCTTAACTCATTTATGCAAGTTGTTCAGCTTTTTGAAATCACTCTGATAAATGGTAGTATTATAGAAGCCATGCTATAGCTGAATGAGAGGATTTCTGAGTGTAATTTTATACTGGAAAGTAAGTATGGTCTAAACAAATTGATAATTAATTCCTGCAAACCATGCAAACTCCAGAAGAACAAGATACTCTTTTTTTAAAGATAGCTACTGTTTTCCTTAATAACATTAAAAATGCAAATCCTGGGAAAACACATATCAATAAAATATAAAAAAAAACGAACACAGGATAAAAATAAAACAAAACTGTTTAATACAAACAAGTTTGTAAGTAAAAGAATTACCAAGCTTTCATCGGCCCGACTGCCGACGTCATCAGGGTTGGGATGCTAGGTGATTAGGAAGCTTGCCTATATAGCTACCTGTCTCTGCACCCGGCTTCTAGCAACAGGCAAGACTGGAGTGACAGGGCTATGGGTGAGGCAGTAACAGCTGCTCTGGGAGGGGACAAGAAACTAACGATGTGTCAAGATCAGGTGTGGAAAACAGATGCACCGAAGCAGCTCAGAAGGAGAGAGAAAAGGGGGGGGGGAGAATAATGAGCAGGAAAATCTTAACAGCTGCTCCTTGCAGGATTGGGGACAATGGCAGCTGTAGGGGAAGATGACAGCCCTACAGGGTGTTTGAAATGCAGTTTGAGAGATCGCTCCAAAATGAGAGAGGGGGGGGAGAGATGGGGGGGCAGAGACAGCTTGACAGCCATCCCCCAAGCACTTGCACACATGCTAGAAAAGTAATGGAGGATCTGGACCTAACCACCGGGTCCACCAACAGGCTGCTGGATGTTAATCAACTTAGCACATTGCAGAGTAATACAACTAATGGGCCGATTACGCGCTCAAGAAGCCGGATGCAGAGACAGGTAGCTATATAGGCAAGCTTCCTAATCACCTATGATGTTGGCAGTTGGGCCGATGAAAGCTTGGTAGTTCTTTTACTTACAAACTTTACTTACAAACAGGTTTGTTTTATTTTTATCCTGGTGTTTGTTTTTTTCTATATTTTATAGCTATTATTTTGTATATAAATTCCACACACTGGAAATGTCAAATTTCTCAGATGAGGAAAGCATTTAAACTTTAAATAAATATTCTGAAATGATTTCTGGTCTTTTTTTAAAAAAAATACTGTTCTAGGTCAATTATTATGAATGGGAAATAGAACTATTAAAAAATAATTTTGAGAAAGAAAGGAAGGACATTGAACAAAGTTTCAAGATCAAGATTAGTGAATTGGAAGAACAAAAGAATGCCTTGGAAGAACTGAATATGAAATGCCATGAAGTGATTGATGGTTTGAAAAGCCAAGTTCAGAAGCTGGATCCTATCCAAGAAAAGAGATTTCAGAAGGAGAAGGCAGAAATAGAGCAGTGCTATGCTAAAGAAATTTCAAACTTAGGCCAGAGGCTGGCCCAGGAAAGGGAAAGATTGGAAGATGACTTGAAGATGAAGCATGTAATGGAGATACATTTTATGAGGTTTGGAAGAATTATATTCTTAGGATTTTAAATATGGGTACTTGCTAGTACCAATAGTAATTCTTTATGCATACGTAGGAAAAATTCTGCTATGTTAATACATGGTTGCATCTTTAAATGGAAAGTAAAAGTATACTTTCTGTATACTTTTATATACAAGTATAATTTCTGATGTCTTTAAGGACCCATGGATGCAGTTTTCTTGGCAATAATAAAGAAGCAGTTTGTTACTGGTTTCTTTTATAATGCTTTTCAGTTTCCCAGCCTACCCTGACATTCCTTGAATTCCTTTGAAGCCAAGCCTAGATACAACCCTGCTTGGTTTCAAAGCCTAGCCAAGATCAAACAGGTGCTACCATTTGCTGATACAACTTAGGAAGAGAGCAATAAAAAAACTATAGCAACATCTTTCCTTAGTAATAAGACAACTGTCTATAGTACAATATAGAGCAGTGATGGCGAACCTTTTAGAGACCGAGTGCCCAAAAACTGGCCCTGCCCCTGCTCCATCCCTGCCCCACCCCCACTCCGCCCCCACCCTGCCTGCCTGCAGGGCCACTCACCACCTCCAGGGCCCGCCGCAGATCGCCCAGGCAGCCCAGCAGTGCCATAGTGGCCACGTCCTCTGCCTGCGCCCCACAGCATCAACTGCGCGATGGGGCGTGAGGGCAGTCTTGTCTACGCTGCCTGGCTGCCATGTCCTTGGCTGTGCTGCTCCGCGTGGGCCACGCTCGGGGGTGACTCTCTCCTCCAGGGGGGCTGCTGGTGAGGAGGGAGTTGCAGGGGGAGGCAAGGCTGGGGCAATGGCACGTGTGCCCACAGAGAGGGCTCCGAGTGCCGCCTCTGGCATCTGTGCCATAGGTTCGCCACCACTGATTTATAGCCTTTTCTTTTCATCGTGTATCAAAATGATGGGGCTATTTTTGTGAAATGTGATAATCAGAACTAGGAAGTTGTTAGTTGGTATTTCTTCCAGTTATTCTTTATATACAGCCTAATTAGCTTTAGTATTTTCAAAAAAATAACAAAAATTAGTTCACAGAAATTATCTTTTATTTGTTATAAATTGTATGCTGCTTTTTTTAGGTGGCTCCCTAGTGACTACCTATAATTAACTCTATAAAGCTCTTAGAGTTTTTAAAAGCCTGCCAATAGAAGTTAACCTAGGTTTTATGAAAGCAGAGGCTTTCAACATACAACTTGAAGATTGACTCAGGAGAGATGGGTGGGTAGAGCACACAATGTTTACCTTTAATTTCCTATTCCATGAATATTCATCTTATAGAGGCACCCATTGTCAGATAGAAATCTTAGCAAAAGGGATATAAGTAGTCCTTGACTTATGACCACAATTGGGCCCAAGATTTCTGTTGTTAAGTGAGACATTTGTTAAGCAAATTTTGCCCTGTTTTATGACCTTTCTTGCCTCAGTTGTTAAGTGAATCACTGCAGTTGATAAGTTAGTAGCCTGATTGTTAAGTGAATCTGGCTTCCCCATTGACTTTGCTTGTCAGAGGGTTGCCAAAGGGGATCCCATGATCCCCAGGGACACAGCAACCATCATAAGTATGAACCAGTTGCCAAGCATTAGAATTTTGATCACATGATCATGGAGATGCTGCAAAGGTCATAACTGTGAAAAATGGTCATAAGTCACATTTTTCAGTGCCATTGTAACTTTGAACAGTTACTAAATGAACACTTATAAGTCGAGGACTACCTGTACTTGAGAATACTGCTAGCTCCATCAAAATTAGACTTGGCTGAGTTAAACCTGTCTTGAGCCAGTTCAGTGTTGTAAACTAAAATTATAGAGGTACAGTAGATCCATGAAAGACCATTTAGAGTGATTCCAAATCTCATTTTAATATTGATACGCAAAGTATGCTTCAGTTAATTATTTTTTTTCCAGGAAGCACATTGATGAATTGAAAATGGAAAAAGAGAAGATGATGTATGAAATAAAAGAATCAAATGACTTGGTAAATATATAAGGTGGCTAGAGTACCACTTGATCGGCCTTTTCACAGAGTCTGAATTTGAATCAGTGCAGTACTAGAAAGCTCAAAAGCCAAGAAGTTATACATTTCAGTCAAAAATAGGCAGAGGGGGCAGGGGGACATTTTAGAAGGATGAAACCATTATATGTTTTGCACGATTTATTTATGGCACCTTTTTTTTTAAAAAAAAAAAGGATCCAGTAGCAGGTAATGAGAAGGATCTGTGCCTGAATTTGTGAAGAACTTTTGCCAGTTATTGAAATATGGAAACTGGCTATTTTCAAATGGGACTCTTATTAATTATCCGGGAATTTAAACAGAAGCTTTTCCCACTCATATTTGGACATTATCAGGATTGAACCAGGGACCTTTTACATGCAATATATATGGGTCTTCCCAAGGGTTGATAGCACTGGACCTCATGGAAAAAATAACTTGTGTGCATAAAAAGTTGATTGCTGAGTTCCTAGATACATTTCAGCAGTTATTTTTCCTGCATCTTAAGTCAGGTGATAATTATCCAGACACAAACAAATCTAAAAAGAATTGGGCAACCTTAGAAAGTGGTTGGATAATCTTGAGTATCAATACTTCTAATCTTATCCATGTAACCAATGCTACCAAGGTTCAATTGAGAAATACTGGCTGGATTTGTACATTGTATTAATCCGTAAGGTGTTTGAGTCTGATTTGGCAGTTTATAGTTTATTGAATAATCCATGGTTAAACAATCAGTGGATTCATACACTATATGAATACAGTCAATGTGTTGCCCAGTAAAACTGTCTGATGAACTCTGTTTGAATTTCTAGCGCTAAATTGATCGCTGTGTACTTTCAAAAGTTTATTCTTAAAAATAATCATATCTACAATACCCTAAAGCTTTTGAGAATTAAGAATTATAGATTTTTATTTAATATTTTTGTATATAGGTTTACATTATTTGCCCTACCATCAAAAAAATCAGTTAATGTATTTTTTTAAAAAAAGCAATCAGTCCTTTAGTTCTAGAAGTTTTCCTCTTTCCTCCTTCCTTTCTCCAAGAAATCTCTGTAGCAATATGACACATTTGTTTTAAGACAACCCCTATTGATCTACTACTTGAATATAGGAAATCTCTACCTGATCCCTTGGGTAGTTTATAATCTTGTTTTGTGTACGCACAAATGTGATTATGATGAATATCACAACATTGAATGCCTGAAATCTTGTTTCAGAACAAACGCTACAAAGAGGACATCTTACAGCTGAACGCTAGGACTGCTCAGCTAAACCATGAATATGTTGAATTAAGCAGCAAGAATAAAGCCGGTCAGAAAACTACCAAGATACTGAATCAGAGGTTTGTTGAACTGGAGAGACAAAAAGAACAAGAAGCTATGATAGCCAAGCAATTTCGGGAGGCCTCTGTTGAGCTGAAAAAGGAGCATTTTCAGCAGAAGTTGACATGGCAGGGCGAAAAGGATATGCTAGATCAAGACCTGAAATCAGTGAAGGAAAAGGTAAGGCTGATCTAGGAGAGAGGTCACTGTGTTCTGAGTAAGATGACACTTCATAACGTCGTACTACAGTGATGGACAATCTGAGGCCTCAGAGCTGCAGGTAGATATTCAGTCCTCCTTTTGCAGCCGTTTTAGTTCCCCTGGTCATGATTTCTAAAAACTGATTGCACAGATACCATTTTGTGGTGGAGAGCAGATGAAAACCAGTGTAAGCTCTAAAATAGCCACGTTACAGCTGAGAAAAAGCAAATTTCCCAAATTCCCATCTCAAATGTGTGATATGGCCCTGCCTACTTTGCCTCCAAGTGTTGAATGTAGCCTGTGGCGTCAAACAACTGCTGACCTCTGCTGTAGCATTTCATGTAGAAAAATCTGTGATAAGGCAAGATAGCATTCAGATAACATATCTATTATGGAGATCATGAATGCAAGACTATTTTGCCTAACTATTTTGACTTTTAGCCTTGCCTTTTAACTTGGTGTAGGACGGGGTAGGCAACCCAAAACACTCAAAGAGCCACTTGGACCCGTTTCCCACCGAAAACAAAACACTGGGAGTCGCAAAACCCTTTTGATATCTAAAATGAAGATAACACCGCATATATCCTTTTTTACCTTTATTGTGTGTGTGTGTGTGTGTGTGTGTGTGTGTGTGTGTGTGTGTATACATACATACATACATACATACATATATATATATATACACCTATAATAAAGGTAAAAAAGGATATATGCAGTGTTATCTTCATTTGAGATGTCAAAAGGGTCTCTCTCTGTCTCTTTCCCTCCCTCCCTCCTTCTTTCTTTCTTTCTTTCTTTCTTTCTTTCTTTCTTTCTTTCTTTCTTTCTTTCTTTCTTTCTTTCTTTCTTTCTTTCTTTCTTTCCTTTCCCTTTCTCTCTTTCATCTCCCTCTCTCTTTCTCTCTCTCTTTCTCTCCTCCCCCCTCTCTCCAATCTTCTGCTCACCTGGCAAGCTGGCTTCAAGCTGTTCTCCAACAAGTTCAGGGGTAGGCAACCTCCGCTCTTTTATGACTCAGGGACTTCAACTCCCAGAATTCCTGAGTCAGCATAGCTGAGCTAGCTAGCTCTCTCCTGCCCTTCCTGCTTCCTGCAGAGACGCAGCAAAGGGAGGAACCCTGCCCAAATAAGCTTTTCAGTTCGTCGGAGAACACCGTGAGTCCACTCTTTTTTACACACATACACACAGAGAGAGAGAGAGACAGACAGACAGACAGACAGAGTGTAAGAGAAGTGCAAGTGCCTCTTTCTGTCTCTCTCTCTCTGCAAATGGCAGAGGAGGCTGGGAGCCACAGGGGAAGGCTCAAAGAGCCGCATGCGGCTCCAGAGCCACAGATTGCTGACCTGTGATGTAGGATTAGGATGATTTAGTTGATTGAGGGACAATATTTGTTGCCAGAGATAAAGTAAATAATAATACAGGCAGTCCTCAACTTACAATCATTAATTTAGCAATTGATTGAAGTTACAACAGCAATGAATGAATGGTGATCACAATCAATCCTTGGATTTCTGGCTACCCAAGCACCCTTATAGTCACATGATTGTAATATGGATGTTTGGGAACCCTGTTCACAAGAATAACCAGTTGCCAAGTGCCCCACAATCACATTTGCCACATTCCTAGAAAGTCAATGAGAAAATTGGCAGACAAAATGGGAGATCACTGGGATAAATCTTCCCCACCAACACACACTACCCAGCCCCTCTCCACTCACTATGCCAGGCATTTATGCAACTCCATGTACCTTTGTTAACCTGTGCAGCACTTCTCATGCATCTTCATGCACCCTCCTGGACCCACACAGCATCTCTTGTGCAATCCATATACCCTCCCTGACCCATGTGCCCCATTGCATCCCTGTGCACCATTCTGACCTGTGCAGTGCCTCTCATGGATGCCAGCACACCCTCTTTGACCTATGTGAGGCCTCTGGTACACTCTCACTTGCACACATCAACTCATGCTCTCCTGCACAACCTCCTTGATCGTGTGGCATCACTGCACACATCTCCTGATCGGTGCAGACCAATTTTCACACCTGTCCACCTACTCTCTCCCTACTACATCTCTCACATATTGTCTCTGACCTTCCCCTTGCTCCCTCTTCCTCTTGCTCCCTCCCAGCAGCAGCCAGTTACCTACCTATGGTCCTTCCAACTTCCTCCTGACTTTCCCACAGTTGTGTGAAGTTGGCAGGAAGTTACCTTGCCTAACAACTGTGGGATTCAGTTAACAATAGCAATTGGGATTGATAGATTACTGTTGCTAAGCAATGCAGTTGCCCTTTATAACTGCATCACTTACTGACAGAAATTCCCAATTCTCATTGTAAGTCAAATTCCACCTGTACACTAAAAGAATACTATAAATAATGTTTAGACAATATGCCTAATTAAAATACAAATCTTAGAATCCAAATTTGGGTGTAGCACTATTCCATGAGTTGAATTGTAATCTAGAAATTGTTTCCAAATAAGATTAAATTATATATCAAATTTAATTTTAGATAAAAAGTTAATTTTAAAAAATTAGCATTTATTTTACATATGGAGTGGAATTGACTTTTAGAATGATTTTTGGTATGCAAATATCTTGACTTATTGCTATGGTAGGTTTTTCTTCTGTAGTATTGCTAATCTTAGCGTGCCGGTCTGTCTTTTTCTCTCAAAATGTAGCTGTTAGAAGCCAACACCAGATTAAACCAAGCTGAGTCTCAGCACACCCATGAATTGCAACAACTAAAAACCCAGATGGACAATACAGTACCTAAAGATCTTCTTGTTGAGCTTGAAACCAGATTGGCAGAAGAACAGAAAACAGTCAGAAAGTTGCAAAGAGATCTAGACTTACAGGCAGAACAAATGAAATGGCAACTGGCTATTTATCAAGTAAGAAGGAAGTTTATTTAAGCCTTCATTTAGATTCCTATCAAGAATGCAGTTGCTGGTGTGATGAATAGAAATAAGCTGCTTAACTTGTTTTACCATGGTTTGTTGAATAAGTCATAGTGGGCCTTTTAACACATCTCTAAAGCTTAAACCAAAAGTTACAACTACAGTGGCTAGATTCACACAACATACTAAGCTAAAACTAAACCAGAAGTAATGTAGTTTCTCTCATTCTGAGAGAAGTCTCAGATTGTATATTCATCTTTTCCTCTCCTTAGGAGAAATAATCTACAAATCAATCTCAGTAGCTACTTTTTACTATGATTTTAAATTGTGGTTTAAAATGCTGGGCAATTGCTTAATAGTCAAGAGCGCAAAAACCTCTGATGAAAACAGAGTGTAGGTAACTGAAGCTTTTTTTTACAAGGAAACTCAGAAACATGTGTTGTGGTTAATGTTTCTTATCTAAAATGACTCATAAGTATTTATAGTGAAATACCAGAAGTTTGTGACTACCTTCACTATTAAATTTACGAGTATGATGAGTAGCTTAGGCTATTTCTTCTGGAATATAAAGAATCTTGTAGCAACTTTGCAATCAACAGTTGTTCTCAGGCCATTCCTTTAACTTTCATTTATGGTTAAATTGTGTTGGGATTTACAGTAAACAATGCTCAGAATTTATGCTCTTCTTTCTGCAGGAAGAATATGAAAACTCACATAGATTAATGGAGGAGAAATTGGGGGAGGTAGAAATGAATTTGAAAAATACACAAATGTTGCTTCAGGAGAAGATGTCTCAACTTAAGGAACAAGTAAGCGCAAGAGTGGATTTGTTGCTTTCTATGCATGGAGAAGAAATAGATCGTTAGAAATGGACAAATCGTTGTCTGTTGCTTGCAGTTTTAAAACAGTATATAGACAAAAGTTTTCTGGAATGCATAACAATATATACATTAAATTATCCTAAAGCAGTGGTGGCGAACCTATGGCACAGGTGCCAGAGGCGGTACTCAGAGCCCTCTCTGTGGGCACGCGCGCCGTCACCCCAGTCCTAGGCCTTCAGCTGGGTTTTATAAAACCTTTTCACTTTAGGCCTCCACTGCCATGTGCAAAAAAAAAAAAAAAAAAGTTCAATCAGTCAATTTCAACTTCTTGCGGGAAAAAAAAAGATCTTGCAAAGTTGGAATTGATTGATTGAACTTTTTAGTCCCACCCAGTCTGTCATTACCACTGCAGCCACGCCCATCCAATGGGCCATGCCCACCCAATTGGCCACACCCAGTCAATGGGCCACACCCACCCAGCACTTGACGATGCATAAGTGGGTTTTGGGTTGCAGTTTGGGCACTCAGTCTCTAAAAGGTTCACCATCACTGCCCTAAAGTATTTGCCTTCCCTCAATCAACAGACCACACTGAATATTGTGCAAGC
Organism: Crotalus tigris; assembly: GCF_016545835.1. Classification (NCBI taxonomy): domain Eukaryota; kingdom Metazoa; phylum Chordata; class Lepidosauria; order Squamata; family Viperidae; genus Crotalus; species Crotalus tigris. The sequence goes on along the minus strand of NW_024100135.1, from coordinate 345,102 downwards.
AGGTTTCTAACCATTCACTCTACATACATGCACAAGTTCCAAATTAAAGAACAGAGAATGAAGAATTTATTTCATTATCTATCCCAAATATTATTACTTCCTTCTAATATATTTCAGCTTTATGTTTGTATTCCCAGTCATTTTCTGAGCAACATTGTTCAGTAGTTGCCATTGCCTTCTTCCTAGGCTTAAGAGAGAGTGATTGGCCCAAACTCACCCACCTGGCTTTGTACCTAAAGCAGTAATAAAACTCCAGTTCTTCTGTTTTCTAGCCCATGTCTTTAAACACTATATCAAACTGTCACTCGTAACTTTGAAATTGGTTACTAATTATTATTGCTCAAAGTTTCATCTGAAAAACCATTATTTTAATAAGCTGCGAAATAAAGTGGTTTTTTTCAGGATTTGTAGGGGCATAGCATAATTTACATGGAATCATTAAACACATTGTATTCTGCTGTTTTGTTATTGGTGTATCTGAATAGTAATTAATGGAATGTTCATTCCTTTTTCAGTTTGAAAAACATGCCAAGTCTAATCTATTGCTGAAGGACCTGTATGTGAAGAATGCACATCTGATGAAAATGCTGCAAGTTACAGAACAGATGCAGAAGAGCACAGAAAATAGGAACTTAATTCTAGAAGAAAAAATTTCATCCCTCAATAAGCTAGTTGGAGAAATCTCATTTGCATCTCTATGAATTATTCATTTAAATGAATCAGTTTCCATGAAGCTGTTTTAAGTGGCAATTGTTCTATATATTTCAGACTGAATACAAAAAACTATTCATTTCTCATGGACAGCACTCTATGAGATATCTACCACTTCAGAATAGGGAAAATACAAATGCTAGCTAAAAAAATTGGAGAAAAGTAAGCTAATATCTCAAAAGTGCTTTTTCAAGAGGCAACTGGACTTTCTTGTTTTTCTTTGAAAACATTTCGCTCCTCAAAGAAAAACAAGAAAGTCCAGTTGCTTCCTGAAAAACCACCTTTGAGGCAACCATGGCCTGGATGACTGAGAATCTCCACAGACAAGTAAGCAAATACATTTTTTGGAATTCTGAAGATGGAGAAACACAAGGTTTACAGCAATAAACATCCAATTTTTTTCCAATGGAAAAGTGTAACCATTTAGTGCCTTATGGATAATTTTCACAGAAACGGGATCTTCTAGTATCATTTGAGGACTGGACATTTCTTGTGATTTCAACTTCTTGTCCCTCTGTCTATACACTGGCTAAAGAGAATGTGAATGTGTGTGTAAAATATTATTGAATTAATGTGCTATTTTATTTTAGCAGAATTGTAAACAAGAACCCAATGAACCAAACCCCCCCCCCCTTATTTTTTTGCTTTAGGTGTCTGGAACATTTTAATTAAACAGAATCGCTATAGTTTGTTCTTATGCTGGTTTTTTATTGTATAAATGGCTTTGCTAAGTAGACATGTTCCTTTTGCTAGGGTGGCAAAAAATATTCATATTCATCCCCTGACTTTAATGGCCACAGCAGATACTGTGTGTTGTGCCACCAATGTACTCTTCATATCTTTAAAAGGAATTTGCAACATTTATGCTATTACCATAAAAATATGATTTCACCTGGATAACCAATGAGGCTCCCCTTTTCAATCTAAATTCAAGTGCTAGATTTTCAGTAGGAACGTTAGACATGTGACTGTCACTATATGCAAAATATTGAAATAAACTATGAGCTCAAAAGGGGATGATTGTGTGTTACTCGGGCTGGGAGAAAAGGGATGTAGCTAACTCCCATCCCCAGCTTGAGTTGATATAGGACCAAACCTGGATAAATAGATTTCAGAGAAAGCAACATTGCTATTTTTGCCAGCCAAGTCTCAGTAATACAGCTCAAATCCATCTCCTTGTCCACCATCAAATCATAAATGGATGCAGTCTTATTGCATGCAGACCTTGCATTTTCCAGTAGCACTTTAGGACCAGTCTAGGGATTCAAAGTTAGAAGATGAAATCACCCTAAATTGGACATCACCTTGTCTGGAATGGCCTAATACTGTTGTATTAATACCTTTGAGTTGCAATCTCAAAGGCCACAATACTATGCCTAGTAACTTAAATCATCCACAAGAAGTGCTGTTTCCTAGGAAAGGCAGAGACAAATAGGGATAATCATGCAGGCTGCCATTTCTCCATTCTCAGTAATAACTTGCAGAGATTGATAAAAGAAGCTACCCTGGTAGAAGATAATCTGAATGCAGTCCAGGAACCACAAAAAGGCATAGTGAGATTGTTTATTCCCTTAGCACTTTTTTAAAAAGCACTCTACACATAAATTAATGTTTTTCATGGCTCCTTGACTAAAATGGAAACATTCAGTTCAACCTGGGGATGTAGAATTTGTGCCTTATCTGAAATCACATTTGTAAGTAGAGAAAAACAACCCACCAATTTATATTTTATGTATTCATCAAAGAAAGGAGTTGTCAACCTGTGAATCTACACTTGATTTAGAATTTGCAGGGGATAATAAAGAACAAAGGGAGATGCCAAGACAGCAACAAATCTTGAGAAAGGCTTATTAAGAAATTGCCCACAGATGCAGCATCAAGAGGATACAAATTCGAACAACTGAGTGAGCCCTAACAGCAGGGAAGATTTATGTTCCAGAACTTGGGCTCGCAAAGAAGCTTTGAAAAAGAGATAAATCTTACAGGCAGTTTCCCCCCCCTCCCCCCATTTCCCTGTCCTTTAAAATCCCCACTTCAGTTCTGGAATAATGAGCAAGTGGAAATTAATGTATAGTATTTGTACTAATTGGAGAGGAAGAGACTACAAGAGAGTAAGCAAGCACATTGGGGGGGGGGATATACATTTGAAAGGAATGCCTTTGTGCTTTCTGTTTATTTAGCTCCTGGCTGGAGGCAAAAGAAAACCTTTAGGCTGAAATTCATTAGGATGTGCCAATTTCAGATAACAGTGGAAGCTGGCCCGGGGGTGCTAGTAATTAATCAAGGTCATTGAGCTTGTTAACACTAAGGGTCTCAGATGCCTGTGTTTAGCACATTTTAGGAAAATGCTGTGCTGTAAAGGAGCAGTTAAGGAGCAGGCAAGTTGTTCAAGCAATCTCTCCCCTCTGCAATGGAGGAAATTCTATGAAAAGAGGGAAAAGGAAAACATAGAAAACAGGAGTTGGGCAAACAGGCACAAGACAGGAGTATATTATTAGATGAGATACAAACCTAAATACATTTTCATAAATTAATTTGCCATTTCAGTCTAGCATTTCAGTCTCCATTTGGGATGGAGCTCACTTTGATTACTTTAAAGCAGGGGTGTCAAACTGCCGGCCCATGTGCTGGTTGCATCATGTGGAGGTTGTGCCAGCCCTAGCTCTGGCAATGCAAAAAAAGTCAGGATACGTTGCACATGTCATGTGACGCGACGAGTTTGACACCGGTGCTTTAAAGGATAATACACTTGGGAACTCTATATCCAAGTTTGTTCTCCAAGAACTCCATCTATTTTTTGGACTGCTTGGTTGGAATGAGAATTAAAGACACTGTTTTATATAGTACTTTCAAAAGATAAAATATTTTAATTATTTATTTTTTAAAATCTGCAACACTCTTTCAAAGATGCCTTAGTGCGGTTCCTTTTTGTCTTCCTATTGTATTTAATTTGTGCTTGAAATTACTGAAGTCATTAATTCATTATATTAATGAATGTGCACTAACAAAACACATACTTCTTCCTTCATCTAAAGCGAAATAAGCCACTCAGATTGCATAGTTCTGATGTCACTAAAATTACGAAGAAACAGATTCTTTTGATCAGTTAAAAACTTATTAGGAAATTTTTATTATACAACGTTGAGTTTGGGTGAATTCTGCCAAAACTCCATGGGTACTTTTAAGGCTAGCATGGTAACTAAAAACATCACAAAGGTGACTGTAGTCATAACACTCACATTTACTATAGAAATCACATAACATCATATAAAAATATTTAAATATTTACAAAGGATTACTACATGATTTCAAATAGCACAAAGCAATATATAGTAATTATTAGTGAAAGAGTTACAGCATTTGGTCAATTAATTTTTTTTTTATATAAAAAGGCCAGAGAGGACCAAAACAAAGTAACTCTAATCCAAAAAGATAATCAAATAAAAAGGTAACAATTGAGGCAATGAATAAAAACAAACTACTTATTTTTGGAGAAAGGTCTTGTACATATCACATCTTTCCTCTTCACAAAATATTATTTGTCTGCTTGTAATAATAACTTTAAACTTATTTTGTGCTTTTCAAAAAAGATTATCAAAGGAGAAAAAATGCTATTTGACCCTATTTTGAAATCTGCAAAACTATTTAATTTATGTGCATTTTAGCAGTCTTGTAAACCCAGCTCATGATAGGATGTGCTCCAGAACTCCTTGCCTGATTAATTGTTCACATTTCCAGCGTGGTAAGAAATGCTAAAGAAAAAAAAAAAGAACCCATTTTCAAATCTAAGGAAATACTTACATTTATCTTTTTTATGCACCACCTAAACCCACAAGCAACATCAAAAATAACATGAAATTATGTAGGTATTGTTTGTATTAATCCCACTGTATTGTAGCTAACCTATATAGCAATTCTCTCAAATGTACGTCTAGATCAGTGGTTCTCAACCTGTGGGTCGGGACCCCATTTGGGTTGAACGACCATTTCACGGGGGTCGCTAAACAACGCAGTCCGCCATTTTTTCCCCCCTTTTCCTTAGCTATGCTACTCCCTTTTATTCTATTGGCTTTTGAAAGCCAATAGAATAGACTCTCTTGAATAGAGTCTAATTCTATTGGCTTTCAAAAGCCAATAGGAATTGCCCAGGTTGTCTCTGCCCTGCTGAGCCCGCCAAAAGTCCCATTCTGCAAACGGTGCTGTACCAGTTGAATAGTCCTCGACTTACGACCGGTTGAGTAATCCTCGACTTACGACCGGTTAGGGGTCGCGGCATTAAAAAGGTTGAGAACCAGTGCTCTAGATACTTAAGCTAACATCAGCCTCCAAAGCTTAATCAATGGATTTGTAAAGGAAAATCCTTAAGAACAGCAATGAGATTTTGTGTATTTAATTCTTCTGCATTGAAAAATATGTTTCCCTCAATCATCTTCCAATGAAAAAATATTTAGTTCATAAACAGAATTATAATAATTTTTAATTTAATATCCATTCATTCAAAATGAATTTTGCTGGATTTAACTTCCTTCTAAATAAGTGTATATGGAATTACAATTTAAATGCTCAAGATGTATTAGAATGATCTGGCACAGAGGTAAGAAAGGTTTCATAGATGCGCTGTGGCCCAGACTGATCAAATTCTCTCTTCTGCATACATGTTTTTCTTATTTATGGGAAATTGAAAGAATAATTTCTGATGCTGCTTGGAATATTCATTTACTAATAGGGCAATAATAAACTCTACCACTCTTGATAAGACAATATAGTAAATTTCTGATTATTCAAGGACAGTCTTTTAAATCTACAAATCATTTTTTCTGCCCATCAGTGAATCCTTTGAAGCCACAGCAGCAGAAGTTCAAATCAGCAGCATTTCAAGATTAAAGCCAACATGCCAGCTTCCCCACTGTTTGTAGGAGGCCTAGGAAATTGCCTCTTTTAAACACTATAAGATTCAGTAACAATGGCAACTTGAACTATAGGCATTGTTATTGCTAAATGATGCAGCTATACAACTGCATTGCTTAGTGATGAAAATTTTGAGCCCAATTGTGGTCATATGTTGAGGACTGCTTATACCGCCTCTTCTTCTAATCTACTGTGTCATGGGAGATCTTCCTCATTCATTTATTTGCAATTAATAATGAAGGTCAGAAATTTGAGGAAACTATGGCACCTGAATGGAGTCCTTGCTCCAAAACTCCAGTTAAAAGACTCAGATTAAGGTGAAACATAGGATCTTCATGTTATATGAACTGATTATTCAGGGCTAGATAATTTTTTGTGTGTCAGAGTCATTCTTGATTGGTGACTAGTCCACACAACTTTCCTGACAACATTTTCAGAAGTGGCTAGCTTTAACCAATGGCCTAATAAAGAATAGCTTCTTGTGTTCCAAACTTCTAAAAAAAAAATTAACTGTTTCCATCTTGGTCATTAGTTAACTGCACCATGTCTACTTATAAATACCTGGCTATTCTTCTTCAGCAGAATTGTTGTGTCATCATCAATTTCAAATTCTCCATAATCTTTCAAACACCGAACCTGAAGGAAAAATAATATAAAAAAATATTGTACATCATTGGTAAAAATTAAGCATAAGCCTGCATTAAGAAGTTCTTCTGTTACATAAATTATGCTCTTCTGAGCAGCCTAATGAATTAAATTTAGATTGCAGTGATTTTATTAAATAATTTTGTATATTTTGAAGTCTGATAATGAACCAAAGTTTTCTTCTTTTAAAAAAGTATATAATCCTCAGTTTTACTTACTTCGATGTACAAGTTTTTGGGAGGTTTCATGTCTTGTGTAAGATCAAGGCCATCTCCTCCTCCTAATGATCTCATATAGGTAGCCAACGACTTTTTATATTGGTTAAACCAAAGCACCTAGATATAAAATGTTTAATTATTCATGAAGTTAAGTATCACTTATATACTGTCAAGTTAGATATCCTTCCAAACTATTAAAAGACAATACAAAATAACAGTGAAGTATGAAATCTCAGAAATTCTTCTTAACAACACAGTGATTTCTAGTTTCTATAGGTCATGTATTGAAAAAAATACGTAATTGACAATGAACTTCATCTGAGAGTAAATTTCTATACAATCGTGTATTCTTAGTATGCCTGAGAATTAAAGGTGATTCCAATGCCTAATATTTATATCCAAATATTTTGGGACATAAATATTACAATAGGTTTACACATTACACAAAGTTATGGTTTGTTGAACTCTATTCCAGGGCTTTTCAACCAGTGGCACCTGACAGGTGGTACGCGACAATCCTAGAAAAGTGGTAGCCGGGGAGGGGAATGAGCTGAACCAGTGGCAGCACCGCACAAGCCTGAGCGAGAGATGGCTGGAGCTGTAGGGCTGTCAGGGCTCAGCGGAAGCGTCAGGATCAGTGCCAGGCTCCAGCTGGAGCTCGGCGCTGATCCTGGCACTTCTGCTAAGCCCAGAAGAAGTGCCGATCAGCTGGAATGTTGCAGCATCTTCAGGGTCTTGTGATTTACATTCAGATGCTTAGCAGCTGATTCATATTTAGGATGGTCACAGTGTCCCAGGGTCATGTGAAATGACCAAAACCTGCTGCAACAACCCAGCAGATGGGGGGAATAAATATCAAACACCCCCCCCTCGCTGCCAATCTTCAACAGAAATGCTCACAATGAAAACCTTGTACAGGAGGAAGAGCACCACCAGGTGGGCAGGCAGGTGTCTTGCTCAGCTGTAGCTTGGGGGGCACTTTTTTCAGTGCCATTGTAACTTCGAACAGTCACTAAGCGAACTGTTGTAAGTCAAGGACTAGCTGTACTTCATCACTTTTTTCCTTTTTGGGGGTGTCATCAAGTTTTTGACACCTTGCTAGGCGACTGGTGGTACTTAGATATTGCCATATCCTAAAAGTGGTACAATGGGTGAAAAGGTAGAAAAGCCCTGCTCTATTCTACTGAATAAACCATAATTAGCTATAGTTACATATGGGACTAAGCCATAAATTTTGGTTTATAAAACCACAATTATTGGCTTTATACTATATGCTAAGTCAAAATCAAGTAATCATATCAGGGTTAATGTATTATGCAAATCCAGCTTCGGTGTCCAATATCAGTTATTCCTATAGTTTCCGCCTTTAGTGAACCATTTCCTCACTGCACTAACATAACTGCTAAAAAGATTGTGAAAATTCTATAGTATGTTTAAAGATGTATGGTGATTTTAAATTAATATCTGTAGTTAATATACTCTTTTTTTATATTCCTATACTTCCAGATTGTTCCCAATCTTCTGAAGCTACACAAATACATGCATAAACACATTTAGCTTACTTCATCTGCTGACATGTGAAATCGGACAGCATTTGGCAAGACACTACCATATTCCCACCTAAGGGCCCGGAGGCGAAGTAAGCGGTCATACCTAAATATAATAACAGTGGAAACATATTTAATTCATTACTGTACAGTTTCTAATAGGGCTATGCATTACTTTGAATTTGAAAGAAAAAGAGGTGATTTGAATTGGATAGAGTGGAAAATGCAACTTATATTTATTTATTTATTTATGAGACTTATATACCGCTTTAAGTGCAAGCACTCTCTAAGCGGTGTACACCAGTAAGCAATGTATATATATATTTACATTGCCCCCAACAATCTGGGTCCTCATTTTACCTACCCCAGAAGGATGGAAGGCTGAGTCAACCTTGAGCCGGTGAGATTTGAACCACTGACTTGCTGAACACAGTCAGCTAAAGTGGCCTGCAGTACTGCACTCTAACTGCTGCGCCACCTCAGCTGCAGTTAGAGTGCAGTTCATTAAATCAAATTATTTTCCCATGGGATTGAAAGCAGCTGCAGAGTAATTAATAGTGAATGAGTCCCTTACAATTTTGTGTGCACAATCACTTCCATCATCAAATAACAATAGGCTGATAAATTATAACTAAAATACATCAATCCGACATATTTTCTCTAATTAAAGCTATTTACAGAGTATTTACTTATGACCACAATGGAGCTCAAAATTTCTGTTCCTAAGTGAGGCATTTGTTAAGTGAGTTTTATGACCTTTCTTGCCACATTTGTTAAGTGAATCATTGCAATTGTTAAGTTAGTAGCATGGTTATAGTTCCCCATTGACTTTGCTTGTCAGAAGGGCACAAAAGATGATCACATGACCCAGCAACCATTATAAATATGAGTCAGTTGCTAAGTTTCTGAATTTCAAACATATAACTATGGGGGTGCTGCAAATGTCAAAGTGTAAGTGTGAAAAAGGTCCTAAGTCACTTTTTTCAGTGTCTTTGTAACTTCGTAGTCACTAAATGAACTGTTGTAAATCAAAGACTACCTGTACTGCCAGATATAGTTAAGAATTTGAAGTCTTGTACAATTCCATTAAAAATATCAATCTCAAAAGTGAAACAATCTGATCTTGGAAGAATTGGGAATTATTTCACAGAGGATCACTAGACACTTACAAGTATGCAACAATACATCTTCGGTTTCTCAGCAGAGAGCAATGGCGAAATTTGATTGTTGTAATCAACTCACTGTGACCTGACTTGGCTTCATTTCTGGTAATAATAGTAGAATTATATTAGTTAAATATATTTTGAACTCAAAATGAACATACAATTGGTTCATGCTATTAGTTTATACTTATTTTGTAAGCTTTAGATACCACAGAAGTTTCATCTCAATTTCACTATGAATTGGACTTCCGGTGGTTAAAGCGGTGGAGATGGCGGCTACTTTGTAGCCGTCCTCCTGAGAAGGTGTCAGATCCGCGGAGCACAGCGTTTACCAGCTGGCCCGCGGCTCGCAATCCCCTTCCCGGGCGAAGGGAAGGGGTAGAGATCGCATGAATAGAGGTAGAACCTCTTAACTCTCCCTGGATTTTTATTTTTAGGGGGGTAGAAAGAGGGTTCCCTCGGAGTTCATTGCCTTCTCCGCCTCTCAGCTGTCTTTGTTTCTTCGGAAACAAAGCGAGACGCCGCTACCATCTCCGTACTTAAAGAAACCGTGAGTAATCTTAAACCGGACAGAACTGTTTAAAGGATTTTATTTATAGTTTAGCTTTATTTTATCTTTTTTTAGTTTATTTAGTTTATTTAGTATGTGCTGATTTTTTTTTATTTTTTTGAGCTTTCTCTTTTTTTTCGGGCGGAAAAGTGAGAGTGAAAGTAAAATGGCGTTTTGAAAGTTTTTTTCCTTTAAAAGACGGATCGGCTGAATTGTTGTTTAATACTGCTTTTTTTTTTACTTTTTTACTTTTTTATTCTTGGGGACTTTTAGATTGATCTTATTTTATTCTATTTTATCTTATTTTTAATTTTTTTTTGGATTACTTATTTTTATTGGTATTTTTAAGAAGAAAGGAAGATAAATTAAAATGGCTTCAAAACGACAACCAGCTACTGCAGCTTCTAAAGTAACTTCTTCTCCTGCTACTTCTACTGTGCAACAACAACTTAAAATAATACCCTCAGTGCAGCAACCTAAATCCACTCCACCTTCACCTCCCCCATCTGGCACATCAGCACAAGACATTAAAGAAATAATGGTAAGTGCCGTCTCACAGTTTAGGGAGGAAATGAAACAACTTTTGGACCAGAATAAATCTGAAACTAAGGAGGAAATGAAGAAAGAGATGAAGGAGCTTTTAGAACAGAATAATGCTATTTTGAGGGATGATATACTTCTAGCTCTATCTGGAATGGCCTCAGTGGTTGTGAAGCTGGACTCCAGAGTAGAGGAAATTGAAGAAACAGTTGAACTTTTGGATTATAAATTTCAAGATATGGAGAAAAAAGTGGAGACTTCACAAGATGATATTCTTATGTTCCAGTATAGACAGATGGAATATGCTTTGAGAATAAGGGGTCTGAAAGAAGATAAAACTCAAGATTTGATGGAAATGGTGATTAATGACTTGGCTGTTATTTTGAATATTGATAAAGAAGAGTTACGTGGGGATGTGGAAAGAATTTATAGAGTTAATTCTTGGATTGCAAAACAGAGGAATTTGCCTAGAGATGTGGTGATATATTTTGCTAAGAAGTCTTTGCGAAATCAGATTCTACAAACTTTTTATAATAAAAGATTTCAGATTGCTGCCCAAGATATTATTATTTTAAAGGAAATTCCACCTAAAATTTTAAGAAGCAGAAAAGATTTTGCTTTTTTAGTAAATGAACTTAAAGCAAGACAAATGCCATTTAGATGGGAGATTCCGATGGGCATTGTTTTGAGCCATGCGGGGACACGTTATAGACTTAATACAGTTGCTAAAGCTAAGGAATTTTATAAAACGGTCCTGGGAGCAGGCTCTCCTTTGCCCATGATGCATAAAGTCTTGAGTGACAAAGAGATGGAACAGAAATCTGAAGGTACAGGGATGATGACTGCTGGACAGGTGGTATGGATGTCTCAACCAGAGGTTAAAGAACAGAGAATGACCCGTGCAGCACATAAACGTAAAGAAAAAGAACAACAGAAAAAAGAAAAAGAAAAAGAAATTGAAGAATCTACTCAGCAAATTGCTTCAGTGCCGGTGGGAGGAGCAAGACCCAAAAGCTCTGCTACATATTCATCAGCAGCAGAATTTGAGCGGATCTTCTCCAGGCTGAAGGCCAAGGGAGATGGCAAAGCTCCTGTCCTGGAATGTTAATGGATTAAACATTCCTCAAAAGAGAAAAAAAATTTACCACTATTTGAAACAACATAACAATGATATTATTTGCTTGCAAGAAACTCATATTACAGCTAAAGATCAAAAATATTTAAATAATCCTCGCTTGGGATCTCATTTTGTATCTCCCGCCCCTGGGAAGAAAGGGGGTGTGGTAATCTATGTTAAACAGAATTTATCTGCTACCTTGTTAGAATCAGATCCTTACGGAAGATATGTTATGCTTGAACTTGGTTTATATGGCAAGAAAATTCTTATTGTGGGGTTGTATGCACCAAACCAGCAACAGGAGCAATTTTATAGGTTACTACATCAGAAAATAACTTTGTTGGACTATAGATCTGTGATTTTGATGGGAGACTGGAATGGTGTCTTAGATATACAAATGGACAAAAAAGGCTCTTCTACCTTTTTTAAACAGGCTAAATTACCTAAAGCCTTTTTTGATATGAAAGAAGATTGGGAATTGAGAGACTATTGGCGTGAACGTAATCAAGAAGAAAAGGATTTTACGTTTTTCTCAGATAGACACCAATCTTTCTCAAGAATTGATTTCTTTTTGATCACAACAGATTTATACAACAGGGTGAAGAATGTAAAAATTTTTCCTAGGACATTGTCCGATCATAGTCCAGTTTGGATGGAACTGTTTGTAGAGAAGGAAGATAGGAGATCCTGGAGGGTGAATGAGAATTTATTTAAACAAGAAAAAAATGTTCATAAATTAAAGGAATGTTTAAAGGAATATTTTACTTTAAATATGAACAAGGGAACATCAATGTCAATGGTCTGGGATGCAAGTAAAGCTTTTATGCGTGGTATTTTGATAAAAATGAATAATTTGCATAGACAGAAACAGACTCAGAAACGGAAAGACTTGGAAGAGGAGATTAAATTAAAAGAGAAACTTTTAATTTCAAATCCCTTAGATGAAAAGGTTAAAGGAGCTTTAAAATTGTTAAAAACACAATTTAACATGCTGATGGCTGATCAAGCTGCAACTAATTTGCTATTTATGAAACAAAATACATTTTGTAATGCTAATAAACCAGGGAGATGGTTGGCTTATCAGTTAAGAAAAAAACAGAAACAGAGGAATATAGATAAAATAAATTATAATGGTAAATTGGTTTATCAGAAAGAATTGATTAAGAAATCTTTTTTAGAATACTATCAAAAATTATATAAGGGTACTAATATTCAAATTACAGATATAAATAATTATTTAGGCAAAGTTAACTTTCCTAAATTAACAGAAGATCAGGAAAAAAAGATTAACGGTTTAATTACTAAGGAAGAAATTGTTACAGCTATTAAACAATTGAAATTGGGCAAAGCGCCGGGTACGGATGGGTTGACATCTATTTATTATAAAGCTTTAGTAGAAGAGATGATTCAACCGTTGTGTGAACTGTTTAATAATTTATTACAGGGGTTAGAGATCCCTCCATCCTGGCGTAATGCATTTATATCATTGATTCCAAAAGATAGTCAAGATCTTACTTTGCCTAAAAATTATAGGCCTATATCTCTTTTAAATGTGGATTATAAAATTTTTGCAAAAATTTTAGCTAACAGGCTTATGGGGATCTTGCAGCAGTTTATACATAGGGATCAATCGGGTTTTATAACTGGAAGGTATATGAAGAATAACGTTAGACAAATTATTAATTTATTAGAGTATTTAGAAAAGAATAACCAAGTCTCTGCAGGCCTGATATTTTTGGATGCTGAAAAAGCCTTTGATCAAGTGAATTGGCAGTTTATGCTGTGTTTAATCAAGGAGATGAATTTTGGACAAAATATATTACAAGTATTATCCAATATATATCAAAAACAGACTGCTCAAATTATTGTAAATGGGGGTTTGTCAGAGGCTTTTGTAATAGAAAAAGGAACAAGACAGGGATGCCCGTTGTCTCCGTTATTGTTTGTTTTAACACTGGAAATTTTGTTGATTAAAATTCGGGAGTCTCAAGAAATAAAAGGAATAGAAATTAATAAAAAAGAATATAAATTAAGAGCCTTTGCAGATGACTTGGTTGTTACTTTGTCTCAACCTGTTTCTTCGGTGGTGAAATTATTACAATTGATTCAACAATATGGACGTGTTTCTGGCTTTAAAATTAATAATAATAAGACCAAAATATTAGCTAAAAACATGACTAATGGTGATAAACAGGCTCTAGTTAACTTAACAGACTTTGAAATTGTTGATAAGGTAAAATATTTGGGGGTTACATTATCTGCTTCTAATGTAAAATTGTATAAAAATAATTATGAAAAGCTGTGGATGGAGGTACAGAAGGATTTAAAAAACTGGAATAATTTACAGTTATCCCTTATGGGCAGAATTGCAGTTATTAAAATGAATGTCCTGCCAAAGTTTATTTTTTTGTTTCAAATGTTACCTATCTTAAAGAACGAACGTAATTTAGATGAATGGCAAAAAGGTATTAATAAATTTGTTTGGGCAGGGAAAAAACCAAGGGTGAAACTTAAAATAATGCAAGATTTTCGTGAGAGAGGTGGACTCAAGGTACCAAATATGAAATTGTATTATGATGCTGTAGTATTGACATTGATTAGCGACTGGGTGAATTTAACAAATACAGAAATACTTCATTTGGAAGGCTGGGACCTACTTTTTGGATGGCATGCCTATTTAATATTTAATAAAAAAGTGGATTGGGTTTTTAAGTCTCATATTATAAGAAACTCTTTGCTAAGAGTGTGGAGAAAGTATTATAAAAGTGACTTCAAAATACCATTATGGGCTATACCTCGGCATGCCATAGAAGGTATAAGGAAAGGGGTAAATATGGACAAGGTCTCTTACGTACAGTTATTAAGATGGGATGGCCAAGACTGGCAGTTAAAATCTTTGGAAGAATTAACACATGAAAACTTAACTTATTCATGGTTCCAATATAGACAAATAGTGGATAGATGGAAGATGGATTGTAAAATGGGCTGGCTTAGAGAAGATGAAATTTTTTTAAAACAAGTAAGAGATCAAAGGCCAACCCATATTAAGAGAGTTTATGGGGTTTTAGTGGAATTAGATTCAGAACTTGAACTAGTTAAAGATTGTATGATTAAATGGGCACAGAATATTGGTGAAACGATTTCAATGGATACTTGGGAACTTATTTGGATAAGAAATGTTAAATTCACACAAGCGCAAAATTTAAGAGAGAATTTTTATAAGATGTTTTATAGATGGCACCTTGACCCAAAGAAAATGTCCATTATGTACCCTAATCTACAGCCGAAATGCTGGAGATGTGGATATTTGGATGCTACCTATTACCATATTTGGTGGACGTGTAAGCATATAAAAGCTTTTTGGATTAAGATATGGTGGAATATTCAAAGAATTTTTAAAAGGAGGGTAAAATTTACTCCGCAATTATTTTTACTAGGTATTGTTATTGACTGTGATGCTAAGGAGGTTATATTGATGTTAAATTTGATTACAGCCGCTAGGTTGTTAATAGGACAATATTGGAAGAAGGAATCTTTGCCTACTTTACAAGAATGGTTTCATAAAGTTTCGTATTTGGCAGAAATGGCAAAGATTTCGGCTTTCTTAAAGGAGCAATCTCAAGAAAAATTTTTTGCGGTATGGGAAAAATGGATAAATTTTATACAACATAACTTGGATATGGAAAAATATTATTTAGCCTTTTTATAATTTGTAATGATTGTTTTTTCTTTCTTTCTTTCTTCTTTTTCTTTTTTATATATATACATTTTTTACGTATTATTATTTATATATATATATATATATATATTTTATATATATATATATATGCTTTATTCTTCGTCTACTTTCTTCTTTCTTCTTTCTCTCTCTCTCTTCTTTTTTATTTTTTTTTCTTTTTTAGTATATATTATTCATTTTAAAGTTTATGTTATGTATATTATTATTATATATATTATTACTGTGATTTTTATTATTATTATTAATTATTTTATAAATTGCAAATGTTATTTTTTAAAATATTTGTTAAATAATCCTATATTCAGTTCTGGGAAGTCGGGGGGGGGTGGGGTGGTTGGGGAGGGGGGGGTGGATTCTTATTTGTAAAACTTTTGAAAAATTTCAATAAAAAAAAAAATTTCACTATGAATTGTAAAGAATTGCAAGGGAACTGAGTAAGAATAGAAGGCAGTATTTTCAATATTAAACAAAAATCAATCAAAAATCAACAAATCAGCATAACTTCAACCTGACAGAAGGGAAGTTCAAAAGTAATATTAGAAAGTATTCCTTCACAGAAAGAGTAGTGGAAGCTTTGAACCAACTTTCAGTGGAGACAGTTGTTCAATCATTAGTAACTGAGTTTAAACATCTTGGGATAAACACATGTCCATCATCTGACAAAAATTTAAAAAATCCAATTTAAAAACCTCAGGGGGTAGACTTGATAGGCCACTAGATCTTTTTCTGCTATCAGTTTTCTGTTTCTAATTTAAGAAAGGATTTTTTTGTACTGAAAAAAATCTATAAATTGTTCCCATAAGTCCTCTAGCATGCAATTACTGTATACTCTTTTAGATTCTGCATTCATAAAAGCGAAACAAAAAGTATACTCTGCCTTGTTTTGAGATACACATATCTTGAAGAAGGAATCATTTATTTTACAAAGACAGAGGACTTTACAAGCAGTCCAAAGCAATTTCACCACTTTTATTCTTCTCTAAAATTCAGTGCAAAGGAAGTATATTTATTTACAGTGACATGTCATCTAGGCCATATTGGACATTTACTAGATAAGGTGGCATTGGATATATATGTCTATCTTTTCCCAAAATGTTAGTCTGTATCAGAAGATGTAATGTAGTTTTTTTATAGTGATGAGTCATCACATTTGTAATAATTAATCTGAGACAGTTATTGATTCCTGGCAAAAATATGAAAGTGATTTGACATTGCTTTCTTTTGGGAACTTTGATGATTTGTTTCAAATTTCCAATCTAGTTTACATGCCTGGCATTTCCTAGTGGTTCAGTCTAACCAGGCTCAATGCTGCTAACTTCTGAGCTCAAACAAGCTGCTGCCTACTTGGATCTGGCAGCTATATTTAGCTGTATTTCTTTTCCTGCAAAATGTGAGTTATGGCTTCATTTTAAAAATATTTTATGTAGACAAATTATTCTTTTATTGATGAAATTGTCTTACACATCAATTTGGTTCTGCTCATACAATGCTTTCATCTCTTCAAGTACTTGTCTGATCCCATCTTCCTGGGAAAGGAAAACACCAAATACAATGATCATTTAATTACTAACCTAATTCAAGAAAAATGTTTCAACAAATAAAAATATAACTTTTAAAATATTTTTTTTGTTTAAAGATTTTACATAAGCTTAAAAATACAGAAATATAAAAGGGAAATAGAGAAATAAAAAATAAAAGAATAAAAGAAAAAGTGAAAGAACAAAAAAGAAAAAAGTATTTAAAGAAGTCATTTCTGATTTTCTTTGTAGCAGTTAAAAACTTAATGATTATAATCTTCACCTTCTCAAATTATGTACCAAGGCTCTATATTCTTCCATCTTTGTGCATACAATAACCATGCTGCAGTTTCCATATATAAAAACAATTATCCATGAGAAATTTTCTAGTTGACTGTCCATAAATACTAGTATGAAAAAATCTGGTTTCATCTGAATATTATTTTTTAAAACTCTCTACATTACTATATGTATTTGTGTCCAATATCTATTTTACAAGCCTACCGAACATGATAAAATGTCCTTTCATGTTTTTCACATTTCCAACAGTGATTGATTGAAATAAATAACTGAAAAAATGTAGAGACAGGATTGAATGCACTAGCAGATGGTTGGAGAGAAGGAAGGGATGCTAAAGAAAGCTGAGTTAGTGCCAGCTGCCCAACCCTGCCATCTTTGCTTCATTAGGACTTACAAGCTGCTTCTTGACAATTATTAGCAGGAGAAAATGAGGTTTCAAGGGATGCTGAAAATATGGGCAAAGTCTACAACTGGCGAAAGGTAATGGATTCTTAAGCCAACTCCCGAAAGAGGCTGGGTTGGACAACGCTACCGTATTAGAGCTGGGTACGATTTTACTAGGAGAGCCCTCTGCACAAATAACGAAGCGAGGTGATTAAATACTGTAAATAAAATAAAAAGGTTATTTTATCAATTCAAGGCTGACTCTGTCAGAAAATCGAATCCGTTCGCGCCTCGCCTTCACGCCAATCCCCTCACGGCTTCCGCGGACTCCGCAAGTCGGACCGTGGAAAGGCGAAGAAGCGAAGCGCGCGCACGGCAAAAACTTACGTTGAAGGCAGGAAGCTGCCCATCGCTCGCGCGGTACAGCTCTCGGACCAGCTCGGTCGCTTTCTCAGAAAACATGACAGCCACGGGATCGACCGAATCGCCTTAGAATTCGGCGGGCGGGCGTGTAGTAAATCGCGCTCGTACTGCTCGGCCAATAGGAAGACTGGATTCCTTGGAAGGATGGGTGAGGAAAACAAAAGTCCCGCCTTCAGCAACTACTTATTACGGAACAGGGCAAGGGACAAAACAAGGAACTTCGCAGGAAACTGAGGAATCAATGAAAGTCAGATAGGTACTTGGAAAAATTTGAATTCTTGCGCTTTATGAGCCCTAAGTGAATGTTGAAGTATTTCCACTAAAAACAATACTTTTCGCTTCTTCCCCCAATAAAAAGTTTATAGGTTGAGGCATTTCAATTGTATTACTCTTTAAACACACACACACACACACACACACACACACACACACACACACACACCTAGAAAGACTACAGTTCCAGAGCCTTTGGAACTGTTCAGTGTGTGTGTGTGTGTGTGTGTGTGTGTGTGTGTGTGTGTGTGTGAGAGAGAGAGAGAGAGAGAGAGAGAGAGAGAGAGAGAGAGAGAGAGAGAGAGAGAGAGAGAGAGAGAGTCTTCCTTCAGGATAGATCTATCTAGCTACAAATACATTATTGATGCCATTAAGTGGACCTTTGATGCTGAGCTCATGTTGCATTTACAAACTTTTTAGAGCCATCTGGTTGGCTACAGTCAGAACAGAATGCTGTAACTAAGTTTAGTTTGATCCAACTTCTATGTTTTTGAGATGCTACAGATCTCTTCATTGTTTTTCTAAAGTAACACGTGTAAGGGCTTCTAAACACATTAATTTGGAATCCAACTGATACCAAAATTACCTTTGCAAGAATGTGTTCGTGGCTATTTCACACTGTTCTAAGTGAATCTGCTCTTTAGTGACTAACCGATTGTTCAGTTAAGTATCTCAACTACTGGACATAGAATTTTTAGCTTTATCTGCATAAAGAATAATCTTCCACCATCAATCCATTTTCATGGCACTGCTTTCCTTTTTAAATAAAATTTTATGTAATATCAGTTTCAGGTATAAATATTTCTTATCGTAGATATGTAGCCTTATTTAAACATTTAATCAAATATTTTATCAGAAAATAACGCACCTCAAGCAATATGGAAAACTAGTGGTTCTATCAAAATTCAAAGCCACATCTTGCATTTTTCAGTAAGAACCAATGAAGTTTATTCTCTCCCATGGACTGTCCTTTTTAATCTTTGGCTACAATCCTAAGCTATGCAATTAATCCTCCCCCCCCATCACAAAATTCATGACTTTGTTCAGTCATAATATAACACCAAACAATGTTGTTTGACAGCAAGTCAATATGAACCAGGCCACTATGACTTCTGCAATTAATTATGATTAAATAAGTCACTACTTATTTAATTCAATTAATGTCATTATTGCACTAAACACATTAACTAATATATTACATTACATATAGTTTCATTATATTATAATGTATTACATT
This sequence comes from Crotalus tigris, assembly GCF_016545835.1. Taxonomy (NCBI): domain Eukaryota; kingdom Metazoa; phylum Chordata; class Lepidosauria; order Squamata; family Viperidae; genus Crotalus; species Crotalus tigris. The sequence goes on along the minus strand of NW_024100135.1, from coordinate 325,830 downwards.
AAGCCTTTTGTGCATGGATTCTGAGTTCCCCGTTATAAGCCTCTCACTTTTGTTTAATACATTTTAGTGGCTATTATAAATTCATTGTATTTTTATTGTGTTTCAGAAGAAATCAATATATTTCAAGAGTGATTTTCTACTACTTGTTTTAGTATATTTGGGAAGCCTTTCTTTTATCAAATGGTGCAGCACCTCAGATTTCATGGTGCTCTAAAAATGTAAACAATCAACTGCTCCTAGCTCTTCTTCAATTGGGGCTTAGCTGCAACAGTTCCATTAAGCTGCAGTGAAGTGAAAGAAAGCAGCACTGTTCAAATGGCTCACCAAGATTGACTTTCCAAAATGATATGTAGATTGGGTTTTATAATACCGGTAGTTTCTATTGTAACTTTTAACTATATTAAACATTTATAATCTGCTTATAATTTTTATAAGTAATGTAATTTTTATCACTTCCCCATTTTGATATCTTTTTACATGCATTGTAAGCCATAAAATATTGTTTTGTAGGCCAGACTGGGAGTCCTTTCTATTAAATACAAGAGTAAATGTGTGGGAAGAATCCAGAGAAAGAAATATTTTGGGAAATATTAAAAAGGCAGAATATATTTCCACAAAGGATCTTAAAGGCAGAAACCAATACCTCCCCCTCAAGTCTCTCTGCCCCAAACAGAAACCAGGTCTGCAGAAATGCAGATGTGACAATCTTGTCAGAAAGATTGGAGCTAAGAAGTTTGGATTAGAAAGAGAGATCCCTAGAATCAACAATCCCTCACACCAAAAATCCAACAGTCATCAGCCACAGCCCCAGGGAAGCAAGACATAATAGGATTAACCAGCCACCATCAGAATACCAGAAAGGCACACTCAGATTCAGGTCAAAGTTCATGCCACAGGAACAACTCCAAACAAAAGCTCAAGAAGGTATAAAAACCCACCACTCCCTACTATATGTGGTCAGCTTTCCCAGAGCCAAGCTTCTGTCTGGCTTTGCTCTTCAATAAACTGCAACCTTCTTTCTAAAGCAGTCTCCATTTTGTTTATTCCCAGTTTGGATTGGACCCCGATGAAGATTTTTCTTTTGACAAATGTACTTTTAATAACTTTCCTTGAATATTAGGTGCAGTGACAGAATATGCACAAAACATTGATGGCAATTTATTGAAAATTATTATAGGTTATAGCAGATTATCTTTTCTTTCCATTCAACCGTTACATCAGCAGCAGTCTGCATAGTGTGCAGCATGACCCACTTTCCAATACATCACTGTGGAATGAAAAAAAATTTCATGGTTTATATTTTTAGTGATATCCAATCAGAGCTACAAAGATCCCCACGACTGCTAGAGATAGCAAGGTGATGTAAACAACTACATTTGTTATCATTTTCCGGTGATCCGAATTTTTGCATCCTAGATCTGCAAGCTTATAAGATTCAAAGACAGACAGGAAAGTGCAAATGCTATAAAAATAAGCATGGGTTTTCACCTGCCTTCTATATGCTGTATCTGTGTAGGTGCTCGTAATTATTTTTAGGAGAAAAGTAATCACCGTTTATACCGCATCATATCTTATCCCCCACAAGAGCCATCTTTGATGTGGGCAATTTAGTAACAAAGCTGAAGAAACGAGCATTCGTTCTAGCTACGTTGATATGTAACGCGTAGAGGTCACGTGAGCCTAGCCTTTTCTGATTGGTAGCACGCGGGAAGCGCTGCTATTCCCTCGGTTGTCGGGTTGTTGTTGGTATAATGTAGGCGAAAGAGGCGTCGGGTTCGGGTCAGAGGAGTCTTCCCTTAGGCGAGTGGAAGTGGCACCGCCCGTGCGTTGGCACCGCCGGCATGAGAAAGCGGAACGAGACCGTCACCTTGGAGCATGAGCGCTTTGCCTCCTCCGCTCCGGCTCCAGCCGCTGCTTCGTCTTCCTCTTCCCCTTCGCTGAATAAGGACTTCAGCTTGAGACCCAGCCCGCATTTGTCAGGCAGCGCCCGGCCCTCCGGTGACTCTGCTATGAAGCGGGCACTTAGCAGGTGAGACCCGTAGCAGAGCGGCCATTCCTTCGGCTCCTGGCAGCCGGAGCAACCCTTTCTCTGCCGGCCTTGCACCGCGGTCCCCGCAAGCTCGACCTCGGTCTTGTCTCCTTGGCAACGGGCAGACAAGCCATTCCGCGTTGCCACCGCTGGCTGCCTCTTCCCTTCCTTGGGCTTTGCTATTGCGGTGGGTTGGCCGCGGAGTCCCCGGTTGCAGTTTGCGGAAGAATGCCCTTGGCGGTCTCCCTTTGTCCGTCCGCCTTTCGGTGCTCGTCGTGGAGGTTCGCAGTAGGCAGGATTGGGGGGCGGGGGAGGGCGATTCCAGCCCGAGGATCAGCAGGAAGCGACCGAAAGCGCCGCGGCCCTCCGTGGAGTTCCTGCTCCTAATGCTGCATTCGGTTTACAGACTGCGACTGCAGCAGGTCAAGGAGGTGATTCTGTACTGTGTATCGGGTCTTGGCCAGGCAGGCGCTGTATTTTGCCACTGGGTGACATAAGGTGGCTGGGATGGAGCATATGGAAAGCTTAAGCCTAAGGAAAAGAAAGATCTGACAGTCTCAATAGATACTCGGTCGAGTTTGTCTTTAGCTTATAGCCTGGGATTGAAAGAAACATGTATTTACTTCCATATCAGTTTACTTAAATTTTGAGTGAATAACTCCTGAGGCTTTCAAGATTGGCTTAGGCATCAGACCATGTCAAAAAATTAAAAATATTGGAAGGCATATAAAAACATATAAACGATCTCTTCTTAACTCTTTTATGTGTCTGTCACATCTATGTCTTTCACTAAATTTTTTAAACCTCATCTTTATTAAATTTATAACTCACCTTTCCTTCATGAGCTATAGAGGCATACATAGCAGACCTTTCTCCCATTTTTCTGCAAATAGCATCAGTACAAAGCTGGATGAAAACAAACACATATCTCCTGTTTTAAAAACACTTAGATTACAATGTTTATCTTTTCATGTTCCGCAAACATGAAAAAACATGTTCTTTAGAATCTCTGCTCCTTTTTCCCTTTGGGTGGTACAGCTGGGTATGTGTTCCTCCCATTCTTGGATACAGTCCCAAAGGTCTGAATTGTTTATTTTTTATATTTTTGTAACAAAAAGAAATTAATTGGAATAGTTAGGTAACAGCTGCTCACAGTTACTTGATAGTGAGATGGACATATAAATTTAATAAAACATTTAATTCATTTAATTGTAATTTGGTTTAAACCTTTTTTTCTTGGTGCCACATTTTGTTTTTGTCCTACCACTCATTTTTTGGGTCTGTGGACCTAAGCAGCCCTTTAATGGGCAAAAAAAGACAAGATACATAGCCAGCTTTAAAACTGTTGCTACTAGATGTTATTATTAGTAATCTTTGTTATAGAAAATTTGAATCAGTGTTTTTCAGAGTTAAGGAATAAGGTTTTCTATGTCAGAATAGTCAGAATAGTATGAAACATTAGTATAATCCTATGCACGTGTACAGGTAGTCCTCAACTTTTGACCACAACTGAACCCAAAATTTCTGTTGCTAAGCAAGTCAGTTGAGTTTTGCCTCATTTTACAACCTTTTCTGCCAGAGTTGTTAAGTGAATCACTGCAATTGTTAAGTTAGTAATGGTTGTTAAGTGAATCTGGCTTCCTCATTGACTTTGCTTGTCAGAAGTTTGCAAAAGGTAATTATATGACCCTAGGAAACTGCAACCAACATAAATACATGCCAGTTGCCAAGAGTCCAATTTTTGATCATGTGACCATGGGGATGCTGCAGTGGTCATAAGTGTGAAAAAGATAATGTCATTTTTTTAGTGTTGTCGTAACTTTGAATGGTTACTAAATAAGTGATTATAGGTTGAAGACTATATTTTAAAGTATACTTCGTTGAATTGAGTGGGGCTTTAGACTATTTCTGCACAGTTACACAAAGGAAAATTTGGTTTACAAAGAGAAAGTACGTTTGATACTTGACACTCCCAATATTGAGATCTCAAAAAATGATCTATGACTTCACTGATATTGGAGATGCCCAGAAAGCTAAGTAGTTAGTTAGTACTGTCAGTTTTGAGATTTGTGTTCATGTATGCTGTTGTATTAAAGCTAGGTAATCTTACTACAGCATAATATTAATAAAGGCCTTTTTTTGTTTTATCTTTTACCCTGCAAGAAGCTAATGTTTCTTCTGATCATCTTTGATCATTTGCTTCTAAGCCAGATAATTCAATTGTCAATAAGTGACTATAGATGCCAAGATTGTTGTTACCATTGTTCTGCAGACATGGTGTTTGCAGTATCTTAATGGTGAATAACAAATTTAAAATTTTTGTGGAGTGTTGTAAAACTCTCAGATCATGCAAGATCTAAATTTAAAAAATAGCTTGAGATTTGGAATAATTAAGATTATAATCCAGTTAAAAAAAATGCGAATTGTTAAGATTTGTTTTTTTAAATCTTGTGCTCTGCATCTTCAGATCCTTACTTTTTAATATTGACCCAATCATAGATATCAAAGGTTCATGTTTTAACAAATTAACATAGATAAAGAATTCATAACTATATGCAACAAGAAAATCAAGGTTACATGGAAATAAGCCTTACTCAACTCACTGAAACTTATTTATATTTAATAATTATATTTATTTTGTTTCTAACTTTATATAAGTTTTATCTGTGATTGTTGAAGTCTTCTTCTTTATTTCATATTCTGTTTTAAAGGTTGCATAAAATAAAAGTCTTTGGGTTGCTAAGACAAGCCAAAGAAAATAAACCTAAAATTAATCTCTGTCGCTATATCCTTTCCATCCCAAAGGTATAATAGTTGTAACCATCACTGGGAGTAATTATTCAGTGTTTATACAAAGAATTTTAAATAATTAGAACAAGTGTTCTCGCTAAAAATTATAGCTTAGTAATAGGCACATCTTTTCTATGTACAAGTTCAATCCCTTGGTAAACTCCTGTTTTTTTTAAAAAAAAACACAAAATCCCTTATACCACCGTTTTAGAAAATACCTAACTGAATCTCTAGAGAGCCTCTTTTAGTCTCAGTAAATAGTATATAGGCTGATATTCAACTGCAGATTCAAAGCAGAGCAGAATTCCTTTGTGTTGTTTTGGTAGCGTTACTTCAGGTTTTCTTTGCTGTTGAAAACATCCTTTGCTGGGCAATTGGACTTTAGGATTGTACACCCTACTACAGCAAGGAAGCAGTCTTTTTTTTTTTTTAATAGAGGCCAGTTTATCATTTCCTCACAAACGTTTATTCAAGGACCTCTTGACCCTACCTCTTACAGTGAAAATCTTTTTGAGAAGAATGGAACTCAGGTCCTGATGGATAAAGACATGTACCTTCACTAAATATTTTCCTGGCAGTAGCAGAGAAGTTTACATCTGCTTACACATTTTCTGTTACATTTAAGGGATGTAGTAGATCCCTTTATCTTTATTATTTGTTGCAGAATTAGAGGCTGTATCTTTCCTGTCTTATTTTTGTAGATTCTTTGGGAAAATTATTCTTTGAAATATCTAATAGTTACAGTTATTTCTTGATGCTGAGAACTTTTGCAATTATGTTGTCCTGTTTTTAGCTTATAACCATGTATAAGTTACTGAGAGGCCACTATGTTTGGAGCCATATGTAAGCTTGGTAAAAAAGCTAATATAAATATCCCTAAAGGAATGATGAACATTGACATGAAAATACATTAATAGTCTTACAGATGAATGAAGTATAGGCTATACTGTATGTAAAGTTAGTGAAAATAGCTTCACATTTTGTTATTGTGGCAGTACTCCCAGTTTTGGCAGGGATCTTTTGGTAAGTCACAAAGAAAGTAGTTATTTGATGAGGGGCTTAAGATCTGTAATTATGATATGGAAAAGAATCTTGTCTCTGTTTCTTTTTAATGAGGCTAAAGAGATATAATTGAGAGGAGTATAATGTTATAAAAGATCTTTATTTCATCTCCTCTTTCAGTTTTCTAAGATTCTATAATTTTTTTTAAAATTGTCCCATGTTAAATAATTTCTATTAACTCTGCCTATGCTTCTTAATACTACTAGTTTCTTAAGCTTAAGAATAAGCATAGATTTGGAGACCATTTTTATGTTGCCAAGGTCTCTAGGCAAAGAAGTGATAAAGTTAGCTCCTCTTCTTCTATATAGATACTTGTAGTTTTCTGGAGTGATTTATACAGCTAAATTAGGTGACCTTTCAGGTCCCAGATTTTCTGGATTGAACAGATTGTTGTGGTTGATTGTTGATCTATTTGGCACAAGGCAAGGTCTCTGTGAACTTATTTGCCTTATAGGTTTGATGTGAAATCTAAATTAGGACTGATAATGAACCTAAATATATTAACTAAGGACTCTCAAGATGGGAGTTGCAACTAATTTAGAAGGGTTAATATTTTAAAATCAGTGTCCAGGTACATGCACTGTAGGAACACAAAACTGATTTCTGCTTTCCTAGATAAGCTATAGCATAATTGTTGTATAGGTCAAAGAGTAAACCATGCTTGTATAATCCAAGCAGCAAGTGTATTTTGAAAGATGGCATCTAAATCTACCGGTAGCTATCTTTTAAAATAATCTGCCATTCATGCCAGCAATTGTCATGGTATTCAAAGTTTGAAAATCTCTGCAATGATTAGATACTTAGAGAAGATGGGTTCATATGAGGCTAGAATTTAGAGACTAATCAAAATAAGTAGGAACACATAGCTTGACTATTTGCAAAAATAACCTTTAATTTATATGAATGAAAAGTAAGGCTGCAGTCTTACACAAATACAATAATTGCATATAAGAAGAACTTACTTTTAAGCAAACATATGGTGATAGTATTAATTGCATAGTAATGCCTTAAAGCTTGATTTTATGGAATATTACCTTGTAGTTCTGAAAAAGCCTACTATGCAAGTGATGTTATGAGCTAGATTGTATACTCTCAGAAGGATAACCCATGATAGACACAGGGTAGGTGAGAGGTTAGACAGTTATACAGTCCATTTCAGAAGGAAATGGTAAGCCATTCCGGTGTAGATAGATCTTGATTTACATCATTATTTGTATTAATTACATTTGTTTAGTAACGGTTTGGAGTTATAATGGCCTCAGAAAAAGTGACTTACAACTTGTCCTTGCAGTTATGACTGTTGTACCACCACGGTCACATAATCACATTACAGGCACGAGGCAACCAGCTCACATTTACGATAGTTGCAGCATTTTGTGCCATGTGACTGTGATCTGCAATCTTCCCAGCTGGCTTCCAACAAGCAAAGTCAATTGGGGAAGTTGGATTCACTTAGTAACCATGTGATTCACTTAACCATGTCATTATCTTAGTAAAAATTAGATCTGATCAAGTGATGACTCACTTTAGGATTGCATCATCTTACGATGGAAATTCCAGTCCCAATTTCAGTTGTAAATCAAGGACTACCTTGATTTTCTTTCTTCCAAGAAAACCAAGTAGACATTCATAACAGAATAATAGAAACATGATACTGGAATATGAATCTCCCAAATCAAAGGTATCCAACAAGCATAAAAACAGAGGGCAAGAACAAGTAGCACTAATGCTGTGGATGTAGTTGGATTAAAAGCATGTCCAGCTGCAACTGATGTGTCGTTTTTGAAATCGGTGAACTGAAGTGAACTAGAATAGATCACTTTGCATCAGAGGAGCATCAGATTTTTTGTTGCAGAAAAGAAAATGGAGTAGCATTATTAACTAAATGCTGCCATATTTCATTCTTGAAAACAACTCCAAAATGATAGAATGATCTGAATTCAAAACCAAGTGTTTTCTTCGTCACTATTCCTCCACTCTGAAATAGCATTCCCCCTGTGTTCTAAATGGCGATAATGTAATAGTAGTAAAGTTGGAAGGGACCTTGGAGGTCATCTAGTCCAACCCCCTGCTCGGGCAGGAAACCCTACACCATTTCGGACAAATGGCTGTCCAGTCTCTTCTTAAAAACTTCCAGTGTTGGAGCATTTACTGCTTCTGGAGGCAAGCTGTTCCACTGATTAATTGTTCTCACTGTCAGGAAGTTTCTCCTTAGTTCTAGGTTGCTTCTCTCCTTGATTAGTTTCCACCCGTTGCTTCTTGTCCTGCCTTCAGGTGCTTTGGAAAATAGCTTAATTCCCTCTTCTTTATGGCAGCCCCTGAGATATTGGAATACTGCTATCATGTCCCCCCTTGTCCTTCTCTTCGTTAAACTAGACATACCCAATTCTCGCAACCGTTCCTTATATGTTTTAGCCTCCAGTCCCCTAATCATCTTTGTTGCTCTTCTCTGTACTCTTTCTAGAGTCTCAACATCTTTTTTACATCGTGGTGACCAAAACTGGATGCAGTATTCCAAGTGTGGCCTTACCAAGGCATTGAAGAGTGGTATTAATACTTCACGTGATCTTGATTCTATCCCTCTGTTAATGCAGCCTAGCACTGTGTTGGCCTTTTTGGCAGCTGCAGCACACTGCTGGCTCATATTTAAGTGATTGTCTACTAGGACTCCGAGGTCCCTCTCACAGTTACTACTATTGAGCATGGTGCCACCTATGCTGTACTTGTGCATTTGGTTTTTCTTGCCTAAATGTAGAACCTTGCTTTTTTCACCATTGAATTTCATTTTGTTAGTTAGTGCCCAGTGTTCAAGTCTGTCCAGATCCTTCTGTATCTGAAGCCTGTCTTCTGGAGTGTTGGCTATTCCTGCCAGCTTGGTGTCATCTGCAAATTTGATGAGTTCCCCATCTATCCCTTCATCCAAATCGTTGATGAAGATGTTGAAGAGTACTGGGCCCAGAACAGAGCCCTGGGGCACCCCACTACACACTTCCCTCCATATAGATGCAGTTCCATTGAGGACCACTCGCTGAGTACGGCCGGTCAGCCAGCTACGGATCCATCTGGTGGTGGTTCTGTCTACCCCACATTTTTCTATCTTGTCAAGTAGTAGGTTGTGATCTACTTTATCAAATGCCTTACTGAAGTCCAAGTAAATTATGTCCACAGCATTCCTCTGATCCACTAATTTTGTCACTTGGTCAAAGAATGCAATAAGATTTGTCTGGCATGATCTATTTTTGACAAACCCATGTTGGCTTTTAGTAATGACTTTGTTTGCCTCTAGGTGTTCGTTGATTCGTTGTTTGATTATCTTTTCCAGGATCTTCCCAGGTATTGAGGTCAGGCTGATAGGTCTGTAATTTCCTGGATCCATTTTTTTTCCTTTTTTGAGGATGGGAACTACATCAGCTCTTTTCCAGTCCTCTGGTAGTTCCCCTGTGTTCCAGGATCTTTGAAAAATATAGTTCAGTGGCTCCGATATCACATCTGCCAGTTCCTTGAGAACTCTGGGGTGTAATCCGTCTGGTCCTGGCGATTTGAACTCATCTAGGCTGGACAGGTGCTCACTAACGATTTTCTTGCCTATCTTAACTTGTGTTTCTGTTTTGTTTTTTGTGGCACTATTTTTGATAGGTTGGTCTGTTTTTTCCCTTTGTGTAAAGACAGATGCAAAAAATGAGTTAAATAGTTCTGCTTTCTCCCTGTTGCTTGTCACCTTCTTGCCACTTCCACCCACTAATGGACCAATCATTTCCTTCACTTTTTTCTTGTTTTTTACATGTTGAAAGAAGCTTTTTTTGTTATTTTTGACTTTGGTCGCAAGCCTCAGTTCATTTTGAGCCTTGGCTTTCTTCACTTCATCTTTGCAGGCTCGGGCTATTTGCTGATATTCTGACTTAGTTATGTTCCCCTCTTTCCACTTTCTATACTTGTCCTTTTTATCTTTCAATTTGTCAGAGAGTTCTTTATGCAGCCATGCTGGTTTCTTTTGAGAGCTGTTATTTTTCCTCTTTGTTGGTATTGTGCTAGACTGTGCTTTTATTATCTCATTTTTCAAAATTTCCCAAGCTTCTTGAGTTGTTTTCCCCTTGAGGATTCTCATCCATGGAATCCTTCCCAAGCCCTCTCTAAGTTTATTGAAATTAGCTCTCTTGAAGTCCAAGACTCTAGTTTGACTGTGTTCTATTGGTTGTGCTTCTATAATGTTGAATTCTAATATTGCATGATCACTTCCTCCCAGGGTTCCTATGGCTCCAACACCGTCTATCATTTCATCTCTGTTAGTGAGAATTAGATCCAAAATGGCTAATCCCCTAGTTCCATTCTCTACTTTTTGGGAGACAAAGTTGTCTGCTAGGTTTGCCAGGAACCTGTTTGATCTTCCACTTGGTGCGGAGTTTGTCTCCCAGTTGATGTCAGGGTAGTTAAAGTCCCCCATTACTATTGTGATGTGCTTCCTACATACCTTAGTTAGCTGACTAGCAAAAAGTTCATCTATTTCCTCTGTTTGGTTGGGTGGTCTGTAGTATACCCCTATGGCAATCTTGTTGTCCTTCTGGTTGTTCTAATATGCTTTATGATATATGACCTGGTTGTTCTAATATGCTTTATGATATATGACCTATTGCTTGCTATTTATATGTACACTGTGAATTTATGCACCGGAGACAAATTCTTTGTGTGTCCAATCACACTTGGCCAATAAAGAATTCTATTATATTCTATTCCATTTCCATTCCATTCCCTGGGCTGAAGGGTTTTATGATTCCATTATTATGCCATGAGTGTTTTAATTATTGTATTCCCTGGGCAGTTGTTTACTATTTGGTTCTTTTTTCAGTACATTGTGTTTTTAACTTGTCCTATACTTTGCCTTGACTTGTTTGATGACTGGCATTACAAAGCTGATAAATTAATAAAGCCAATGTTCCAACTATAGGTGCAGAGGTATCAGAACTTTAATAGCCTTATGACAAAATGCAATGCATTGTTAACATGACAGATAATAAAGATGTACTAATTATAAACCAAAATATTAATTAACATTAGAAGTAAAATAACATCTGGAACCAAAGGACATTTGGTTTCAATAAACAAAATGAAGCAGAAGACATACAATGCTAGTTGCTAAGCAAAAAATCAGGTAACCATGATAGGCTCACCATGCCATTCCCATTCTGCAACCAAATTACCATGGTCATTAAGCAAAGCATCACGTGATTGTAACTTACAGTTTTACTTTTAAGTTCTCCATTAAATCTGCTTGTTGCAAGCAGGTTGGGAGGCACACAAAAAGCAGGCACATGATTGTGGATATGCAGTGGTCTGAAATGCTTGGATAGATCACATAAAAGATTTTTTTTTATACCATTGTCATCTTGAACAGTTGCTAAATGAGGTAGTCAGTAAGGAAACATGACCTGTATTTAATCCTACAATAAAAATTCAGTATTTATATCAAATACTTCCTTCCAGCAATAAGACAACACTGCACTTGGACATCACAAACTGGAATCAGAAGAGGCAGAGGTATCCATAATCACATTGCTACCATCAGAACAATTGACGAGACAAGGGAGTTGCCTGATTTCCCTTTAATTATTTACCTTATATGCAAAATTGATATTGGGTGTGTGAAATAGAAGAAATAACGATTGGAATTGCCATTTCTGTAGAAATATCCAGTGACAGACTTGTGATACTTTAACTGAAAAATGCTTAACAAAGTTCTTGTTGAAATTGAAAGAAGAAAATGCAAAAACTGATCAGCTGCTTGGTATTTAAAAAAACCAAAAACCAAATCCAAGATCATACTAATAATAGGCAATGCCAACCCAGTGCAAATCTGCAAAGAAGTCACAATAAATCCAGTAAATAAATATTTTTTTTTAAAAAATGTAAATAAATAAATAATAGGTTATTTATGATTGTCATCCTAAGTGACAGATCAACTGCTGATCATAATATGCTTTATTAAGCTTATAAATGAACCCCAATGCAGTATTGAGACATGCCAAGTAATAATTTATAATCATGTTTGATTCTACAGGTTTAATAGCCCTGTTATGTTATCTCATTGGCAATCTCATTGGCACTGTATTTGTATAGCAGAACTTTGCAGTGTGAACCTCTCTCCTGAATAATTAGGGCAATTAATCCTGGAGAAGGACAAATCAATAGTAAAAGAGAGAATCAGGGACATTGATCATCAAAATAATATCACCAGTTCCCCTGAATTCTATTGCCAATGTTAGATAGTTGCAAGCCCTCTCCTGCAGTGTATCTATATAATCTGTTCCTAAGCAAATATAGATGGGTATTTTCCAGAACCTGATGGGAGGATTTCATGGGATTCCTTATTTGCAGACATTTTGCACTTGTGGATCCAGGAAGGTAGAAATTGTCACTCATGTCCTCATATAGTGGTCTTTCTATGATGTCCATAACATGCTCCAAATATAAGGGTCACATAGATTAATTTTGTATTTATTATTTTTATATGCTTACTCCATATTCACATATCAGGTGGCCTAATAACTTTAACAAGTTGTACAACTGTATGCAACTTTTTATTAGATATGTTGTTTTATTGCCTAATATTTTTTCTTTCCCTTTTTATTGCAAAGGCTGGTCAAAGACCATAATAAAGATATTTGATTTGCTTGTAAGTGAAGGATAATGATTTTATAAAGCAAAAATACTGAAAAATTTTAAATTCTGCTTAGTCAATCTTTTTTTAAAATGACAGCTATACAATAACAGTAACAAAAGTACAGCTTGAACATCTTCCAGAGTATATGTTTAGAAGTAAAAGTTACATTTACAGTACAAGAATTTTAAATGTTTCCATGATCTATTTGCAAAGGACAAATTGTTCTGATTATTTAGGGAGCAACTAACAGATCTGTAACTTCAAAATAAAAACTGTTTTTAGTTAGTTGAAACTCACTCTATTAGTTAGGCAGGGACTAAGATAAAAATAAGTCTTAATTTAGCAAAGGCAGTTCCTAATGAAACTGTATCCCAAACTGAGTTTGCTGTAACTCAAAACAAAGCAGAATTGTCTACAAATGCTGATTAGTAACACAAGGCCTTATCTATGAAACACATGAACAATAACGTTTCTGTGATAATCATATGATTGTGAATATATCTTCATGTTTTCTTCTTGATTTCTTTATGTATTATTTTGGCTGCTGTAGAAAGAATAGTTTCAAATTTTGCTAATTTATCAGTGAAATTGTCTGACTTTTCTGTTCTATCTAACTTAGACAAATCTGAAAAATGTTGAAGAATGTAATTTCACTATATTACAAAAATTGTCCAATATGTGCTACCTCACCAGAAAAGGAATTGTTTTTTTCTTAGAGAAAATCAGTTAAATTCCACATTTATTTATTCTGAAACTAAATAGGACATGTGTCTGAAGTTTCTTTTGTAAGCAAAACAGTGTAGGGGTGGTAATTGATAGCTATAGACATGAAATCTACAGTAGTTATATTTGGAATAGATGCTGCCCTACAGTAGTAATATTGTATAAATTTCACATTGCTTCCAGTTTTAGCAAGTTATGTTAAATTAGAGTTTCATTATGTGCTTTTAATAAGCAAATAATAAATCATTCTTTAGATTGTCATGCATATATTTTTGTTTTCTTTGTAAGAATGTAGTTCTCCTTTTAGCAGGCAGCAGTCTCTCTTGATAAACCCCCTGCAATGGGGCCAAGAGATAAGCAAGCTATGAAGTGGAATGCTTTCTCTGCTCAAAATGCAGAAACAGGAATACCATCATCCACCCTCGGTACTTCATTATCATTGCCCAGAATCCTGCTACCAAACTGAGGCAAAAAAGCTATCATGTTCTCCACGGAACTCTTTTCCCAGGAAAAGCTCTTTGCCAGGGCACAGCAAAGCTTAAGAAACCCTGTCATATAGGATTAATGTGGCACAAGGATATTACAATAGTAAAAGTTGAACTTTACTATTGTAGATTCTAGTTTAGGATGTTACCAAAGCATTAAGGTAACAATTGGACTAATAAAGTATTCCTTTCATAAAAGTTCTAGAAGAGTTCTGAGAGTTAATGGCATTCTACTGAGGATCAATTCAACACTGATAACACCTTTCCACAATTACAATTTGTAGCCAAAAAAGAAAGTAATTACTTCCAAATGAGAAAAAAAGTTTTGGATATTATTTGTCTTACTTATTGCAGCAGGAAGTTAATTATAAAGTAGTTGCAATATTGTATTGCAAACTGCATGTCAAAGGAGCAGGGGTAATAATGTTGGTGGAATCTTCCTGAATGGCAGTTTGGGTATTTAGATATTAGCTTCTTCTTTATTATCATATTTCTAACATTTTATATGACATTTGCCCTCTTTAGTTATATGAATTTTATCATATTAATTTTCAGCATTAATAACCATAGTAATCGTAAGAGAAAACATACAGTATCAGATACGTTATTTTGATAAGAGATCCTTCATTATTCCAATCTGTTTTAAAAAAAACTTTGAGAAAATTAATTCTAGGTATTTTTAAACATTAGATTGAGGGAATCGTTGTAAATGTTGTGTTGATATTAATATTGTCCTTCTCCTCTATCCCTTCCTTTGGGACTCCTTATTAGTCAAAGTGCAATTTTTTATATTTTCTAAGTGCAGAGGACAGGATCTCTGCATGTTACTTTACAAAGCAGAATGTCAAATGTTGATTTGCATATAAATGATAATGTAGCAGTTTGTAAATCTTCTCAAAAATACACAGTGGAAAAATACATCCATATTGTTGTCAAAAAAATTCTATATAAATGAATTTATGAGTTGGACTTGATGCGGAGGAGACTTTACCTTTATTGAAAACAGGAAGCTATTACTGTGATTATTTAATAATTGAGACTATATCCACAAATAAATGGTTTACATTTTGTAAGTGATTATCATCCACCATGGTTCTCTTAATTAAGCCTATAGCAAGATGTGTTCACAAGAATTCACAAGAATTTTGTAAGTAAAATAAACTTACATTTCTTCTTCTACCTTTTTTCAGGAGACATGGAATGTGGGTTCGATTACGGAAGGTAGTAACCTGGTTGTTGGGAATATATATAGCGATTCCATTTCTAGTTAAAATTTGTCCAGCTATTCAGGCAAAGCTTGTCTTCCTAAATTTTGGTAAGAATAATGCTTCATTTAATGTTTATTTTATCTTGACTCTATGCTAATATTTTAATTCAAGATTAATAGGTGTTCATATCTTATCAGCCTACTCTTTCTTTAAAGACTGATTTCTGTTTAATTACTTAAAAGTCAATGTCAGTACCTTACAAGAATCTTGGAAATTGCTGCCATCAAGCTTCCTTGGCTATACTAATTTTATTTTTTTTGTTGGTAGAAAATCTAGTATATTGATATTTGATTTGAAGTCGCATTTGACTTTTTTCAATTGTTTCTGCATATATTAAATCTTGTGTCACAGTATTCAGTACAGATTTAAAGCATATTAGATCACAATTTGTCAGTATCTGATTACATTTCATTATTTCTTTGTGAAGTGCTGATGAAGGAGAGGCTTGATACTGTTGCTTGCAATTTTGTTACTGTTGGCATCTGCAGAGAATGTTCTAATACCAGACAGTGAAAAAGTAATTGTTTCCTTTCAGCACTCCTCAAAAATACCATCTTTGCTATGCTTGGTGTGACTGTATGCTAATTATCATGTCTGCATATTATGTAGAATTTGCTGCTGACTTTGTAAATGTTTTATAAAGATAGGATAGAAAACCAGCATTATTCAATGAGCTGAAACTGTGCCCTACAAATTTAATTCTAGGATTTCCTAAATTAGTTTTAAAGATACAATCTATAATTGACTGTTGGAACTAGGACAAACGGTAAAGTGTATTGACAGTTAACAATTATGATTTAATAAGTATGTTTTGGAATATGGCAATAGAAGTTGGAAAACAAATTACAAACCAAATAAGGTTAACTTCTAACCTTTCCCCAGATGAATAGCTAGAAAAAACAGCAAAGGGTGTTATCGTACCTTAAAGATACATACATTTAATATAGCCTAATATCTTCATTGGAGACTTTGTATATTATCCTGAGAATATAATGTACAAACTCATGTTTGAAAGTATATTTGGAAATAATGAGCAATGATGTCAGAGGGAAATGACATATAAAAAATACCATTCATTTCTTTCTGGCGTCTCTCTTTACTGTTGATGCTCTTCCTCCCAAATGGCTGTGTATATATTTACATGCCTCTGATGAAATGCATTGCAATTCATGCAGACCTAAGCTATTATATATTTGTTAGTCTTTAAGGTGCCAGAAAAGTTTTTAATTTTTTCTGTATCTCTGACTAATGGAAATAATTTTTAAAGAATCCTCCCCTCCTTGTTGACATTTAAACATGTCCAGTAATTTATAGCAAATTTAATTATGCATTAGGATATATATTATGCAGAAGTATTATTGTGCAAGCTTATGGTTGCTGGTTTTAATTACAGAAATAAGGTAAACAAAATGTAAAAGGAATAAGGTAAACAAAATGTAAAAGGAATGCTATCCTTCTATTTCAGTAAGAGTGCCCTATTTCATTGATTTGAAAAGACCCCAGGATCAAGGCTTAAACCATACCAGTAACTTCTATCTGCAGCCAGAGGAAGATGTGACTATTGGAGTTTGGTAAGAAACACTTTATTCTTCTCATTATACATTGATGTCCTTTTATAATTAGAACAAAAGCTTTGCTTTTTTTGTGAATTTAGGGGAAAAAAATCAAATAATGCAATGTACATTGCAGTTGTGTGCAGTATTATGCTGAAGGTTGTGCTTTAGACTCAAGTCAAGAAGAATGCAGTTTTAATATAAATGGTGTGGGATTGTTTCAGCATGTGACTTTAGTCTCTGAGAACAAAGCATGGGAACAAGGAAGAAAAAGATAAACAACCTTGAGGATGACACGAATCACTGCTTAGTTGTAGATATATTTGCAGATGTAGCTTTCAGGTTTCATCTTTGTCTTTCTTTTTGAATAGAAGGTATCCCAGATCTTTGATTATGTGCCATGAACTTGTTTTCAGCTTTTATTGATCTCAAAAATAGATTTTCTCCATCATGATCTGTCTCTAATATGGTCTTTTTGATCTTCCAAATGATGCACTCACCACCCTTGTAACAGTCTATTCACCTTGCTATTGATTGTTTTCTTTTTCTTTTTCCTTCCATCTTTCCCAGAATCAGGGCCTCCTAGGACTTTGCATAATGTTCCAAAATAGGATAATTTGAGCCTCATCATTTGTGCCTCAAGTGAGGAAACCTTCTGGGTTGATTTATTTGAGAATCCATTTGTTTATTTTCTTGGCTGTTACTGATAATATTTTCAGGAGTCTTCTCTAACAATAAAGTTCAAAAGTGTCAATACTCTTCCTATTCTGCCTCTTCAAAGTCCAACTTTTACTTCTATAGAATATCAGAGCATAGTAAGACTTGCACAATTGTGATTTTTGTGGATACAGACACATCATTTGAATATCTTTTCCAAAGTTTGCATGTGATAGTGCTAGTTTGTAGCATGCTTTTTTACTAATTGTTCCTTTACTATTGATGGTTAATTCTAAAAGGTAGAAACCAGCACCCCTTTGATATCTTCGTTAGCAATTCTAATCCCAATTTTTAGTCTCGGATAATCAGATGGACTAACAAATGTTTTTGCATCATGATGCAGAATTATGTCAGGTTCTGTCAGATGAAACTGATTGTTAGGTAGCAGAATGAAAACTGGATAGCGAGTCTTGAACTTTTCCATTGATAACAAGAATATCAAACTGCACTTGCAACCAAACATTGTGGCTTACGGTGCTCTTAATTAGGATGTAATTCTGCCTTTGGAAAGATACTCAATTCTGTCCTCCCAATTAGCCTAGTTTTTCATCGTTTCCTTTCATCTGTTTGAATTCATATTTTTATTTTTCTTGTCTTCACCTCCTTATTTGATTTTTTTCTTGTAAAGCAATTTTATTCTTCTGTAGTTTTTTCATTTTTTCAATGCTATCGCGGTTAAATAAATATGTCAATTTTGCTTTTCCAATAGTATTTTTTTAATTATGTTTGAGGGATTCAGCCTGGACTTTTTCACTAAATAATTTTGTCATAATTTTATACTGCTCAGAGCAATGAATCAAAGGACAGTAAAATAATAGTAGAACTACCAGTTTGTTTAAGTATGACTATAAAAATACAAACAATAAAATAAAAGTTAATGATGTGATATAAAATATCCAAACAGTTGCCATAATTATGTTCTTTCTAACAAGAAAGCTATAATTGTGATGAACAATGAGCTGAGACTCTTGAAATTTAAAGAAAAACTAGGATTGTTATTAAATCTAATTTTTACAACTCCTGAACAATATAGTCTAAATTAAAGAACAAGGATAGGCAAGTGCACACTCCACTCTAGATAAGCAAACAAAATGCTCAGGGGCCCTCATACGAGGAAATTTTATCAGGGTTTTTATCTTAGAAAAAAGGTAAGTAAGAAGATGGAATGACACGATAAAGATATATGAAATTCTTTTTTGTAGATAGTGAGAAAAAATATTTACCTTTCTTAACAACTAGATCAGGGTCCTTCAATTAAGATTAAGAATATGAAATTGAGGAATTTTTTTAAAAAACTGCCTTTTCTCTCATAGTAAACTGAAGTTGCTAGTTCAAGATTTGAAGAGTTTTAAAAGGAGATTTAAAAATAACATGAATGTTCAGGTTTTATTTAATTGATTCTAGTTTTTGTGGTAGTATGTTTTTCAGGATTAGTTGTTGGAGAGCACTTGCCAATCATTTTGCATGGAATACTGGGTTAAGTGGCCTTTGGCCTAATCTGCACTGTTTTTATGCTCTTAGGCAATTTCTGCAAGTCTACGTATGATGTAGAATTGAGTAACAACTCATAATGCTAATTCAGCACTCTATTAATAGAAGTAAAGTGAGTTTCAAAAGTGATTTGCAACTTCTTTTTTCTATTTTAGTTTGTTTACATGTATCTAACCACTTGTCAGATTTCTTTAATGACAGTCCAGACAGGAAAAGTGCAGCAAAGAAAAAAATCTCTTTAAATTTTGAATTAATAAGATTTATTTTTTTAAAAAGGTTGAAATGATAATACAAGAATTGTGGCAAATAATTTGCTTGTAGATCTACCCCATTTTCTTTTGAATATTGTAAGATTGTTGAAAAACTGGAATGGGATACCTTTGTCCTAAAATGACTCATGTGGTGCTGCTCATGATAGGTAGTGTTTACAGATATCCAAAATTGCATTGTTCTCTATTTTACTCCCTGCCCCACCTTCATGTCTCTACCTACTGTGTTTCCCTGAAAGTAAGGCCTACCCAGAAAATAAGGCCTACCTTGATTTTGGGGGGTGAGCTTAATATAAGCCCTACCCGAAAAATAAACCCTAGTTTGGGGGCAAAGTACACACCTAAAAATTAAGCTGGGGTGATGGTGGGGGGTGGAACTGCACCCCGCACCCACTTACCTTGCAGCTAGGCCTCTCCTTGCAGGCCCACTTCTTCTGTGGCATCTTCTGCAGCCAGGCCTGCATTTCTCATTCACAGGCCTTTCCAGAAGGCCTATGCAGCCAGAACTGAGCTATAGATTCAATCCATACTGTAGTGGGCCAAGTCCTTTTATTTAGTGAGCTTGTAAAACATAATAAAATTAAAGTAATGGTGCAAAGAGTTGACTGGTTGCCCAGAAAGCGATGTAAAATGATATTATTAAGTGAACAAGGCTACAGTTATAAAGAAATTAGAAGAAAAATTGGTGGAAACTTAACCAAAGGTGGCATTTCTACTGTACACTTTTCCCAAAAGGTTTCCACAATTTTGGCCACTACTGTAGTTCAGTTCTGCAAGACCTCTGCATCCGAGAACCAAGCTATGGATTGAATCCATTGCTTGGTACTCGGTTGCAAAAGCTTCCGGAAAGACCTGACTGAAGAATGAAGCTGCTCCTTCGGTCAGAAGAAATGGACCGGCTGGGCAGGGCTGTCGGTGCTGGAGGTGAGTAAAAAAGACACCCCCGAAATAAGACCTGGTGCCTCTTTTGGAGGCAAAAAAAAAGTTAAAAACTTACTTTTATGTCTAACCACTACTTTAAAAGTATCAAAATTGTTGTTTAATATTCCTTTGTTTTCAACTTGTAGAAATAAGAGCCAGTTTAGTGAAATACTAAGGAACTTAAGTTATAGTAACAACTTACAAATTGCCAGTTGCATCAGCTTGGTGGGAAGAAGGCTGATAATTAACAGGATCCCAATAGACATGCAGAGGCAAATTTAACTCTTTCTTCCTGGTATAATCCTAAAGAAAACCCATTTTTGGAAGTTTGTACTGCTAAGGGTTGGAAAACAGGATATATCCCCATGGAAAGCAAGGAGTTACCATCCATACTGATTTTGAATTTATGAATTGCATGGGAACAAGTTAGATAGTTCTCGGTACGCATATTATTTTCTTTATTGATCTTTTCAAGTGTTTGGAATATAAATAGTTCTGCTTGGAATAATATTAAGGCTTGAAAATAGAGGCTGGAAATAAAATATAATAAAGCAGTGTCTCTAAATTCTTTAATTTCAAAGGTTATTTTCAAATTTGTATTGAATGCTGCTCCCTTGCTAAATCTTTGGCATTCATCTTCATGTATCTGTGCTGCACACATAACTTATTCTGAACCATAATTTTGATTTTAAAAGCCATGCCTAATTAATATAATTAAATAGGGTAGAAAATACAGAATATCAGTCACCTCTTTTCCCAAGTATGGCAGGGAAAGAAGCAGAAGTTTGCTGAGAATTGTTCTCATCCTTGGTTGTTAGACTGCACTCTTTTTCCAAAAGAAAACTGAATTAGTTATACTGATGTAAACTAAATAGGTTTCTAATGTACTGTGTATGCATCTTATTTACTTTCAAATATTG
This sequence comes from Crotalus tigris, assembly GCF_016545835.1. Lineage (NCBI taxonomy): Eukaryota > Metazoa > Chordata > Lepidosauria > Squamata > Viperidae > Crotalus > Crotalus tigris. The sequence continues at coordinate 304,947 of NW_024100135.1, read as the reverse complement.
TTCAGATATCAGCAATATGCATAGATGGTAGCTTTGGTCACAGCTAATTAAGTTATTTATTATAAAATTAAAATATAGATGGTAGCTCATGGAAAAACGAGCTTTAGTAACTATATTTGCCCAGTAATGAACACTGACTGGATTTGAGAAGAATATAATTTTATAAATAATTTTATAAACCTTCTCAACAGGGTTATAAATTATAAATTAATGATGGATGGATGGATGGATGGTAATCAGCAGGATAGTATAAGAAAGGAACTAAATTTATGAGATTTATACTGCACAAAGCTGGTTTAATAAATTACTTACACAATTGCCTTAATTATATCTCTTCTGGAATTACTGAACTGGGGATGGGGGGACAATTATTTTGTCACATTGGCCCAATGCATGTTGGAAAAAAACAAGCACCAAACTTTAGTGTTAGGAGCAAAGGTAAGAAACATTTCAAAATATATTGTGTTGTTGTTAATTGCGAAGTCGTGTCCGACCCATCGCGACCCCATGGACAATGTTCCTCCAGGTCTTCCTGTCCTCTACCATCTTCTGGAGTCCATTTAAGTTCACACCTACTGCTTCAGTGACTCCATCCAGCCATCTCATTCTCTGTCGTCCCATTCTTCTACTGCCCTCAATCTTTCCCAGCATCAGGCTCTTCTCCAGTGAGTCCTTCTCATTAGGTGGCCAAAGTATTTGAGTTTCAACTTCAGGATCTTTCAAAATATATGAAAGGTAACAAATACTTTTCATGAGAAGACTGTTGGGAAAGACTCACATGTACATATCTATGTATACAGACACAGATATATGTAGAAGAATATAGGTAGTTCTCTACTTGCAACCGTCCCTGATGGCTTCCACATTGATTTTGCTTGTCAGAAGCCAGCTGGGAAGGTCGTAAACGGTAATCACGTGTCAACCTTCCAGATAGGAAACATGACTAGATGAACTAATTCTACTTTATTGTAAAGTTACATTAACAGAACCTTGCAAGTCTGAAAGTACAAACTTCCCACCTGCCACTTTTAACTGCTAGAGTCCAGTGTTTCCCAAACTTGACAATTTTAAGGCATGTGGACTTCAACTCCCAGAATTCCACAGCCAGCGTTGCTGGCTGTGGAATTCTGGGAGTTGAAGTCCTCATGCCTTAAAATTGTCAAGTTTGGGAAACACTGTCAGCTAGACCCATTAGGGCGGGTCCTTCCTAAATTTCTTTTTTTCCTAGGCAGCATCTCCTCTGCCCTTTCCTCAAGGTTATCTGTGCATTCCATTACATCAGGTGATGGCAGGGACACTGTGGCAGTCTAAGTGCAAGAATCAATTGCAAGTCATTTTTTTCATTGCCACTGTAACTTGAAATAGTTGCTAAATGAATGGTCATAAGTTGAGGACTACCTGTAATCAATGAGCACAGAATGTAAGCTAGGGTATTTCCTGTGATATAAAAATATATAATTGTATGGAATCAAACTGGACTTTGAACTCTTGCTACAGAAAGCTAACTTGCCTTTTTCTACATAGAACAGTTATGAGGCTATTCAACACAAGCCTAGCATTTTTAAGGATAACTCTTGTTTGTTTGGTTTGTTTTTATATTTATTTCTACCATGAAATAAAAATCCACCTCTGTTCATCTGTCCAAGCAGTTGCGCATTTCTGTTAAAAGATAACTTACCTGATTGAAACCTGATTTTACTGAGTATGATGTGGAAAATGCCATAAAAACAATTTTCTCTTCTCCCAAAATTATGGAAACATTTTGGAAGTTGTGCTGTAAATAATGTTTATCTTATTTAAAACTTGCTTGGACTTCTATTTTATTCTTTAGTTTGATGAGCAGTTCTTGCAATATAATGTCAATAGCAGTTTTCCTTGCAAATGGATTCACTATCCAGGCCACAATATCCATATCCACAAGCTCGTAGAAACAGATTTCCATTTCATTACGCAGCTACTTAAATGATCCATCTATATGAGTATCAGAAAATTCCTGATGTCCAATATTGTATGTGTATAATTTCAGTTTTTCAAAAAATCCCTTAATCTTCTCTTTTCATGATAAAAGGTAACACTTTCTTCCTTGCAGTTGCTTGTTTAACAAAGAAAATTTTTCAAAAATATCAGAGAAAAGTAAAACATGTTGCATTTAGTAAAAGTGATCTCTTTTTCGATCTGTTTACTATTGAAAAAATGCCACAACCATTCCCACAGAGCATCAAAATGAAGAATGCAGTTATCTTTAGATAATGGATTTCTGTATGCAATAATAAGTATTTAAATCACTCCCATTGCAAGGCTGTTGAAATAAACAATTTTGACATACATTTAATTTTATGCAGTTAACTGCCTTTCATATTAAACTTCTATATTGTTCTGTAGTTTGATGAGCAGTTCTTGCAATGTAACATCAATGTCAGCAGTATCCACTGCAAAAGGATCACTGTTCAGGCCAGAATATCCAACCCTTCCAAATATTTTGAAATCAAATGGTGGTGGTGAACTATGCAGTGAAAACAAAATACTTCTGGCACCACATATTTCAAAAATGCGATACATTTTTTATGTAACTGTCATGGAAGCTATAATATTGTCAAAAGGGGTATCATTCTTATTGAAATAAGTCTTCTTCAAAAATTGTTTTCCCTTTAATAACTGTTTTAAGTTTTCATGTGAAAAGTGTTTCTTGTCTGAACTTGTCAGCGACAAATATCTTACATAAGCCATAAGTATTGTTGTGTTATTTGGTAAATAGGCTTCAATTTGCAGACCAAACTTCTTAACTTTTAACTGGGACACTGGGAATCTGGCACCAACAAGACAGTATCTGTATTACTATACAATTTCTGTGCTGCCCCATTACATGTTTTTTACTTGTAGCTCCCTTGAAATATTCTATGGTTCCAATTGAGAACAGCTGAATTAAAACTCTAGAAATTCTGGAAGGAATTCAGCACACAATTCATTGCTGATGGTTTGTATACTAATTCTAGATACTGTATATAACTTACTTTACATTTCCTATAGCAGTGTTGGCGAACCTATGGCACGGGTGCCAGAGGCAGCACTCAGAGCCCTCTCTGTGGACATCCGTGCCGTTGCCCCAGCCTTGCCTCCCCCCACGACCACCCCCTCACCAGCAGCCCCCCTGGAGGAGAGTCGCCCTCGAGTGTGGCCCATGCGGAGCAACGCAGCCAAGGACATGGCAGCCAGGCAGTGTAGACAAGACTCTGCCCTCATGCCCCATCATGCACAGTTGATGCTGCGGGGCGTGGACAGAGGGCATGGCTGCCATGGTGCTGCTGGGCTGCCTGGGTGATCTGCGACAGGCCCTGGAGGTAGTGAGTGGCCCTGCGGGCAGGCGGGGGGCAGGGCAGGGGATAGAGCAGGGGCGGGGCCAGTTTTTGGGCACTCAGTCTCTAAAAGATTCACCATAACTGTCCTATAGGCTTCTGAAGCAGGGAAGTTACTAAGATAGGATGAAAATATGCAAGGAAACAATGAAACAATTCTTGTTACCATTTTTTTTTAGGCACACAGTTCCCACATTTTTATGGAAAGATGCTCAAGGGAAGGACCAACTATGGTACGAGGATATTTTGGGTTCCAATAACCCTGTAATCCTTTATTTGCACGGAAATGCAGGGACTAGGTAAGCAAAACACAAAAATGTAAATAATGCCCATAATTTAAATCTATTCAGGGCTCATTCTTCATTAGGCAGGGCAAGTACTGCAATACACACACACACACACACACACACACACACACACACACGTGCGTGTGTGTGTGTGTGTGTGTTTGTGTGTGAATATAATCAAATCAAATCAAATTCAGATGTGAATATAAGACTGCAGAGTAGAAAGGATTTTATTAAAGGACTTTTATTTTGCCGCATCTATGAGGGAAACACTCTGGCATTTTGCTTGTCTGATTCATTTTAAAATGTGAAGGGGGGAAAAGGAAGAAATACACTTTTTTCTAACAACAGTTTTGGATATAATTAGTAATGTTCATGCTGAAGCCAGCCTATGTCTTGTTTACTGTAGTTAATTTTTCAATGTGTTTCTCTTACTGTCTTTTCATCAGATAAGATTCAATGGCATTGTACCACAGTTTAGATCCCAAGATTAGACAACATAGTTGATGGCAGCAGCAGAGCAGGGCCTCTTTGATTAATGTTTTCAGTAACTAGGAGTTCTGTTGATTAATGTTTCTAATTTTTGGAGGAACAAAGAAAGCTATACTGATAAGAGAACTGGTTTAAACCTGTGAAGGACACTGACCTGAATTTTACTTAACTGCAAACTCATAATGTGAGAAACAGTTTTCCTGAATGTGAAGATAAACATTAACAAGATCATACCAAGAATATTATAGGATGCTATGGAATGTTACTTGCTACATATTAGTTACTGAGCATGTATGCTGCATCAGAGATGTGTCAAATGAAAGAACTCATTTCAAACCCAGTATGTTTGAACTGTATATAAAATGATTTTCTGCCTTTGTAAACTGCTCCTCTTAAGTGAGGCAACTTTCCTTACTTGTATGCAGATTTTAATGTACCTTTCTGGCTTGGATTCTGTTAGAACAAGGGACATCAGGCTAATAGATCTGCTGGCATTGACGGCTAACATGGTGGATGTTTTGGATTTCAATACTACTATGCATTTGAATGGAATTTATTGTTAATGTGCAGTTGTTTACAGATTCCAAGTAAGGAAATATTGAATACGATAGATGTAGAAAGTATATTCGCTCTTCCAGTCAGTATTTAGTAACATCTTCTTTGGCATAAGTAATAGCTTTTAAGTTTCTTATAGCCAGCTAAAAGACCTTCTATTCTTGCTTTTTTTAAAAAAAACTTCCTTGCGGAGATCTTCTAGCTCAGAAATATTCATTGGTCTCTGTACATGTTTTATATATCTGAGATCCACTTACAGATTTTCAGTACGTCTGGAGACCTTGAAGGCCGTTCCAAATGCAAGAATATAAAGAATTTTGGCTGGCTATATGAGTGAAGCGTTGTAATTACAGTTGGACACAATTTAGTTCAATATCTGCAATTCAAACTTTGATTTCTGGCTGACTTCTGAATGACATGAATAGAATTATGTAAATTCCAGTTAGCAGTGCTTCTGCCCTAGCAAGTAGCTAAGTCTACTGTTTTAAGTAAGGGTTTATTGAAATCAGTGGTTCTTGAATTATTTCTAATAACAGGTTTTTCATTAAAAGCCAGCTCATATTTATGCTGACATTAGAAAATTATGTAACACAATGTTTTATATTGATTTTAACTTTATTTTCCCAACATTTCTTAACAGAGGAGGGGGTCATCGTGTGGAACTTTACAAGGTAGGAATTGTGGTGTTGTTACTTATAAGTTCTAAATACTGTTATGCATTGCTATTAAAAGCAACATGAACCTGTATTTGTCTTCTGTAGTTTACATTTATTTAATTTATGTGCCTTGTTCCCTGATAAGGTAAAATAAATAAGAGTTAGAAATATAAGAAGGTACTCAAAACTGTACATTACGCATCAGTGTCAGTCATATTGTAAGCCTTTTATGATTTGTTCCATTCCACAACACAATGAAATATTGCATCTTGAAAAGTTGCCACTTTCCATTAAAAATGAGAACCTTGTATATTGCCATGTGAAAGTGAAGGAATTTATTAGCATGTAGTGATTATTATTTTAAAAGTGTTTCTTTAATTTATTTGAAGTTGCTTATCTTCCCATACAGGTTTTAAGTTTTCTTGGTTACCATGTAGTCACATTTGATTATAGAGGTAAGATCATTAGACTACATTTTTGTTCTTAGACTACATTGTTTATCCTTTTGTCCCCAAATATGGGTGGCTGTTTTGTTTTAACCAACCTATTGGCTATTTCTTGAATTTCATTAACCACATAATTTGCAGGAGTTTGTGTGTTTTATTAATACCCCAAATTGTGGAGCAAGGTCTGTTAATAGTAATTCCCTATTTTTATAAATTAATTGTAAATAAATTATAAATCTATTACAGAATATTTACAAATGAATTGTTTAATTAACAGTAAGAATATGCAAAATGTTGGATCTCAAATGAAAAACTTCACAAAATAATCTATTTTGAAGCTGCTGTTTTGAATGTGAAACAAGAAATTCTGAGCCAAAAACAACTTTTTGAACGCAGAAGAGTTCTGCTTCCAGCAAAAAATACTCCAGAATGGTTAAAACAGTCCATTTAATAGCATAGCAGCAGTTTCACATCCATAGATTGTTCTGTGGAGTTCTGCAAAGTTTCATGCTTGAAAATACTTAAAAATGATATTTTTTGCTTGTACCTAATTCGTTTTTTTCAAACAGTTATTCAAACTACATAGTAAGCAGTGAATCCTGTGCCAAGCCTTTAAAAATGTTAGTTTCTCTAGTACATTTTGACTGAATACTTTGGGAATATTTTATACTTCCATAAATAGATCTTCCCATTAATGTTTAATGACAACTTTACTTGAATGACTTCAGCAGTGCTGAGATACGGAATTATTGTGAGCTGAACAGTACGACAAACAGTTGTAAATATGTACATTTTCACAATTTCCAGATGCATTAAAGTTCTTCATGCAGTATGCCTTGCCTTTCTGAAATTAAATCAGCTAACAATAATAACAAAAACCCTGCTGTTTTGTATGGATACAAGCCTCATGTACTCAATCTGCTAACAAACGTCACTACTGCTAAACAGAAGATAATCTTAGATTTCCTAAAAACATGTAGGCTTGAATGTTAAAAAGTAGCATAGGAGGCATCTGGTTCCTAAAATAGGGCATTAGCTACTTCAACATATTGTTGAATATATTTTTTTCTGCCAGGAAGAATCAGGTCATAGAGGGACAAACAGTCTATTTCAAGTGTAATTTTCTTGAGCAGTACTTCATTTTAAAAAAGGTTATTAGAGCTTTCAATTAGCTTTGCAGTTTTCACAAGATAAAGTTTTTTTTATTTTAGTTCAGCTTGTAAGTCAGTTCCATTTCTCATATTCAACCTCAAATGATTGAAAAGCAGATATTCCCAGAAATTTTGCTGCAATTGAAGTTAATCTTTTTAGTGTGACTCCTCCCAGCCTGACATTTTTTAGATGTGCTGAGATGGCAACTTCCACAATTCCTATTCAGCATTCTTAGCTGAGTGTGTGTGTGTGTTGGGGAGAAAATTGTAGGAATTGGGATCCTGAGAATTCTAAGATGCTTTAGGTCCAATGGAACTAGAACCAGCATAGTTGGCAGGTAACTGAGTTTGTTTTCATATGGTAGTTTTTAAATGCAGAAAAATTCTCCTGTAATTGCACCCCCCCCCCAAGAATCCTTAAAATCTATTTGGAGGTAGGAAAACTCTCAATAAGTTTTTACTGTAGTTTTAAGATTTTGTAAAAGAAATTGTCCCACTCAGTTCCATTAGCAAAACAGTCTTATCAGTCAGAAATTCTCCTTGAACATTTAAAGGCATACTGGAATCCAGTTGAATAGGCCTGGTACAACTTTAGTTTCTACATTATGTCAACCCCATTTTATTTTATTGTGTATTTTAGCCTGTTCCAAGAAAATGAAAGGTAATCGAGAATTTACCTATTCATTTCCAATGTCCTGACTCATTGTGCTCTTTGGTCTTAATTGAAAAATGAAACCAAATCCTATATTTTGATTAGCAGCTTAAGTATGATTCTTGGAATATTTATTTTTATCTCTTTCAGGATGGGGAGACTCTATAGGCACTCCCTCAGAAAGTGGGATGACCTATGATGCTCTTCATGTATTTGACTGGATAAAAGCGAGAAGTGGAGACAATCCAGTTTATATATGGGGACACTCCTTGGGCACTGGGTAAACATCTATTTTTCAGATGATCTAAGCAGAATTTTAGAATATTAGTGGCATCATTTAAGGTTTACATTCTGCTGGCAAAAATATCCCCAAGACTCCACACAAAATGTTCCTATCACAGAAAAGTGGATTATGACAGAGTCAGTTGAATACTTTTGGAATATTTTGTACTTCTATAGATTGATCTTCCCATTAATGTCTTTACTTGAAAGACATTAATGAAAGTTATATCTTTGCTGATATCAAGAACTTTTTGCTTCTTCAGCCTTCCATTTTTCCGAGGTTAGTAAAATTAGGACCTATATTAGAGAGTTCTGTAAAGCACTGTGAAGCAGTATATAAGTCTAAGTGCTATTGCTATTGCTAAATGCTATTGCTAATGCTCACTTTCCTAATGAGCTTAGACTTGCATGTGCTGTAGCTATTGTCTTTTCTATTACACATGCTTGAACTACATTCTCAGTGCAGATGCTGCCAAAGACACCAGTAAATTCAAAACTTCATTGTTAGTAGTCAAAGGAGGCCAAACGGCTGGAGGAAATTGATTTTTCAGAGTTTAAATGGAAGAATATGCAAATGGGGTTTAAAGAGAGGAGATAGAGCCACTTCTAATGGAACTATGCTCATTAAAAAATAGAAATAAGAAATGTAATCAGTAAATACCCCTTTTTAAAGATTTAGGTTTTAGATTAAGTATCCCGCATGTAGTGGTTTCTTATTGTGTTATTTAATGATAAATGTGTGGGTGCCCCCCTCCCACCAGGGAGTTGGACATAAATTGCCTTTCATATATAGAAAGACCCTTTCATTCGCAAAAAGACTCCAATCAAGGGGTTTTTCTTGTCTTCTCTTCTCTTCTCTTCTCTTCTCTTCTCTTCTCTTCTCTTCTCTTCTCTTCTCTTTATTAGTGGAATGCATAAGCTCCAAAAAAAAAGTAAGTTGCAATTGCAAAACAGAGCTGCAGGAAATTTATCAAAATTACTTTGACAATATAAATATCCCATATTCAGTTTGGGTCCACTGAGAAGAACTTGGAATCCAAAGCATTTTAGTTTTAAGATAAGAGGAAGTCATAAGCATTTAGATTTACACAAATGCTTCTTTAGATTGACAAATAAAAGACTAATATCATTCAGGCATCTTAGATTTGAGTTATACATTGCATTACAAATGATGGGCAGCAGTTTACTGTTTACTACTTTAATTTCTACTGGAGCAATGTGTGAAACTGATCTGATGAATAGTGTTTTATTAGCAATCTATAAATAGAATATACTTTTTTAAATTTAGATTAGAGAGATAGAGCTGTTGTTTATGTCATGGCCTCATATTAAACATTCCAGAATTCCATCACTCATTGCTGCTTTCTTATGATGAAGTGATGTGTCAAACCATAATGTTTTATGTTTTTCGAAGTAGGAAATAAGATAAATGAAGTAGAGTTATAAAAAAGGTTTAAGAAGAGAACTAGGTGAGAGCTCTCTGTAATCAACATTTAACTCTGTTTTGCTTCTAGAGTTGCAACCAATCTAGTAAGACGTCTTTGTGAAAGAGGTAAGATAACTTTTTCTACATGATGTTATCAAGGAGCATTTCATATCAACCATATTTTCTCTTGTCTTTGAGAAAGGTTTAAATAGATCAGTATTTAGCAGTAAAACTATTATTAAAATGTCAGAGTGACATAATGATTCCATCATGGTGAGTAGTTTTTTGCAGGCCAAAACACTTGACTGTTGATAGGTGTGGCATTGAAAGAGGATACCATAAAAATGAATGTTTTATTTAACTTTGATTAACATAATATAATTATTTTCTTGTTATACATCATAGTGTTCTTCTCTTATACATAGTTTGATAATGTTTGAAGTTCTCTGGAGGCTGTAGTAGTTTTTACCAGCTGCAAAAAGCCTCTTTGCTCAGCTCTTCTGTGATGGGTGGATTTGGCTAACAATTTTTAAATCTGGCAGAGTAGTTAACATACTGCATTTGTATCTTCAAAAGATAAGTGCAGTTGTTCAGCCTGTGAAATTTTATTTTAGAGGTTTTTAAATGCTATCAGAGTTCAGGATATCATACTCTCCTTCTGAACTCTAAGCCAGAGCTTATTCATTTGGTAGTTTGTCTAAGTGGCTTTAAAAATAATGTAATAATACATACTGTTTATCCAGATATAAATTGAAAATAATGACATATTTTTGAACACCTGAAAGTCTTCTTGCGATTATGCCTCTATGTGTAGTTCCAACTCTGGATTTGCATTCCTCCACACTACTTTGATGTCCTTCGAGGTAGATACAAGACATATTCTTGTAGAGATGTACCGATAGTTTGGCTGAAATGGACAATGCTCTATATTTTTCAGAAACTCCCCCAGATGCCCTGGTATTAGAATCACCTTTTACAAACATACGTGAAGAAGCAAAAAGTCACCCCTTTTCAGTGGTAAGTATAGATTTACATGCTAAAATTCCCATCTTATTTTATCATATTTAGGTTTCCTTGAGAATTCTCAACATATCCAATAAGCAACACATATCAAGGTTTTTTGTTTCAATTTTTTTCCCATATGTGCAAAGTATTGTTTTCTCTGCCAGGAGGTTTCCCAGCCCAGAAAGACTGAAATAATTCCATGTATAAAATGAGCATATTCAGCAAAAAAAAAATCTGTGTAAGATTTCTGATAGTATAGTTCCAGGTAATTGGCCTTTTTTTTGGAATGAAGTCATTTAGAAAGGAGTGTAAGAATATATGTAAGTGTTAACCCTCTGGAAATAGGCTTCGATATTTTTACATTTTACAAATTCATAGCCAGAAGGAATAAGTATTGAAGGAGTTGCAGATACATTCTGTATGTACATTCCGGAACTTATAAGTGACTGTTACTTTATACTTTGAATAATTTTTTAATAGACTTTGAAACAATAGCTAATCCTCACCTTATAGTTCACCAGAAATTAAAATGCATCTTCTAGTGTAGCACCTTGTAAGGACTCTGCTGAAAATAGAGGTGCTGCAAATTCAATACTAACATCATTGGAATACCGGTGCTATTTAAAAACCTTGTCTGACATAATCATTAGAGTTCCACCTCTGGACTAGTTGGAAGTTCTTTTTCCATTTATAATGAATTACTGCTCTATGCTAATGAAAGTGTGAAAAAGGAGTACTGTGAAAGTATAACAGTGATCAGACAGAGTAGAACAAAGCCATAGAAGGGAAAGCTGCCTCTTCTTATCACACTGGTCAGTTTTCAAAAAGTTTTTTTTTATCAACACTTAGATAACAAAGCTTTTTTACACTACCATAGAATGAACCCCCCCCCCAATAAAGATAATATATTTAATTTTAGAAGAAAGAATTGTAATCTTTCCTCCCTTTTTCCTCCTCCTTTTACACTCAAGGACCCAATATGATCTCAAGAAATATTTCTTTTCTCTGCTACAGGAGAGTAAAATCATCTTCAAATCCAACTTAACTCTTGATAATTTCAAGGATACGTCCAAATAGTTTCCTTAGTAGTACTGTGGAAGTGCTTTGCCATTACCATCTTCCATAATGTGTTTTTCTTTAAAAAAAAAAAGTCCTAGCCTACAGCCCTAATATTTCTTGGAAGCGTATATCCAAGTAGTAAATACACTTGATCCTGCTAAGGTTAGTCCAGTTCTTCCACTTGCAATACAAGCACAAAAAATAGGATAAGAATTCCTGCCCCTACCTTCAGGCCAGGTAATCTCAAGAAATGTGGGCCTGTCTAATGAAATAACATAAAATCAAAATTTTGATATAAAGTTTTGGAAGTACTTTTGTAAAAATACATTTCATATGACATTTACTGTATGTACTTATTTTTAAATTATATATTGTCCTGAATTATTTGACACCGCAGCTATATATTTATATCCGTAAGATACATTGCATGATGATGTTACCTAGTTTGGTAATGAAACATCTTCAAGAAAACAACTAAGGTTAGAGAGCACCAAGTATCCTACAATAAGATACATTATTATGCTTCTTTGTTTTAGTACTACTATAATTCAGATTATGTGCGAAGTTGTTGCTAAAGGAACCGCTTTCCTAAAGGTAGAAGAATAGGATCCAAATGTAAAGAACCAATTTAGCCTAATAGATAGGCCTCAGCAAGGGTGGGTATCTTGAGAAAGGACTATTCTGTATCTTAAAATATTTGTACAGGTTTATAATGGTAGAGATGGCCCCATCACATTATCAGGCCTAAATCTTTTATCCAATATAATAGCACCACATTAAAATAAATTAAATTGTCCAGAAAGCAGTTGACAGTTGGTTGAAAGAGTTAAACATCAAGTGAACTCAGTGTTATGCATTTGTTACCATTAGCATTAGTTAGTAAACTAATAGACATATTTTACGAATTTAGCTTCCAGGCAGTTTGCAAAGTGAGCCAATGTAGAGTGTATTGCAGTACAGGGAATCCTTATTTAATAACCATTTGTTGAGTGACTGTTCATATATACAAGAGCACTGAATGAATGGCAGTTATGACCAGTCATCAAAGTTGCAATCATTGCAACACCTTTGTGCTCATGTGATCAAAATTTGGGCACTTTGCAAGTCATCACATTTATGACTGCAGCATGCTTTTCCACTCCCCCCCCTCCCTATTTCTCCGATCTGCTTTATTGGTTGCCCTGCACTCCACAGTCCCTGCTGCCCTCACCACTTTGCACTCCCCCTTGCACTCCTCTGTCCTGCACTCTGCTATCCCTGCAGCCTCCTGGTGCCTTCAGCTGACCTTCGCTGTCTTCTTCCTTGCAAGGCCACTGTAATACCTTGCAGCTGGGCACACCTTGTCAGCAGCAGGAGAAAGAAAATAGTTGAGGTGAGCTAGGGGTGGTGAAGAGCCATGGGGCTAGGTCAGTGGTTCTCAACGTTTGTGTGACGGCGACCCCCGTCACACAAACGTGCTGTGCATGCGCGGCGCCGCGTGCATGCGCGGCGCCGCCCCCATGCGCAGCGTGCAAATGTGGCGCCGCCCCCATGCGCAGCGTGCATATGTGGCGCCGCCCCCACGCATGGCGCGCATGCGCAGCGCTGCCCCCTGAGGGGGAAAAATGGCGGATCGCCTTGTTTGGCGACCCCCGAGAAATGATCGATCGACCCCAAATGGGGTCGCGACCCATAGGTTGAGAACCGCTGGGCTAGGTGGTGGTGGTGGAGTCCTGGCCACACAAAAAGGCCAAGATGATGGGAATTAGAAGCTGAGGTGAGCATGGCAGGGCAGTAGATCCTTCCTGCCAAAGGAAGTTTGCTAGACCAGGCCAGGAAGGAAGCAGCAAGACAGGAGAAGCACAAGGCCTCTATCAGGACTACCATTGCTTCAGTGGTACAGTCATATGATTTATCTAACAATTTTTTCACTAATTTAGGATCATTAAGTTACCTATGGTGAAATTGGGATATAAACAAGGCATGAAAAGTGTGTGATTAAAGACGCAAATTGTGTTTATGAATTCTTAAATTACACTTCTTATACTCCTGTATACCTGTGCCATAAATAGAAAATTTGCCTGTGACATTTTGCAAACTTTTTCCAGATATATAGATTTTTCCCGGGATTTGACTGGTTTTTCCTTGACCCTATCACATCGAGCGGAATAAAGTTTGCCAATGATGAGAAGTAAGTAAATAAAATATCTATTGACTCCCTCCTCCACCACTTGCTCTTTGAGGTTTTCAGTGACAGAAAAAAAAAAACTGTTATTCTGAAAGGTTTTCACAGAATTATTGTGTCATGGATGAACCTATCCCTGCTTTTCCTGTTCAGCTACCTTGGCTCAGGAAATTGTACATTTTTTTTTTAAAAAAAGCCAGCAGTTCATTGTAACAAAGTAAAGCATTTTGTCTAACAGAAATATAGCCTTTGGGATAGTTGTTTCTTTGGAAAATTAAGATTTTTATTCTTTCATGCTATTCCATTTTTGATTGGACAGCAAATTTTATTTTAGCCATTTTTTCCTGAATGTAATTGCACAAATGCAAATAATCTGCACTGGAAGACTATTGCAAAACTACTTATTTTTCCAAATCCTCAAACAGTGTAATAAAATAATGTACAAAAGCATAAAATTCTGTGATTCTGAACTTTCCAACAGTTAACCTTGAATAAAGTAAAGAGATATTCATATTTTGTTCATATTTTTAAAATATACCCAATTAATTGTTTGGTATGTGTTGTATTTACAGTGTGAAGCACATTTCATGCTCTCTGCTTATTCTTCATGCTGAAGATGATCCTGTGGTTCCATTTCATCTTGGAAAAAAGGTGCTGCTTTATTTTTAACTCTTGCCCCGTTGTAACTTTATAAATATCCTGAAAGACTTAGAATAGTATCTGGGCTTGAATAATTGCAATTTAATTTTTGTGGGGCAAATCAATATATCAAACCTTGACTGCTGCTATTGGAAGAAATGCATTTTCAGAGTGTTGATGGAGACAGATAGCTTAACTCTGTCTCACTCTCCTTTTATATCGTCAAGGAAGCTACTTTTAAAATGTGTTTTCATTCAAGTATCATCATCCTAGATAAATTAGAAAATCATGGAGCAGATCGCTATGTTCCTCCTTGATAATCCTTCTGCTCCTTCTTATTCTAAGATACAAAGCTGTAGCCTTGTCTGTCATTTTCCATCTCTGCACAGCCTTTAAAATTGCTGAGAATGAGATGGTATAGAGTGTCTTCAACAGAAGGGGTATCAGAGAAGAATGTGAAATACAGTGTGTCATGTGCATGGTTTTATATTCTCCTGTAATCTGGAATTATTGCCATGACTTGGTTTTAGTCATCATTGTTGGAATTGGTGAAATAGGAGCTGACAGCTGTCTTGTATCTAGAGAAAGAAAGAGTTAAGTCTGTGCAATCAAAGAGATTCTCTCTTTGTGTACCACAGAATGAAAAGTCAGGAAAATTTATACAAGAGAAAATTTGAATTTTAGTTTCAACTCAGTGCAGTCATAAATATTAGACAGTAATTCTCATCATTCCATGGCCTTTGGCCAGAATGATTAGTCTGTTTATCATATTTATATAGCCACAGATCTCTCATATGTGAGCAGCATACACAGTAAAAAAATAATAATAAAGAACTAACAATTAAAAGTGGAACCATTAAAACATAATCAAAACATATTTTCATTATAACAGTGCATTAGTGCCATTTTGATGAATGTTAAGGGACTCTTTTTCTGTAATTACCAGTTTTGTTGAACTTCTTAGGTCCAAAGACTTGTACAGTACAGCAAGTCCCCAGGTTAAGAACACCCTGCTTTTAGGGTGACCCATAATTAAGGATGGAGTTTATAGTAGCAAAATTCAAGTTAAATATACAATGGTTTAACTTAATTACACAATACTATTTATACATATTAACAGTATGTAAACTGTTCCAGGTTACATACAAATTCAACTTAATAGTTGACTAGACCTTGAAAATGAAATTTGTTCTTAAACTGGGAATTATCTGTACTATCTTGTATTTAATTTTAATATGGTGAAAGGATTTGCTTTTAAATATCTTTACAGCTATACAACATTGCTGCCCCATCTCGGAACTTTCGTGATTACAAAGTACAGTTTGTTCCATTTCACAAAGAGCTAGGATACAGGCATAAATACATCTACAAGAGCCCAGAGTTACCTCGAATATTACGGTAATTAAAAGGATAATTCATACGTCACATAATATTAGTCTGGGGGGATGAGCTGGTTGGCAATTCTAGCAAATGTAGTCCATCACATCTGAAGAGTAATTTTCCCAGTGGTTTTGGAATTTGTATTACAGGGATACAAAAGAGAGATACTGTGGAATATTTTGACATTGTTTTTATGACATGAATGTTTAGAAGTAGTAGAACTGTTTGTTATGTCTGCTTCCCTTCTTGTGAGCTGTCAGTTTATATCATATTTTTGTCTTAGAGCAAGTCAATCTCTTGGGAACAATCTCTGAACTTTTATTGTCAAGACAAAGTATCTGATCTTTTATTTTTAATCTTGCTAGATGTAGACCCTGGTTTTTCTCCCCAGAGTGCATTCTGTATGTCCCAGGGTTCTCCCAGCTATATAAAGGCAAATGACTCCTACAAGAGTTTACTGTTAAAGATCAGGTCACAGATTTGATAAGCATTCCTCTTCTCACAGCATTAAAAAAAATCTACTATTGAGCCATGCAGGAAAGGAAAGAGTTGTGTTATATGCTGACAAATATGGGGAGAAGAGGAAAAAGATGAACCTAAAATAGCAAAATATTTGACACAATAAACAACTGGTTTTTTTTTCCTTCCTAGGGAATTCCTGGGAAAATCTGCACATCATCATCATCAACATCACTGAAGACTGAAACATGGTACACTTAAGATCATACCATCTTTGAAAAAGAGAAAGAAAAAATGTCTGCTATTATTGAAACCCAAACACTGGATATGCCACTGATTCTGGCTTCAGTTCTAAAAGATACTTTAAAATCCCAAGTTCTGGGATAGTAGATATGAAGAATGAATGTAATTGGCTTCTGTGTCTTTTTTTTCCCCTAAAGAATGAGGGAGCAAAATGTTGGAACAATTAAGTTCAAGCACAATAAAGACTTTGTATACCCCTTCCCCCCTCTCCCCCCCCACTTTCTCCCAGAAATTATAAACATTCTCACAATATTGTGCAGGATTGTTACAGCAACTCTTTACAAAACAAAAGAACTTGCACTCAACATAGCTGGACTATTGTTATCTGCAAAAATATAATTCTTACAACTTTTCAGTGCTATCTCTATTTTATTTGAGCTGCAGGTTCTCTTCTAGAATTTAGTTTGGCAAGGTATATTTTTCTCCTGTTGGTTGTGGAAGATAATGTGGATTTTAAATTAATTTTAGAAACCAGAGACAAACAGATAGATAAGACAACATTACAAGAATGAATTGAAGGATGGCTCACTGTTTTTTTAAAAAAGGTGCCCGTTTAACAATTATAATGTAATAGTGGTCAATTTTTCCTTTATTGCTTTCCTTTCAACTCTCCCAGATAAGAAATATACAAAAATCTTTATGATACCTCTGTTTACAGACATGTCTCTACTTTTCAAACATTTTTTTGATGTGTATATCCTTTAAATAAAATACATCACATTAATTAAAATTATCCTTGGAAGTTGTTTGAAGTAGCTTTTCTGTTAACAGACGTTTTTAAGTTTAGACTTGTGGGAGAATGTATGTTTTCACTGTGGTAAAGATGTCTTCCAGTCTCTTCTAATCATAGAGAGAAATAAAAGCACTTTGGGAGTGAAAAAGAAATGATACCATTTTAAATAATTGTGATTATTCAGACATCCCAGCCTAGCCATTTCCTCCAAAATGCTCAGGTACACTAAAGGTGGTCAAAAGTTTCCTTTTTAAATATAAGGGAAATAAATTAACCCTTTGATTTCTTTTGATGTGCATTTTCTTTGGGAATCATTCTGAATTCTCAGCAGGGAAATTATTCATATGGAATTCACCATGGAATGCTGAAATATCACCCAAGTCAACCAAAGGTATTGAAAGTGACACATTCTTATGTTAACAATATTTCATCTCTGATTATTAAAGTAATTCCTTTCTACTGTAAAAACTGAAGGTTGGTTTTAGTTTGCTATGTGTATTATTAAAACCTGTGATGAATGAAATCTACTTTACTGGCTTTAAATGTTCCCTTCAATTAATACAAGGTGTGAATAGAGAATTCTTTTCTTTTATTACAATAAAATTATACTTTCTATACTGAATTGAGCAGACAATGTAATAACTAGTTTTAACAAATACAGAATCTGACTTTCATGTACAGCTTTTGAGATTGACCAATTCTTGTATTTTATGAAAACCTAGTCCCTTATCCTAGTTTGGGCTTAATCAACAGCAGTGCCATGCATTGCTTCCATTTTGATTAGAAAGAGGTGACCCGTTGAAGCCTCTATGAGTTTTGCAAGGGAGGTCTCTGCTGTCACCATATGATCCTGGAAGCAGACATGTCTTCTTGACTGAGTTGAAGACTGGGGCTACATTTGCAGTGCTATGCATTCCATGCCACTTCTTCCAAATAAAATCTGAAGTATTCATGGCTTTAATAAATAAAGATATGTATAATCCTCCCACATGCACATAAGTGTTTTGCTTTTTATATGTGATGAAACAAGCCAGTAATTTCAGTGAACCATAATTGGGTTGAGAAACTATGGCTAGTATGTTTCAAACAAGATGAATTAGGAAACCATTGTTTAAAGATGGATTCTAGATACCATTAGCACTGATTCCCAATTGGGATGTTGTAAGAGGCTGTGGTTTATTTGTTGATTTGAACACATGAAGGGGGAACAAAGTGATTGTTCATGAATGCATAACATTCCAGTGTAACTTTGTTTATTAAGCTGCGTCATGATCATCCAAACACTGCCATGTGATTACCAAAATCCATTTTTGAGATTTGTAAAATCTCTCCCTTATGACAAAAAGGATAGCATGGATGTTCATTTAGGTCAGTCTTCTTCAATTTGGAAATCTTCCATGTATGTTGGGACTTCAGTTCTGTATTAACTAAGAATGGAAGAGGCTGTATGTTAGGGAGGAGACTACAGAAGACTGATATTTTGCTATTTGCACATACTTTGTTTTGCTAACAAAAATCAGTGCAGGCACGGATGGCATGGTGAGCAATTAGAGTAAAGGAATTATGAGCCAGTGCGGCTGGTGGGCTTAAGCAGATTGCTGTACAGTGACCCCTCTTTTTATGAACTTGGCCCTGAAATATTCATGTCTTAAACATTCAATATTGGACACAATAGACTAGGTACTGATGTTCAGAATAGTTTTTTTTTAGTCTGAAAGATATAGTGGATATTAGTTACTAATATTGTCTATATATTACTTTTTGGCATGTATCAAATTACAGATTCATTCTGCAAACATTTGCTTGTTCTTTACATTGAGACTTCCTGCAGTTAAGTAATCTATCAGTTTTGATTCACAATAACTTGCAAAAGAATTGTGCCATATAAAATTTCATCTTTTCTCCCCTTCTCATGTTTAGGATTATTGCATTTAAGAAAGACAAAAATGCTATTTCAGCTCTTTTGAGCAAGCCAAGATAATATTCTGTGTAGCACTGCTCCTGCTGACACTACTTTAGTATTGATAAAGTACAGACTAATGTGGCAATGTCAACTCTGCCAGTGCAACAAAAACTATATCTCAAAGCATGCACAGTGCTATTTGTTCTGACACATATGTTTCAATTGTTAGGCCAGTAACATGCATTGAAATGGAAATGTTTATCTGAAACAGTATGTAGTTTTAATAAAAAAATGATTTTGACTTCTTTTGGAGGTAACTTTGTTTTGTTTAGTATAAATCATGGACTGCTGGCATTTATGCTTATATCCAGGAAATTTGTCAGAAAAAAATTAAAATAGTGACATATTGATTGGGAACTAAACAACTGTAGACATGTGCATATAAGTACATATTTTCTGCTACTCACAGAATTCTATATGTGAGGTGCTCTGGGCTAATACAAGAACACATTTCATTATTTCAATTTTTGTCAAAGGAAATATACTATGTAATTTGTGAGTTACATTGTGGCCAGCAACTTGACAATTTTTCTTTGACTAATTTTGCACATTCAGTGAGATTACATTTGGATCAGATTATTTGCTTGAGTTCAGGGAAATTTTAAAAAATTGAATTTCCAGTATGAATGGAATAGATTTCTGTATGCTTTGAGACATTAAATTATTTAGATTGCTGTCTATGACTTTAATCATTTTTCTTACTTACTACCATTCACATATGAAATTGGAGTCTGTCAACTAATCCCAGGACAGTATCATCCTAAAATGACAAGTACCTTCTAGGAGGTTTAGGAGAGAGGCCAGCTGATATAAAATGCAACTTTGCTTCAAGTAAACTAATCAAAATATCTGTGGATATATATATCATATATGTTTGGTATCTTAGAGGAGGAGTAAGTCTAGTGTCCACATTTTCATACTACCTTTAAAACCCAAATGCATTTCTTTTTCTAATTAATCATATTGTCCCTCAAAACTATTTTTTCTCATGAGCGGCTTAAAATATGTGGCATGGATCCAGTTTATATAAAAAGAAATCAGGTTTCATTCTTAGTTGCCTAGGACAATTCACTAGACAAATTTGGTTCGATCATATTCTCGCAGGATAACCTACTTCACAAAATAATTTTGATAACAAAATGAGAGTGAGTGAAATAGTTATACTAGCTTTAAAGCATCCTGCATTTTTGTGACTCGTAAGATACCTAACCAATACAATATAAAACTTGTTATTGTCTGTTCAACTATGTAAATTAATTTGCAATCCTTGTAGGGGTACCTTTGAATGAATATCTTCCCCGTGCCACTATTGTGAACATTGAACCTGAGAATGGCCATTTAACAAGTCCATGGTAAAAATGTTGGACTTTTCAATTACATCTCAGTCGAACTAGACATAAATAGTACTGTATTAGAAATTTTAGAGATTGGCAGTTGGGACCCCAACTTTAGTTGGGATTGTGGCATCAGAGATGGTTTCAACCCCTCCTCATCACCCCAATTGGAATAGGCTAGAATGTGTGATAGAGAGAGGTTCCCCAAGGATGGGCTCCAGCACAAGTCCAAAGACTGGGAAGACTAAACCTCTGGTTCCGGTGACCGACCCAGATTGGATCCTGCAACATTATTATCGTAGGACACGTATATTTGCCTTCATTCAGGGACCACTTTTCCTATGCCTGCTATTTAATGTGGGAGGAGAAAGAAGTTTAGAAAGAACTACTTAAGATCATCCATGGTCCCAATGCAGCTCTAGTACTTTGAGTGAATAAGAGAGCTCCCACTGCTCCAAACTGATTGAGACCATGAGTTATTTAGGCCAAGCCATATAATGGAATTCTTGCTTTGCTTTGGACCTCGCTCTCATAACTATCACATCATAGTTAATTACACCGATTTTAATAATATGGCAATTTTATAATTCCATTCCAAAATAAAAGATAAATCAAGTGCAATGTTCATGGAAGTTTAATGTTTTGAAAACACAGGAGAATAACAGTACTATATCATAAGCACGCCACACACATTAAAACAAACACAAGTTTTGTAAATGACATGATTGTGACAAATACATCTATTTAGCAAGCACAGTAAATTTGCTAATTTGCTTGCTTCAGCCTCCTGCCTGGCTAATTGTTGCTTGAAGAGGTATCTTCTCTGAACTAAGTGTTGCTCACAATAATTTTACAGACTATGAAGAAAAATAACCAGGAATAGAACACATTCTTAAGAGTGTAATGCAAAATACATGTGAGATGGGAATGCTTGCGAACATGCAATATTTTATGCACAAATTTCAAGACATAAGAAGACTTCCTCAGCAGAAGCCTGTGATACTTTACTTGGATTTAAATTACATAATCCACACTATTTAGGGGAAAATGTTCTGTATATGCTGAAAAGAGTACAGTAAATCAACTTTGTTTCCTTATTTCAAGCATTTTATGGCAATAAAATGAATCATAGGAACACCTAGCAGTAATCAACTTAAAAACAATTCCTACCAAAGAAAAATTTAACAGCATTTCTTAAACACAATATTGTGTTCCCTGGAATTCTTCCATTATATATATTTTGCCTTTGACAAAAACATAGGAAAAGGATTTGTACCCAGCCAATATCCAGAATCTATGAGCTTTAAACTAGGAATGGCCAATCTATTTTCTTCAATGTGGGGATAAATTGGCCATGCAGTGGAAGGCAAGTAGAATGGTTATTTACTAAGAGCAACAACCAAATAAAACTAATAGGTACAATGTGTTGTGGAGACTAGCCCTTGTCTCAAATGCATTTCAAGATGGCTTTCAGGTGCAGCCTGATAACAACATATAGTGAATTTCTCAATGCTTTTTCAACAGAGCTTTCATATTCAACTACTTCTTAATTGTGAACCTGGTATCTAATTGCACTTTAATTCTTAAAACAATGTGACACCATTTTTGACAGAAGCTGTCAGATAGCAAAGAAAGGATAGACTTTTTGAGCTTCTATGAACTTATATAATTATTTTTAAGTGTTTAGTGAGAAATGAGAAATTGCTGATTCAAACTAGTTAAAGGCTAACTCTTAATTGTCAGTATTTTAAAGCTTTTCTCTGATTTTGCTGATTTATTCCTATTTTCTGCAACTGGCCAAACAATTGCTCAATCCAATTAGTTAACTGCATTCCTTTCATCTTTAGTAGGACATAAATACCACTTAACTTATTAAAGAATATCATTGGTTGGATTAGGACCAGGCTAGCTAAAGAACTATTATGATGAATTTGGAATACTGTTGTGCAGTTTTATTTTCATAAACTGATGAGGGAATCTCATCCCTTAAAAGTAGGCCCTGCTTAATTCTCTATTTTCAATGCTAGATTAGGCCCCTAACTGATAATACCAAAGTAAGAATCTAAAAGATTATATAAATATTACTTCCTTTAACTGTTTTATAAGACAAGTGATTTGAACTTTTGCTTGTCAGCATGAGAAAAATGTCCATGAACCAAGGATTTAAGCAAATCCATAGTTTTATAGAATTATTTATTTCTATTGTTTAACGTACTTGATGATCTTTCTTGATTTTTTTTTTAACTTGGCTGGCTTCTAAAGTGCTGCATTTGTAATTATTTGGGTGTATAATCCATTCAAAAAACATCTGAATATTTTATTAATATCAAATGACTATTTTATTCATTTGCAGCATGCTTGCCCTTCATGATTAGGCACAAGAGGGCTTTATATCTGAGAAATAGGAAATATCTGTAAGTGCCAATTAAGATGGTTTGAGTCTAGGAAGCAGGAATCTGCAAGGGTTAAAAAAGCAAGGCTTCCTACCATTGAGGCAACACGATGGTATGGGCTTTTAATGATCAAAGTTAAGATACTCTATGACAGACATTTCTAAACAGTGAATTAGGCAAGCTCTTTGGGAATTCCTCAGTTAGCCAATCAGGGGTGGCAGACATGTTCTTGCCAATCTCTGGTTAATCATCTTTCATTAATGCATTCTAGAACAAACACAGAAAGACATGGATATATGATGGTACTGCTATGAAAACCAAATGCTCCCTCACAATTAACACTCTGAAAATAGTTACTACTCTATAGAGTAAAATTGTAGCCACACTGGTATAATCTTAATTTATAAATCCAGATTGGTAGGAATCATTTTTCCAGCTATTACTACTGCCTTTTTTTCTCATTCTTTTACAAAATGTAGCAATAAAACCAAATAGATTCCAATTAATCACAGATTCCAATGACAGTCAGTTGTTTTAGAACAAGTTACAATTATAAATAAATGTTAAACTGTGGTTTAACAGCTTGGTTTGTGCTAAGGATCTTAGCATGAGCCTGGAAATTACAATTGTATTAGTATGGCTATATACCACAGCAAATTAAAAAAAAATGAACAACATACTTACAAACATCTTGAGTTAATAAGATATAAGACCTCAAAGTTCATCTGAAATGAGGTACTATAGCTGTAAACATACCAATATATTCTATAATATACTTAAATGCTGCATAAACCTGGAAGAACTGAACCTTTAGCAGTTATTTAGTGAAGCCTACACAAAATCATATATTTTATTTCAATTTCATCTACTTTTATTAGACAAAAATACAGCAGACTGATGTAAAATGAATATTACTGTTTTGTTTTCACAATTTGTTGTTTTCTGGAATAATGCAAGCATTGAAATTTTGTTACTTTATGGCTCTTGAAATTTATGAAATTATTGTGTTTCATGCCATTCCGATTGATATGGGTACAGACTACTCCTGGATATTGGAAACGGTTGCTTGTCTGCTAGATCTTGCTCCCAATTTCTCAACAGATGATCAGAGTATCAGCTCTGATCAAACTGTCATCTGATTTTGACAGTCTTCCTCCTGTATGTGAGGGGTGATATTATTTTTTAAGTATTTTATTAATTTTCTAGGGGTGATATTGTGTGCCTATTTGCTGTCTGTTCAGAAAACTGTTCCTACATTTGATAGATAAGGTTGTATTGCTTATCCATATGGGGCGACCCTAAAAATTAATCTAGGGAGAGGCAGAGATTAGGCAACTGTTTCTGGCCTCCTGATCCTATGTAACTCCCTGACAATGGGGAATTGCTACCACAGGATATTTGGAGGGTATCAGCTTAAAGAAGGAATATTTTGTAGATTATATTCATACAGCTGCCAAATTTTCACTCTTGACATATTTCTTTGACCTGGTGTTAGAGTGATAATGCCTCTAAGAAGTCTGAAAAGGAAAGCAGCATGTTTGTTTAACTTTTTGGTTCTGGAAACTTATAGGGCATACATTCATTTCCATTCTGTCATGTACAAAGTTGCCATTTAAGGATTTATTGGGCTCTAAAATATAGTTAATTTCCTCAGCATTTTCAGAAAAGAAAAATTTATCTATTTAGCAACCCAGGCTAGAAGACCTGATAGATCCTCAAAATGTAATGTTATTGCCTGTTATTAAAAATCATGGGGTTTCCCAATATACTATTAAAATACTAAAAATGCGACCTCTAGAAACAACATTGACTCAAGAAAAAGTCTGGATAGCAGTGGTTTCACTATGAGAAGTGACAGCTATTTCAATGTCTGCTCTTTACATAAGATTATTCTAAATAATCCATATAACTGCACAATTTGAAACATACAAAGTTTAGTAATCTATCAGGAGGCTAAGCAAATGTCTTAATTTTTTATTTACTGCCATTTGCTCAGAAAATTATCCAGAATCCAGCAGATTACAGAATATGGCTGGTAATCTGACTTAATTCAGGCTGACTGGGCATTCCAATGCAATTTGAGTGCACCAGAATGGATGCTAACTTTATGAATCATATGTTCAAGAATTCTCATTTTAGAGGAAAGCAAGCAGGTTCTTTGGCGCCATTAACTCTCTTTGAACTCCATGTCCCTATAGGAAAAAGTACCCTGATTTTTATGTTTGTGATAACTGGTCACTTAAAATGATTCTGTGTTAAAAAGAACTGTCCTGGGGATCAACAATGGTTCTCCTAATGAGCATAGATATGTGGGGGGAGGGGAAGAGAGGCAAGAAATGAAATGTGTGTCAGAATGCTAAACACACAACTTGACATTTGTGTTAGTCATCAGAATACAAGTACCTAAAGCAATGTTTGTGTCATTATGCCACCGTGTATGTGTCATTTTGATGCTACCTCAGTTTGCTGCAGGTACCACTGCAATTAAGAGAGAGAAGTGACTTCAAGATGAGTTAGGGTTAAAAAGTATGTGGAAAAAGTATTCTCCTTGGTTACAGAAGGGTTCCAGTCTAGCTTCCATTCCAGAAGGCAACACTGTGGAATCACATTTTTTGTTCAATTCTAGACTTTGTAGGCATCTTCTGACTGACCAACCAGGAATTGCCAGAGGAGCCCCTCAGCATATAATGCATGAATACATATAAACCACGCTAGTATACTGGACTTTTAAAAGAGGGCAAGATCAGAACACCTTTTTTGTTTAAGCTTTCTGTTTCAGATCTTGAATCTTATTACAACCTATACGTTTTTGGTCAATTATTTCTTACTATTTGAAGCACCAGCTGTTCTCATTTCAGCTATATGTTTATAAAGATGAAACAAGCCAAAGTGTGGTAAAATACATGATTGAATTCATCTGCAGAAAAGTCACAGGGAAGCAGGTATGTCTTAGCAGCAGCAGCAGGAGGAAGCCCATCAGAGTAATTGCATGCACCTTCTAATGGCAGATTTACTCCCTAGGTATGTTTGGAGGAGGAATTTTCACAGCAGAAGGTTCCACTCCCCAGATCTCTCTGGCATATTCAGTAATTGTCCTGTCACTGGAAAACTTGCCGGAGCATGCAATGTTCTTAATTACCTTTTTAGTCCATTCCCTAGGATTCTAAGAAGAAATAGAAAGTGATTAGGCTGATATCTTCAAAGCTTTAATAGTAGAAAGATCATTTACTTTATTGGACAGCCAGCTCTTTCAGAAGTATAAATTCAAACCCAGAATTCAGAGCTTTCATTTTCTTGGAGCTGCAATAAACTTTAGCTCTGGATTCTCCTCTTTGTTGTCTACTCTCCCCATGGCCAGAGGGCCTTTGCACAGATTCACCTTCTGTGCTGATTTTACCCATTCCTGGACAGGGAGGCCTTACTCATGTTTTGGGCACTTTTCAGATGTGATAGAATATACACCTGGAGTATTAGTGGATAGGAATTTTGGCAACTCAGAGCTTTCCCAGAGAGGCCCAATTAAGAGTCTGCAGGGTCCTGAGCTGGATGGGGGTGGTGAGAGATTCAAAGTACCCACATCCTAGAATCTCTCAGGATATATCTAATAGGTTATATTAGATAGCTTTAATTAGACAAGATCCTGTCCATTAGGTATAAGCAAAGGATTAGACTCAATTGGATTTCACTGTGTTGTCTTTAATACAGCTAGACTACTGAAAAACGCCTTACGTGGGGATGCCCTGAAGAGTGCTTGGAAATTACAACTGCTCCATAATGTGGCAGAATGGGCTATGTTGGGTATATCTCAGTTGTATACATTATACCACTATCATGTGAGATGCATTGGCTCCCAGTTTCTTTCAAGGTGCAATTCAAGATGCTGGTTACTTGGCAGAGAGCCAGGTTATTTGTGGACCACTTCTCCCCAAGGGTTTCGTTTCCACCAAGCCAGATCAGGCTCCAGGTCCTTTCCCATTAATGTTGCCATCTAGTGGGACCAAGAAATATGCCCCCTCTGTAAGACCCCTGTTCTATGGGACACCTTTTCACCCAGGATCTGGCAGCCCCCTTTAATTATTTGGAAGTCCTCAAAGAGCTGGCTATCCCCAAGTGCTGGAATAAGCTAACTTGTGTATGCTAATGTATGTATGAACCATATGTACATCCTGACTACCCTTTGCTCACTCTTGGGATACAAGAGTTCTAGTTATAATTTCCAGTTATTTTATTAAGAAGCCATTCTTATCAATCTGCAACTGGTTTAAACTATGAGCAAAGTCTCTTACCATGTATAATTGGTCCACTTGCCCTTGACATTTGATGTAGGCTTCATAATCAGCAAATACTTTAAACCTAAACAAAGTACAGTATTAGTGCAACCATGAACTCCATTTATTTTGTTAATTGAGAGCCATAAGGAATCATTGGTAAATAAATATGTTGTAGCAGTGCTTTAAATAAGGCAAGCTTCGATGTGCTTTTCTTTTCCCTTTCAGAAGTTTAAGTGAGGCTCTCTCCTATGAGGGGTCTCTGAGCTTGCTTGTTTTCTTGCAGATGTGTCATTTCATCCTGAACTACAAATATTCTCCTTCATTAGCTCTTTCCTATGTAACACAATTTCAAAGGACTTTTTCTATGGCAGTTACCTCTCTGAGGATGCCTTAAGTCAGGATTGCTTAAGATAACCACAGGCTTCTGGTTAAGGGAGATGGTAAAGTTCCTGACATGGAATGCTAATGGCCTCAATTCCCCTCAAAAGAGAAAGAAAATTTATCATTATTTAAAGCAACATAATAATGACATTATTTGCTTGCAGGAAACACATATTACATCTAATGATCAAAAATATTTAGTTAATGCTCGTCTGGGATCCCATTTTGTATCTTCTGCTCCTGGGAAAAAAGGGGGAGTAGTTATCTATGTTAAGCAAAACTTATCAGCCTGTTTGGTAGAATCTGATCTTCAAGGGAGATATGTTATGATTGAAGTTGGTTTGTATGGTAAGAAAGTACTTATAGTGGGCCTGTATGCACCAAACCAACAACAGGAACAATTTTACAGACTGCTACATCAAAAATTAACTTTGTTGGATTACAGACCTGTTATATTAATGGGAGATTGGAATGGTGTTTTAGATACACAAAGAGATAAAAAAGGATCCTCTATTTCTTTTAAACAGGCTAAACTACCTAAAGCTTTTTTTGATTTGAAAGAGGACTGGGAGCTGCGAGATTATTGGCGTGAACATAACCTGGAGGAGAGAGATTTTACTTTCTTTTCGGATAGACATCAATCCTTTTCAAGAATTGATTTTTTTTTGATTACGACGGATTTATATTTTAGGGTAAAAAATGTTAAAAATTTTCCCAGGACATTGACGGATCACAGTCCAGTTTGGATGGAATTGGTTGATGAAAAAGAGGAGAGGAGATTGTGGAGGATGAATGAAAATTTATTTAGACAAGAAAAGAATGTTCAAAAGTTAAAGGAGCAATTAAAGGATTATTTTGCTTTAAATATGCATAAGGGAACTTCAATGTCAATGGTCTAGGATGCAGGTAAAGCCTACATGCGGGGGATTTTGATACAAATGAATAATGTTCATAGACAGAAGCAGATGCAGAAACGTAAGGAGTTGGAAGATGAGATTAAATTAAAAGAAAAAGCTTTGATTTTAAATCCTATAGATGAGAAGGTTAAGGAATCTATAAAATTGCTTAAATCACAATTTAATATGTTGATGGCTGATCAAACTGCAACTAATTTATTGTATATGAAACAAAACACATTTTGTAATGCTAATAAACCAGGGAGATGGTTGGCTTACCAACTGAGAAAGAAGCAGAGACAGAGAACTATAGATAAAATAAATTATAATGGTAAATTGGTACATCAGGAGTTGATTAAGAAATCCTTTTTAGATTATTACCAAAAATGATATATGAGTACTAAAGTACAGGTTTCAGATATAGATAATTATTTAAATGAAGCTAACTATCCTAAATTAACAGAAGATCAGAAACAAGAAATTAATGGTTTGATTACTAGTGAGGAGATTGAGACAGTAATTAAAGAATTAAAATTAGGTAAGGCACCTGGTATGGATGGTTTGACATCTATTTATTACAAAACATTGGTACAAGAGATGACTCAACCTTTAAGTGAGCTTTTTAATAATATATTACAGGGTTTAGAGATCCCTCTGTCATGGGGTAGAGCTTTTATATCTTTGATTCCAAAAGAAGATCAAGATCTCACCTTACCAAAGAATTATAGACCTATATCTCTCTTAAATGTAGATTACAAGATCTTTTCAAAAATTTTAGCCAACAGGCTTATGAGGGTTTTGCATCATGTAATACATATGGATCAAACGGGTTTTATAACTGGAAGGTACATGAAGAATAATGTCAGACAAATTATTAACTTATTAGAATATTTAGATAAAAATAATCAAGTTTCTGCAGGATTGATATTTTTAGATGCTGAAAAAGCTTTTGACCAGCTGAATTGGCAATTTATGTTAAGATTAATTGAGAAAATGAATTTTGGAGAAAAAATTTTACAAGCTCTTGGTGTTATTTATCAAAAGCAAACGGCACAACTTATAGTTAATGGGGGTTTGTCAGAGGTGTTTACAATAGAGAAGGGGACTAGACAGGGTTGTCCATTGTCACCATTGCTGTTTGTTTTAACTTTGGAAATATTGTTGATTAAAATTCGAGAATCACAGCAAATAAAAGGAATAGAAGTTAATAAAAAAGAATATAAATTAAGGGCTTTCGCAGATGACTTGGTGGTTACCTTAGCTCAACCTACTTATTCTGTAATAGAGTTATTACAATTGATACATCAGTATGGACAGGTTTCGGGTTTTAAAATTAATAACAATAAGACTAAACTATTGCCTAAAAATATGACTAATCTGGATAAGCAGACTTTGGTTAAGTTGACAGATTTTGAGGTTGTCAATAAGGTAAAATACCTGGGGGTTATTTTATCTGTTTCTAATGCAAAATTGTACAAAAATAACTATGAAAGGCTGTGGGTCAATATACAAAGAGATTTGGAAAATTGGGAGAAGTTGCAATTATTTCTTTTAGGAAGAATTGCGGCAATTAAAATGAATGTTTTGCCAAAGTTTCTTTTTTTATTTCAAATGATACCTATTTTAAAGAATGAGGTTAATTTAAATGAATGGCAGAAAGGTATTAACAAATTTATCTGGGCAGGGAAAAAACCAAGAGTAAAACTTAAAATTATACAGGATATTCGTGAGAGAGGTGGACTCAAGGTACCGAATTTGAAATTGTATATGATGCTGTGGTTTTAACATTAATAAGTGATTGGGTTAATTTAACAAATGTAGAAATACTCCTCTTAGAGGGTTGGGATTTACTTTTTGGATGGCATGCCTATTTAATTTTTAATAAAAAGGTTGATAGGGTCTTTAAATCTTATATTATAAGGATTTCTTTACTTTGGGTTTGGAGGAAATATTATAGAAGTGATTTTAAAATTCCATTATGTGCTATACCGGGGCATGCGATTGAAGGGATAAGGAGAGGAGTTAAGATGGATAGCGTTTCTTATGCACAACTACTTAGATGGGATGGTAAAAACTGGCAATTAAAATCTTTGGAAGATTTAATACAAGAAAATATTATTTACTCATGGTTTCATTATAGACAAATAGTGGAGAGGTGGAAGATAGATCATAATGTGGGTTTCCTTAAAGAAGATGAGAATTTATTAAAACAAATAAAAGATCAAAGACGAACCCATATTAAGAGAATTTATGGGGTGTTAGTAGAATTGGATTCAGAAGTAGAATTAGTTAAAGAATGTATGGTTAAATGGGCACAAAATTTTGATGAACCGGTTCTATTAGATACTTGGGAAATTATTTGGGTGAGGAATGTTAAATTTACACAAGCCCAAAATTTAAGGGAAAATTTTTACAAAATGTTTTATAGATGGCACCTTGATCCACAAAAAATGTCTCGTATGTATCCTGACTTACAGCCTAAATGTTGGAGATGTGGATGTTTGGATGCTACTTATTATCATATCTGGTGGTCATGTAAAAATATAAAAGCTTTTTGGATTAAGATATGGTGGAATATTCAAAGAATTTTTAGAAGAAGGGTAAAATTTACTCCACAACTGTTTTTGTTAGGTATTGTTTCTGATTGTGATACTAAAGAGACTATATTGATGTTAAATTTAATCACAGCGGCAAGGTTGTTAGTAGGGCAATGTTGGAAGAAGGAATCTTTGCCTACCTTGCAAGAGTGGTTTTTTAAAGTTTCTTATTTGGCGGAAATGGCAAAGATTTCGGCTTTCTTGAAAGACCAATCGCAAGAGAAGTATTTTTTGGTATGGAAAAAATGGATAGACTTTATACAATATAAGTTGGATATAAAAAAATATTATTTAGCTTTTCAATAACTTATACTTAAAATTTAAGATATTTTATAGACTTTTTTCCTTTTTCTTTCTTCCTATTTTCTCGTATTTCCTTGTATTTTTGTTTTTTTTATACATATATTATTGTTAACTAGTTTACAATTTCTTTAATTAATGTATTTAGATTTGTTTATGGTTTATATTTGTTTTAAGACTTTTTGAAAAAATATTAATTAAGCCTGTATTCAGCTCTGGGAAGGTCGGGGGAGGGATGGGAGGGTTGGGGGGGGGTTGGGGAAGGGAACCGTATTGTTTTGTAAAATTTAAAAATTTTCAATAATAAAAAAAAAAGATAACCACATTATTTCATTAGTTGACTAATTTCACTGCATTTTTCTCTCTCTAAATTTCAAATATCTTTTAAAAATAAAAAATATGTCCAAAGAACAACTCATGACCAGAATACCATTTGGTTAGACTACAGTAATGTGCTGTATTTGGGGTTGCCTTTGGAAGTGACTTGAAAGCTACTGCCAATTCAAAATGTGGCAGCAAGGCCATTGATAGGCTAACTCTATGAGAGTAGAATTACTCCTATCTTAAAGCTGCTGCATTGGCTGCTGGCTTCCTTTTGAGCCAATTCACACCAAAAAGGAATAATCCAGGGTGTGTATGTTATCAGTAAAAAGTGTGTCATGTCCCTGGGTTTACAATATATAATAGTCTTCCCCAATATGGTATGCCTCCAATGAGGAACTGCAGTTCTTGTACCTTTCAGCAAGTATAGCAATTAATATTATGGCTGGGGAGGTTGGAAGTGATATTCGAACCCACACTGAAAACATTAAAAGAAAGTCCATAATAAAAGTACACTACTGCTGCCTCTTACCTGTCATGATACATCAACATATTGACGACATCATGGAAACAACTAGGATCATTCGGTGAGAAGAAGCCACTGTTTATTTGATCAATAACTTGTCTGAGTTCTGGAATCCTGTCATAGTATTCCTTAGCATTGTACCTGAACAAGAAAAATAGGGAACACCCTTAGCCTTTTCTGCTTCTATTATTATTTATTTCTTGCATTTACATCCCATCGTTTCTCTTGGAATAGAAGGCGATATACACAAGGGTTTCCACAATGAGCGAAGAGTGGCTGAAAGTGAGTGCCATGTGGTAGAGACTGCTCCATTATCAAGGAGGACTTTAAATTCAACACTTTAGCCACTACATGATATTGGCTGTAGGGCAATACTCACCCAGGCAACCAAATTATAGGTGAGTTTGAAATAATACAGAAGACAGACTTAAGATGTCAAACTAAAAGGCTATTGGTAGATATTAATTCTTAATAAAGGGATGATCAGTATTGGATCTTTTATAATTTATGAGGAGTAATTTGTATAAATTACAAGCTATTTCAAAAACATTCCTATTTTTGATAAAATGAGTATGTAAGCTCTTTTCTATGCTATAGCGAGCTCTTCTTATATTAATATAAATGGAAAACAAGAGCTGTGTCCGCCTGTGTAACCCAATCTTTCTATGACAAGGATGCTCCATTTCCTGAAGCAGTTTTCAATGACTGAATTTTCTAATTCAGAGAAATTAGAGAAATCTCCTTGTCAAAATAGAACTGAATTCTGGCTAATTCCTTTAGGTGAGGCTTCATTTTGAGGAAGCTCAGGACAACTTTCCTGCTGGTTCAAAGAATCAATCACATACCCATAGCCTGTTTCTATGGCATCTTCACCATGGTGTTCATTTACAAACCTTTTCTTATCCATTGCCTCAACGTCATCCACCCGCATGCCAAAAATGAACAGATTATCCTCTCCAGCTTCTTCAGCCATTTCCACATTGGCCCCGTCCATGGTCCCAATGGTGAGGGCTCCATTCAGCATGAATTTCATGTTTCCTGTCCCTGAAGCTTCAGTCCCAGCTGTTGAGATCTGCTCAGATAGATCTGCAGCAGGAATCACTGGGGTGGATTGGGGAAAGAGAAATAGGTAAAACTGTATTTTTCCCCTCTATAAACAAACCACTTGTATCTGCACTAACATGAGCAAGCCTTGTGTGGTCTAATTTTACTGTTCTGAGTAAACCAAGCAGCTCAACATCCTATGTGTTTGCTTCATTGATGCAGCTGTATTGGCATACAGGACTATACTTATACAGATAGTCCTCAACTTACAACAGTTCATTTAGAGACCATTCAAATTTACAACATCAATGAAAAAAGTAACTTATGACCATTTTTTCACAGTTACAACCTTTGCAACATCCCCATGATCATGTAATCCAGTGGTTCTCAACCTTTTTAATACCGCGACCCCCAACCGGTCGTAAGTCGAGGACTACTCAACCGGTTGTAAGTCGAGGACTACTCAACTGGTGCAGCACCGTTTGCAGAATGGGACTTTTGGCGGGCTCAGCAGGGCAGAGACAGCCTGGACAATTCCTATTGGCTTTTGAAAGCCAATAGAATTAGACTCTATTCAAGAGAGTCTATTCTATTGGCTTTCAAAAGCCAATAGAATAAAAGGGAGTAGCACAGCTAAGGAAAAGGGGAAAAAAAATGGCGGACTCGTTGTTTGGCGACCCCCATGAAATGGTTGTTCGACCCCAAATGGGGTCCTGACCCACAGGTTGCGAACCACTGATGTAATCGAATTTCAGATACTTGGTAACTGGTTCATAGTTATGATTGTTGCCTTGTCCCAAGGTCATGTGATCACCTTTGGCGACCTTCGGACCAGCAAAGTCAATGGGGAAGCCAGATTCACTTAACAATCGGGTTACTAACTTATCAACTGCAGTGATTCACATAACAATTGTGGCAAGAAAGGTTGTAAAATGGGGCAAAACTCACTTAACATATGTCTCACTTAACAGAAATGATGGACTCAATTGCGATCATAAGTTGAGGACTATGTGTACCTCTGCATCTGGAAGGGACATATTTTTTTGCACGAGGGCCAGTCAGCCATGGCCTCACAGTATGCAACTCTTTAAATGTGACTTCCAACAGCCTCAATTAGCAACAGCCATAAACAAGGTACCCAAGAAAAGACACATCAGCAGAATCTGGAAAGGCACAATTTGTGCACTAACCTAGGCCAGCTTGCTTCCAAAACCAACTTACCTTTTTCAGCAAGTGACACTCTGTAGTTCTCCAAGAATATGACTTTGAGTCTATCTCCCACGTAAGGGTCATTATTGATGACTTCTCCAATGGCTGTGATCAATCTGATAATCTTTTTTGCCATGTGGTAGCCTGGAGCTGCCTGGAGGAAAAGAAGGAAAGACATTTTAAGAGTAAAAAAAAAAAAAAAAAAAAGATAGAAAATCACAAAGCAAATGAGTATCAAAATATAGATCTAGATTTCTTAATAAAAACCCTCTCTTTAGAAGTTATTTAAAAGCCTCCATCACAAGAAGCTTTTAAGAAGAGACTGGACAGCCACTTGTCTGGAATGCTATAGGGTCTCCTGCTTGAGCAGGAGGTTGGACTAGAAGATCTCCGAGGTTCACCCCCAACTCTGTTATTCTGTTATTATTCTGTTGTTATTATTAAATAGGAAGCCATCTTTTGAATTTATCAGCTGAAATACCTAATTCCCCAAAAGAATATCACAAATTGATATACGTGAACACTTCTATAAATAAAATCAAAGGAAGCTTTGACCTATCCCAGTAGAGCAGGGGTTCCCAACTGGGGGTGCTCACATCCCCTGGGGGTGCGAGACGGTATTCCAGGGGGTGCAAAAACCTAGGTTTAGAAGTTCTAACCAGGTATTACCTTTGTAAGGGGTACAAGAATATATCAGAAGCGTTCTAGGGATGCGGGATATAGAAATGTTTGGGAACCACTGCAGTAGAGACTCCCATAGATATGCCTTTTTGTTCTTAATCTTTGCTGAGGTTTGCAACGCGTAGATACCTTAAATAAGTCCACATCACAAAGGGAATTGTCCATTTCCCGAAGTTCTTATTTCAATATGCTAAGTTTCCAAGTAAGTTTCCAGTGTGTTTGAATCACATGAGGAAGCAAAAGAATACTGAGCATGAGTAGTTCTTACTTTTGCATGCTTAAATAATTCACATTTTAACATAAAGGTGAAGTGTGAAGGCAGGCAGTGATGGGTGGGAGGAAGAAATTTATACATGGTCTTAAGCACTAAGAAGTAAGCTTAGCTTCACATTGAAATCCTTTACCTTTCCTCCAATCATAACTGTTCTTGGCACATAAGATTTTTTAGGGTCCTTTCTGATGCCTGAAAAAAGCAATACAATTAAGATGGGGGAGAATGATTTTTAAAATGGATGACTTTTAAAAAGAAAAAAACTAACAAGAAAATAATTCAACAAACTTGCTTTCTGTGACCTCTGTAATTCCTATCCTAAGGTAAAAATATCATTGAGGAAACATAGCAATAGAATGACGTAAAGCAGAGGACAAATCTATAGAATTCGTAATTTCGGGAACCTTTATAATATTGGTCAGGAATAATAGTGTGCCATTTGTTGCATGGATACAGTATTAAGATCAATGAACAATCTCTGTTGGCAGCAATATTTATACAAAGAGCATATTAATGCTGTACAATTGTTTTTGGACTTTATTATCATAAAGTAAAACAGGAAGAATCCAAATTTAGGAAATGTAAAGCTGAGTCATTCAGTCTAGCACTGGGTTCAGAAAAGTCAATCACTCTGCTTGTTGATCAGCTTCTGCATATACTGTAACCATAACACAGAAGAAAAGTCAGTGTTCTTCAAGCAGATCTTTGGGGTTTCAAGAGGAAATACATCTTTCCATCTGTTAATAGAGATTTTGATCTCATCAAGCTTTCAATTATGTGTACACAATTAGGCTCAGGTTCCTGAATATGCTTCTAACAAAGGCTAGTTTCCGGGAATCTCAATCTCAAACTTGCTGGAATATTATATATAAAAGGACATGGCTGCTCTACAAATATATGCCTACCTGCATGCACGCGCACACAGAGACACACAGACACATATACTCCCACAATCTCTTCAGATTACAAGTGTATTTCTGCTTGCTTTCCAAATCCTCCTTTCATATAGACATATTTTTTCCATACTGATGTAGGAATATTATTGTTAATGTTATCTAGAAGGATTAAAAGCTTTGATGCTGGTAAAGACTCACGGTTATAGAGAGTGATTATATGTAGGCAATTGAGGAGCTGCCTCTTGTATTCATGAATTCTCTTGACGTGCAGATCAAACATAGAGGATGGGTTAATTTTCACTTTGTATTGTTCTTCTAAGTACGCTGAGAACTTCAGTTTGTTCTCCTGGCAAAAGGACATTTTAGGTTGATCTCAGAAAGTTTAAACAGACATTCAACTCAAGCATCTGGGCTAAATGGAATTTAGAAAAAGATACTATCTATTATATAACAGAAATATAGTTTTGCTAGGAGGTAGAATGCAAATGAATATAATAAATAAACGCAGTTAGCTAGGTAGAGATAGGTGGTCCTTGATTTACAACCACAACAGGGACTGGAATTTCCATCCTAAGTTGTTAAAGTCATTAAGTTGAGTTGGACTTGATTTTATGGCAATTTTAATGCATTTTTTAAGCAAATCTCCATGGTTGTTTAGTGAATCACACCTTCCTAATGGTATTTTTTTTGTCAGAAATTGGCAAAAAAAGGTTGCAAATCACAATAATGTGATTGCAGACTTCTGCAACTGGTTGTAAATGTGACCCAAATGCTAAGCACCCAAATTATGACCCAAATTATGACTGCAAGAATAATATGATAGTCGTATTTGTGATTATAAGTTATAAGACATATTTTTCTGAGGCCACTGTAATTCACTGTGAGTTGAGAGGTTATATAAACTTGTTTAATAAAGAAAACTTCGAACAGTTGTTAAACAAATAGTTGTAAAGTGAGGAGGATAGATAGATAGACAGACAGACAGACAAACAGATAGATATGATATAGATAAACATGTCTGTTACAATCATTACCTGTTTGACTTTGGCTACATCCCTGATGAAGGCTTCATCATTGACAAAATCCAGCAGCTTCTTTAGCTGGCTAAGATCAGTTAGGAAATCTTCCCCAAGTCTCTGTATATTAAGGGAACAAAAATTATAATTAACAGCAAAACTGATATATTTTTCACAGCTGAATTCTTCTATTATTATATACATTTCCCGCTGCTAACAGTCACATACAGTGGCAATGTTGTGACACTGAGATGAAATGTGGCTCATTCTTCTAGGTCAGTGGTAGCGAACCTATGGCACGGATTCCAGAGGTGGCACTCAGAGCCCTCTCTGTGGGCATGCGTGCCGTCACCCCAGTCCTAGGCCTTCAACTGGGTTTTATAAAACCTTTTCGCTTTAGGCCTCCGCTACCATGTGCAAAAAAAAAAAAAAAAAAGTTTAATCAATCAGTCAATTTCAACTTCTCTCAGGAAAAAAAATCTTGCAAAGTTGGAATTGATTGATTGAACTTTTTAGTCCCACCCAGTCTGCCGTTACCACCGCAGCCAAGCCCACCCAATGGGCCACACCCACCCGGCACTCGACGATGCATAAGTGGTTTTGGGTTGCAGTTTGGGCACTCGGTCTCTAAAAGGTTCGCCATCACTGTTCTAGGTCTTGTTGACAATTAACAGGCTAATTTAGGACTAACCACTGACTTGGATTCTGGATGTAATACAAGATGATTCTGCAGAAATGGAAACGGATAGAGAAAAAAAGGAAAAAGCAGCTTCTTTATCCTCTGCCTTGGTAAAAAAAAAACTGCTTCCCCTTTGGTGTCAAATATTCATCTAATGTCCATTCTCTGAGAGGATCCACTGACAATTACAGTATTTGAGCAATCTATTTGGGAGAAGGCATTTGGAGTATATATTTGGAGTAACAATGCTAACTAACTGACTTGTTTTTATAAATATTCGGGTGGATAAATGCTAATAACAATAATATTAATTATTGTTATTTTCATGATCAGCCAACACAGACTTAGAGGTTAGGCCCTCTGCTTAAACTTTATGTTTCAAAGGAAATCTTAAGTAAAGAGAAGTTACACTCTACGTGATACAAAGTTGAACACGACTTTCTGCAAATCTGAATGCAGGCTTATTATTTATCTTACTATATTCAAAATCATACTCCTGCCAGTCACCATACTCTTATACTGTACTCTAGAATCTTCCTAAGTATCAGACCAGGTAGTCTGTAGTTTGCGGTCTTCTTTTCCCCCTCTTTTTGAAGACAGGGATAAATAACCTTTGCTTCCTTCAAGTCATCTGGCGCTTCATCAGACCCAACCAAATATTTCTACAAGCATTTCCTGTTGGCTGATGAGTCTTGTATCTTACCTCTACAATGACTTCAGAGAGTCCTGGGTTACACAGTAGAAGCCATCGCCTGGGAGTTATACCATTGGTTTTGTTTTGAAATTTTTCTGGCTCTACCTCGTAGAAATCTTTGAATCTACAATGTATATGGGTGAATTTTAAAAAGAACAGAATGTAATATATATTATTTGGAGCCAGTTGATACTACAAATTCTTTAGCAGCTCAATGCAACCATTAAAAAAGAGAATGCAGTCATGGGATGCATTAATGAAAAGCCAAGTCTAATCCAGATCTTAAGTAATGCTAGTTCTGCTCTGATCCACATACACCAAAGCATTTCTGTTCTGTTCCACTGACAAGATGGAAGCAATTTATAATCTCTAGATATTCAGGGCTAAATCCCAAAAATACTTTGCAACAGAGCACTGAGTGATAGAAACTGAAATGCAAATCACCTGGAAATCACTAGATTAAATGCCCCTGAAACGGGATTATGCCTAAGAAATGTATCAAGGTGAAGAAATATCTGGGAAATAGGTCATAAAAGGAAAGCTTGCAAGTGCTGGAGAAGAAAAGATTAAGGTGAGACATGATAACCAATGGATGAAACAGACAAGTTCTCTATACCTGGCAAAAGATAGGATGTGATGAACTTTAACATCCTTTTAAAATTCTGTCTGTATAAATGGGGAAACACTGTCTGGATTAAAATAATACTTAAGAATACCAGAGAAAGGACTATATTAAATCCCTTTTCTAGACTTATTAGTTTTCTATATGTGGGGGGAGTTTTTTCTCATGTAAATGTATACCTGAAATGCAAATTCAGGAAACCAATTTGTGCTGACCACAAACTTTCTTTCTTTCTTTCTTTCTTTCTTTCTTTCTTTCTTTCTTTCTTTCTTTCTTTCTTTCTTTCTTTCATAATTTGTTGAATCTCAATGTCTCTAATTTGTTCTCTTACTACTACCTAAGCATTTCTATTTTCCAGGCTATGTATAAAATGAATAAAATCCTTTTAATAAAAAAAAATCAATTTGGAAGACAGCAGATATGTATGAAAAGGAACGGCATTGACTGCTTCTTAGTCTATGAAGAACACCAGGGCAGACAGCTTACTTACAACTAAGTAAAAGAAAAACAAGCAGGACTCACACAGAATTCTTCACAATCTCCGAGTGAATCTGAGCCACTCCATTGACTGCATGAGAACCAATGACACACAGGTGGGCCATATTGATCCTCTTGCAGTCTCCTTCCTCAATCACAGACATCCTTCGGAGGCGGTCAACATCTCCAGGAAAGAGGGAAGCCACA
The DNA here is from genome assembly GCF_016545835.1 of Crotalus tigris. Taxonomy (NCBI): domain Eukaryota; kingdom Metazoa; phylum Chordata; class Lepidosauria; order Squamata; family Viperidae; genus Crotalus; species Crotalus tigris. Next base: position 265,127 of record NW_024100135.1, on the reverse strand, counting down.
TACTGACAGAATGTACAAAATGATAGGAATGTTAGGAATGCAAGCTAAATCATATGTCATAATGAATTCTTTTAAATTGAAAAACATGAACACATCCTTACTGGTCTTACCAAATACCCCCCTGCATTTTTTTTAAAAGAGTATCACCATCCTCCTGAGACTCCAGCTCCATCAGAGTTTGACACCCATCGTTTAGCACTCCTGAACTGTTGCAAATGCAGAGTTTGAATACTGTACCCTCTAACAAAAGACATCAAGATCTATCTAAACAAGAATGGTATCAGTGACAGCAAAAAAGATATGTTAGGCTATACTAACAAAAATATCCTTAAATATATTTACATGGTCAATTCATCAGTTTCTAAGCCTAACAATTTTAGCAGAGCTATGTAGGCTGCTGCTTTCCAGACGTTTGGTACTGTCAGCAGCTGTCAGAATCCAATTATATTTCATCTTTAATTATCAAACATAGAAACTCCCAATTCTGCCTTCTCTGGATTCTGCCATAAGAGGGAGAAAAGGGGGAGAGCAAAGGGGCTTTATGGCCCTCACTTCCTTCAGCACACTTCAAAGGACTGAATGTGTGTTTATTGTGGCCTCTAAGCTTTAACATATCAAAGAAGAGTAATTGCCTTTCATGTAGTTATCTGAAGTCTCCATCCAGACGGAAGAAGAAAGGGGATGGAATTGTGATACTTGAAACTATCACTGGAAGGGGGGTTGATTGGGTGGGACTACTGGGGAACCCCTTAAAACCTTGAATGGGAGAGCTTGAACCCCAAGTCCTGTCTAGCATGCCTGCAACCATTTTCTCTTAATAAAGGATTCCTGTTGGAAGAGCTATTCCAAGAGTTCTGTCTTCTTAAGATGCAAAGTGGGGTGGGTCCTTACATTAGACAGGACTTGGGGGTCCTTACAGCAGCAGTGAATTGGAGGCACTGTAGCACAAGAAATATGAAGGTACCAGATGGATGACTGATGTTGTTTTACTGATCATGGTAAGACCACACGGATCTGAACCCTAAATATGATTAATTCTACCCATGCTATGATTCTACCCACTTGCTAGAGCTGAGAACTAGCTCTTTGCTATGCAGCAAGGTGTCCAGAGTGAGTTCAACATGGCATACAAAAGGATAGCTAAACAAATTCAATAAAACTGCTAAGTTGGTATTATTTTAGAGGATGTGAATTTGGTAAAACAGATTAAAGATCAAAGTCGATTTCATATAAAAAGAATTTATAATGCTTTAATAGAATTGGACTCTGAAACGGAGTTAGTTAAAGATTGTATGATTAAATGGGCGCAAAATATCCAAGAGCCAATTTTATTGGATACATGGGAGACAATTTGGGTTAGAAATGTAAAATTTACTCAAGCACAAAATTTAAGAGAAAATTTTTATAAAATGTTTTATAGATGGCATTTGGATCCCCAAAAGTTGTCCCGCATGTATCCGAAATTACAGCCCAAATGTTGGAGATGTGGAAATTTAGATGCAACTTATTTTCATATTTGGTGGACTTGTAAAGATATTAAAGCTTTTTGGATTAAGATTTGGTGGAATATTCAAAAGATTTTTAGGAAAAAGATAAAGTTTACTCCACAATTATTTTTGTTGGGTATTATTGTAGATTTGGATGTTAAAGAAACTAATTTGATGTTGAATTTCATAACTGCTGCAAGATTATTGGTGGGGCAATATTGGAAGAAAAACTTATTGCCTACTTTGGAAGAATGGATACTTAAAGTGTCCAATTTAGCAGAAATGGTGAAAATCTCCGCCTATTTGAAGGATCATTCACAAGAAAGATATATTATGGTTTGGAGAAGATGGATTGATTATATTCAGAAGAAATATGAAACTGAAAAGTATTATCTTGCTTTTGAATAGATTTTAGATAATTATTAATAGTGTTAATGGTATTATTATTTTTGTCTTAATTTGTTAATATTTGTTTTGAGAAGGAGTTAAAGTGTATTATGGTTTTGATTGATAGTTTAGTTGGTTTATGTTAGCTAGAGTATGTTTGTTTATTTGTTACCCTGTAATCAGCTCTGGGAAGTGGGGGAGGGGGGAGGTGATGGGTGGGTTTATATTGTAATTTGTAAAACTTTTAATAAAAAAAAAATAAAACTGCTAAGTTTGATGCATTTTATTATTCAACTACAAATCACAAATTACATCTCTTTTGGTTTGCTATTAGATATCTCAGCAAGCCTCATTTGATGCTAGGGTCACATACATTAAGCATCTATTACCTGCCAAAATAATATTCTAAGCCACACAAAATGAAAAAAAATATTTTTGAAATTGCCATATTCTTACAAGATCATCAAAACTCTGAGGATTTTAATGACTTCCCATGAGGTTAGTGAAATCTTATGAGAGCACTAAGACTTTGCAATATCTTGAGCCTTCCCTTCTTTTCTCTGGGCCACTGTGTGAGATCAGAAAACTGTCTAATAGCCAACCTCTGGTATCCTCTCTCTGCCTCTCCCAAGTCCCTTTTTTTCTCATTTAAATAACTTACATCCAAATGCTTTTGGTTGATAGCATAAATGATCTCCAGGTGCCTTGGCAGGAGCTTTTCAAACATAGACACCGGCCAGCGCTCCAGGGCTTCAGGCAGCACTGTATGATTGGTGTATGCACAGGTTCGTTTTGTGATTTCCCAGGCCTAGAATCAAGGACACAAATGAATTAATGTGAGTAGAAGCAAGTTGTATAGGCTGAAAATAAGTGGTTGTAATATCAAATAGCATTAATTTCCGATACTTGCCATGGAGGTTACATTGATGCTGAGTTGAAACTTATCAGTTGCAGCCTCATTATTAATTAAAAAGCATATTAATGAAACTTGAAATTCAACTGATGATAGTACTTGAACTAAGCAGGGAGCTTGAAGTATTATACAGCAGTTACCACATATAGAATCAAAAACTGTCTCTGTGTCCAGTTGTTTTGGCATGCAATGCCCTGTAGCAGCATCCCAAGGGGAGGAGTTGAGACAGTTTATGTCCAGAATGTGAGGGGTCTGTAGATATTTTTTTTCTGCCCTCCCTTTGACCCATGCAATACTCAGGTCCTCAATGGAAGGCAGCCAGGTTGCAGTTATTTTTTCTGCAGCCCCAATTATCTGTTGATGTCTGTGCCTGTCCTGTTCGGTTGCTGCACCAAACAAGACAAATGACAGATTCAATAATAATTCCTCTGTAGAATTGTATCAACAGATCCTGGGGCAGTCTGAATTTTCTGAACTGACACAGGAAGAACATTCTTTGTTGTGCCTTTATGTAAGGTGTCCATTTCAAATTCTGGGAGATTACAGAACCTAGAAACCTGAAGGTCTCTACTATTGATACTGCTTGTCTAGTATAGTAAGAGGTGGTAGAATAGGAGGGCTCCTCCTACAATCCACTTTCATCTCTACAGTTTTAAACATGTTCAGCTCCAAATTGTTCCGGCTGCACCACAGGGCCAATTGTTCAATGTCCTGTCTACATGCAGACTCATCACCATCACGAATGAGACCAATGACTGTTGTGTCATCGGTAACTCTAAGAATCTAGCTTCTCACCATCCCGTCTAGGAATTTTGGAAAATGCAATCCCATGATATCGGGGGGGGGGGGGGGAGAGAAATCAAGTTGAAGGAGGAGGACCTCTTGGCAGTTTCTGAAAAAACTTGTTGGGGATCAAAGCTACGTCTTTCCTGCCTCCCACTCAACTCTTACCTTTTCCCAATCCATATGTTCCACATCAACAAAGATCCTCATGAGCTCAGGAATGGAGAGAGCTGGGTGAGTGTCATTTAGCTGAATGGCAACCTGTGAAACGGACAACATAAATTTTAATAGAGGACCTCCAAGGTTCCTTCCATCATCATTAGTAGTATTTTTAATACTATTATTAATATTATTATTAAAATCTCCATTAATTCCATCCAGAAAAAGCCCAGTGAGTCCATGGAGCACAATGGAAAACCTGATTTCACTGTATGCTGATGGCCATTTGGTGATCCCAGACCAGCTACTCTAAATTTCAATTCCTAGATATAAACAGGAAACAAAATTAAGGACTCTGGGGCAACTACAGAGTTTAGTCATACATAATCTGGTCAGTGGCAATGTCTTGGACTTGATATTTTCAAGTTTTAAAAAATAAACTTTTAATCCCTATTAAAAGTAAAGAAACAGAAAATATGTTAAAGAAGTATTTAGGGCTGCTACTTAGAAGCTTTTTTCAATTGTTCATTCATTCCAAGAACATAATCTACCAGACTCCCAGTCTGTCCTTTTTTTCCTGCTCTTATGAAACCATATCTGTTCACTTTTCTAAAGATCTTAGCTATTCTTTCCAAGCTGTCACAACAGGAGAATATAATAACATAATAAAAATGGCACACAGAATTTCTTTTGAAAAGAAAAACCAAATCATTCAGTTATGGAAATTGGAGGAAGATGAAAATTAAAACAGGTAAAATAGGTTATCCAATGTTCACTACTGGTATTTATTGCTGAATTTGTGTTTTGTGAATGTGATACTGTATTGCAGACAGTTTCACAAATCCCTTCATATTCATGATAACCAACTCATAAGATCTAAGACAAAAATGATTGTAAAATCTATAAAATCTGATTAAATCTATAAAATATTCTGGAAGCACTTGCTAATATGGGGATTATTAATAATTTGTTGTCACTAAGTAATTAAACATCATGGTATTAAATAACAACAAAAATAAAAATAATGGCATAATTCTATGCATACCACTAACAATACTGTAAAGATCAGTCCAACAGGACTTAGGACTGATGGAAGAGATTCTAATGTTGAACAACATTCTCCTTTTACTTTTCTTAACATTAAAAGACTACCCAACATTGTCTGAGACAGAGAAAGGTATTCTTTAAAATTAAAATTTATTTCACAGATTTGTATAAGCTCTCATCTCACCTTGTCGGGAAAGGTTTCAAAACAAGTCCTCACTGGGTCACGACATCCAAATTTGGAAGACTTGAATCGTCGTATGATGTCCTGGAGAGTGGCAGCTACCACAAAGTACTCCTGTTTCAGACGCAATTCCTTTCCTTCAAAAAACTTAGAAACACAGTGAGGAAAGGGGGTTATATTAGACTATGTCTAATAATGGCAATGATTTGAGGGATTGTAAAAATCAAGCTCCTTTCCAGAGTGAAAAAGATGAGAGGGACTTCGCCTATAAGGTTTAATCTTCAGTGGTTTCTCTATCTCAGGTTCATATTTTATATAAAAATCAGTCTTCTTTTAATAAGTTTTTACAGAGGACAAACACTCACAGTTGCAGTTTATAAATCAGCACTGATCCCAAGAATGTGGAAAACCTCTTAATTTCTTCTGAAAATAAATGGGACTTTAAGGACACTTAATTCTCTCTGCATTGTATTATCCAATGACTTGGGTTTAGTCCAATAAATGTAAAAATACTATCTGAGCAGAGATGTTACTACAAAGTGCTATGTATATTGTGCTGATCCTGAATGAAATTCATTCAAAACAACTGAGGAGAGAATGCAGGAAGACAGAACTAAGGAAAATTATACCGAATAAATGCACGCAAGCTAAACATCACTTGTGCCTTTCACATAATTTTCACTCTCCTACTATACCCTCTGTATTTCTCCTTCCACCAGGAGTGGTGTTTTGAAGATGGCGAGAAGTTCATTGAAGAAGTGGAAACTGGAGACTCCCACCCAAAATACACAAACACATAACTTCTCTTAAGACAGTCAGCAGAAAAGCAGCCAAATGAAGCCCACAATTCACTTGTGGCCAAAAGAGATCTAATGAAGCACTTAAAACTGTACACTGCACAATGCAGCAGATACTTACATTATCATTGGGGTACAATACTCTGGATATGTTTTCTGCTAGGTTTCTATCCAACACAGCTTCGATATAATCACCAACATTAACTATGGAAGAGAATGAAGATACATCTCAACAGTTATATCAATGAAATGAAATACTCTGTATGTGTTTATCACTACACAGCAGTCACTTCATAACTTCTCCTTACCCTTTACCTTTGTTCACTGAGGTTTTCAAAAGTTTCAACTTGTAATTCATATCCTGTTTACAAATTCAACAGGAAAAATTCCAGGTTGAATTTATTTTAAATGTGAAGTAAATACCGTGTTTCCCCGAAAATAAGAGCAAACTGGAAAATAAACCGTAGTATGATTTTTTTAGGACGTGTGTAATATAAGCTCCATCCCAAAAATAAGCCCAGTTAAGATCGTCAGCCAGATGGACACATTTAGTACCGTATTTCCCTGAATATAACCAGAAAATAAGCCCTAATGTATCTTATTTTCAGGGAAACACGGTATATGGATTCTTTGCTCACCTGTCTGTATAACTGTCAAGAGTGTAAGCTGCCTTACTCTGGAATTGGTTGATTTCACCATCTTTTTTATTTTGGAAAAAATAATGGACTGTACATTTCAAAGGAGGTATGTAAAAGACCTCTCAGTTTTCAGTACATCAGGTAATTAGTGCGGCTTGATTTCAGAAGTTAAATGAATCTTTCTTCATTGTGTTTATCTATCATGACCTATTCTCAGGAAAAAAATAAAAGGAATACCAGTCACCAAATGGTTGCTTTGCACACATTTTATTCAATTTACTGGATGTGTAATTTTTGTTTCTTAACAAAAACAGAAGTTTGGTGCATGGTGACTAGAATTTAACACTTTATTCCTTCATTGCCCCTTTTAAATTCTCCCTCTCCAAACCACTCAGCTGCAGAAAAGAAACTGCTTTTAGCGCCAATAACCAGCTTCCTTTCTTTTGTGGATAACAGAGTGGGGAAGCGGATTTTTATCAGAACTAGGACAAGGGGTAAAGAATTACGAGTCTCTTATGAACCAGATTTCTCTTTTTGATTTTTCTCATTATTTGAGATAAAAATATAGTTCTTTTGCACATATACACATACATTCTATAAGAATAGAAATAGATAAATTGGTCTCAACTATATGTTCTATTAAGATTTCCTTGATTATTTAGCTGTCCCTTAAACATATTTACAAAGTATATAGACACTTTCTGTTACACATGCTTAGATTCTAAACAGGTAATGTGTATGTATGAAAGACTTTAATATAGAATAGAATAAGAGAATAACAGGATTGGAGGTAATCAAACCATAATCAAGCCCACAGATTGTCCGTTTCTCCCGTTTCATGTGGGGACAAATGATACAACAAAGAACCTGAAATAACAAGAGACTATGAGAGCAGTTAGGCATGAAAGCGAAAGAGGTAGGAGCACAGATACTATTTCCCATCCTCTGTACTTTAAACAGAAGGTCAAATCCAATGAGGGAATGGAAGGTTTTAAAAGTAAACTATTGGCTTGAGGGATGATGCTGTTAAGAGAACTTTAGATTCCTAGATCATGGTCTAGATTACCTACATGAAGGGCTTCTGGAAGGGGATTGGCTACATCTCGCAAGAACCAGGAAGAGTATCTTTGGAAAATAACTGGCTCAGCTTATCTAAAGGGCTTTAAACTAAATTGGAAAGGGAGGGAAACCAGTCCTTAGAATGTAATCCCAAACATAAACCCCAAGATATCCAATCAAACTATGAGGTAGGTAGTGATCAGAAGGAAGGGGAACTCAGATATAAAGCAGGAGACGGGGGGGGGGGGAAAATGCAGGAACAGCCATAAAGACTTAGATGCCTATATACTAATGCTCAAAATATAAGGAATAAACAGGGCAAACTTGAATTTAAATATCCCAAAGGTACTTTTTCAGGAGGCAACTGGACTTTCTTGTTTTTCCTTTGAAGATGTTTTGCTTCTCATCCAAGAAGCTTCTTCAGCTCTGACTGGATGATGGGGAAAGAAAAAACAAGAAAGTCCATTTGCCTCTTGAAAAAGCACCCTTGGGACAACCATGACCTGGATGATTGAGAATCTCCATAGACATTTGAATATGAAGAGCCGAGGTGGCGCAGCAGTTAGAGTGCAGTACTGCAGGCCACTTTAGCTGACTGTATTCAGCAGGTCAGCGGTTCAAATCTCACCGGCTCAAGGTTGACTCAGCCTTCCATCCTTCCGAGGTAGGTAAAATGAGGACCCAGATTGTTGGGGGCAATGTAAATATATATATACATTGCTTACTAGTGTACACCGCTTAGAGAGTGCTTGCACTTAAAGCGGTATATAAGTCTCATAAATAAATAAATAAATAAATTTAAATAACTAATGAAATGAATAAACAATTACTGGAAAAACTTTTTTCATTATTAACACTACTTACACTCTTCAAGGTTGAAATCATTAGGTGCCTTGGCTGACCATAATCTCATGGTATTAACTGTATTGTTCTTGTATCCTGGAACGGGTGTATCATAAGGCATGGCAAGAACAACCTAATATGGAGCAAGAGGTCAAATAAAGGTGGGCTAACACAGTGACATAAAAATGATAACAGCCTATAACTAAAGGGCACTGGAATTGATGTTCAAGTGTGTCTTGCCCATTTTGTTTAAAAAATGTGATTTACAATTCTAAACAGCCTAACTTAATATACAATAACATGAGAAAAATAAAAAATAATAATCATATTAAACAGCAAAATAGAACCTAGTACAATGATGGCAAACCTTTTAGAGACCGAGTGCCCAAACTGCAACCCAAAACCCACTTATTTATCGCTGAGTGCCAGTTGAGCGTGGCCCACTGGGTGGGCATGGCTGTGGTGGTCATGGCAGACTGGGTAGGTATGGCCACCTCGATGTTGCTCATGGGGAAGGACACCTGTGGGGGCAAGTCAGGAGGAGATCCAGGGGGGCTCTGGCAGGTGGGGCAGTGGGCAGAAGGCTTGTCCTGTGGGGTGAGGTGAGGCAAAGCATGGCAGGGTAGGGGTGCCATTGTCGCAGGGCAAGGCGAGGCAGGGGCTGGGGCACACAGAGGCCAGCGAGCACATGGGGGCTGACAGTATCCGTCAGCAGCCACAGCCGGCCGGCCCCTCGACCGGCACACTCTGGGGCTCTGCAGCCTGCTGCCAGCAGTTCAGAGAAGCTGCCTCTGAGCTGGACAGCCGGCCGACAGCGGAGGAAGCGATGCAGTGGGTCGTGCCCGAGAAAAGGAGAGCATGCGAGGCCAAGAGGAATGGGACGGGGGGAGGGAAACCATCTGTGCTAGGATGCATCCCACCACATGGGACCTCAGCGAGTTAGCAGGGGGCTGGTTGAAGAGGGATGGTTGCCACCTCCGGGGCATGGCGTGCGTGCCCATAGAGAGGGCTCTGAGTACCGCGTCTGGCATGCGTGCCATAGGTTCGCCACCACTGACCTAGTATCATCAAAATTAAAGCATTCCCAACAGAAAAAGCAGAGGAGAAAAGAAGATAATTCACGCCTCTCTTTAACCTGGCATTTAAGAAAGTTCAGAGCTGGAGCTCTGCAGGACTTGCTAGGAAAGCACTTGATAGAACAAAGAAGGATCTGATGTTCTTTAACCTTCAAAAGAACTTGGCGCTCAGTCACACGTTATTAAATGAAGCTTTCAGAGAAGACTGTTCTTTGAAGGGGCTGGAAGTGAACTTAATTATGTAATTCTCTCCACTCTTGGCAGTTTAGCAACCTTAACTTTCCTCTCTGAGTCTCCATTATCTCCTGAAGAATGTCTTTGTTAGCAGAACAAAAACACCACTAGGTTCATGCAATTCAGAGCTATTCCAAAGGGCCTTGTGTGATTCAGAGTAAGCTACAACAAAATCCCCAGATCCCTCCACCCCATTCTCTGTCCTCCTCTGCCCATTTTACTCTTTGGTTCATGGTGACCTAACCCTAACCCTAATTGGAATTTTCCTCCATTGCGATTTTCCCATGTATTTTACCAGGAAACATAGATAGGGCAGGCTAGAAAACTCAGTCCCGTCCTAACTATACCTAAGCACTCTGAATTTGTTGGCCCATTTTCCTCTAGCAGTTCATGGTGTCCTAACCCTAACCCTAATTGGAATTTTCCTCCAATGGGATTTTCCCATGTGTTTTAACAGGAAACATAGATACGGCAGGCAAGAACAGTCAGTGCCCTCCTAACCATACCCAAGCACTCTGAATTTGTTGGCGATATCCATTTTGCGCTAGGAGTTCATGGTGACCTAACCCTAACCCTAAGTGGAATTTTCTTCCAATGGGATTTCCCCGTGTAATTTACCAGAAAACATAGATAGGACAGGCTACCAAAGTAAGTGCCTTCCTTACTATACCCAAGCACTCTGAATTTGTTGGCGATGTCCATTTTGCTCTAGGAGTTCATTGTGACCTAACCCTAACCCTAAGTGCAATTTTCCTCCATTGGGATTTCCCCATGTATTTTACCAGGAAACATAGATAGGGCAGGCTAGAAAACTCAGTCCCGTCCTAACTCTACCTAAGCACTCTGAATTTGTTGGCCCATTTTCCTCTAGCAGTTCATGGTGTCCTAATCCTAACCCAAATTGGAATTTTCCTCCAATGGGATTTTCCCATGTGTTTTAACAGGAAACATAGATAGGGCAGGCAAGAACAGTCAGTGCCCTCCTAACCATACCTAAACACTTCTAATTTTTTCACGATGTCCAATTTACTCTTTGGTTCATGGTGACCTAACCCTAACCCTAATTGAAATTTTCTTCCAATGTGATTTCCCTGTGTATTTTACAAGGAAACATAGATAAGACAGGCTAGAAAAGTAAGTACCCTCCTAATTATACTCAAGCACTCTGAATTGGATGGCGATGTCCATTTTGCTCTATTAGTTCATGGTGACCTAACCCTAACCCTAAGTGGAATTTTCCTCTAAAGGGATTTTCGCATGTATTTTATCAGGAAAAATAAATAGGGCAGGCAAGAAACGTCAGTGCCCTCCTAACAAAAACCCAACTACTCAGAATTCGTTGGCAATGTCCATTTTGCTCTATTAGTTCATGGTGACCTAATCCTAACCCTAAGTGGAATTTTCCTCTAAAGGGATTTCCCAATGTATTTTATCAGGAAATATAGATAGGGCAGGCAATAACAGTCAGTGCCCTCCTAACCATACCTAAACACTCCAAATTTTTTGGCGAGTTCCATTTTGCTCTATGGTTTCATGGTGACCTAACCCTAACCCTAAGTGGAATTTTCCTCCAAAGGGATTTCCCCATGTATTTTACCAGGAAACATAGATAAGACAGGCTAGAAAAGTAAGTGCCCTCTTAACCATAGCCAGACACTCCAAATTTGTCGGCGATGTCCATTTTGCTCTAGGAGTTTATGGTGATTTAACCCTAACCCAAAGTGGAATTTTCCTACAATGGAAAAATAGATAGGGCACATTAGAAAAGTCTGTTCCCTCCTAACCATACCCAAGCAGTCCGAAATTATTGGTGATCCTCATTGTGCTAGATGTGTACATACTGACATAACCCTAATCCTATTTGGAATTTTCTTCCAATGGGATTTCCCCATGTATTTTACCAGGAAACATGCTAGAAAAGTAAGTGGCCTCCTAACCATACCCAGGCACTCCGAATTTGTTGGCGATGTCCATTTTTCTATAGGAGTTCATTGTGACCTAACCCTAACCCTAAGTGCAATTTTCCTACATTGGGATTTTCCCATGTATTTTAACAGGAAACATAGATAGGGCAGGCTAGAAACATCAGTGCCGTCCTAACTATACCTAAGCACTCTGAATTTGTTGGCAATGCCCATTATACTCTAGGAGTTCATGCTGTCCTAACCCTAACCCTAATTGGAATTTTCCTCCAATAGTATTTTCCCATTTGTTTTAACAGGAAACATAGATAGGGCAGGCAAGAACAGTCAGTGCCCTCCTAACCATACCTAAGCACTCTGAATTTGTTGGCGATGTCCATTTTGCTCTATGACTTCATGGTGACATATCCCTAACCCTAAGTGGAATTTTCCTCCAATGGGATTTTCGCATGTATTTTAACAGGAAACAAAGGAAGGGAATGTTATAAGTGTCAGTGCCCCACTAATCATACACAAGCACTCTAAATTTGTTGTTGATGCCCATTTTGCACTATGAGTTCATGGTGACATAACCCTAATTGGAATTTTCCTCCAATGGGATTTCCCAATGTATTTTACCAGGAAACATAGATAGGACAGGCAAGAACAGTCAGTGCCCTCCTAACCATACTTAAACACTCCAAATTTTTTGGCGAGTTCCATTTTGCTCTATGGTTTCATGGTGACCTAACCCTAACCCTAAGTGGAATTTTCTTCCAGTGGGATTTCCCCATGTATTTTACCAGAAAACATAGATAGGACAGGCTAGAAAAATCAGTGCCGTCCTAACTATACCTAAGCACTCTGAATTTGTTGGCAATGCCCATTATACTCTAGGAGTTCATGCTGTCCTAACCCTAACCCTAAGTGGAATTTTCTTCCAGTGGGATTTCCCCATGTATTTTACAAGGAAACATAGATAGGGAAGGCAAGAAAATTCAGTGCCCTCCTAACGATACCCAAGCACTCTGAATTTGTTGGCGATGTCCATTTTGCGCTAGGAGTTCAGCGTGACCTAACCCTAACCCTAAGTGGAATTTTCTTCCAATGGGATTTCCCCATGTAATTTACCAGAAAACATAGATAGGACAGGTTACCAAAGTAAGAGCCTTCCTTACTATGCCCAAGCACTCTGAATTTGTTGGCGATGTCCATTTTGCTCTAGGAGTTCATTGCGACCTAACCCTAATCCTAAGTGCAATTTTCCTCCATTGGGATTTTCCCACGTATTATAACAGGAAACATAGATAGGGCAAGATAGAAAAATCAGGGCCGTCCTAACTATACCTAAGCACTCTGAATGTGTTGGCAATGCTCATTTTCCTCTCGGAGTTCATGGTGTCCTAACCCTAACCCTAATTGAAATTTTCCTCCAATGGGATTTCCCCATGTATTTTACAAGGAAACATAGATAAGGAAGGCAAGAAAATTCAGTGCCCTCCTAACGATACCCAAGCATTCTGAATTTGTTGGCGATGTCCGTCTTGCTCTAGGAGTTCATGGTGACATAACCCTAACCCTAAGTGGAATTTTCCTCCAATGGGATTTTCGCATGTATTTTAACAGGAAACAAAGGAAGGGCATGGGTGCCCTACGAATCATAGCCAAGCACTCCGAATTTGTTGGTGATGCCCATTTTGCAGTATGAGTTCATAGTGACATAACCCTAATTGGAATTTTCCTCCAATGGGATTTCCCAATGTATTTTACCAGGAAACATAGACAGGATAGGCAAGAACAGTCAGTGCCCTCCTAACCATACCTAAACACAACAAATTTTTTGGCGAGTTCCATTTTGCTCTATGGTTTCATGGTGACCTAACCCTAACCCTAAGTGGAATTTTCCTCCAAAGGGATTTCCCCATGTATTTTACCAGGAAACATAGATAAGACAGGCTAGAAAAGTAAGTGCCCTCTTAACCATAGCCAGACACTCCAAATTTGTCGACAATGTCCATTTTACTCTAGGAGTTTATGGTGACTTAACCCTAACCCAAAGTGGAATTTTCCTCCAATGGAAACATAGATAGGGCACATTAGAAAAGTCTGTTCCCTCCTAACCATACCCAAGCAGTCCGAAATTATTGGTGATCCTCATTGTGCTAGATGTGTACATACTGACATAACCCTAATCCTATTTGGAATTTTCTACCAATGGGATTTCCCCATGTATTTTACCAGGAAACATAGATAGGACAGGCTACCAAAGTAAGCGCCTTCCTAACTATACCCAAGCACTCTGAATTTGTTGGCGATGTCCATTTTTCTCTAGGAGTTCATTGTGACCTAACCCTAACCCTAAGGGCAATTTTCCTCCATTGGGATTTTCCCACGTATTATAACAGGAAACATAGATAGGGCAAGATAGAAAAATCAGGGCCGTCCTAACTATACGTAAGCACTCTGAATGTGTTGGCAATGCTCATTTTCCTCTCGGAGTTCATGGTGTCCTAACCCTAACCCTAATTGAAATTTTCCTCCAATGGGATTTCCCCATGTATTTTACAAGGAAACATAGATAGGGAAGGCAAGAAAATTCAGTGCCCTCCTAACGATACCCAAGCACTCTGAATTTGTTGGCGATGTCCGTCTTGCTCTAGGAGTTCATGGTGACATAACCCTAACCCTAAGTGGAATTTTCCTCCAATGGGATTTTCGCATGTATTTTAACAGGAAACAAAGGAAGGGCATGTTAGAAGAGTCAGTGCCCTACGAATCATAGCCAAGCACTCCGAATTTGTTGGTGATGCCCATTTTGCAGTATGAGTTCATAGTGACATAACCCTAATTGGAATTTTCCTCCAATGGGATTTCCCAATGTATTTTACCAGGAAACATAGATAGGATAGGCAAGAACAGTCAGTGCCCTCCTAACCATACCTAAACACTCCAAATTTTTTGGCGAGTTCCATTTTGCTCTATGGTTTCATGGTGACCTAACCCTAACCCTAAGTGGAATTTTCCTCCAAAGGGATTTCCCCATGTATTTTACCAGGAAACATAGATAAGACAGGCTAGAAAAGTAAGTGCCCTCTTAACCATAGCCAGACACTCCAAATTTGTCGACAATGTCCATTTTGCTCTAGGAGTTTATGGTGACTTAACCCTAACCCAAAGTGGAATTTTCCTCCAATGGAAACATAGATAGGGCACATTAGAAAAGTCTGTTCCCTCCTAACCATACCCAAGCAGTCCGAAATTATTGGTGATCCTCATTGTGCTAGATGTGTACATACTGACATAACCCTAATCCTATTTGGAATTTTCTACCAATGGGATTTCCCCATGTATTTTACCAGGAAACATAGATAGGACAGGCTACCAAAGTAAGCGCCTTCCTAACTATACCCAAGCACTCTGAATTTGTTGGCGATGTCCATTTTTCTCTAGGAGTTCATTGTGACCTAACCCTAACCCTAAGGGCAATTTTCCTACATTGGGATTTTCCCATGTATTTTAACAGGAAACATAGATAGGGCAGGCTAGAAAAATCAGTGCCGTCCTAACTATACCTAAGCACTCTGAATTTGTTGACAATGCCCATTATACTCTAGGAGTTCATGGTGTCCTAACCCTAACCTAATTGGAATTTTCCTCCAATAGTATTTTCCCATTTGTTTTAACAGGAAACATAGATAGGGCAGGCAAGAACAGTCAGTGCCCTCCTAACCATACCCAAGCACTCTGAATTTGTTGGCGATGTCCATTTTGCGCTAGGAGTTCATGGTGACCTAACCCTAACCCTAAGTGGAATTTTCTTCCAATGGGATTTCCCCATGTAATTTACCAGAAAACATAGATAGGACAGGCTACCAAAGTAAGTGCCTTCCTTACTATACCCAAGCACTCTGAATTTGTTGGCGATGTCCATTTTGCTCTAGGAGTTCATTGTGACCTAACCCTAACCCTAAGTGCAATTTTCCTCCATTGGGATTTTCCCACGTATTATAACAGGAAACATAGATAGGGCAAGATAGAAAAATCAGGGCCGTCCTAACTATACCTAAGCACTCTGAATGTGTTGGCAATGCTCATTTTCCTCTCGGAGTTCATGGTGTCCTAACCCTAACCCTAACTGAAATTTTCCTCCAATGGGATTTCCCCATGTATTTTACAAGGAAACATAGATAGGGAAGGCAAGAAAATTCAGTGCCCTCCTAACCATACCCAAGCACTCTGAATTTGTTGGCGATGTCCGTCTTGCTCTAGGAGTTCATGGTGACATAACCCTAACCCTAAGTGGAATTTTCCTCCAATGGGATTTTCGCATGTATTTTAACAGGAAACAAAGGAAGGGCATGTTAGAAGAGTCAGTGCCCTACGAATCATAGACAAGCACTCGGAATTTGTTGGTGATGCCCATTTTGCAGTATGAGTTCATAGTGACATAACCCTAATTGGAATTTTCCTCCAATGGGATTTCCCAATGTATTTTACCAGGAAACATAGATAGGATAGGCAAGAACAGTCAGTGCCCTCCTAACCATACCTAAACACTCCAAATTTTTTGGCGAGTTCCATTTTGCTCTATGGTTTCATGGTGACCTAACCCTAACCCTAAGTGGAATTTTCCTCCAAAGGGATTTCCCCATGTATTTTACCAGGAAACATAGATAAGACAGGCTAGAAAAGTAAGTGCCCTCTTAACCATAGCCAGACACTCCAAATTTGTCGACAATGTCCATTTTGCTCTAGGAGTTTATGGTGACTTAACCCTAACCCAAAGTGGAATTTTCCTCCAATGGAAACATAGATAGGGCACATTAGAAAAGCCTGTTCCCTCCTAACCATACCCAAGCACTCCGAAATTATTGGTGATCCTCATTGTGCTAGATGTGTACATACTGACATAACCCTAATCCTATTTGGAATTTTCTACCAATGGGATTTCCCCATGTATTTTACCAGGAAACATAGATAGGACAGGCTACCAAAGTAAGCGCCTTCCTAACTATACCCAAGCACTCTGAATTTGTTGTCGATGTCCATTTTTCTCTAGGAGTTCATTGTGACCTAACCCTAACCCTAAGGGCAATTTTCCTACATTGGGATTTTCCCATGTATTTTAACAGGAAACATAGATAGGGCAGGCTAGAAAAATCAGTGCCGTCCTAACTATACCTAAGCACTCTGAATTTGTTGACAATGCCCATTATACTCTAGGAATTCATGGTGTCCTAACCCTAATCCTAATTGGAATTTTCCTCCAATAGTATTTTCCCATTTGTTTTAACAGGAAACATAGATAGGGCAGGCAAGAACAGTCAGTGCCCTCCTAACCATACCCAAGCACTCTGAATTTGTTGGCGATATCCATTTTGCGCTAGGAGTTCATGGTGACCTAACCCTAACCCTAAGTGGAATTTTCTTCCAATGGGATTTCCCCATGTAATTTACCAGAAAACATAGATAGGACAGGCTACCAAAGTAAGTGCCTTCCTTACTATACCCAAGCACTCTGAATTTGTTGGTGATGTCCATTTTGCTCTAGGAGTTCATTGTGACCTAACCCTAACCCTAAGTGCAATTTTCCTCCATTGGGTTTTCCCACGTATTATAACAGGAAACATAGATAGGGCAAGATAGAAAAATCAAAGCCGTCCTAACTATACCTAAGCACTCTGAATGTGTTGGCAATGCTCATTTTCCTCTCGGAGTTCATGGTGTCCTAACCCTAACCCTAATTGAAATTTTCCTCCAATGGGATTTCCCCATGTATTTTACAAGGAAACATAGATAGGGAAGGCAAGAAAATTCAGTGCCCTCCTAACCATACCCAAGCACTCTGAATTTGTTGGCGATGTCCGTCTTGCTCTAGGAGTTCATGGTGACATAACCCTAACCCTAAGTGGAATTTTCCTCCAATGGGATTTTCGCATGTATTTTAACAGGAAACAAAGGAAGGGCATGTTAGAAGAGTCAGTGCCCTACGAATCATAGACAAGCACTCCGAATTTGTTGGTGATGCCCATTTTGCAGTATGAGTTCATAGTGACATAACCCTAATTGGAATTTTCCTCCAATGGGATTTCCCAATGTATTTTACCAGGAAACATAGATAGGATAGGCAAGAACAGTCAGTGCCCTCCTAACCATACCTAAACACTCCAAATTTTTTGGCGAGTTCCATTTTGCTCTATGGTTTCATGGTGACCTAACCCTAACCCTAAGTGGAATTTTCCTCCAAAGGGATTTCCCCATGTATTTTACCAGGAAACATAGATAAGACAGGCTAGAAAAGTAAGTGCCCTCTTAACCATAGCCAGACACTCCAAATTTGTCGACAATGTCCATTTTGCTCTAGGAGTTTATGGTGACTTAACCCTAACCCAAAGTGGAATTTTCCTCCAATGGAAACATAGATAGGGCACATTAGAAAAGTCTGTTCCCTCCTAACCATACCCAAGCAGTCCGAAATTATTGGTGATCCTCATTGTGCTAGATGTGTACATACTGACATAACCCTAATCCTATTTGGAATTTTCTACCAATGGGATTTCCCCATGTATTTTACCAGGAAACATAGATAGGACAGGCTACCAAAGTAAGTGCCTTCCTAACTATACCCAAGCACTCTGAATTTGTTGGCGATGTCCATTTTTCTCTAGGAGTTTATTGTGACCTAACCCTAACCCTAAGGGCAATTTTCCTACATTGGGATTTTCCCATGTATTTTAACAGGAAACATAGATAGGGCAGGCTAGAAAAATCAGTGCCGTCCTAACTATACCTAAGCACTCTGAATTTGTTGGCAATGCCCATTATACTCTAGGAGTTCATGGTGTCCCAACCCTAACCCTAATTGGAATTTTCCTCCAATAGTATTTTCCCATCTGTTTTAACAGGAAACATAGATAGGAAAGGCAAGAACAGTCAGTGTCCTCCTAAGTATACCCAAGCACTCTGAATTTGTTGGCGATGTCCATTTTGCTCTAGGAGTTCACGGTGACCTAACCCTAACCCTAAGGGGAATTTTCTTCCAGTGGGATTTCCCCATGTATTTTACCAGAAAACATAGATAGGACAGGCTACCAAAGTAAGTGCCTTCCTAATTATACCCAAGCACTCTGAATTGGTTGGCGATGTCCATTTTGCTTTATTAGTTCATGGTGACCTAACCCTAACCCTAAGTGGAATTTTCCTCTAAAGAGATTTTCGCATGTATTTTATCAGAAAAAAATAAATAGGGCAGGCAAGAAACGTCAGTGCCCTCCTAACAAAAACCCAAACACTCAGAATTCGTTGGCGATTCCCATTTTGCTCTATAAGTTTATGGTGACCTAACCCTAAGTGGAATTTTCCTCCAATGGGATTTCCCCATGTATTTAACCAGGAAACTTAAATAGAACAATCTAGAAAGTAAGTGCCCACCTCATGATACCCAAAAAACTCTGAATTTGTTGGCAATGTCCATTTTGCTCTAGAGGTTCATGGTGACCTAACCTTAACCCTAAGTGGATTTTTCCTCCATTGGGATTTTCCCATGTATTTTAACAGGAAACATAGATAGGGCAGGCTAAAAAACTCAGTGCCGTCCTAACTATACCTAAGCACTCTGAATTTATTGGCAATTTACATTTTCCTCTAGGAGTTCATGGTGTCCTAACCCTAAACCTAATTGGAATCTTCCTCCAATGGGATTTTCCCATGTGTTTTAACAGGAAACATATGTAGGGAAGGCAAGAAAATTCAGTGCCCTCCTAACCATACCCAAGCACTCTGAATTTGTTGGCGATGTCTATCTTGCTCTAGGAGTTCATGGTGACATAACCCTAACCCTAAGTGGAATTTTCCTCCAATGGGATTTTCACATGTATTTTAACAGGAAACAAAGGAAGGGCATGTTAGAAGAGTCGGTGCCCTACGTATCATAGCCAAGCAATCCAAATTTGTTGGTGATGCCCATTTTGCAGTATGAGTTCATGGTGACCTAAACCTAACCCTAATTGGAATTTTCCTCCAATGGGATTTCCCCATGTATTTTACCAGGAAACATAGATAGGGAAGGCAAGAAAATTCAGTGCCCTCCTAACCATACCCAAGCACTCTGAATTTGTTGGCGGTGTCCATTTTGCTCTATGACTTCATGGTGACATATCCCTAACCCTAAGTGGAATTTTCCTCCAATGGGATTTTTGCATGTATTTTAACAGGAAACAAAGGAAGGGAATGTTAGAAGTGTCAGTGCCCCACGAATCATACACAAGCACTCTGAATTTGTTGTTGATGCCCATTTTGCACTATGAATTCATGGTGACATAACCCTAATTGGAATTTTTCTCCAATGGGATTTCCCAATGTATTTTACCAGGAAACATAGATAGGACAGGCAAGAACAGTCAGTGCCCTCCTAACCATACCTAAAAACTCCAAATTTGTCGGCGATGTCCATTTTGCTCTAGGAGTTTATGGTGACTTAACCCTAACCCAAAGTGGAATTTTCCTCCAATGGAAACATAGATAGGGCACATTAGAAAAGTCTGTTCCCTCCTAACCATACCCAAGCAGTCCGAAATTATTGGTGATCCTCATTGTGCTAGATGTGTACATACTGACATAACCCTAATCCTATTTGGAATTTTCTACCAATGGGATTTCCCCAGGTATTTTACCAGGAAACATGCTAGAAAAGTAAGTGGCCTCCTAACCATAGCCAGGCACTCCGAATTTGTTGGCGATGTCCATTTTTCTCTAGGAGTTCATTGTGACCTAACCCTAACCCTAAGTGCAATTTTCCTCCATTGGGATTTTCGCATGTATTTTAACAGGAAACAAAGGGAGGGCATGTTAGAAGAGTCAGTGCCCTACGAATCATAGCCAAGCACTCCGAATTTGTTGTTGATGCCCATTTTGCACTATGAGTTCATGGTGACATAACCCTAATTGGAATTTTCCTCCAATAGTATTTTCCCATCTGTTTTAACAGGAAAAATAGATAGGGCAGGCAAGAACAGTCAGTGCCCTCCTAATCATACCCAAGCACTCTGAATTTGTTGGCGATGTCCATTTTGCTCTATTAGTTCATGGTGACCTAACCCTAACCCCAAGTGGAATTTTCTTCCAGTGGGATTTCCCCATGTATTTTACCAGAAAACATAGATAGGACAGGCTACAAAAGTAAGTGCCTTCCTAATTATACCCAAGCACTCTGAATTGGTTGGCTATGTCCATTTTGCTCTATTAGTTCATGGTGACCTAACCCTAACCCTAATTGGAATTTTCCTCCAATAGTATTTTCCCATCTGTTTTAACAGGAAACATAGATAGGGCACATTAGAAAAGCCTGTTCCCTCCTAACCATACCCAAGCAGTCCGAAATTATTGGTGATCCTCATTGTGCTAGATGTGTACATACTGACATAACCCTAATCCTATTTGGAATTTTCTACCAATGGGATTTCCCCATGTATTTTACCAGGAAACATAGATAGGACAGGCTACCAAAGTAAGCGCCTTCCTAACTATACCCAAGCACTCTGAATTTGTTGTCGATGTCCATTTTTCTCTAGGAGTTCATTGTGACCTAACCCTAACCCTAAGGGCAATTTTCCTACATTGGGATTTTCCCATGTATTTTAACAGGAAACATAGATAGGGCAGGCTAGAAAAATCAGTGCCGTCCTAACTATACCTAAGCACTCTGAATTTGTTGACAATGCCCATTATACTCTAGGAATTCATGGTGTCCTAACCCTAACCCTAATTGGAATTTTCCTCCAATAGTATTTTCCCATTTGTTTTAACAGGAAACATAGATAGGGCAGGCAAGAACAGTCAGTGCCCTCCTAACCATACTCAAGCACTCTGAATTTGTTGGCGATATCCATTTTGCGCTAGGAGTTCATGGTGACCTAACCCTAACCCTAAGTGGAATTTTCTTCCAATGGGATTTCCCCATGTAATTTACCAGAAAACATAGATAGGACAGGCTACCAAAGTAAGTGCCTTCCTTACTATACCCAAGCACTCTGAATTTGTTGGTGATGTCCATTTTGCTCTAGGAGTTCATTGTGACCTAACCCTAACCCTAAGTGCAATTTTCCTCCATTGGGTTTTCCCACGTATTATAACAGGAAACATAGATAGGGCAAGATAGAAAATCAGGGCCGTCCTAACTAACCTAAGCACTCTGAAATGTGTTGGCAAATGCTCATTTCTCTCGGAGTTCATGGTGTCCTAACCCTAACCCTAACTGAAAATTTTCCTCCAATGGGATTTCCCATGTATTTTACAAGGAAACATAGATAGGGAAGGCAAGAAAATTCAGTGCCCTCCTAACATACCCAAGCACTCTGAATTTGTTGGCGATGTCCGTTTGCTCTAGGAGTTCATGGTGACATAACCCTAACCCTAAGTGGAATTTTCCTCCAATGGGATTTTCGCATGTATTTTAACAGGAAACAAGGAAGGGCATGTTAGAAGAGTCAGTGCCCTACGAATCATAGACAAGCACTCGGAATTTGTTGGTGATGCCCATTTTGCAGTATGAGTTCATAGTGACATAACCTAATTGGAATTTTCCTCCAATGGGATTTCCCAATGTATTTTACAGGAAACATAGATAGGATAGGCAAGAACAGTCAGTGCCCTCCTAACCATACCTAAACACTCCAAATTTTTTGGCGAGTTCCATTTTGCTCTATGGTTTCATGGTGACCTAACCCTAACCCTAAGTGGAATTTTCCTCCAAAGGGATTTCCCCATGTATTTTACCAGGAAACATAGATAAGACAGGCTAGAAAAGTAAGTGCCCTCTTAACCATAGCCAGACACTCCAAATTTGTCGACAATGTCCATTTTGCTCTAGGAGTTTATGGTGACTTAACCCTAACCCAAAGTGGAATTTTCCTCCAATGGAAACATAGATAGGGCACATTAGAAAAGCCTGTTCCCTCCTAACCATACCCAAGCACTCCGAAATTATTGGTGATCCTCATTGTGCTAGATGTGTACATACTGACATAACCCTAATCCTATTTGGAATTTTCTACCAATGGGATTTCCCCATGTATTTTACCAGGAAACATAGATAGGACAGGCTACCAAAGTAAGCGCCTTCCTAACTATACCCAAGCACTCTGAATTTGTTGGCGATGTCCATTTTTCTCTAGGAGTTCATTGTGACCTAACCCTAACCCTAAGGGCAATTTTCCTACATTGGGATTTTCCCATGTATTTTAACAGGAAACATAGATAGGGCAGGCTAGAAAAATCAGTGCCGTCCTAACTATACCTAAGCACTCTGAATTTGTTGACAATGCCCATTATACTCTAGGAATTCATGGTGTCCTAACCCTAATCCTAATTGGAATTTTCCTCCAATAGTATTTTCCCATTTGTTTTAACAGGAAACATAGATAGGGCAGGCAAGAACAGTCAGTGCCCTCCTAACCATACCCAAGCACTCTGAATTTGTTGGCGATATCCATTTTGCGCTAGGAGTTCATGGTGACCTAACCCTAACCCTAAGTGGAATTTCTTCCAATGGGATTTCCCCATGTAATTTACCAGAAAACATAGATAGGACAGGCTACCAAAGTAAAGTGCCTTCCTACTATACCAAGCACTCTGAATTTGTTGGCGATGTCCATTTTGCTCTAGGAGTTCATTGTGACCTAACCCTAACCCTAAGTGCAATTTTCCTCCATTGGGATTTTCCCACGTATTATAACAGGAAACATAGATAGGGCAAGATAGAAAAATCAGGGCCGTCCTAACTATACGTAAGCACTCTGAATGTGTTGGCAATGCTCATTTTCCTCTCGGAGTTCATGGTGTCCTAACCCTAACCCTAATTGAAATTTTCCTCCAATGGGATTTCCCCATGTATTTTACAAGGAAACATAGATAGGGAAGGCAAGAAAATTCAGTGCCCTCCTAACGATACCCAAGCACTCTGAATTTGTTGGCGATGTCCGTCTTGCTCTAGGAGTTCATGGTGACATAACCCTAACCCTAAGTGGAATTTTCCTCCAATGGGATTTTCGCATGTATTTTAACAGGAAACAAAGGAAGGGCATGTTAGAAGAGTCAGTGCCCTACGAATCATAGACAAGCACTCCGAATTTGTTGGTGATGCCCATTTTGCAGTATGAGTTCATAGTGACATAACCCTAATTGGAATTTTCCTCCAATGGGATTTCCCAATGTATTTTACCAGGAAACATAGATAGGATAGGCAAGAACAGTCAGTGCCCTCCTAACCATACCTAAACACTCCAAATTTTTTGGCGAGTTCCATTTTGCTCTATGGTTTCATGGTGACCTAACCCTAACCCTAAGTGGAATTTTCCTCCAAAGGGATTTCCCCATGTATTTTACCAGGAAACATAGATAAGACAGGCTAGAAAAGTAAGTGCCCTCTTAACCATAGCCAGACACTCCAAATTTGTCGACAATGTCCATTTTGCTCTAGGAGTTTATGGTGACTTAACCCTAACCCAAAGTGGAATTTTCCTCCAATGGAAACATAGATAGGGCACATTAGAAAAGTCTGTTCCCTCCTAACCATACCCAAGCAGTCCGAAATTATTGGTGATCCTCATTGTGCTAGATGTGTACATACTGACATAACCCTAATCCTATTTGGAATTTTCTACCAATGGGATTTCCCCATGTATTTTACCAGGAAACATAGATAGGACAGGCTACCAAAGTAAGTGCCTTCCTAACTATACCCAAGCACTCTGAATTTGTTGGCGATGTCCATTTTTCTCTAGGAATTCATGGTGACCTAACCCTAACCCTAAGGGCAATTTTCCTACATTGGGATTTTCCCATGTATTTTAACAGGAAACATAGATAGGGCAGGCTAGAAAAATCAGTGCCGTCCTAACTATACCTAAGCACTCTGAATTTGTTGGCAATGCCCATTATACTCTAGGAGTTCATGGTGTCCCAACCCTAACCCTAATTGGAATTTTCCTCCAATAGTATTTTCCCATCTGTTTTAACAGGAAACATAGATAGGAAAGGCAAGAACAGTCAGTGTCCTCCTAAGTATACCCAAGCACTCTGAATTTGTTGGCGATGTCCATTTTGCTCTAGGAGTTCACGGTGACCTAACCCTAACCCTAAGGGGAATTTTCTTCCAGTGGGATTTCCCCATGTATTTTACCAGAAAACATAGATAGGACAGGCTACCAAAGTAAGTGCCTTCCTAATTATACCCAAGCACTCTGAATTGGTTGGCGATGTCCATTTTGCTTTATTAGTTCATGGTGACCTAACCCTAACCCTAAGTGGAATTTTCCTCTAAAGAGATTTTCGCATGTATTTTATCAGAAAAAAATAAATAGGGCAGGCAAGAAACGTCAGTGCCCTCCTAACAAAAACCCAAACACTCAGAATTCGTTGGCGATTCCCATTTTGCTCTATAAGTTTATGGTGACCTAACCCTAAGTGGAATTTTCCTCCAATGGGATTTCCCCATGTATTTAACCAGGAAACTTAAATAGAACAATCTAGAAAGTAAGTGCCCACCTCATGATACCCAAAAAACTCTGAATTTGTTGGCAATGTCCATTTTGCTCTAGAGGTTCATGGTGACCTAACCTTAACCCTAAGTGGATTTTTCCTCCATTGGGATTTTCCCATGTATTTTAACAGGAAACATAGATAGGGCAGGCTAAAAAACTCAGTGCCGTCCTAACTATACCTAAGCACTCTGAATTTATTGGCAATTTACATTTTCCTCTAGGAGTTCATGGTGTCCTAACCCTAAACCTAATTGGAATCTTCCTCCAATGGGATTTTCCCATGTGTTTTAACAGGAAACATATGTAGGGAAGGCAAGAAAATTCAGTGCCCTCCTAACCATACCCAAGCACTCTGAATTTGTTGGCGATGTCTATCTTGCTCTAGGAGTTCATGGTGACATAACCCTAACCCTAAGTGGAATTTTCCTCCAATGGGATTTTCACATGTATTTTAACAGGAAACAAAGGAAGGGCATGTTAGAAGAGTCGGTGCCCTACGTATCATAGCCAAGCAATCCAAATTTGTTGGTGATGCCCATTTTGCAGTATGAGTTCATGGTGACCTAAACCTAACCCTAATCGGAATTTTCCTCCAATGGGATTTCCCCATGTATTTTACCAGGAAACATAGATAGGGAAGGCAAGAAAATTCAGTGCCCTCCTAACCATACCCAAGCACTCTGAATTTGTTGGCGGTGTCCATTTTGCTCTATGACTTCATGGTGACATATCCCTAACCCTAAGTGGAATTTTCCTCCAATGGGATTTTTGCATGTATTTTAACAGGAAACAAAGGAAGGGAATGTTAGAAGTGTCAGTGCCCCACGAATCATACACAAGCACTCTGAATTTGTTGTTGATGCCCATTTTGCACTATGAATTCATGGTGACATAACCCTAATTGGAATTTTTCTCCAATGGGATTTCCCAATGTATTTTACCAGGAAACATAGATAGGACAGGCAAGAACAGTCAGTGCCCTCCTAACCATACCTAAAAACTCCAAATTTGTCGGCGATGTCCATTTTGCTCTAGGAGTTTATGGTGACTTAACCCTAACCCAAAGTGGAATTTTCCTCCAATGGAAACATAGATAGGGCACATTAGAAAAGTCTGTTCCCTCCTAACCATACCCAAGCAGTCCGAAATTATTGGTGATCCTCATTGTGCTAGATGTGTACATACTGACATAACCCTAATCCTATTTGGAATTTTCTACCAATGGGATTTCCCCAGGTATTTTACCAGGAAACATGCTAGAAAAGTAAGTGGCCTCCTAACCATAGCCAGGCACTCCGAATTTGTTGGCGATGTCCATTTTTCTCTAGGAGTTCAGTGTGACCTAACCCTAACCCTAAGTGCAATTTTCCTCCATTGGGATTTTCGCATGTATTTTAACAGGAAACAAAGGGAGGGCATGTTAGAAGAGTCAGTGCCCTACGAATCATAGCCAAGCACTCCGAATTTGTTGTTGATGCCCATTTTGCACTATGAGTTCATGGTGACATAACCCTAATTGGAATTTTCCTCCAATAGTATTTTCCCATCTGTTTTAACAGGAAACATAGATAGGGCAGGCAAGAACAGTCAGTGCCCTCCTAATCATACCCAAGCACTCTGAATTTGTTGGCGATGTCCATTTTGCTCTATTAGTTCATGGTGACCTAACCCTAACCCCAAGTGGAATTTTCTTCCAGTGGGATTTCCCCATGTATTTTACCAGAAAACATAGATAGGACAGGCTACAAAAGTAAGTGCCTTCCTAATTATACCCAAGCACTCTGAATTGGTTGGCTATGTCCATTTTGCTCTATTAGTTCATGGTGACCTAACCCTAACCCTAATTGGAATTTTCCTCCAATAGTATTTTCCCATCTGTTTTAACAGGAAACATAGATAGGGCAGGCAAGAACAGTCAGTGCCCTCCTAACCATACCCAAGCACTCTGAATTTGTTGGCAATGTCCATTTTGCTCTAGGAGTTCATGGTGACCTAACCCTAACCCTAAGTGGAATTTTCCTCCAATGGGATTTTCGCATGTATTTTAACAGGAAACAAAGGAAGGGAATGTTAGAAGTGTCAGTGCCCCACTAATCATACACAAGCACTCTGAATTTGTTGTTGATGCCCATTTTGCAGTATGAGTTCATGGTGACATAACCGTAATTGGAATTTTCCTCCAATAGGATTTCCCAATGTATTTTACCAGGAAACATAGATAGGACAGGCAAGAACAGTCAGTGCCCTCCTAACCATACCTAAACACTCCAAATTTTTTGGCGAGTTCCATTTTGCTCTATGGTTTCATGGTGACCTAACCCTAACCCTAAGTGGAATTTTCCTCCAAAGGGATTTCCCCATGTATTTTACCAGGAAACATAGATAAGACAGGCTAGAAAAGTAAGTGCCCTCTTAACCATAGCCAGACACTCCAAATTTGTCGACAATGTCCATTTTACTCTAGGAGTTTATGGTGACTTAACCCTAACCCAAAGTGGAATTTTCCTCCAATGGAAACATAGATAGGGCACATTAGAAAAGTCTGTTCCCTCCTAACCATACCCAAGCAGTCCGAAATTATTGGTGATCCTCATTGTGCTAGATGTGTACATACTGACATAACCCTAATCCTATTTGGAATTTTCTACCAATGGGATTTCCCCATGTATTTTAACAGAAAACATGCTAGAAAACTAAGTGGCCTCCGAACCATACCCAGGCACTCCGAATTTGTTGGCGATGTCCATTTTTCTCTAGGAGTTCATTGTGACCTAACCCTAACCCTAAGTGCAATTTTCCTACATTCGGATTTTCCCATGTATTTTAACAGGAAACATAGATAGGGCAGGCTAGAAAAATCAGTGCCGTCCTAACTATACCTAAGCACTCTGAATGTGTTGGCAATGCTCATTTTCCTCTCGGAGTTCATGGTGTCCTAACCCTAACCCTAATTGGAATTTTCCTCCAATAGTATTTTCCCATTTGTTTTAACAGGAAACATAGATAGGGGAGGCAAGAACAGTCAGTGCCCTCCTAACCATACCCAAGCACTCTGAATATGTTGGCGATGTCCGTCTTGTTCTAGGAGTTCATGGTGACATAACCTTAACCCTAAGTGGAATTTTCCTACAATGGGATTTTCGCATGTATTTTAACAGGAAACAAAGGAAGGGAATGTTAGAAGTGTCAGTCCCCTCCTAACCATACCTAAACACTCCAAATTTTTTGGCGAGTTCCATTTTGCTGTACAGTTTCATGGTGACCTAACCCTAACCCTAAGTGGAATTTTCCTCCAAAGGGATTTCCCCATGTATTTTACCAGAAAACATAGATAGGACAGGCTACCAAAGTAAGTGCCTTCCTAATTATACCCAAGCACTCTGAATTTATTGGCGATGTCCATCTTGCTCTAGGAGTTCATGGTGACCTAACCCTAACCCTAAGTGGAATTTTCCTCTAAAGGGATTTCCCCATGTATTTTACCAGAAAACAAAGATAGGACAGGTTACCAAAGTAAGTGCCTTCCTAATTATAACCAAGCACTCTGAATTTGTTGGCGATGTCCATTTTGCTCTATTAGTTCATGGTGACCTAACCCTAAGTGGAATTTTCCTCTAAAGGGATTTTCGCATGTATTTTATCAGGAAAAATAAATAGGGCAGGCAAGAAATGTCAGTGCCCTCCTAACAAAAACCCAACCACTCAGAATTCGTTGGCGATTCCTATTTTGCTCTATATGTTTATGGTGACCTAACCCTAAGTGGAATTTTCCTCCAATGGGATTTCCCCATGTATTTAACCAGGAAACATAAATAGAACAGTCTAGAAAAGTAAGTGCCCGCCTCATGATACCCAAAAAACTCTGAATTTGTTTGCAATGTCCATTTTGCTCTAGAGGTTCATGGTGACCTAACCCTAACCCTAAGTGGAATTTTCCTCCAATGGGATTTTCCCATGTGTTTTAACAGAAAACATAGATAGGGAGGCAAGAACAGTCAGTGCCCTCCTAACCATACCCAAGCACTCTGAATTTGTTGGCGATGTCCATTTTGCTGTAGGAGTTCATGGTGACCTAACCCTAACCCTAAGTGCAATTTTCTTCCAATGGGATTTCCCCACGTAATTTACCAGAAAACATAGATAGGACAGGCTACCAAAGTAAGTGCCTTCCTAACTATACCCAAGCACTCTGAATTTGTTGGCGATGTCCATTTTGCTCTAGAGGTTCATGGTGACCTAACCCTAACACTAAGTGCAATTTTCCTACATTGGGATTTTCCCATGTATTTTAACAGAAAACATAGATAGGGCAGGCTAAAAAACTCAGTGCCGTCCTAACTATACCTAAGCACTCTGAATTTATTGGCAATGTACATTTTCCTCTAGGAGTTCATGGTGTCCTAACCCTAACCCTAATTGGAATCTTCCTCCAATGGGATTTTCCCATGTGTTTTAACAGGAAACATAGATAGGGAAGGCAAGAAAATTCAGTGCCCTCCTAACCATACCCAAGCACTCTGAATTTGTTGGCGATGTCCGTCTTGTTCTAGGAGTTCATGGTGACATAACCCTAACCCTAAGTGGAATTTTCCTACAATGGGATTTTTGCATGTATTTTAACAGGAAACAAAGGAAGGGCATGTTAGAAGAGTCAGTGCCCTACGAATCATAGCCAAGCACTCCGAATTTGTTGGTGATGCCCATTTTGCAGTATGAGTTCATAGTGACCTAAACCTAACTCTAATTGGAATTTTCCTCCAATGGGATTTCCCCATGTATTTTACCAGGAAACATAGATAGGACAGGCTAGAAAAGTAAGTGCCCTCCTAACTATACCCAAGCTCTCTGAATTTGTTGGCGATGTCCATTTTGCTCTATGACTTCATGGTAACATATCCTTAACCCTAAGTGGAATTTTCCTCCAATGGGATTTTCGCATGTATTTTAACAGGAAACAAAGGAAGGGCATGTTAGAAGAGTCAGTGCCCTACGAATCATACGCAAGCACTCCGAATTTGTTGGTGATGCCCATTTTGCAGTATGAGTTCATGGTGACCTAAACCTAACTCCAAGTGGAATTTTCTTCCAATGGGATTTCCCCATGTAATTTACCAGAAAACATAGATAGGACAGGCTACCAAAGTAAGTGCCTTCCTAACTATACAGAAGCACTCTGAATTTGTTGGCGATGTCCATTTTGCTCTCGGAGTTCATTGTGACCTAACCCTAACCCTAAGTGCAATTTTTCTCCATTTGGATATTCCCATGTATTATAACAGGAAACATAGATAGGGCAGGGTAGAAAAATCAGTGCCGTCCTAACTATACCTAAGCACTCTGAATGTGTTGGCAATGCCCATTTTCCTCTAGGAGTTCATGGTGTCCTAAACCTAACCCTAATTGGAATTTTCCTCCAATAGTATTTTCCCGTCTGTTTTAACAGGAAACATAGATAGGGCAGGCAAGAACAGTCAGTGCCCTCCTAACCATACCTAAACACTCCAAATTTTTTGGCGATGTCCATTTTGCTCTATGGTTTCATGGTGATCTAACCCTAACCCTAAGTGGAATTTTCCTCCAAAGGGATTTCCCCATGTATTTTACCAGGAAACATAGATAAGACACACTAGAAAAGTAAGTGCCCTCTTAACCATAGCCAGAAACTACAAATTTGTTGGCGATGTACATTTTGCTCTATGACTTCATGGTGACATATCCCTAACCCTAAGTGGAATTTTCCGCCAATGGGATTTTCGCATGTATTTTAACAGGAAACAAAGGAAGGGAATGTTAGAAGTGTCAGTCCCCTCCTAACCATACCTAAACACTCCAAATTTTTTGGCGAGTTCCATTTTGCTGTATAGTTTCATGGTGACCTAACCCTAACCCTAAGTGGAATTTTCCTCCAAAGGGATTTCCCCATGTATTTTACCAGAAAACATAGATAGGACAGGTTACCAAAGTAAGTGCCTTCCTAATTATACCCAAGCACTCTGAATTTATTGGCGATGTCCATCTTGCTCTAGGAGTTCATGGTGACCTAACCCTAACCCTAAGTGGAATTTTCCTCTAAAGGGATTTCCCCATGTATTTTACCAGAAAACAAAGATAGGACAGGTTACCAAAGTAAGTGCCTTCCTAATTATAACCAAGCACTCTGAATTTGTTGGCGATGTCCATTTTGCTCTATTAGTTCATGGTGACCTAACCCTAAGTGGAATTTTCCTCTAAAGGGATTTTCGCATGTATTTTATCAGGAAAAATAAATAGGGCAGGCAAGAAATGTCAGTGCCCTCCTAACAAAAACCCAACCACTCAGAATTCGTTGGCGATTCCTATTTTGCTCTATATGTTTATGGTGACCTAACCCTAAGTGGAATTTTCCTCCAATGGGATTTCCCCATGTATTTAACCAGGAAACATAAATAGAACAGTCTAGAAAAGTAAGTGCCCGCCTCATGATACCCAAAAAACTCTGAATTTGTTTGCAATGTCCATTTTGCTCTAGAGGTTCATGGTGACCTAACCCTAACCCTAAGTGGAATTTTCCTCCAATGGGATTTTCCCATGTGTTTTAACAGAAAACATAGATAGGGAGGCAAGAACAGTCAGTGCCCTCCTAACCATACCCAAGCACTCTGAATTTGTTGGCGATGTCCATTTTGCTGTAGGAGTTCATGGTGACCTAACCCTAACCCTAAGTGCAATTTTCTTCCAATGGGATTTCCCCATGTAATTTACCAGAAAACATAGATAGGACAGGCTACCAAAGTAAGTGCCTTCCTAACTATACCCAAGCACTCTGAATTTGTTGGCGATGTCCATTTTGCTCTGGAGGTTCATGGTGACCTAACCCTAACCCTAAGTGCAATTTTCCTACATTGGGATTTTCCCATGTATTTTAACAGAAAACATAGATAGGGCAGGCTAAAAAACTCAGTGCCGTCCTAACTATACCTAAGCACTCTGAATTTATTGGCAATGTACATTTTCCTCTAGGAGTTCATGGTGTCCTAACCCTAACCCTAATTGGAATCTTCCTCCAATGGGATTTTCCCATGTGTTTTAACAGGAAACATAGATAGGGAAGGCAAGAAAATTCAGTGCCCTCCTAACCATACCCAAGCACTCTGAATTTGTTGGCGATGTCCGTCTTGTTCTAGGAGTTCATGGTGACATAACCCTAACCCTAAGTGGAATTTTCCTACAATGGGATTTTTGCATGTATTTTAACAGGAAACAAAGGAAGGGCATGTTAGAAGAGTCAGTGCCCTACGAATCATAGCCAAGCACTCCGAATTTGTTGGTGATGCCCATTTTGCAGTATGAGTTCATAGTGACCTAAACCTAACTCTAATTGGAATTTTCCTCCAATGGGATTTCCCCATGTATTTTACCAGGAAACATAGATAGGACAGGCTAGAAAAGTAAGTGCCCTCCTAACTATACCCAAGCTCTCTGAATTTGTTGGCGATGTCCATTTTGCTCTATGACTTCATGGTAACATATCCTTAACCCTAAGTGGAATTTTCCTCCAATGGGATTTTCGCATGTATTTTAACAGGAAACAAAGGAAGGGCATGTTAGAAGAGTCAGTGCCCTACGAATCATACGCAAGCACTCCGAATTTGTTGGTGATGCCCATTTTGCAGTATGAGTTCATGGTGACCTAAACCTAACTCCAAGTGGAATTTTCTTCCAATGGGATTTCCCCATGTAATTTACCAGAAAACATAGATAGGACAGGCTACCAAAGTAAGTGCCTTCCTAACTATACAGAAGCACTCTGAATTTGTTGGCGATGTCCATTTTGCTCTCGGAGTTCATTGTGACCTAACCCTAACCCTAAGTGCAATTTTTCTCCATTTGGATATTCCCATGTATTATAACAGGAAACATAGATAGGGCAGGGTAGAAAAATCAGTGCCGTCCTAACTATACCTAAGCACTCTGAATGTGTTGGCAATGCCCATTTTCCTCTAGGAGTTCATGGTGTCCTAAACCTAACCCTAATTGGAATTTTCCTCCAATAGTATTTTCCCGTCTGTTTTAACAGGAAACATAGATAGGGCAGGCAAGAACAGTCAGTGCCCTCCTAACCATACCTAAACACTCCAAATTTTTTGGCGATGTCCATTTTGCTCTATGGTTTCATGGTGATCTAACCCTAACCCTAAGTGGAATTTTCCTCCAAAGGGATTTCCCCATGTATTTTACCAGGAAACATAGATAAGACACACTAGAAAAGTAAGTGCCCTCTTAACCATAGCCAGAAACTACAAATTTGTTGGCGATGTACATTTTGCTCTATGACTTCATGGTGACATATCCCTAACCCTAAGTGGAATTTTCCGCCAATGGGATTTTCGCATGTATTTTAACAGGAAACAAAGGAAGGGAATGTTAGAAGTGTCAGTCCCCTCCTAACCATACCTAAACACTCCAAATTTTTTGGCGAGTTCCATTTTGCTGTATAGTTTCATGGTGACCTAACCCTAACCCTAAGTGGAATTTTCCTCCAAAGGGATTTCCCCATGTATTTTACCAGAAAACATAGATAGGACAGGTTACCAAAGTAAGTGCCTTCCTAATTATACCCAAGCACTCTGAATTTATTGGCGATGTCCATCTTGCTCTAGGAGTTCATGGTGACCTAACCCTAACCCTAAGTGGAATTTTCCTCTAAAGGGATTTCCCCATGTATTTTACCAGAAAACAAAGATAGGACAGGTTACCAAAGTAAGTGCCTTCCTAATTATAACCAAGCACTCTGAATTTGTTGGCGATGTCCATTTTGCTCTATTAGTTCATGGTGACCTAACCCTAAGTGGAATTTTCCTCTAAAGGGATTTTCGCATGTATTTTATCAGGAAAAATAAATAGGGCAGGCAAGAAATGTCAGTGCCCTCCTAACAAAAACCCAACCACTCAGAATTCGTTGGCGATTCCTATTTTGCTCTATATGTTTATGGTGACCTAACCCTAAGTGGAATTTTCCTCCAATGGGATTTCCCCATGTATTTAACCAGGAAACATAAATAGAACAGTCTAGAAAAGTAAGTGCCCGCCTCATGATACCCAAAAAACTCTGAATTTGTTTGCAATGTCCATTTTGCTCTAGAGGTTCATGGTGACCTAACCCTAACCCTAAGTGGAATTTTCCTCCAATGGGATTTTCCCATGTGTTTTAACAGAAAACATAGATAGGGAGGCAAGAACAGTCAGTGCCCTCCTAACCATACCCAAGCACTCTGAATTTGTTGGCGATGTCCATTTTGCTGTAGGAGTTCATGGTGACCTAACCCTAACCCTAAGTGCAATTTTCTTCCAATGGGATTTCCCCACGTAATTTACCAGAAAACATAGATAGGACAGGCTACCAAAGTGCCTTCCTAACTATACCCAAGCACTCTGAATTTGTTGGCGATGTCCATTTTGCTCTAGAGGTTCATGGTGACCTAACCCTAACACTAAGTGCAATTTTCCTACATTGGGATTTTCCCATGTATTTTAACAGAAAACATAGATAGGGCAGGCTAAAAAACTCAGTGCCGTCCTAACTATACCTAAGCACTCTGAATTTATTGGCAATGTACATTTTCCTCTAGGAGTTCATGGTGTCCTAACCCTAACCCTAATTGGAATCTTCCTCCAATGGGATTTTCCCATGTGTTTTAACAGGAAACATAGATAGGGAAGGCAAGAAAATTCAGTGCCCTCCTAACCATACCCAAGCACTCTGAATTTGTTGGCGATGTCCGTCTTGTTCTAGGAGTTCATGGTGACATAACCCTAACCCTAAGTGGAATTTTCCTACAATGGGATTTTTGCATGTATTTTAACAGGAAACAAAGGAAGGGCATGTTAGAAGAGTCAGTGCCCTACGAATCATAGCCAAGCACTCCGAATTTGTTGGTGATGCCCATTTTGCAGTATGAGTTCATAGTGACCTAAACCTAACTCTAATTGGAATTTTCCTCCAATGGGATTTCCCCATGTATTTTACCAGGAAACATAGATAGGACAGGCTAGAAAAGTAAGTGCCCTCCTAACTATACCCAAGCTCTCTGAATTTGTTGGCGATGTCCATTTTGCTCTATGACTTCATGGTAACATATCCTTAACCCTAAGTGGAATTTTCCTCCAATGGGATTTTCGCATGTATTTTAACAGGAAACAAAGGAAGGGCATGTTAGAAGAGTCAGTGCCCTACGAATCATACGCAAGCACTCCGAATTTGTTGGTGATGCCCATTTTGCAGTATGGGTTCATGGTGACCTAAACCTAACTCCAAGTGGAATTTTCTTCCAATGGGATTTCCCCATGTAATTTACCAGAAAACATAGATAGGACAGGCTACCAAAGTAAGTGCCTTCCTAACTATACAGAAGCACTCTGAATTTGTTGGCGATGTCCATTTTGCTCTCGGAGTTCATTGTGACCTAACCCTAACCCTAAGTGCAATTTTTCTCCATTTGGATATTCCCATGTATTATAACAGGAAACATAGATAGGGCAGGGTAGAAAAATCAGTGCCGTCCTAACTATACCTAAGCACTCTGAATGTGTTGGCAATGCCCATTTTCCTCTAGGAGTTCATGGTGTCCTAAACCTAACCCTAATTGGAATTTTCCTCCAATAGTATTTTCCCGTCTGTTTTAACAGGAAACATAGATAGGGCAGGCAAGAACAGTCAGTGCCCTCCTAACCATACCTAAACACTCCAAATTTTTTGGCGATGTCCATTTTGCTCTATGGTTTCATGGTGATCTAACCCTAACCCTAAGTGGAATTTTCCTCCAAAGGGATTTCCCCATGTATTTTACCAGGAAACATAGATAAGACACACTAGAAAAGTAAGTGCCCTCTTAACCATAGCCAGAAACTACAAATTTGTTGGCGATGTACATTTTGCTCTATGACTTCATGGTGAAATATCCCTAACCCTAAGTGGAATTTTCCGCCAATGGGATTTTCGCATGTATTTTAACAGGAAACAAAGCAAGGGAATGTTAGAAGAGTCAGTGCCCTACTAATCATACACAAGCACTCCGAATTTATTGTTGATGCCCATTTTGCACTATGAGTTCATGGTGACATAACCCTAATTGAAATTTTCCTCCAATGGGATTTCCCCATGTATTTTACCAGGAAACATAGATAAGACATGCTAGAAAAGTAAGTGCCCTCCTAACCATACCGAGGCACTCCGAATTTGTTGGCGATGTCCATTTTGCTCTAGGAGTTCATTGTGACCTAACCCTAACCCTAAGTGCAATTTTCCTCCATTGGGATTTTCCCATGTATTTTAACAGGAAACATAGATAGGGCAGGCTAGAAAAATCAGTAACGTCCTAACTATACCTAAGCACTCTGAATTTGTTGCCAATGCCCATTTTCCTCTAGGAGTTCATGGTGTCCTAACCCTAACCCTAATTGGAATTTTCCTCCAATAGTATTTCCCATCTGTTTTAACAGGAAACATAGATAGGGCAGGCAAGAACAGTCAGTTCCCTCCTAACCATACCCAAGCACTCTGAATTTGTTGGCGATGTCCATTTTGCTCTAGGAGTTCATGGTGACCTAACCCTAACCCTAAGTGGAATTTTCTTCCAGTGGGATTTCCCCATGTAATTTACCATAAAATATAGATAGGACAGGCTACCAGAGTAACTGCCTTCCTAACTATACCCAAGCACTCTGAATTTGTTGGTGATGTCCATTTTGCTCTAGGAGTTCATTGTGACCTAATTCTAACCCTAAGTGCAATTTTCCTCCATTGGGATATTTCCATGTATTATAACAGGAAACATAGATAGGGCAGGTTAGAAAAATCAGTGCCGTCCTAACTATACCTAAGCACTCTGAATGTGTTGGCAATGCTCATTTTCCTCTAGGAGTTCATTGTGTCCTAACCCTAACCCTAATTGGAATTTTCCTTCAATAGTATTTTCACATCTGTTTTAACAGGAAACATAGATAGGGCAGGCAAGAACAATCAGTGCCCTCCTAATCATACCCAAGCACTCTGAATTTGGTGGCAATGTCCATTTTGCTCTATTAGTTCATGGTGACCTAACCCTAACCCTAAGAGGAATTTTCTTCCATGGGATTTCCCCATGTATTTTACCAGAAAACAAAGATAGGACAGGCTACCAAAGTAAGTGCCTTCCTAATTATACCCAAGCACTCTGAATTTGTTGGCGATGTCCATTTTGCTCTATTAGTTCATGGTGACCTAACCCTAACCCTAAGTGGAATTTTCCTCCAATGGGATTTTCGCATGTATTTTAACAGGAAACAAAGGAAGGGCATGTTAGAAGAGTCAGTGCCCTACGAATCATAGCGAAGCAAATTTTCCTCCAATGGGATTTCCCTGTGTATTTTACCAGGAAACATAGATAAGAAAGGCTAGAAAAATAAGTGTCCTCCTAACCATTCCCGGGCACTCCGAATTTGTTGGCGATGTCCATTTCTCTCTAGGAGTTCATGGTGACCTAACACTAACCTTAAGTGCATTTTTCCTCCATTGGGATTTTCCCATATATTTTAACAGGAAACATAGATAGGGCAGGTTAGAAAAATCAGTGCCGTCCTAACTATACCTAAGCATTCTGAATATTTTGACAATTTCCATTTTGATCTATCAGTTGATGGTGACATAACCCTAACCGTAATTGGAATTTTCTTCCAGTGGGATTTCCCCATGCATTTTACCAGGAAACATAGATAGGACAGGCTATCAAAGTAAGTGCCCTCCTAACTATAACAAGCACTCTGAATTTCTTGGCGATGTCCATTTTACTCTATGAGTTCATGGTGACCTAACCATAATCCTAAGTTGAGTTTTCCTCCAATGGGATTTTCCCATGTATTTTAACAGGAAACAGTCAGTGCCCTCCTAACAAAAACCCAACCACTCAGAATTCGTTGGCGATTCCCATTTTGCTCTATACGTTGATGGTGACCTAACCCTAACCCTAAGTGGAATTTTCCTCCAAGATATTTTTCGCATGTATTTTAACAGGAAACAAAGGATGGGCATGTTAGAAGACTCAGTGCCCTACTAATCAAACCCAAGTTTCCTGTTAAAATACATGAGAAAATCCCATTGGAGGAAAATTCCACTCAGGGTTAGGTCACCATGAACTCCTAGAGAAAAATGGACATCAACAAAAAATTCAGAGTTCTTGGGTATCGTGAGATCGGCACTTAGTTTTCTAGACTGTTCTATCTATATTTCCTGGTAGAATACATGGGGAAATCCCATTGGAGGAAAATTTCATTTAGGGTTAGGGTTAGGTCACCATCAACTTATAGTGCAAAATTGGAATCGCCAACGAACTCTGGTTGGGTTTTTGTTAGGAGGGCACTGACGTTTCTTGCCTGCCCTATTTATTTTTCCTCATAAAATACATGCGAAAATCCCATTAGAGGAAAATTCCACTTAGGGTTAGGGATAGGTCACCATGAACTAATAGAGCAAAATGGACATCGCCAACAAATTCAGAGTGCTTGGGTATAGTTAGGAGGGCACTTACTTTGGTAGCCTGTCCTATCTATGTTTTCTGGTAAAATACATGGGGAAATCCCACTGGAAGAAAATTCCACTTAGGGTTAAGGTTAGGTCACCATGAACTCCTAGAACAAAATGGACATCGCCAACAAATTCAGAGTGCAAAATCGACATAGATAAGAGAGGCTGTAAAAGTCAGTGCCCTCCTAACCATATCTAGGCACTCTGAATTTTTTGTCAATGTCCATTTTGCTCTAGGAGTTCATGGTGACCTAACCCTAACCCTAAGTGGAATTTTCCTCCAAAGGGATTTTCGCATGTATTTTAACAGGAAAGAAAAGATGGGCTTGTTAGAAGAGTCAGTGCCCTACTAATCATACCCAAGCACTCCGAATTTGTTGATGATGTCCATTTTACTCTATGGGTTCATGGTGACCTAACCCTAACCCTAATTGGAATTTTCTCCCAAGGGGATTTCCCCGTGAATTTTACCAGGAAACATAGATAAGACAGGCTAGAAAAGTAAGTGCCCTCCTATCCATACCCAGGCACTCTGAATTTGTTGGCGATGTCCATTTTGCTCTATTGGTTCATGGTGACCTAACCCTAACTCTAAGTGGAATTTTCCTCCAATAGCCTGTCCTATCTATGTTTCCTGGTAAAATACATGGGGAAATCCAATTAGAGGAAAATTCCAATTAGGGTTATTTCACCATGAACTCATAGTGCAAAATGGTCATCACCAACAAATTCAGAGTGCTTGGGTATGATTAGTAGGACACCAACTCTTCTAACATGCCCTTCCTTTGTTTACTGTTAAAATATATGCGAAAACCCCATTGGAGGAAAATTCCACTTAGGGTTAGGGTAAGGTCACCATGAAGTCATAGAGCAAAAAGGACATCACCAACAAATTCAGAGTGCTTGGGTATGGTTAGGAGGGCACTGACTGTTCTTGCTTGCCCTATCTATGTTTCCTGTTAAAATACATGGGAAAATCCCAATGGAGGAAAATTCTCCTTAGGGTTAGGATTAGGTCATCATGAACCCCTAGAGAAAAGAGGACATCGCCCACAAATTCCGTGTGCCTGGGTATGGTTAGTAGGGCACTTACTTTTCTAGCCTGTCTTATCTATGTGTCCTGGTAAAATACTTGGGGAAATTCCTTTGGAAGAAAATTCCAATTAGGGTTAGGGTTATTTCACTATGTACACATCTAGCACAATGAGCATCACCAATAATTTCGGACTGCTTGGGTATTGTTAGGACGGAACAGACTTTTCTAATGTGGCCTATCTATGTTTCCATTGGAAGAATATTCCACTTAGGCTTAGGGTTAAATCACCATGAACTCCTAGAGCAAAATGGACATCGCTAACAAATTTGGAGTGTCTGGCTATGGTTAAGAGGGCACTTACTTTTCTAACATGCCCTATCTTTGTTTCCTGTTAAAATACATGCGAAAATCCCATTGGAGGAAAATTCCACTTAGGGTTAGGGTTAAGTCACCATGAACTCCTAGAGCAAAATGGACATCACGAACAAATTCAGAGTGCTTGGGTATGGTTAGGGGGGCAGTTACTTTTCCAGCTTTTCTTGTCTATGTTTCCAGGTAAAATACATGGGTTAATCCCATTGGAAGAATATTCCAATTAGGGTTATGGTTAGGTCACTATGAGCCCATAAAGCAAAAGAGACATCGCCAAAAAATTTGGAGTGCTTCGATATGGTTAGGAGGGCACTGACTGTATTTGCCTTCCCTATCTATGTTTCCTGTTAAAACACAGCGGAAAATCCCATTGCAGGAAAATTCGACTTAGAGTTAGGGTTACGACACCATGAACTCCTAGAGGAGGGCACTAAATTTTGTAACATGCCCTATCTATGTTTCCTGTTAAAACACATTTGTTTATTTCTAAAATTTATATGCCGCCAAATCCAAAGTGACTCAGGGCGGTGTACAAAATTTAAAACAATAATATGAGAATAAAAAAATAAAATAAATACATTCATACAGCGTGTCCGATCATGGGAAAATCACATTGGAGGAAAATTCCACTTAGGGTTATGGTTGGGACACCATGAACTCCTAGAGCAAAATGGGCATTGCCAACAAATACAGAGTGCTTAGGTAGAGTTAGGAGGGCACTGAGTTTTCTTGCCTGCCCTATCTTTGTTTCCTGTTAAAATACATTGGAAAATCCCATTGGAGGAAAATTCCACTTAGGGTTAGGGTTAGTCACCATGAACTGATATAGTAAAATAGAGATATGCAAGAAATTCAGAGTGCTTGGGTATGGTGAGGAGGTCACTGACTTTTCTTCCATGTTAAAATACATGGAAAAAACTCTTTGGAGGAAAATTCCACTTACGGTTAGGGTTAGTCACCATAAACTCCTAGAGCAAAATGGACATCGACCAAAAATTCAGAGTGTCTGGGTATGGTTAGGAGGGCACTGACTGTTCTTGCCTGCCCTATCTATGTTTCCTGTTAAAACAAATGGGAAAATCCCATTACAGGAAAATTCCACTTAGATTTAGGGTTAGGTCACCATGAACTAATAGAGCAAAATGGACATCGCCAACAAATTCAGAGTGCCTGGGTATGGATGGGAGGGCACTTACTTTTCTAGCCTGTCTTATCTATGTTTCCTGGTAAAATTCATGGGGAAATCCCCTTGGAAGAAAATTCCAATTAGGGTTAGGGTTATGTCACTATGTACACATCTAGTACAATGAGCATCAGCAATAATTTCGGACTGCTTGGGTATGGTTAGGAGGGAACAGACTTTTCTAATGTGCCCTATCTATGTTTCCATTGGAGGAAAATTCCACTTAGTGTTAGGGTTAAGTCAACATGAACTGCTAGAGCAAAATGGACATCGCCAGAAATTTGGAGTGTCTGGCTATGGTTAAGAGGGCACTTACTTTTCTAGCCTGTCTTATCTATGTTTCCTGGTAAAATACATGGGGAAATCCCTTTAGAGGAAAATTCCACTTAGGGTTAGGGTTAGGTCACCATGAACCCATAGAGCAAAATGGACTTCGCCAAAAAATTCGGAGTGTTTAGGTATGGTTAGGAGGGCACTGACTGTTCTTCCTGCTCTATCTATGTTTCCTGTCAAAAGAAATGGGAAAATCCCATTGGAGGAAAATTCGACTTAGGGTTAGGGTTAGGTCACCATGAACTCCGAGAGCAAAACAGAGATCGCCAAAAAATTCGAAGTGCCTGAGCATGGTTAGGAGGGCACTTACTATTCCAGCTTAACTTATCTATGTTTCCTGGTAAAATACATGGGGAAATCCCATTGGAAGAAAATTCCACTTAGGGTTAGGGTTAGGTCACCATGAACCCATAGAGCAAAATGGACATCGCCGAAAAATTCGGAGTGTTTAGGTATGGTTAGGAGGGCACTGAATGTTCTTGCCTGCCATATCTATGTTTCCTGTTAAAACAAATGGGAAAATCCCATTAGAGGAAAATTCCACTTAGGGTTAGGGTTAGGTCACCATGAACTCCTAGAGCAAAATGGACATCGCCAACAAATTCAAAGTGCCTGAGTATGGTTAGGAGGGCATTTATTTTCTAGCCTGTCCTATCTATGTTTCCTGGTAAAATACATGGGGAAATCCCATTGGAGGATAATTCCAATTAGGGTTAGGGCTATGTCACTATGAACTAATAGAACAAAATGGACATCAGCAACAAATTCAGAGTGCTTGGGTATAGTTAGGAGGGCACTCACCTTGTTTGCCTGTCCTATCTATGTTTTCTGGTAAAATACATGGGGAAATCCCATTGGAAAAAAATTCCACTTAGGGTTAGGGTTAGGTCACTATGAACTCCTAGAGCAAAATGGACATTGACAAAAAATTCAGAGTGCCGGGGTATGGTTAGTAGGGCACTTACTTTTCTAACCTGGGATATCTATGTTTCCTGGTAAAATACATGGGAAAATCCCATTGGAAGAAAATTCACCATGAACTCATAGAGCAAAATGGACATCGCCAAAAAATTTGGAGTTTTTAGGTATGGTTAGAAGGTCACTGACTTTTCTTGGTTGCCCTATCTTTGTTTCCTTTTAAAGCACATGAGAAAATCCCATTGGAGGAAAATTTCAATTAGGGTTAGGATTAGGACACCATGAACTCCTAGAGGAAAATGGGCATTGCCAACAAATTCAAAGTGCTTAGGTATAGTTCGGAGGGCACTCACTTTGGTTGTTT
This sequence comes from Crotalus tigris, assembly GCF_016545835.1. Classification (NCBI taxonomy): domain Eukaryota; kingdom Metazoa; phylum Chordata; class Lepidosauria; order Squamata; family Viperidae; genus Crotalus; species Crotalus tigris. The sequence continues at coordinate 222,341 of NW_024100135.1, read as the reverse complement.
GTCCTATCTATTTTTTCTGGTAAAATACATGGGGAAATCTCACTGGAAAAAAATTCCACTTAGGGTTAGGGTTAGGTCACCATGAGCTCCTAGAGCAAAATGGACATCGCCAACAAATTCAGAGTTCTTGGGTATGGTTAGGAGGGCACTGACTGTTCTTGCCTGCCTTATCTATGTTTCCTTTTAAAATACATGGGAAAATCCCATTGGAGGAAAATTCCAATTAGGGTTAGAGTTAGGACACCATGAACTCTTAGAGGAAAATGGGCATTGCCAACAAATTCAAAGTGCTTAGGTATAGTTAGGATGGCACTGAGTTTTCTAGTCTGCCCTATTTATGTTTCCTGTTAAAATACATGGGAAAATCCCAATGGAGGAAAATTCCACTTAGGTTTAGGGTTAGGTCACCATGAATTCCTAGAGAAAAATGGACATCGCCAACAAATTCGGAGTGCCTGGGTATGGTTAGGAGGGCGCTTACTTTTCTAGCCTGTGTTATCTATGTTTCCTGGTAAAATACTTGGCGAAATCCCATTGGAAGATAATTGCAATTAGGATTAGGGTTATGTCACTATGTACATATCTAGCACAATGAGTATAACCAATAATTTCGGACTGCTTGGGAATAGTTAGGAGGGAACAGATTTTTCTAATGTACCCTATCTATGTTTCCATTGGAGGAAAATTCAACTTAGGGTTAGATCACCATGAACTCCTAGAGCAAAATGGACATCGCCGACAAATTTGGAGTGTCTGGCTATGGTTAAGAGGGCACTTACTTTTCTAGCCTGTCTTATCTATATTTCCTGGTAAAATACATGGGGAAATCCCAATGGAGGAAAATTCTACTAAGGGTTAGGGTTAGGTCACCTGAACTCTAAGAGCAAAATGGACATTGACAAAAAATTCGGAGTGCCTGGGTATGGTTAGGAGGGCACGGAATTTTCTAGACTGTGTTATCTATGTTTTCTGGTAAAATACATGGAAAAATCCCATTGGAGGAAAATTTGAATTAGGGTTAGTGTGAGGTCACCATGAACCCATAAAGCAAAACGGACATTGGCAAAAAATTCACAGTGCTTGGTTATAGTTAGGAGGGCACTTACTTTGGTAGCCTGTCCTATCTATGTTTCCTGGTAAAATACATTGGGAAATCCCACTGGAAGAAAATTCCAATTACGGTTAGGGTTATGTCACCATCAACTGATAGATCAAAATGGAAATTGTCAACAAAATCGGAGTGCTTGGGTATGGTTAGGAGGGCATTTACTTTTTAAACCTGTCCTATCTATATTTCCAGGTAAAATACATGGGAAAATCCTGCCCAATGCAGTTCTGTAGCTGGCAAACATTGGGCATTATTCCATATATTGCTTTATTAGTTTATTGAATAAACCTTAAATGTTTAAATTCATAAAGCAAATTAAGCCAGAATAGAACTAACCATATTTTCATATGGCATGATTCCAAGACATTGTTTCGATTTATATAACAGGCTTATGTTTTAATCAAAGGAGGGCAGAACAATCAGTATCAAAAGTGATACAGTGTGCTATGTGCACATATATAAAAGATATCTCAGCAGAATGTTCTAATATGCCCTCATCAACCTGCATCAGCCATCCCAATTTGATGCCCTGTGGATAGGTTGCAACTAAAAGTCCCAGAATGTTCAGATCTCCATGACCCGGTCAAAAGAATGGCTTGAACACATCATGAAAACAATCAGATACTTTTGTATGAAATTACGTTAGAACCATCCCTTAAACTAACACCAAAGAAAATCTGGCTGTATAACTATGAAATTTATTGCCCTAAGATGTGACAATGATCACCAGTTTAAATGATTCAAAAGCAGATTAATGAAAGATCAAGCTATCAATGTCCACCTCTCTTAGTGGAAATTTACTACCTTCAGAATCATAGGGAGGTGACCTCAAATATCAGCTGCTGGAGAACAACAATCAACAAGTCTCTTATTTTCCTACGTATGTTTCTGAGATTTTGGAGGATGGTGTATCTATGTGATACAGAATGATGGTTTGCTGGCTTGATCCAACTATGCTCTTCATAGGCACTTAAGTCACATAGACTTGCTAGACTCAAGGGGCATAAAACTGTTTGTAATACACAAGTAAATAAGTGTGGAAGTCTATTCAAGGTGGGATCAAGTTCTGACTGACACAAGCTTGGAAGTTGTTTTGTCCAAATCTGATCTACCTCATGATAGCATGAGGCTATTGCATGCACCAAATGACTTGATTTTTAAAAAATCAAACACCCATGGGAAGTTTATGAGCTAGTCATATAACTCCTAACAAATGAAAAATGAAACACTAAACAATTACAACTGTCTATGGAAACTTGTGTATTTCTAAACAGTTGGAAAATGGCACCAAATTTCAGTTTTGAATGTATCTCTAGCAAAGAACAGTCATTTGTTTAGTCAATCTCTTCAAGGATCGCTGCTGTTTAAACCAACTAATATGCTGCTCAGCAACAAATGTGAAACACTGTGTCCCAGTGTCTATGAGGAAAACATAGAGAGATTGCAGCCAGAACAGGTCCAAATAAGGTTTACAAGCACAGAAGCCCATGTTTTGAATTGCTCTGAAGGCTTCTCATGTTTGCAAAAGCTCATGCTGCAACAAATCCATTTGTTTCTGAAGTGCCTGTCAACGTTGCAAATACTGTATATTCTTGCTTTGACAATATGCAGAATTGTCTGGTATTTTTAGAGTTAATGCAGAGCAGAAGAGATTAAAGGGAAAGAGAGAGGAAGGAAACCTTTGACCTTCATATTAATTGGATAATGTGATATTTGACAGCTAATTTGGGGGAGGGAACATGCTGATAATTTAATTGCTCACAGGAAGAGAATTTAGATCTTGGCATACCTCCGTTATGCCTGTGCCGACATTTTGTAACAATAAATGACTTTTAGGAAAATATGCCTGGAAGTTCTTTGAAGTGTTTCATTAGCCGGAACCATAACAGTGCCATAGGATATTCTGCTTCCAGAACCAATGTGGCATTCAGAAAAAATATGACAGAACCTGTTCTTTTGAGAAATGAAGAATTATCCAAGCATTTGGCTTTAAAGACTTGTAGTTTCGAACCAGTTCCCATTCATTGCCATGGTGTTTTCACACCATTTTACAGAGATGTTTGTAATGGACTGAATCCATTGTTCTTCTACCTGCTTGACAGGATTTTTCTCATTTTTTTTCTTTTTTAGGTCAATGACTCAGATACAGCTTTACAAATTTGATGTTCTTATGTGCCACCTATACTTTTTGGGGATTATGAGGATGGTATTCTCAACATATCTGGAAAGTGCCAGATTATGGCAGTAAATAAAATCAAATCTCTGCATCAGTTGCACAGAAATTGATCTGATTTGGATCAATTCATACAATGAATTGATAATACAATTCATAAAACCTTTGTGCAAGCATTCATATATAACTACAATTTAATTTGAGTCAGAAATGACTCAGCCTATTCCCAAATAATTTAGAATAAAATCAAGTTAAAAACTAGAATAATTCAAACTTCATTTTGACACATTCCTAGTGTCTGTTTCATGCAAACCTATTCAGGCAGCATTTATTGCTTTTGCCTCTACTTTCTTCAATGCTTCCCTATCATTACTCTATTAGATGGCTGTTCTCACCCAACCCTTCAACGTGAATTGTAATCCCGAAAACTGAGGAAGTTCTTCTGGATGATTATTCTTGTAACATGGAGGATAGGTAGACAAATATTCATTGCTATTGTTAAAATCTCCAAACAAAAGACTACCGCCATATAACATATCTCTTTTAGCTCTTTTGTCCTTGTAATTAATGGCTTATCATATGTAACTTTAAAAAGCATACCTGAGTATCAACCCATTTAGCCCCATTAGGAGCATGTTCTACTCGACCATAGAAATGTACAGGAAGCATGTATTCAGGGCGGGCTTTTTCCCAAGGATTGCCATAGCGCAGCCAATCATCAGCTTCTTCCACCTAAAACAAGGAGATGACATAAAAAAAGTTGTCTTCTTCAGCCAATGAAGTGTGATTAATGAGCAAGAGCTTCTTAGTGGCTGAATGGAAGTGGGGGGTATCCTCCCCAAAGATGCTCACTTAATACAGCACTGCAGTCATTCTGATGCCAAATAATGATCTTTTTAATTTTTCCAGTTTCTCTAATTTTAAATATATATATTTGTTTTAATTGTCACAATCAATGTAATGGGAAATATATGGCTATGAAAAAGAAAGTTTATTGTGCAATTGTTGATTTTGAGAAACTGTATAATAAACCTAACTTAATTGCTTATAATAGCAAAAGTATTTAACTTATAACTTTAACTTATATACCGCTTCACAGTGCTTTACAGTTCTCTCCAAGCGGTTTACAGAGTCAGTATATTGCCCCCAACAATCTGGGTCATTTTACCGACCTTGGAAGGATGGAAGGCTGAGTCAACCTTGAGCCGGTGAGGATCGAACCTCTGGCAGTCAGAAGAATTAGTCTGCAATACTGTATTCTAACCACTGCACAGGAATTCTTTCCACAAATACAGAGTTGAAAGTTGATTCCTAAGTGCAGTAAGAGTAGCATGTGATAGAAATAAAGTATGTGTGACAATGGATAGAATGTTTAACAAATGGTTCAATACTTCACACAGATTAAAACAAGGATAAGTGATGTCTTCTTGGTGTATTTCGGAATAAATGTACAGTATAAAGGAAAGCTTCTGGTGATGGTATAGGGTTTCCTGCCTGAGCAGGGGGTTGGACTAGATGACCTCCAAGGTCCCTTCCAACTTTACTATTATTGTTATTGTTATTATTGTTATGTTAAAGATAGATCAGTTGGGGACATGACTGTGTGTGTACCTTTGTATGCCATGTTGTTGACTGCGAACCTGAATAATTTGTAGCAAACATTAGAAATGATTTTATAATGCAATAGGAGAATGCATCTAAAAATCAGTGAATCTGACTCCAACAGATATGTCTGACAGGGAAATTGGAATGAACAATTGCCAGCTGTACATAAATGGCAGGATATAAATAAGAATATGAATTTATGTTTCTCAGTAGAATATTTTACAAAAAATGAAAAAATGGAGAAATTTTAGTAATTGCACAGGTTGGAAGCAATATAGTGGGTATAAATGAGGCATGTGGTGAGGAATGAATATGGGGAAAAATTAAATGGCTGCAAATAACAGCCTCTCCAACAAGCTTACTTCTAATGAAAGTATCTTATACATTTCTCAGTACATGAACTATTAAAATTCTTGAGGCTAAAATCTTAGAAGATGCTGCCAGCCCTGATTTTTATTATATTAGTTTATCTACAAAGCTTCAGAGTCTGGCATTTTAGGAAGTAGCATGAAAGTAGCATTTTAGGATGCTGGCAGTCCATAGGATAACCTATTTAAATATGTGTTTAATCAGGCTTTTCCACAAGATTTCTCGAACTTGCCCTTATGGACAATACCTAACCTAGAACACTGGTGTTCCCCAAGCTGCTATCAGCTGCTGTAGCTAGTGTTTATATTTGGCAATGCTAATTACTTACAAGAGCTAGTTGTAAAATATATTTTGTGGGCTATATAAGGATGAGTCAACATCCAGCTGCCTCTACAGGTTAATTTCAGTCTATATTAGTTTGACAGCTGACCCACTTTCCAGGGTAGTGGGTCAACCTTCACTGAATGTGTTCAAGCTGAATCTATAATCCTGGACTGAGCTGAAGGTTGGACTTGATTACCTAAGTGGCTCTGTCCAAACTCAAGGGTTTTATGACTTTTAGTTAGCACAGCCACTTCACAGGAACTGCAACCTAACAACCTCATGATGCAAGTACAAAGATCAGTCACAAGTACCATTTGTTCAGCACTATTGTAAGTTTGAACTGTTGGTGAACTAGTGATTGTTAAAGAAGGATTACCTGTATATCCTTTGTATACAGATAAGACTTGGTTCAATTTTGGGTATCTATGATTAGAAGGTTCTCAGGTAGTAGTCTTATGCATCTAACATTCCTTCTTGCTGTTTTTTCCTAAGGCTTTAGATAAGCTTTAGCTATCATCACAGTCCTCTCTCAAGCTCAATTATCTCTAGGAGTACCTGGCAAGACAGATAGAAATAAGGAGTGATCCTTCCCTCACCTGCCAGCCATTGACAATCTTTTGATTAAAAATGCCAAATTCATAGCGGATCCCATAGCCATAGGCTGCAAGTCCCAGTGTTGCCATAGAGTCCAGAAAGCAAGCTGTCATGGAAAAGAACCAATGCATGTTATTATCAGTCAGAAATAAACAGCCAGTCAAGCAGCTGTTACTGATGCAACTCAGTGTGTTTGTGTTTATAAGACTGCACAGTCCCCCTCAAACGATGAAGGATGGGGGTGGAATGGTGGCTAAGAGAATGAGTTAAAGACATGAAAGTTCTAGCTTTTATTTCAGCTCTTCCATGAACTCACAAATGGCCTTAGTAAAGGCACTTTTTCTCAGCCCCAATCCCCATATATTCAGGCAATAAGATTATATTGTAAGGTTTCAAAATTGTTAGGTAAAAGTTATTACTAGGTTAAAAAAAATAACAGTTTCAACACTTTAATTCATATAATATAAATTCTATAAAAAGGGCTTTGTAGACTTTGTATCCGTATTGCAAACAGCTCTCCATTTCATCATAGCTTGTTACAGCTCCCTGTAGAACAATCTAAGTGCAGCCATGCCGGTAAAGTTGACAATGCAGAGTTCAGCTTCTCACACCCACCCAGCAAGATGCTTATTAAGGCAGTTGGTTAACTGAGAGCCTTTCAAACTCTGCATCTTATTTTATCAGCTCTATACTCCTCATTTTTTCTGCATTCTCTTATCCCCCTTATTGCAATACGGATGGTCTTCCTCCATAGAAACATACTGGCATCTTCTCATCAATGGTCATTGCTCACCTGCCAGACGCCCCAGTCCTCCATTGCCAAGGCCGGCATCTTCCTCAATCTCTTCCAACTCTTCTAAGTCAAGGCCAAGCTATTGGGAGGAGTAAGCAAAAGCAGAAAATACCATGATATGTAAGGTTTTCTACTTGGAATTTCCAATTTCTTTCATTCTTATAAAGGAAGAACAAGGTGGCTTCTTACTGATATTGGAGTAAGGTTAATTTCTACACTCTATAATTTAGAATGGATTTCTATGCTTTTTATGAATATGGGAAAAAAATGCCATTGAATGAATGAATATCTATTTGTGTGAAATACTTTAAAATCATCTCACTTCCAGTTTTTGTCTCTTTTCTGGTAAGATTCTTAAAAGAAGCCATGGTCTCTCAAACTCTGATACTTTTCCTAGGAAAATACACCCCCAAAGCAAAATAGTTTTTTAGCAGTTTTTATTGGAATCATTTAAAATATTTATTAATCAGATTTAGGTAATTTGTTCAAATAAGCCAGAGCAAATTTTAATCAATATGATCAATCCTGGCATGTTACTTTATCAGAGAATGAAGCAGAAAATTATTTATATCAGCAAAGATAATAAAATTAGCTGCATCATACTTTTGACATAACAATGTAATTCAAAATTAAATAGAATGTTTCAAAATTTAAGAGACTGCATAGGCCAATTACTTGGGTAGAAATTTGGTGTTGTTCTAACTGAATGGCAGCTGCTCCCAGCTGGATGGTAGTAAAGCATCAATATCTCCCTTGTCCCATTGATGGACTCCAACAGAATTTACCTAACACATCTTAATCTAGTCATCCATGATTTGGAAAATGCACATTTTCCATGATTTGGAAAATGCACATTTTCCATGATTTGGAAAATGCACATTTGTGTTATCAGGACTGACCCTACCAACAACTTTGAGAGATAAGTCAAGTTGAGAGACTGGCCCAAGATCACCCAGTAGGTGTTTCATTTGAGATGAAATTTTAATTCAGATTTATTATGTAGGTTGCCTGTCATGCAATACATGTAAGGGCAGCTGGACCTGGAAAGCTTATTTTGGAAAACAAAACAATATGCCCACAGTCTGATCTAATCATGTTTAATATACTGCAGTTTAAAATAGAATATTCTTTTGTTTCTACCAAGATCCTCTTTCATATCTCCCTTAGCATCTGCTCTAATTTGTTGATGGCATTCCTATCAGTTGCTACAGAACCCATTCTTTCAGTTCCATTGCTTTTTCAAACTCCTTAAAATTACACATGGATTACTTATTGTTGCTCATGTGGAATTGAGGACAAAGACGGTGGGGATACAGAAGTGCATCTGAAGGTCTGCTTTTAATTAGACCAGGAGGCAGTTAATCTTTCCCCTCCTTTTCATCCAGATCTTAATTGCTCCCAGCTTACATCACTAGCACAAAGTTAGAGAAAACAGACAGAACTATTTCTGGTGGGAAACTTAACATGGATGAAGTGAAATGGAGTGGATGGAAGAAGGGAGGGGAGAGGAGAGGAGTTGAATTTAATCCTAGCATCACTAATAACTTCAGATCCAATTTAAATTAGAGAAGGCATGGGGAAGCTGCTAATTCTCAAACCTCCCCAGTTCTTGTGTTCAGACCAAGAATGGGCATCCTCTTTCCCCTTTCAATTACTTTTAACCAAAACCTGTCCGAAAATCCGACCATGGGTAAGGGTGAAGGTTTGTTCTCAGAGTTTGTGGGCTGGTTTCTGACAAGCACCCACAAGCTTGGAGAACGAACCTTCACCCTCATCCTAACCCGAGATACAGATATTCGCCACTATTTCAAACCGATTATGGATCTCATAGGTCTATATAGTTTGGGTTGCTGATAGTACGTTGATTTCTTTATTTTCCATGGTGAACATTCTCAGCTTGATTTCTTTTCAAATGAAACAACTTCTCCTTGCCCAGAAAGAAAATCTGGCTCTTTGTGAATTTGATAGCAAGGTAACTGTCCAGGGCTAAATCATATTAGCAGCTCTGCCAAAAAGCCTGGAATCCATGAGTCATACTGCCTTCAGCAATAAACATTTAAAGAAGTGCTGTGGGTGGATTAGACTGAAACCTTACAAGGCTCTAAAATTATCAGTCTCTTTATTAATATAGTTTGCATCTAGATATCAAACAGATAAGAATATTGTGATGAGAGTAAGAAAAAGAAGAGAGAGAGGAATGGTGTATTTGCACTGTGAGGTAGGGCTCATAAATACAATTTATACAAACTATGTCTTGGCATTCCTTTAAACAGGTAAAAGTTAGAGTCTGTTAAGGAAAAGTGCTCCACTCTCAAAGGCTATGGATTAATCCTTCAAGATTCTCAGAGATGGAATAACAAGAAATCTAACAAATTAAGGTTTATCCAATGGTTTGGGGAGGAAATGAGATCTGAAGTTTAAAATACAAAAATAGCTTGGCATTATGCTTAAATCTGTCTATTTTCTTCAATTTGTGATTCAGTAGATTAGCAGCAAATATTGAAGAGATCCCAGTAACATAAGTAAAATATCTGTAAAGTTAGCTGCGCTCTGTGTACAGTGTAAAAATTTGTAGTTCTTATTTTATGTCCACGTTTAAAGGAATGTGATTGCTAACGATTTGCTAATTTCCTTCTTTGTTTCATTCTGTATCTTAAAGATTCTATGACTTTAATTTCTATTCTGTTATCACCAGAACAAGAGGAAGAAAGCTTTTTAGGAACTCAGATTCATCTAATTTGCAAAAGAACATACCTATGATTCTTTGGTGTTATAAACCCTTTAATGTGATTTGCTGAATCATTATATTGGATTCTATATGCAGATCATCCTTTCTTTGTGAAATTATTGAAATTGAAATTATTTTCCATAAAATGGGATTCCATAATTAACTAGATTTAATCTTCAAAGCTGATATTGTAGAATCAAATACTATCTATGTTATGCTCAGGTATTACCCAGGCTGTTTTTTCAGTTTGTTGTTTTCCACGGATCATATCAATGCCCCACTATTTTAAAGTCTCATGGCACATGATTATATGTGTAATATAATTTTATATTTTCCTGAAAAACTAGGAAGAACCTTCTCTAAAAAACTGAGACTTTCTGAATTTTAACATCACTTATGAACTGTCCATACAAATATTATAAATACATTCTGCTTCCTTATGTACACAAACTGAATAGCACCAGTCCAAGCCTCAAAGGCGGAACACACCTGATAAATAGCTTCATCGCAGGCATTCTGCAGACCCAGGTTCACCATCGTGTTCTGAAGTGTTCGGCCCATGTAGAATTCCAGAGACAGGTAATAAATACGCTAGGAAAGCAGAGAAAAAAAGAGAGTTGATATAGTCTAATATGTTTTGCACCCTGAGTCATGTAGTAGGCGACAGCTCCATTCTTATTATGTAACCCTTAAAGAAAGCCTAGGAAAAAGATCTGTGATATTTGGATCTCTCCTATTTCATCCTCAGATCCACTTTTGAGGTCAGTGGGATTGAGAGATAATGGCTAGTCCAGACTTATCCTATGCTTGAGTGGGGATTTGAACCAATGTCTCGCTAGTCTCAACCCAACATTCCAGCCAGTACATCACACAGACTCCACCTTGGGACCACAGAGAAAGTAATGATGCAACCCTTCATTTCATTTTTGCCAACTAGGACAGGACTATATTGTATATTCTGTACTGTAAATTCCATAAAGGTACTACAGAATTGCAGCAACCTGGAAAAATATCTTTCCTGCATATAGGTTCCCTCTGTGTGTCTGTGGATATGTGTATACATTGTGTGGGTGTCTGAGAATCTAACATCCTTTTTACATGGGTATTACTATCTTTTCCTTTGTTTAATCTATGTGAACTGGTATGTATGTGTGCCCTGGGAAGGTCAGAGTTGACTGTATATGCTCCATTCTGGGTCATATAACTATGGTGGGCTTAGAATGGAATAGACAGGTTGCCAATCCTGCAGCAATATTTTGGGATAATTTTTCAATAATTTTTTCTTTATAATGTTTGGTAGGATGACCCATTTACAAGTTCAGTCTTTTGCTAGCTTCTCCTGCCTTACCTAATTTGGTCTAATTTTGGAGTTTTTTTGGAGGGGAGGATTATTCTGCTGATTTAGTTTCAAGCCCTTTTACACATTTTACATACCGTAGTTACCCATTCTTCCCATTGGACTGGGAAGTATTAAAGGGGGGGGGGAGAAAGGGTTGGAATGTGATAATTATAAAGATGATTAGGGGACTGGAGGCTAAAGCATATAAGGAACGGCTGCTGGAATTCTGTATGTCTAGTTTAATGAAGAGAAGGACGAGGGGGGATGTGATAGCAGTGTTTCAATATCTCAGGGGCTGCCACAAAGAAGAGGGAGTGAAGCTATTTTCCAAAGTGCCTGAAGGCAGGACAAGAAGCAATGGATGGAAACTAATCAAGGAGAGAAGCAACCTAGAACTAAGGAGAAACCTCCTGACAATTAGAACAATTAACCAGTGGAACAACCTGCCTCCAGAAGCGGTGAAAGCGGTGAATAATAATTCCCCCCAAATTGACTACATTAAAAGTCATTTTCTTTATTTCTTTGTTGAAGAATCACTTAACTTACATGTTAACAAACTAAGCATATTGGCAATTCACACCTGCACACCAAGTATAAATTCATCTGTCCACCAAGAAACATAACATTCCTTTTGGACATCTCCGTGAGCAAAATAGGTCTTGATCTACTCAGAGTCCAAATAGAGATATCCCCAAACCTTGATAATTTGAAATACTGGAGACATTACAAAGAAACTATGGATTTTTTATATAAAGTGGTCATTCTAAAGCATATTAACAATTCTGTGAATTTTTGCACAAAATGTGGTAACAGAGAGCAAGGCCAAATGACATGAGTTAACTGCTGAATTGTAATTCCAATAGCATAGCAATTGTAGTCAACATTATAAACTTTGGCAGTGACATGCGAGGGAATTCATTGGAGAAAGCAATTATGTTTGGCAGAGTTAGGAAACCAGATCATCAAAGAACACAGTGGCTGGACACCATCAAAGCTGACACCAGCCAGAATAAAGAAAAACTCAAAGTGGTGCAAGATTGGAAGATGTGGCAGACCATAGAATTACTAAGAGTCGGATTGAACGGAGATCATCATCATCATCATCATCATCATCAAATGTATAGACAACTTTCTGGTGTTCTTAAGCATATTTTAAGATCTAAAGGACTTAATTTTATATGTTTAACAGCAACTTTTAGAAATCTATAAAAACAGGACATTCAAGCTCATTATTGCAAAGCCTGAGTGTTTAAAGTCTCAGGGGTTAGATTTAGCTGGGAGAGATCCAGTTTCATGTTCTCATTTGACTACAGACCTCAGTCAGGACTTTGATCCACCAACTCTCTCTGATCATAATCTAATGTGTTGTGGGAATAAAATTAATGGGAAGCCTATATATGAGCTACTTTTTTCTCAAAGAGAAAAAGTGTTCTATACACACAGGATATAAGTACAGTACTTAAATAAAAAGCAAATAAGGACAAAACTTCTGTTAATTGTTCTGCCCTGACTTCCCCAATCTATAGGTGAGAATAACCTGTAATAAGTAATAATTTACATACAATTTGCAGAAGATGAAGCAGGATACATGGGTAGCAAAACAAAGCCAAGGTCAATGTGGTGCCTGAGTGTACAATAATAATAGAAATCATTCAGGAAAATGCTACCAACGAATTGTCTGCAATAGGGATTTTTAATCTATTAGGCTCTGTCTAATATGATAGTCTGAGCTCAAAGGGATGAAAACTATAGACAGCCTGCCTTGCAAATAAAGGACAAGGGAATAAAGCAGAATTATTTAGCCTCCCCCTTTAAGAAAATGATCAAGATGCTAATGATGAGATCAATATTTCCTGGGCTTAGAACTACACCAACTGTGTTTGTTTTCTTTCTTTGATTGGAAATGGAACTTGATTTAGCAAGGTTCTTAGAGGAGTAGGATATTATAAGTAAAAAGTAAGGAGTCCCTATGGATTTTACTCCACTAGTCACTACCGACTATAGGTGGCAGTACAGAAGGGTTCTTTTCCCTCAGCTTGAGTGTGTGAACTGCAAAAATTATGGATGTTGACAGCTAGAAGTTAACAGGGTTAGTTTTTGGCCTTACCATCTGCCTTACGTGCTCTTTTAACATATGGAAGGGTGTGTGGGAGTAGGGTTAATTTGAAACGTCATACTGTAATTTTAATTGCTATAAACTCTCTTGTATGGTGTGGTATTACTTGACCAAGGAGGAACACATGATTGAGTGCATAATAATGAACAATAACCCCACAACATTCACCTGTGCAAAGAAACTATGGTCAGAATTTACCATGTATGAAAAAGAAAAAAGAAACTGTTAACTACCATCATACATTAGTGTACTCATTAGGGTTTATTCACAGGAAAAAGTATACTTCAAGATATGCAGCCCTGATGTAGGAGAAAGAGAGGCAGAGCCTGGAGGTGGAGTCAAGAGAGGAATTAGCCTGGAGTCCCAAATGGTCCAAATCCAGCTGTAAATCAAATCATTTCACAGTAAGAGCTGGAATGACAAATAGGAACACTAAGTTCTTGATGGCCCAGCTCCTCAGCCTTTAATAGTAGCTTGAGCTTAGTGAACCATTTCATTAATTTTTCATACTAAATGCCTGCAGGTTAGACTCCCTTGTATAAGAACAGGTCCAGTTTTTGGTTTTTAAAAAGTTGTTCATCTTAATTGCAGAATTTCTTTTCTTTTCTTTTTTCCTTTTTCTCTTTACAAACAATAAAATACAAAGTACATTTTTTCTTTTTTTCTTAATAGTACTATGTCCTGTATCTCTTACATTTATTTACATTACATTCTCATACTTCTTTATTCCGCAATTCTAACCAATTATAATACATGTCCCATATCTCATAAAATTCTGTAACTTCTTTGTCCTTTATTTCTAAAGTAAGTTTGTTCATCTCAGCACAATCTAATATCTTACATATAATCATTGCATTTGTTGGTATGTGTTCCCTTTTCCAGCATTGTGCATATGCAATGCGTGCTGCAGTTATTATATGTATAATGATGTATTGAAATCGTTTTTCCATTTTTGGATTGATTATGCCTAATAAAAATATTTCAGATTTAAGTTCAATTTGTTGTTTTGTTATTTCCTGAATCCATCTCCTTATCTGCTCCCAGTAGATCTTTGCTTTGGGGCACTGCCACCACATATGGTAAAATGTTCCTTCTTTATTTTTACATTTCCAGCAGTCCGGATTCATATTTTTATATATCTTGGCCAATCTCGCCGTTAATTGCAAAATTTCTTAAGCAAGTTCTTTTTTGCACCATGCACATTCAGTAAGTTCTGTCCAAGTGGTGGGTGCATGAATTGTTTTCCTCCAAAAACTGGCATAGTCATGATTATTGGCATTCAGATTTCAGGTCTTGACTGAAAAAAAAAAAATCCATGTAACATTTGTAGGTACTCTGGTTCTTTTCAGATCACACACATTTGTAGGGTGGTGAACCTAACCAGAGTACATACAGCCAAAAATATTCACACATGGAAAGGATGGAAAGGATGACATTTTAAATGCTGGAGCTCCAAATATTCCTACTTGAATATTTGTGATCAAAACTGGGGCAGGCCCAATGTTTAATTCCTCTTGTGTCCAAGCCTAAGGGTGCTCATCTGAACAAATCTCATGCAAACCAAAAAAAGCCGATTAATTCACTACAGATCAGAGTAGTGAGTGCAAGTGGTGGTTCCTCTTGCATTGTTCAATCACCCTATATTTGGATAAGAGACTCAAGACCATCCAATGAACTCCACTGCTGAGCAAGGATTGCATGTAGGTAAATTGGGTATAAATCTCTCCCATCTCTTCACAGTGATAATTTCAAAATTGTTCCTAAGTACTAGGAAGTGGATTTGTACAAACTTAAATCAGCTGTCCTGTGGTTGCTGGGAAGCAATCTCTTTTCCTATAGCTGGCAGGAGATGGTAAAACCATTATCCAGTTAGCAATTGTTTGGGGCTTCAGACGACTGTGAATTTTGCCATAGAAGACCTTCTACAGTCCTAATAATCTTGGATTGTATATACACACACTCATAAATATAAAAATAAATGACTGAGGCTGAAATGGTCAGGTCCTTTGGTTGAGAGGAGCTAACAGTGGAAATTGATATATTTGCCTCTTAGAGATTTAGCACACCCATTTTCAACTGTTTCCCCCCCTGAAAACAGTAAAAAATGTACAACTGACTTTTGGCAGCCTGTTCTCAGGGTGCCAAATGAAACTGTGGGAATCACACTAAGCCTGATGTTTGTTCACCCCTGAAATAGAAGGTCTTGGGGCCAATATCTAATGTTTTGAGTTAGATAACAGATGGGGAATATGTGTATCCAGATGTACTGGACTAAAACTCCCATTTCCTCTGATGTTGATTGAAGAGATAAAAGTCATGGTTTGTTCTACTAGAAATGCCAGATTCCCTATTGTTTAGCTGAAAGAACTTATGTAGCAGAACTGAGAAAGAAATCTATGCAAGATTTAGAGAGCTCTTTTCAGACTCGATCCACTTGGCTAGGAAATGACTATTACTCTAATTCAATACACATCAGCTCTTTGCTGGTTTTGATTATTGTATATATGTGATAGTAACGTAAGGTATGGCTTTATGATAGCTCTGTAAAGTTTCCAAATCTCCTATTTTTATATATTGGTTGAATTAATTTGGGAAATTATCATATATTCCCTTTTTCTCTAAGCACTTACACTGCCTTGAAAAATGCACAAGAGCCAGTTTTGTGTTCCCCTCTTCCACATCTTTTATTATTTATTGTGGTTGCTATTGTTTTATTATTTTATGTGTACTAGTTTTAATATTTGTAAGCTGCCCAGAGTCATCTCTTACTCAGCTGGGGGGGGCCTAGATACATTTGATACACATATCCACTGTGCTGTATACCATATGGTGCTTCTCAAAAGCATTTGAAGATAAGGTAGTGGTCTGCTTAAAGCAGAGATCTTCAAACTTGGCCCTTTTATGGCTTGTGGACTTCAACTCCCAGAATTCCTCAGCCAGCATGCCTGGCTGAAGAATTCTGGGAGTTGAAGTCCACAAGTCATAAAAAGGCCAAATTTGAAGACCCCCTGGCTTAAAGGAACAGTTGGAAATCACTAAGCTTTTGCCAAAATCCTAGTTTAGCATTTTCTGTATGTTTGAGATAAATGTGTAAAGGCACCAGTCATATCTAACATCTACAGAGAAGAAGACATGCTTCTAAATAGAGCAATGCCTCACGCATCTCCCACGGAGAGGAAATAAAGCTCTCAAATGTTTCTGCTTTATTGACATTCTCTTGTTCCTCTTTCTGGGTAGTGGTAACATTTTTTAAGTAGAAACCAATTTACTAAGTCAATATATTTTTGATGGAATCATATTTTTTAATGGCTCTAAATTCCACAGAGGAAGTTTTATAACAATATTGTGAACAGTTAGTCTGAAAGATAATAAGTGATTCATATATACAAAGTGATGCATATGGTCACTTTGATCACAGTTTTATATATATATATATAAAACCCTTCAGAGTACCAAGTAGCAACACGCATAAGTCAGCATTAGCATTACAGGTAGTTCTCGACTTACGACCAAAATTGAGCCCCAAATTGCTGTTGCTAAGGTTGACACTTGAGTTTTATTTCATTTTATGACTTTTTTTGTCACAGTTGTTAAGTGAATCATTACAGTTGTTAAGTAACACAATTACTTAATTAAGTGAATCTGACTTCTCCATTGACTTTGCTTGTCAGAAGGCCGCAAAAGGTGATCATATGACCCTGGAACACTGCAACCATCATAAATATGAGTCAGTTGCCAAGCATCTGAATTTTTATCACGTGACCAT
This sequence comes from Crotalus tigris, assembly GCF_016545835.1. Taxonomy (NCBI): domain Eukaryota; kingdom Metazoa; phylum Chordata; class Lepidosauria; order Squamata; family Viperidae; genus Crotalus; species Crotalus tigris. Next base: position 205,426 of record NW_024100135.1, on the reverse strand, counting down.
GGGGATGTTGCAACGGTCATAAGTGTGAAAAATAAGTCATAAGTCACTTTTTTCAGTGCCGTAACTTCAGTCACCAAATGAACTGTTGTAAGTCTAGGACTATCTGTATTTACATTCATCATCTAAACCAGTGGTTCTCAATCTTTTCTTTACCACAGACCCTCTTTAAATAACTTTTGTGACCACGGACCACCAAGATTTAACTCAAGATTTAAATCATAACATTTCTTCAAGCCTTTGAGGACAACATCACGGCCTTCTAGGGTCCATGGACTACAGGTTGAGAACCACTGATCTAAAGTATTTTCAAAATACAAAGATCTGAATTGTTTCAAGAATTTGGCTCCTGCTACAAAATACTCTTACACCGAATATACAACTGGTATTTGTTTTAGAGAATTAATACTTCTGGGGTTTCTGACAGAACCTGGTTGCCTTTTTAAAGAGCAGAAATGTGGCCAAGATGGAAGTTGCATCTAATCCAGCACTCACTAAAAAGGCAGCCAGACAACAGAATCTCAAAAAAAATAAAATGTAATTAATTGGATATTTGTAAGGAAAAGAATGCAGGGCTAAATTTTAATGCAGTGTCTTAATACAGAAAATGCCACTCTTTCAACAGAATTTATCTTCCAATTTATAGGAACTCTTGTACATTGCAAGTATTTTGAGGTGATTCTCTACAAGAGCCATCAGCATGGCCAAATCTAGGAACTGCTTATCATGGGATCCTTTAATGCCCCTTACTTCAGTTGATAGCAACTTCCCTTTCTCTAACTCTAACTTGGTTAAATCTATATGTACAAAGAGGTAAGGTTTTTAAGCTATTGCTTTTAGAAATCGAGTGCCCAAAAACTGGCCCCGCCCCTGCTCCACCCCCACCCCGCCTGCCTGCAGGGCCACTCACCGCCTCAAGGGCCCGCCTCAAGGGCTCGCCGCAGATCACCCAGGCACCCCAGCAGCGCCATAATGGCCATGCCCTCTGCACATCAACTGTGCATGATGGGGTATGAGGGCAGAGTCTTGTTTACGCTGCCTTGCTGCCATGTCCTTGGCTGCACTGCTCCACGTGGGCCACACTCGGGAGCAACTCTCCTCCAGGGGGACTGCTGGTGAGGAGGGGGTCGTGGGGGGAGGCAAGGCTGGGGCAACGGTACGTGTGCTCACAGAGAGGGCTCCAAGTGCCGCCTCTGGCACCCGTGCCACAGGTTCGCCACCACTGCGCTATAGTGACTTGTTTCAAATATAAGTTATAATGGGTAGGTTCACATACATTAATTTAAACTTGACCTTTTAGGTGAACTAGTTTTTATTTCAGCAAGACAAGGAAAGATCTAATAAGTAGGAAATTATCATGCTAGATGTTGTTCTGGACATTGTGGATTTGAGGAATGCTACTTGCTGAGATGAGCCACATCAAAGCATGTCCAGAAGTTACCTACAGAACACACACCTAGTAAGAAGTCTGATCATGGCAAATAAGACCTCCATTTGTATCCATATACACAACAGGTATCCAATTATTATAAAGATTCAGTTAAATTCTACCACACTTGCTGGGACCAAACCCTGGCGCTTACTTTGAAATCAACATCTTAAAAAGCATCATTTGTAGCCTAACCCAGATAATCTTTTTCTTTTTTTCTTCTTTCTTTCTTTCTTTCTTTCTTTCTTTCTTTCTTTCTTTCTTTCTTCTCTATCTCTCCTTTCCTTTCCTTTCCTATCAGGTGATCACCCTAAGCTTTCTTTAATGCAATTCTGGATCAAATTAAGCATCATTTCTCTCCCAATGAACTATATTGACAAGTTTCTATCATACTAATGATTATCTGAGCATTTTTGGCCTAGAGCAAAAAGACTTAAAAAATAAGCTCTTTTCTGCCTATTCACATTTTGCAATGTGAAGAGCAAAGAGAAGCTTTGATAGGGCTGCTGCCCTGACGTCACACATCAGCTGCTCATTCACATGCACAAAAGTAGGGACTGGCTATCTGTGGCTGAGCCTTTACAGGACTCTGTCAAAGGTTCTCCTCCTTTGCATACTGGGGGAAGGAGGAAAAGAGGAAGAATTGGAGTCCTTTGCCTATATCTTAACTGACATGGGATTAAGTCACTGAGCAAAGCCAATGTTGCTGCTGATCTTTACACTCTAGCTAAGTTGACTCCAGGAGTTGAAAGAATTAGTAACTGATCAGAGAGGCCTGAAACATTGTGGTTCCATCAACTCAGAAATGCTATAAGAATAGGAGTTGGGGCAGGCATCCAAATATAGTACAACTGGGTACTTTATTGAGGTCAGAAAAAATACTGTAGCATTATTTAAACTCCTCCTCCTCCTCACTATAAAGTCCAAAGTTTCAATTTATCTCATAATTCTTTGTTTCAACATCCATTCTTCACTTTTTTCTTCTTCTTTGGGGCTTCCACTGGAGATTATTTCTGGGATTATAGTATTTTTTCACTATCTTTCCAATTCTGGCTACTCCTGGAATTGTCCCTGAGTCAGAAATGAATTACCCTTCCTTGAAATCCACCATTTTAATGAATCTGCAGTTTAGTATTTTTAATTCCCAATCAGGAAAGTCATATTAAACAGTAAATTTATATGAAACTGTATCCATATATATTCTTCCCTTGCTATTTTTCTCTTCCCTTTGTTGAATCTATAAACACTATAAATTCTGCAGCACAAAGTTGTGTCCCTGATATATCATAAGACATCATTCATTATAACTAAAAGATTAACAGAGACTTCTTTAATTTTGTTGCTTTCATAATATATGTATTAAACTATCAGTCCTATTCAGCAGGGCTAATGTCAAGGGGGTGACGGAACCATAACCCAAGACTTCTGGAAACATCCACATTGGCTAATGTAACAGCTCCATTCTGTTGCAAATATGTTATTTTCAATGCCATGAATATAAAAACACATCTTTTTTCTTGTTGGTGTTATAAGTCCAAATAAGTTAACAATGATGATATTATAAATAGATTTAATCAAGAGACAAAATATGAAGACAGAAACAAAAGAAATCCTTGTAAACATTCAAAGTTCAGTAACCTTAATCATTCAGAACCACAAATAAACTAGGACATGCTTCAAAAATTTAAGGATTAAGATATAGAGTTTGTAGTATAAAAAGTAGATTAAACTAGAACTGAATTGAATCTAAATTAATGTTGATTGAATTACATACTATGGTAATATAAATATCACCTTTCTCAGTTTCCTATGAGAAACTTCCTACTCTAATATCTCTATTGCCTAACATTGCCAGGAATTCTGTCCCTTTCTACCCCTTGCGTGGTTCTTGTAGATCAGTGATTCTCAACCTGTGGGTCGGGACCCCATTTGGGGTCGAACGACCATTTCATGGGGGTCGCCAAATAAGGCGGTCCGCCCTTTTTTTCCCCTTTTCTTTGGCCACGCCCCTGGCACCCAGTGATGTATAAGTGGTTGGGGGCCACCACAACATGGGGAACTGTATTATGGGGTCGCGGCATTAGAAAGGTTGAGAACCACTGTTGTAGATGGTAGAATTCATTGTGATCCTGTCAAGCAGACACTGTGGTTTAATCTTGTACACTGTCCAGAATCACTATTGTGAGTGGTCATATAAATAATTTAAATAAATACATAAGTAATGAATTGTAATTTCATTACATATTTTATATTTAAGCAGCACTGACAAAGTACGAGAAGGCTATGATATGAGAAAAACTGAATTGTGATAAATTATTCTTACAAAGCACTAGAACTTAGAATTATCTAATTAAGCTCTTAGCCTAGCAAGTTCAGCATAAATAATTCTTTGATTATCCCAAATTATAATAGTAGCTGTTGAAACAGTTGGTAAATGTCATAACTCAGAATATTTAATGTGGGGAACGATATAATTTCCTTGTGGCTTTTCAAGGGTTCCGGTTGCACCATGCTTCCATGCTCTGCAAGTGAATTTTTTTTCAAGTGACAGTTTGAACCACTGGGTAATTAAATAACTTTAGGCTCTAGTTTTTCTTTTATATTTCTTTCAAACACTTTCAGAAACTTCAAGATACTGTCTACAAATGTACTTCATTTAAAAACATTTGCATTTTAGGAATTAAGCATTTCTTGGTCAACCAGACCCACACAAAATTCCAATGATCACTCAGAATTTTCAAAGAGGCATAATTTACACAATCACTAACATGTCATTAGATCAACAGATTTTTAAGGTACAGATTTTAAAACCTAGATCTACAGCATCTCTCCCTTTGAAGATAGCTTCTTCATTCTCCCAGGTTCTTTCAAAAACTCTTCCTTCTGAATCAGGTGTATGATATTTTAACAAGAAGTCTCTTTGGTGGTAGCTATTAAATTAATTACAGTTGTATTATTATTATTGATTGGGAGAAATACTTTTGGGATTTTTCCTATTTGGGTGCTGAAATAATCTTACATTTCGTAAAAAGATTGATTTATGGCTTGGAGTATACTACCGTATTAAGTGGTGAGCCTGAGGTAGCCCTTTCTTCCAAACCAACTTCTTGGATTTTATTCCTAATTTTAGTGCCAAGATCCTCTTTATAAACTACAATTAAACCATATTGGTTACTATTGGGTTGAACTGTTTTCTATACTTTCTTAAACTGACAAAATATTTTTACTGATATATACCAACTGTTTTTAGCATCCTGATATGAAATTTGCTGTCCCTGTTGCCAGTCCCAATCTTGCCTCCATTTTGGCTACATGACTTGTCTTAGAAGATATTGTGATAAAGAAAAAAACACTACTTTAACACCATCATTTAAGGATGATTTAAACTATTTCAACATACACAGCAGCATTCTGTAATGATTGAAATGATTGACCTGTATTACTTTGATTTTAGCAGAACAATGGCTGGATGACTCTAAAAGATGCTCTCAGGAGCTAGTGACCTTGTCTCATTTCAGTGGAAAAGAGGAAGGGAGTGTCATGGGGAAAAGACAGAAAAAAACTGTTATCAGACCATATCCCTGCCATGGTTAGGTGCAAGTGGAAAAAGATTTATGACTGAAGGGAGATCACTGCATACAGGAGTGAAAACGAGAAGGCTTTTAAAAATCTTTTGCAACACGCAATTAAGTTTATTGGTTCATTAAAGCCTAATATATTGGTATTAAGTACACCTTTCCCAGCCTAGTACCTCAGTCCAGACTTCAAGCCCATCAAAACAGCTGGTGGAAACTAGTCCAGAAGGGCTCCAAAGTAAGGAACGCTAATTTCAAGGTGAATGCAGCTCCTTGTCTTTGTCAGCCCCCCTCTCCCAATTCGTTGCCTATTGAGAGGATTCTTTCTAGCCATGATCTAATTGCTCTTTGGTGCACAATTTCGCTGCAAAGACACCCACACAAGTTCTCCAGCAGAGGGGAAATTTCCACATTCTGTATCTGCAAGGCCTCCCGGTGTCCCTTTGCCTATTTGAATCTGGGAATACTTGGGGAAGGGGGGGATGCATGCACGCTCGGAGTGGCAGGTCCGCATCTTTTACCTTGGGGTCCTTCTCGTAATAATATTGCTGGGTGCGGATCCACCGTCCCACCAAGTGATCTCGCACAGTGTGCGCCAAGGCGAAAAAATAATCCCGCGGGGTGGCCACATTCCGGTCTTTCACCAGGGTGAAATGGAGGTGCCGATTGAAGCTCTTCCTGATCTCCGCCACATCACCCAACCCGGCGATGCCCCGCACGCTGATCTGTTTCCTTTTTTCGCTGTCGCTCAGCGGAACGGCCATCCCGGCTACGAAGGTCGTCTGTCTGCAACGGCCCAGGCGTCGGAGAGCTGTTCTCTCGGATAAATTTCCCTCCCGCTCTTCCTCCGGCTGCAGTCGCTCGCACGGCTAGCTGGATGCGAGGTTCATCAGAGGTGAGGGGGTAGGGTGAGAGCAAAGAGCTGCAGCCCCGATCCTCCTCCTGCTGGCGGCTCTGGCAAAGCCCAGCCCGGCCTCGCTGCGGCAGCGCCTGCGCTGTGGGAAAGGCAGCCGGAGCAACTTTCAAAACAAGAACAGCCGGCGGCCGCGGCGGCGCTTCTATGGCTTCTCGCTCCTGCTCCTTCTCTTCTCTGTGTTGGATCGTCCCAAGCCGGCCAGGATATTTTCCCGTGAAGCTGGGGAGAGGCGCAGAACAGGGGCAGCAGAAGCGCGAGGCGGATCACTCATATATTAAAGCCATCAATCCGGTGCCCAAACCAAACGTGCGGCGCGCCCTCCTGTCTTTGCAAGCGCAGCTCAGTGATGCGGAGTCTGCACATGCGCTCTTTGAAGACCAGCTTTAAGCGCGGTAGCGCTCTGTTTACAGCAACGTGGCTGGAGATCGGTGGGTGGCTGAGCTCCAGGGGATTTGGTTCTGCATATCTCTTTGCCCAGGACACTAAGCCTTAAACCGGCTGAAAGGTAACGTTAAGCTCTGCGCAGGAACAGAAAATAAGCTAAATAGTTATCACTTGTGTGAATTATACGGACTCAGTTACAGAGGTCATGAATGCCCCGCTGGAAGAACTGAGAGAAGAGATCTATCCGGGTGGTTGTTAGGAATCAAAAACGATTTGATGTCGCATCATCTTCAGTTGTATTAAATCCAGTCAAAGAAATGACAGGAGCAGCCTCTGATGAATCTCTTCTGTAATCCTCTATGCTCGCTGTCCTGATAACAGAATACAAGGTTCGTCCATCGAGCGGTCTGACAGCTCTCTCATGTGACATTTTATTCGCGGTTTTTAATTTAGTAAGGCATCAGCACGGACTATCATTTAAAGTGGATGTGGCTCGTGCCAATTTGTTAGCCTTTAGGACATCGCACGATTCAGTTAACTGACAGATGTCTGCAAATATTTGCTTTATTAATTCAATGTATAGATCACTCGACATATGACTTTGGGTAGCACCCGAACAAGTTAATCAATAAAAGCATCTACAAGCTCCCAAATCTGTGGTATCTGTATAAGTGATTGCTATCAAGTTGGTTGGGGTTTTTTGTGATCTTTCATTTAGTGAGCTTGTAAAATGTAATAAAGTAATGGTGCAAAGAGTTAACTAGTTACCCAGAAAGCGATATAAAATAGTATTATTAAGTGAACGAAGCTACAGTTATAAAGAAATTAGAAGAAAAATTGGTGGAAACTTAACCAAAGGTGGCATTTCTACTGTACACTTTCCCCAAAAGGTTTCCACAATTTTGGCCACTACTGTAATTAGCCATTTCCAGGATTTGGGGGAATGTACCTCCTTGTTCTGAATATTATACAGATGAAAGTAGGAAAAACCCTTTATAAAACCCATCAGTGCTAGTTTGGGTAATGAAACGTCTGCAAGAAAACAAGCTCAGAGAGCACCAAGGACCTCTTATATCTACTCTCTAGCATCCATGAGGGAAGGGCATCACAACTTGCCAGAGCAAAGGCTTAAATATGGTACAGTCTTAGCCATAGTTATTAAAATGTAAGCTCATTTGAACTTACTTCCTTCAATATATACAACATACAATATACACAGGCTGCCCTCCCTCCTCCTCCAAGCCTTCAGTGCACCCTGAACCCTGGCCTGAAAATTTTGCTCATGTGAGAATATAGGCAGAGTGAAATAACCTAATAATCTTCATTTTCTGTCAAGTAGCAGAAGACAGTATTAACACATAGTTATTACATCAATTGTTGGAATGTTGAGAGTTAAATCAATTCAATTTACTAACATTTAAAAAATGAAGCTTTAATAATAAATTTGTTTAGATGTAAAATTTCTTTCTTATCTAATTTGCAGCTGAATTTTCCCAGAGATATCAAATTACTTTTGAGCTTAAGTATGCCGTCACTGTATTGTCAAACTACATTTAGCAAATGTTGTTTTAGGAATACATGTAATGAAAGGTGTTCTCTTTTTATATAGACAAGAAGGACTTCCATTAAACTGCTGCAATGAAACTCTAGACCCTAAATCTTTATAATCTGAAAAACAATCCTAAATATATCTTACAAGGTGATCCTTTTTAATTCATTACAAAAATCCAAAATCCAGGCCGGATGAAGTTTTATGTATTTCATATGGAGATAAATACAAAGGTGGCACAAAACAAAAGGGAGCAATGATTAAGCTAGAATATCTCTTTAAATTTTTACTTGTCAAGCACAAATAGTTTTATGATGATCTTTTTTCAGAAAATAATGTGTACCTGCTCATGTAACTACTGAGAATACTGTATCAGACTAGGTCACATCTTATATGCTAATTAACTTTTTAATACAATGAAATCCTTTGTTCTATTTGATTTCAGAACCTTATTCTTAGTACATAGCTATAAATTGTTTCCAAATTATATCTGGAATCAAACCAAAATGACATTCTGCAGGTATCACTAAACTCTATTAGCTTATTTTTCAAGGATATACATTCTTTTCCAGTTCAGTGTTTGATTTATCTTAACCACTGTCTTAGTCATCCTATTTGCTTCCTTTGAATAATTAATAGAACATTAGTCTTTTTATTACCCTGGGGAATTTCATCAGTGCTCAACATTGTTTAAAAGGCAAGCAAAGGCAGTTTTATAACTTGCTTCCATCTAAAACTCTTTATTTGAAGGTCTTTTGGATTCAGTGGGAACTATAATTTATCAATTGAGTATAATTGGGATTGTTCACTGCATTGGTCAATACTTTTTCATACTTTTGTTTCAAAGGACATGCCAAAGAGAAACAGCAATTAATAACAAATATCTTTTGACTTTTCACATATATTAACTAGAGCGGCAGGTAGACCAACTTCCTTAATGCCAGAATTAAAGTGCTCTGTTAAATTATGTATGAATAAAAGAATATATATTTGGATAATATGTAACTTTTTACTTCCACAATAGGCTACTATTATGCTGTATCTACAACGTTTACTCTATTGCAAGTGTTACTGTGAACCATTTCAGTTTTAGACAACAAAATAAGCAAATGCATCTTTAAAAATCAGGACCACAGTAGGCGAGAATCATTCCTTTCTTTCCTGCTATTTCAATTCATTGTCCCTGCTCTTAGTAAAAAAAAAGGCCTTGGTTGATATCAATTGATATTTTTCTCCATAGTTATATATATTGTCACTACGACTCTAGCAGCAGAGTTAAGTGTTCCTCCTTCTTTTCTTGCATGCTGCAGTTCTAACAATCCCTGCAGTGTCTAATGTGTTTGCAAGACTGACAACAGTTTCTAAGAAAACACAGATTTCCATATTGTCACTGTTTCCTCTTCCTAGTATCACAAAAACAGTTTGAAGTGCTTATGGCTTGGGTCCTAGTAACATTACAGATCATCCATCCCAGACAGTATCTGCCAGTCATACCCTAAAGAAGTAAGAGACTGGAAATGTCCCTTTTTGTTGCTTTTCCGGCCTTTTGGAATAATCTGCTGCCCATATAAATATAGCCCCTTTCCCTATCGACATTTAGGAGGGAACTTATGACTACATTCAGCTGAACCTTTCCGTCAAAATGTATTTGGGGTACTGCTCTAACTTTTTACCAAGGATATTTATTTAATTCCTCTATTGCTATTGTAAGTGGGGTAGCACAAAAATAGTGCTAAATAAATAAATGGTTCTTATAAACTTCAACACCATCCAGTCAGCTTTTGCCTTAGAAATTCTGATAAGATTGCTGATGTCTTGGAACCAAAAGGTAGGATGATACAAAAGTTTCTGCAGATGATAAAAAAAGGATCACCACAGAGTTGCACTGATTCAAATAAAACATTTTTACTGCAGTTTCGAGTACATTTCAACCTATCCAATGATAAACTAGCTCACCTTTCAAACCCAGCTAGAAAACATGCTTCTGAACAGAGTCCTTGGATGAAAACAGCCTTAGTATTGTTGGAATTCTACTCTTAATCTTTATATAGTTCACCAATCTTTGTTTAGTGCAACAATACATTTACTTGTTTAAAAGAAAAGACTGTGAAGTGATACTTTAAAAATTTATTTGAAGTTTTCTTAATAGCTAAAGGAACCTTAAATATACAAACACTTTATTGAATTGATATATACAAAATCTGGAACATTCATATTATTTTAAACATCATCTAATATTTAAACCAAAATTAAACAAATGCACATAATCATTATTGGAACATTCAAGCATTTTTTCTGAATTTCCAGATTATCTCTCAGATATAAGCATAAATGTTGGGAGTAGGAAGCTTTCTGGCTTTCATACACATTTGTACAATCAAAAATTTCTTCTACAAGCATTTTATAGCTAATTAATATATTTCAAAAAACACGTATGGCATGGTCCAATACTGCCTTGCTTTTAGCCTATGCCAAAAAACTCATTCAGCTATTGCAATGACCCATATTAAAAGATTCATCAATTTTGGATACAGATAGTCCTTGTTTAGCAACTGCTTCAGATAGTGACTGTTCACAAATAACAACAGTAATAAATAGTAAAAACAACTGAATTCTATGTGGGAATAGGCATCTTGCCCAGTTTATCTCTTCCAAAATAAACCAGTACCCCAAGGCTCTGAAGGATTAAAAGCTGATTTTTCAAAAGGCAATCTAAATACGTATCAGTAAGAATTTAACAAAGCATAACAAAGTTTTTTAAATAAATACCCCAAATTGTTACATATTTTAAAATCTGAATGCCTACAGCCTAACATTCAAAGGTACAGTTAAAAAGTTGCTTGCTTCTGATGTTTTATATGCTTGCATCAAGATGGCAAAATACCTGCCTAAAGATTAAGTGCTTTTCTCATAAAGTACATCAAATAAATCAAAGCTCATCAGCAAATGTTCATTATAAATCAAAGGATATTTGTTATAATAATCTGGTTTGATTTCTGATATGCTTCTGCTTTTAGCTGTTATGGATTATTTTTTTCAGAATAAGTGTTACTGATTATGTGTGACACTAAAAAGTGTTTGTGACCCCAGGACAATACTGGGCACCTTAAACTATCAAACTCAACCACTAGCCTCCCTTACTGAAAGATGTCAACATTTAAAATATATATATTTTACTTGTAGCCCTTTTTCAAAGGAACCAATCGGGTCCAATTTCCTACATTCATTTTCCCCAGTCAGTAAATCCCTAATATTATAGCATGTGAAGTGAATCCATATAGTGAAGAATTGCACCCAAAGCCCAGCTGGTTTCAATGTTGTTAATCTTCTGGGCCAGCTATAAGGAAAAGAAAACATGATTAAAAGTCTTGGAAACAGAGATATTTTTGTGGGCTGTTTAAAACAATGTAATCTACACATTTCAAGAAACTATATAATAACCTTCCACATAGTACATATATACCCAATTTGTATGCTCCTTTAGTTTTACTCAGTAGCATTTGGAATCCCAGGGCTCCCAGATTTTATAATGTAGGGGAAAAAAGAGGAAAGAGTATTTCTTGGCTGTAGTATTTGTATTATTTGAATAGCAATAGCACTTAAGACATATACTGTTCCATAGTGCTCTACAGCACTCTCTGAGCAGTTTACCATGTCAGCATATTGCCCCCAACATTTTAGGTCCTCATTTTACCAACCTCAGAAAGATGAAAGGCAGAGTCAACCTCGAGCCAGTCAAGATCAAACTCCTGACTGTGGGCAGAATTAGCCTGCAATACAGCATTTTAACCACTGCACCACCACAGCTCCTACAACCCTAAAATCTAAAATTATGCAGGTAACGCCTGATGAAGGTTTATCAAATGGGAGCAGTCAAAATAAATTTTGTACGATTTAAAATCAGAAATTTTATTTTGCACATTTAAGACTATTGTACATGATTCGTGGTAGGATGCAATGTCTGGGGCACAGTTACTCTCTTCCTGGATATTCCTTTTCCTCTGCTCTTTGTACTTTCAGTATTGATATTATAATTCTACACCAAATTTTGACATTAAAAATTACCTTAAGAATGCGATTCTTTGGAAAGCCCAGTTCTTTCAGCAACAAACTGATGTAGGTAAGATCCATGCATAAGAAAGGATGCTTTTCTTGTTGAATCTCCATTGTTTTACACACTGGGAAATTGAAAAAATCAAATAAATGTAAAAGCAGATCATTGCTAGAACTATTCCCACAAAACACTTTGCTTTGGATACTAAAGAGCCTTTGTTGGACTGTATTTTATAAAACTTTCTTAGATCTTGAGGTAAGCATACAAAGATACTAATGGCTTACCTTTCTTTGCTGCACTTTCGAACTTCCTGACTGGTAGGATCCCTCCTTTTTTCTTATCTAAAGAAAGAGGAAAAAAACAGTTCTGCAGTTCTAGAACAGAAAAAGAGTGCAGTATTGGCAAAACAGCTGCCATTCTAAATGATTAATAAATGGTTAAGTAGACAGTATTGTGTGCATTTCAAGCACAACATTTTAGGTTTAGTGCTCATTAAAATAAGAAGTGCCTTATTTTCAGTCTTTAACAGGGAAAAATATCCTGCAATATTCATAGAATTACAGAAATGAATAGACATTCATTTGGAATCTTTTTGTATTTAAGATTTCTATGTTCCGAGAGAGGTTTTTACAAATTATTGCACTAAACTAATAAACAATGCAAATACCACATTAACGAATTAACATAATCTTGGGCAGTTTCTGGTGAGCCATTATGGCAAACTGACATTCCTGTAGAATAGAAGAACACATTGCGGCTGAAATTAAACCTGAGCGCAGGATTTGCTGCTGAAATCTGAGATCCCAAGATTACCCATGTGAATTCTGTACAGCATTTTTTTTTTTTTTTTTGGCAAGCAGATGGCAGGAACTGCATTTTTGTGTTTGGGTTATGATCAACTGGGAGTCATAGGATTCCATCATGCTTGTAGTTGCTAATGTTGCCTATATGGACTTTAAGTTTGACTGAGGCTCACCTCTTAAATCAGTGTTTCTCAATCTTGACAATTTTAAGGCATGTGGACTTCAACTCCCTGAATTCCACAGCCAGCAATGCTGGCTGTGGAATTCTGGGAGTTGAAGTCCACATGCCTTAAAATTGTCAAGGTTGAGAAACACTGTCTTAAATCATTCTGGATTTAATTTTTTTTACTGTTTTTTTTAAAGATTGAGAACCTATAGATTGGCAAATTTTATTGATGCATGTCTCCTTCAATTCTTTTTTTTTTTTTAATTTAACTATGAGTTAAAGATTTGTACTTTGTGGAATATATAGCAAAAAGATGATTGCTGTTGGCTCTAGAAAGTTTTAAATGTATTAAAGGCTTAGATGACCTTTAGATTTTATTTAATTAATTTATATGCTGCCCATCTTGCTTCCAAAGCGACTCTTAGCAGCTAACAGTTTAATAAAAATAGAAATGAAAACAATTATAAATATAAAAACAATTAACAATTAACATTACAGATGATTAAAAATCACAGGCTCAAGTGGAACAGGGCAGGCAACTTCCCTGTCACTGCACCAATTTTAAAGATAATTGAAAGGATTCTTTCTAATGAGAATTTTTTTTTTGGTTACACTATGAAATTTGTAAGATGACATTGAAAGCTTACAGAAAGAGGGCACTGGATGGCTATCTTAAAAGAAATGTTTCATCTATGGGTGTAAGAGGTTTTTGAACTATTAATTCTACAGAAGAATCAGGTGCTAAGGACATGACTTGGTTAAAAAAAATAGGGATTTTTAACCTCATTTGTTGTAGATTTGTGGTCCATTCCTCTAGTGCAGGGGTTCTCAACCGTGGCAGCTTTAAGACTTGTGGACTTCAATTCCCAGAATTCCTCAGCCAGCAAAGCTGGCTGAGGAATTCTGGCAGTTGAAGTCCACAAGTCTTAAAGTTGCCAAGGTTGAGAACCCCTGCTCTAGTGCAAGGGTAGGCAATCTTGGCTTTTATGACTTGTGGACTTCAATACGTAGAATTCCTGAGCCAGCCATGCTGACTCAGGAATTCTGGGAGTTGAAGTCCACAAGTCATAAAAGAGCCAAGGTTGCCTACCCCTGCACTAGTGCATGGGAGGAAGGAAAATCCCCTGGCATGCTGGCAGAATGGACTGTAAATCCAACATCCCCTCTGCTTGCAACTTTCTGTGCTGGCTTCTCATTGACTTTCTGTGGAAGCCAGCAGAGAAGATTGCAAATGGCGATCATATGATTGCTAGGATCATGTGGTGGTGGGGGGAGCATGATGTTTTATGAGATTAGGATCATTATAGGCTGTTGTGACTGCAAACAGTTGTTAAATGACTGTCAAGGACTGCCTATAAGCCATACATGGATTCCACACCAAAGACCATGCAAAATAATGTGAAAAACATGTAATTGTTTTCTTTCTTTCTTATGCATTTTTTTGGAGACATCTAATTGATTAATATTTTTAATTTTGTTTCTTTCTAGAATATTAGCTATTCCATATAGTTTTGGATAGTCTACAATGAACATAAACATTCCCTACATCTACATCTCAGCTTATATTTAACCAGCTTGCTACTCAATGTCAAAGGATAGCTGGTCAAACTCTTTGCTGGTCGACATATATTAGGTTCATAGAATTCTTAACCTTGGCTTGAGAAAGATACACTTATTTGTCATCACTCTTGCATAATACCCTCCCAGATGGATGGACTGGAAGACTGCCTAAAGTTAAGAAAGCATTCACATTACTGACATTTTCAGCCATTTAGCAAATGGCTAAAAAAAGTTTTGAAAAAGTAAAATTGTAAAATATGTCTTCTGTGTGTTGCAATAGCAGTTGATACATAATGTATACTATACCTCTGTGTTGGAAGCACCGAAGTACTTTCGTGGTGAAAGGATTAGCCGGTGACATCACTGTTGCCTAGGGGACACCCAGTTGTGGGCTTTTTTCATGCCCACAATAATGAGCCCACCGAAGTGTTACCTGTTTATCTACTCATGCTAGCATGGTTTCAAACTGCTAAGTTGGCAGGAGCGAATGACGGAAACTCACCCCAGCACACAGCAGCACTTGGGGTTTGAATACAGATTTGCAAATTGTCATCCTAACCACATGAGCTACTGCATTCCATATAATTTATAGGATAGGGTGACTTTTCAACTATGATACGTATTAATCTGGCATTTGGGCAAACTAATGTGGGGATCTGTCCTTGCAAATTTTTCCCTCAAGAATCAATTTTTCACGTATTCTTGGGGACTGAGTGCTAGAATAAACTGATAGCAGTGTGAGTAAACTGAGTGCCAATCTCATCTGCACTGTAAAACTGGAACATCAGGGTTTCCTCTACGACTTTATTAGTTCCATAATAATCCTCTAGGAGTTTATTCAATTTTATTTATTTATTGATGCACTCAAGGCCTTACCAAAGGTTTATATGTAGGCTATGCCATGACATATGTGAAAGCACTACTGCCATCTATCACTGGCTTGGAAAGCTATATTTATTTGCTTGTAGTGCTGTAGGCTGATGTTCTCAGTGCCACTCGGCACCAATTTATATATTTTTAACATGGCAATTGTGGGTGATTTCACAGCACCAATGATGTACTTATAAGAAATGGATCTTCAGCTTATCTTTGGCTTTGTGAATATCAAATATACACAAAGTTTTTAGAATCCCGGAATCTAGTTTTGCAATCAGATCCAACTTTTCTCTGAAACTCAAATTCTCTTTCTCCCTTTACACCTTCCTTGTAAGCTACTGTGGGCAAAACTCAGCCTTTCAATGCTATAGGCTTCAACCTGTACCATAATGTCTGTGCAGTCTTTTGGGTTCAGAAAGGTTCAGGAGTTCATGATTCCATAGCTGCCATGGGCTTGTCCCAAGTAATACTTGGCTTTATGTATTCATTGGCCATCCTTTTTTTACTTTGGATCAATCATGGAATGATATGGATATAGAAAAAACTATCTGGTGTTCTCCCATGGTGAAATCATTTCCTAATCCAGATAAAACAAACTACAGCAAACAGACTTATTACATTTTTTTTCTACTGAAGATGTATTACAAAAGACTGTCCCAGATACATGTGGAGGAATTTTGGTGGATGTTTGGGAATTTCCTAATTATCTGGTAGACAGTAACATTTATTGCCTGATCAGTTTGACATGCTGCCTACTGTTGTTTTAGAATATTACTTGATGCTCATCAATATTTTATAAGTAAATAAAAATTTGGGGTTAGTTAAAATTACTGATGTTTAAGCTTTTTCCAGGATGTATGAGAAGAATCTCTGATGGCAGAGAAAGGAAACAAGATAGATTCTACTTTCTCACTTGCTTTGACTAATTAGTATTAATGCCCTGTGGAACTCTTGTTATTACATTTGTGTGAACTAAAGCCAGCTTTGTAATATGACATTCACACTGTTTTTATTGCCTTATTGCTAAATTACCTATTAGACCAGCATCTACTGCCAATTCATAATAGTAGGAAAAAGCATAGAAATCCAAATCCTTTATTCTGACTATTTCGTGAATTTTCTTGTTCAGCACTTTTGATATTTCATTATGACATGATTCAAAAAGCGGCCTTCCTAAAAGAAAAAAGGAAAAAAGACTGTAATGAAATTCATATTTGTGAGATTTTTTATTTTTCAGTATCTTTAACAAATAATTATCAATTAGCATCAAGTAAGAAATAAGCAAAGATACAGGGCATTACATAGGCAATTACAACATTGTATAAGGAGGAGGAAGGAATGGAGAAATAGTATGTAATTGTTTAAGCATCTACTGATGGAAGCAGTTAGCAGCTGAAGCACCTTTCCAAGAAAGGTTCTGTGAATTAATGGAGGCTTGTGCTTTTAATATAGACTTTCAATATTCTATGGCACATTTTATATTTTACAGTTTTTGAAATCTGTTGACTTTTTTGGCTGTTTCTGGTTCAAACTTGTCCTTTGTTAGATCAGTGCATTGACTTTATTCTGAGCTGCTTGAAAGATATATTTTAACTATAATCATGAGCTGCCTAAAAGGAATAAAATGTTTCCATTATACTTACTTCTGCACTCTTTCCTAAAAATGAAGTATTTCAGAAAAATGCCTGATTACTGGGACCATGTTTGGAAAGGAGGGAAAGACAGAAAAAAACCTCTAATTGTTCTTACTTTCAAAGATTTTTAGATCAGCACAATAAAACTCTCCCTTCTGTATCTCTGAATTCCATCACAAATCACTTGTGGATCAAACAATATTAAAAAGCTGATGTGCCACCTTAAATAGGTTTATGAATCAGCCTTCTGCTGTGATTGTTTTCAAACAACCATCCTTATTCATGAGTGTGACTGCAGAAATTTGGTAAAACTGTTGCATATGGGCATAATATTATATACGCACTCCTCTGTTTATAGCAGTGGTTCTCAACCTATGGGTCGGGACCCCATTTGGGGTCGAATGACCATTTCACGGGGGTCACCAAACCATGCTGTCCGCCATTTTTTCCCTTTTCCCTAGCTGTCCTACTCCCTCTTATTGGTGGCCACACCCACTTGGGGGTCACCACAACATGGGGAACTGTATTATGGGGTCACGGCATTAGAAAGGTTGAGAATCACTGGTTTATAGGAAGAATGTGTACAAATGTACAATTTCCATTCAAAAGACCCATTTGTACAAATCAAAAATAAAGAAGTATATAACATATAGCACATATATTGTACATAGCATGTTTATAAGTTTGTTTTATATGTGTACACTTTTGAAAGCAAGCAACAGAATTTCATTTTTAATGTTTGCCAGTATGCCCACAGTAAAAAATGACAATAAAGATTATCTTATCATCTTATCTTGTACCTGTTTTCTGCCCTTTAATTTTGTACATTATCTTTGCATGTTCCCATTCACCTTGATAATTAAGTGATAAGCAGGGACTTGTTAGTTCTTCACCTTCTTTCACTGTTAGGAAAAAATATAGAGAGGAGTTTGCTTGAGATACAGCAATTATTTTGAGTAGGCAAATTGTTTTCCCACCCCCATTATTCCCAAGCGAATGTTTTCTATTTGATAATTGAATGTATAGTACAATTATCAATCAGACATAAATTCAGGGTAGTAAGCAAAGCTAAAGTATCTAATTCTCCAAAGACGGAATAAAAGGTAAACTCTCCTTTGAATCAAGTTCAATTCTGAGTGATTTCATAGACATACATGTAGTTCTCTTGACAACAATACAGAGGAGATTGCTATTGCCTTCTTCCACAGTGGATTTAATTTTCCAGTCTAGATTGCAGCACGTTTCCTATTGTTGACGTTACCAACAGACTTCCAGATACAATGTAAAGCCTCAGGATGCTGATAGTTAAGACCAGGTCTGTTTGCAATAACATCATCTTCATCCGTGACTTGGTATTGAATCAGGCAGCACACCTATCATCTATTACTGAAACGTGGATGCATGAAGTGACAATGTAGCCTTGTCAGAGACTTACCCTACCAGATTTCAGTCCTTCAACTACTTTGATATTAGGATGGGAGAGGAGGGATGGTTCTGATAATTAGAAATACCTTACTGGTGGTCAGGGGTGCTGCTCCTAAGATATAGCTGTGTGAATGGCATTCGCTAGGCTAGGTTGTAGAAACAGGTTTGGGAAGATTGGAAAAGAACATAATGAAGCTGAAGTCAAGTAAGATGAGTTATTGTTTGTGTATCACATTTTCTTTCAACACCAGCATTACCATTGGATGGGCAGGAGCTATTCATGAAAGAGCAGGTTTGCAATCTGGGGACCTTTTTACACTCAGGGCTCCTGCTATAACAGCAGCTAAAATGTATGCTAAAGAGCTTTGCCCAGCTGCAACAACTGCAGCGATGGCAATCCTATTTGATGCAGAAGGACCTGATTATAAGTTCTCATCGCCATCTGGATTGGTTATTATGTTTTACACAGGCTTGCTCTTAAACACTATTCAGAAATTTCAACTAGTACAGAACATGACAGCCTGATATTTCCTGGTTTCTGGCAATGAGAACACATGACAACAATTTTGTGTGCTCTGCAATGGTTACCATTAAATTTATGGATACAATATTAAGTGCTAATCTTTCTCCTTAAAGCTCTTCAAGGCTTGGCATTTAAGACTGCCTGCATCAGAATTAGCCCCACCTGATCTTGTAGGGAACAGCTTCTAGTTTTCCTGCACTTCTAGGAGGTGAAGGGAACCCAGGTTAAATGGTGCTGCTTTTGTACAATAGCAGTACTGTCTCAGAATTGTCTTGGCAATCAAATATATATATCCTGATCTCCCAATAGTAACCAGATCTCACTTTCCTTAGATTTTTCAAGATTAGCCAAGGTTGATGTTCATAGTCTGTTTCCTGACCAGGCATAGCATTATTTTGAGTTTTATCTGTTTTAATTATCTTTAATTATGTTTTACCTGTGCATTCCTTCTAATACCTTGAAAGAAAAGAGAAAGAAACTATAGATTTTAATTGAGTAGTATATGTTACTATCTATTTGGAAAAGTGAACATTTTTTTTAAAAAAAGCAATTTAGGATTCTTGTAGATCATTCAAATAATATATAATACTTACAGGCTTGGCCTTCAACTCCTCCTAAAATTGCCAGTCGTGCCGACATTAATCCAAATCCCAAGTAACTAGACAGATTGAGAGAAGTAATTCTGATAAAGACTAGATTCTTTTTTTTTTTTTTGCTGAATAGCACTTATGAAGTACAGCATATCTATCAGTGGCTGACTATAAACAATAGATACAGAATGCATTGGATTTTGCAGCCATTGAATTGTGAAAGAGTAAAAAAAAATGAAGTCATCTTATTGCAGACTATAAGAATATACATACTGTATGTATAAGGAGATTTTGAATATGGCAGATCTGCTATCAATTTGCACCTTTCAGTTGTTCTAATACTTGTAATAATAATTTTGTTCTAAATATGGTTATTTTCTTTATTATAAAATGGCCAATACTTTTATAACTAGCAACTGTATGGTCACGTGCTAAATTTGAATTGCCCATAATCTGCTGCTATTCCCCAAAACATTGTCTTTGAAGGAAGGAAAAGATATTTTTTAAAAGTACGGGAAGGATATTACAAATATTTAACACATCAATGTGATCAGTACCTTTCTCCAAATTTATATTTTGGCTTTTTAATTCCTGGGACTCCTGACTTATAGGTAACAGTCTGAAAAATCTGATCTATATGGTTGCCCACCCAATCTAAATTGCTCAGACTTTTAGGGGAACAGTGTCAGAAATGTGGGCTATAAAATGTCCTCTGGTTTTCTGTGTACAGGAGTCAAATAATCTCTTGACCTGTTGCTACTCTAGAATGTGTTTGGGGTAGATTCTTAGAGCCCTGCATATATTTAGTTTGTGCCAACTCCATTCTACACAAAAATCAGGTAGCACAATATCTTATTTCTCTATTAAATTTATAATTGACCCTGGATATAAATGGAGTTTGATCTTAACATTACCATATCTTAGATTCTGCATAATTGAGAGCACCTGTATTTCTCCACTAACCAAGTTTAGGACTATCAAAAGTCTGTTCTCCAGAAACATACAGAGGTGCCTAAATGTTTGCATGCAACAATGTATTAGATATTTTTTATAAATAATCAATTACTAGGAACATTTAACAATCTTTAAAAAATAATTTATTGCACTATATGAAAAAGCATTCTGACAACTAACCTGTGTGAATTCAGTTTATATGTAGTATTAAACAAATTAAATGAAATGATGTGTTCAGCAGTTGAGTTCTCTATAGATGTCTGTAAAGAAAGAGAAAATACTTGATATTCCATAAAAAGAAAACAGAGCAATGTCGTTGGAGAGCTACTAAAAAAGCTGTATTTAAATGTTCTTAAAATTATGTGTTAAATCTCTATGCATCATGGTCAGATAAGAACAAGTAGAAAGATCCAAGATTGGATAGCACAGTAAATAGACCAGAGAATGATCTTCCACTTTATATGCTACTATTTTCTGATTAAGCCAGTAAGCCTAGAATCTTACAGATACTTGCATCTATTAAAATTATGTGCCTTATGTCACTTAACTACAGTGGCATCCTACAAGACAATTAAAATACTGCTATGTTGCTTGTTAATTGTAACCTATATTCATATCAACACTGTCAGGGTTATGCAAAACACAGAAAAGGAATAAGAAATAGGAAGCCAAATAAATTAAAGGCATAAAATAAAAGGAAACTTGACTAAAATTATTTTTCACCACTCATTATACCTCCCATATCTTTCTATCTTTCAAATCATTCTTGCTTGCAATATGTCCATATATTGCTTGATATATTGCCATTTGTTCTTTAAACTTCTTCCCTTTCTTTCTGAAACCTCATCAGCCATCCAAGCAAGCACAGCTTTCTATTTTCCCCCTTCTTTGTGATTTGTTTATCCCACCTTGTGGTCCAACTTTCCAACTTTTATATTCAATGCACATCCGTGAGCCCCCATTCATTCCCCCCGCATATAACAAAATAGGCAGGTGCATGCTCTTATACAGAGCTATTTCTCATAACAGGCCTTTATCCATAGCCATTTATATAGTCAGTATTAGCCTTACCCCAAATCAAAATTGAAGCAAATCAACAGAAACAAAGAAGTGTAAAATATCTTGTGATCTCTTGAAAAAGTTGAAATAAAAGGGACCTGTATTCTTCTTACTTCAGTGCTCGGGCGAAATGTGATTTGAGTAGATCCACCACCTAAATCTAGCATTCCTACACATTTCTTCGTTGGATTATTCAAGCTATCTGAAATGCATCATTTGATAAAGCAAAGTTAATGGATTGTTTATTCAAGAAATGTAATTATTTGTACAAACAGTTCCAAGTAAAACACATGTACCTTGCCTATATTATCATGCATATATAAATCAGGCTTCTAATTTCAAATAATAAACAAGGAACATAAAATACATGGAAATGTTTTAATTTCTTGTTTTTGCTGAAATATATTTAAAGCAAGCATAGGTTTTAAATTCAAACTATAACTGGAGTTTTATCTGAAGCAAATGTGTTTTATGTCCTGGGAACTGCTACACTGAATGCAATAGTACTTATGTAAATGTTGTAGTTTGATATAGCAAATTACTTCAGCAAATAGCGAATTATATACTTCGAACATTTTGAGAGAACATAAATTGCATTATACTGGGATCCCAATGGGGATGGGCACTTTGGAGGTGGTTGATGGAGTACATAATACCCCACCTCCTCCCTGTGAGCACTTTGTTTCTTCCCTCTCCCTCTTGTTTTATTTTAATTGAATTTTAAATGTATGATTCCAATTACTGTTTCAATATTTTATAGTGCATTTTAACTGAATGTTTGTAAATCACTTAGAGTCACCACTGACAAGATGGGCGATTTATTAAACTGATAAGTTTAATAAATAATATAGAATATAAATGTAATAAACATACTTGCAAACATACCTGTTAAAAAGTTGACTGTGATCCATGCTGAAATACCTGATTTTAAAAAATGCAATTAAGTACAGATTAGGTTTCAATTTTCCAGATCCTGTGATTTATTTATCAGTAAGAGCAAATTTAATTGTTCTAAATCACTCAAAACAGGATGAGTGAAAAAGTGGCACAGGAGACACATGCTTGTTACAACAATTATGATATAGGTATCTGACTAACACTAACTGGAGCTTAGGTTTCAAACTGGTTTCTACTGTATCAGAAAAAATGAGCTGGATCTTTAGAGGAAAGATATATAGAAAATGTCAGTTCAGTGTGCTATTTATTTACAAGCCAAAAGATCTTAGTTAACCTGGAGCACTATACGATACATGAAGTCACTATGAACTTATTTAAAGTATCTGCTAGAATAAAGAATTATATAGTACAGGAAGGTTATTTTACAAACAAAAGCAAGAAGAATATGAAATGATTGAAAAACAAATCCAACTACCTTCATCTGATCCATCCATTATGGAGACACAATTATTTCCTATAAAGAATGGAGACTCTTGAAAAATGTCCTTTACCTAAATTAAAGGAAGATTGATACAAATATATTTAAAACTCAAAAAACACTGTCATTCAGAAAATATTTCTCTGCAGTTGTATATATGGTGTCATTCTTCTTATTGAACAATTTACTTTTATATTTAAACTACCTCCTCCATAATGAGTGTCCATCAAGAAGTAAAAATAGTGCTGTGTCAAATCAGAGATAAACAGATGATAATAGAAAATATGGCACAGAGATACTACTGATTTTACTCTTTATTGTTTATCAGGATTACAGACAGTCCTTGAATTACAAAAACAATGGAGACTGAAACTCTGATTGCTAAACAAGGCAGCCAATAAGCGAGTTATGCCCAATTTTATGACTGTTTTTGCCACTGTTATTAAGTGAATCACCACTGTTGTTAAATGAATCTTGCAGATGTTAAGTGAATCCAACTTCTCCCACTGACTTTGCTTTTTGGAAACTGGCTGGGAAGGTCACAAATGGAGATCACATGACCCTGGAATGCATTGTAAATACACGCTGTTGCCAAGAGCCCAAATTTGTATTATGTGACTGTGGGAATGTTGCATGGTCACAATTATAAGGACTGGTCATAAGTCATTTTTTTCAGCACAACTCTGAACAGTTACTAAACAAATGGTTGTAAGTCGAGGACTATCTGTACCAGTGTCTCCTAACAGCTGGTCATTCTCAGAAACTGAGGATATACCATCTGAGCGTGGTAGAAAATCATAAATCAAATACACAGTAATCTTGATACTCAGGAGCTATAATGGAGCATTCCCAAAATTAAAAGCATTTACGGAGAATGAACCCCATCTAGGTCAAATTATTTACGCATTCCAGGTGCAGAGCTCTTCCAGATTTGTTATCTGTATTAAGCTTTTTGATAAACCTGTTCAAATCATCCATTGCTGCATTGGAAGATTTAAAAGAAATCACACCCATCTTCATAACTGTGGATGACAAACTGTAATGCAGCCTCCTATTAATATTCTAACATTCATCAATAAGCCTGAGGTCTAACCATTATCTATTAGACTAGAATACATACTGCAAAAGATTTAACACAGATTCCTGCCCTGATACCAAACTAATTTAGGCTAATCAAGATAATAAGAGTAAAGAACAAAGTACCTTATCCAATAATTTCTGTGCCTTTTTTTCTGGCAGCAATCTTAAGCCAGCGGTTGCTTTAAGAACTAAGGGAGTTGACTTCCACAAATGCATAGGGACAGTTTCTTTAGCAACTGCCAATAGCTCATTTATTCCTTCAGCACTCTGACAAAATAAAAATGTGTTGCCTTTTTATTTAAGCAGGGTTTGGAGGGTTTTTTGTGTTTGTATGCATGTGTGCGCACACAAGCATACAGTATGTTCTCTTATTTGGACTTCTAGCCTGGTGCCTTAAACCACTAAAACAGTTATTCAAGCAGTTAAAAAACAAATAACTATAAACGTGGATGATACAGGCTATTTCTTTATTTTTAAGATTTTGAGATTGCCTGACTTCTTGATGGCACTGAGAGGCTTACAAGTTAAAAAAATATATTCAAAGTACACAGCATTTTGCTTTCTGCTGTCCTGCCTGTTCTATAGAATAGCTTTCTGTCAAACTCGCGACATCATGTGATGTGTCGTGACATAGTGTGACTTTTTTCCCATTGCCGGCAATGGGGTGGGCGTGGTTTTAGCATGATGCATCCAGCCCCTGGGCCAGCAGTTTCACACCCCTGCTCTAGGAGGTGAGAAAGCATATGAGATCAAACACTTAGGACTACATCAGGCTTTCCCAAGGGAAGGCAGGCAGGCAGTCTGGCAACTGAACAATAAAGAAACCTCTTGACTGAAACTTCGGAGCTGTTCTGGTTGCTTCTGCCTAACATCCATGGTCCTAACTTTGGCACAAGCTATGCCTACCTGTTGAAAAATTATTCTGTAGATAAGATACCTATTAAAAATGGAGACAGAACATAAAAAATGTTTAAAACCTTACCTAACAAATAGCATAGATGTATATTTCTTCAACAACTATACACCTGTAAACCTGGCAATACTATGATATGCATGTTTCTTCAGAAGAAATTTCTATTATTATATTTTTTATAATTGATAATGTTAATATTTATAATTTATATTTTTATAATTTAACAATAATTAAAAATTATTTCCAAGTAAGCATGGCCTAAATTGACTTATTTAAGTTCAAATTACCTTATCCACATTGTCAGCATATGCAGAGAGTCCTGGTTTTAATGCTTTGAATGTGGTATCAATTAATCTAGGAAGTTCTGCTTTAAAAAAAAGAAAAATTAACTCAATGTAGTAAAGGATTCTATGCGTAATTTGCAGTCTGCAAATCAAAGACACAGAAAATTAAGTTAATTAATTAATCAAGAAATTAATGTGAAATCTTTCTTCTAATTTTTAACTGTAGAAAATAGTATACCCAGCGGAATTATCCCTTGTTTCCAACTGTCTTATGGGAAAAGCTCTTCATTGTATGATGACACTATTTATGTGATTCTGAAAAAACATATATATGTTTCTTAGACCATGTTTTTTGCAACTGTTGCTTCATATTTAAACTAGATCTCAAAAAACCCACCACTTCTATAAATATATAAATGTGCCACAGCTTTTATAAAAATATTAAAATATTTGAGCCACCAGGAGGCAGCAAATTCTGATATGAGTAAATGATGATAAAAGAAAACAGGCTAAGGACAACACAGGTTGTCCTCATTTAGTAAACACAATTGGAACAAAAACTTCATTGTTAAATGCAGTCACTAAGCAAAAATCACATGATTATGACAGGCTTATAATCTCACTTCCCCTTTGGTCATTAAGCAAATCACTAGTTATTAAGCAAAATATCACACGATCGTGACTTATGATTTTTAATGAAGAGAAGGATGAGGGGGGACATGATAGCAATATCTCAGGGGCTGCCACTAAGAAGAGGGAGTCAAGCTATTTTCCAAAACGCCTGAAGGCAGGACAAGGAGCAACGGGTGGAAACTGATCAAGGAGAGAAGCAACCTAGAACTAAGGAGAAACTTCCTGACAGTGAGAACAATTAACCAATGGAACAACCTGCCTCCAGCAGCGGTGAATGCTCCAACACTGGAAGTTTTTAAGAAGAGACTGGACAGCCATTTGTCCGAAATGGTATAGGGTTTCCTGCCTGAGCAGGGGGTTGGACTAGATTACCTCCAAGGTCCCTTCCAACTTTGTTTTGTTTTTTGGAGTGCAAGTATTTTTCTGATTATGTTAGAAGGAAGCAACCCAAAATAATTACTTTTAACTTCAAACACAACCTTAAAAATGGAACTTGTTTTTTGGGAAGACTTACCCAAATAATTTTTATTTAAAAAGTTATAACATGGGTTAAATGGGTTATTTGTATGAAAGAATTGATGTAACCGATTCTTGGTCTAATGCAGGAGTGTCAAACTCAATTTCATTGAGGGCCATATCAGCACTGTGGTTGCCCTTGGGGGCCGGGTAGGTGTGGCCAGTGTGGGTGCAGCCTATTGAGTGGGTGTGACCTACTGGGTGACGAGCTCTACATCGTTTGCGTCAAGGGTGCCTGTGGGGGCCTGGGCAGGAGTGGGACAGATCTGAGGGTCTCTGGTAGAAGGGGATGGGACCAGAGCAAGTGCTAAGGCATGGTCCACTGGAGGAGCCTCACTGTTCCTCTCAGGCCATGCCGGGGGGGGGGGGCTGGATGGTGGTGCGGGCTGCCCGGAGCCCTGGGCAGCAGAGGTCAAACGCAGAGCCTGGCCCTCAAGCACTTGTGGCACCAAGCCCAGCCCCACTTCCCCAAGGGGGCGCCCAGCTGCACTTATCTCCTCCTCAAGGCTGCTGCTGCTGTGCTTGCTCTCCTTAGCCAGGTTGCTCATGATGGGTACGAGGGCAAAGTCAGAGGGAGGCCCATTCCCTCTCTATGGGAGTAGACCCGGCTTAGCAATAGGATGGATGACCCCCAGGAGGAGGGGGCAAGGGGATGGTGAAAGGGCAGCAGGACAGGATTAAGGCAGGAGTTCCCTCAAACCCTCCCTCTCCTTCTTTCCTTCCTAAATACAGAGTAGTGGAAAATATTTGAGATGAGAGAGGGAGAAAAACAGGCAAGAAATGAAACTGGGGAGGTGTCATCTTTCGTGAGGAATGAAGAAATGCACCATCGCCTGGAAGTAGCCAGCACATGGCTCTCATCTACTTCACATATCTGGCTTAGTGGGCTCTGGGAGAGGGGATGCCATGAGCAGCGTGAGAGTCAATATTACCTGCGCAATGCCACCCAGCCCCCAGCCTGCCTAGTTTTCCCATTTTCCTCACAGTGCCAAGAGGCTGAACCGGGCGGTGCAAATCCAAAAACAAGCACGATGCCGCCCAGCCCCCAGCCTGCCCAGTTTCGGCAGGCAGCGGGGCGCTCTCCTCACAGCGCCGAGAGGTTGAGCCAGGCGATGAAAAGCCCGTCAGCTTTGCACCTTGCTGCCTGCTGAAACTGGGCAGACTGGGGGCTAGGCAGCATTGCATTTCTCATCAGATTTGCACCATTTGGCTCAGCTCTTGGCACTGTGAGGAGAACGCCCCGCTACCTGCCGAAACCCTCCCCCGGAGCCCATCAAGCCGGATAGGTGAAGTAGGCAAGGGCCATTTGCTGGCCACTTCCAGGTGGTGGTGCATTTCTTCATTCCTCACAAAGGGTAACACCTCCCCAGCATGCACCCAGGAGGTGGGGCCGATGTGGCAGGGGCTGGTTCCTCATTGTTTCCAGACGGCCTTGTGGGGCTAAGACTGAATGCGTTTCAGCATAGATGGCCACCACAAAATTGTACATTGGCTCTTGGCCGGCCTGGGCCAGGGTCAAGGCAGAGGGGGCCGTTCCCTCACTGCCACATGAAACCACTTTGCAGGCCACATCCGGCCCCCGGGCCTTATGTTTGATATGTCTGGTCTAATGTGATCAAAATTAAAGTTTCACTCAGTGCTAATGCAGAAAACTGAAACAAACATGAAACAGGATAGTGAGAAAACCAACATCTGGTTAAGGACTAAAGACATTACTGTGACATTACTGCTTGCTTGTGCAGAGATATTAACTTTAAGTAAGTATTGTTATGAGCATACTTCAGGTCACTGAACATGGAGGAATTTGTTAATACCAATCATTCCAACTTCTCACAGTATGTGGATTTCAAATGGAAACAGTCAGAAAGAAATTAAACATATATTGGTAATAATATTCTAATTATTTTAAACAAATTCACACAACTTTTACTATCATAATTCTTCACAGAAAGCAAAATTAGCTTGAGCATCTAGGACACTACAGGTGGTCCTTGGGTTATGATAGCAGTTGGGACTGGGTTTGCCATCACAAAGAGATGCAGTCACACAGTATGACACATAATTGCACTGGAACATGGGGGTGCTGCAGAGGGGTGGGGGGAAGACCTAGGTGGCCCAGTTCAGGCTGCATGTGAGTTGGGTGAGGGGGGGATGCTACTGTGTGGCAGTCAAGGGAAAGACAGCATGGCAGAGTGTGCAGGAAGGCTGGAGGGAACTGACCAGCGTGATTTATGACCTTCCCTGTTGTCTTCCCCATTGACTTTGCTTGTGGAAGCTAATAGGGAAAGTTGCAAATGGCAATCACATGACCACGTATTCATCTTGAGTGCAAGCTGGTTGCCAATCTCCCAAATCATGATCATATGACCATGGGGATGTTGTGATGGCCAGAATTTTGAAGGCAGGTTGTAAGTACCACTTATTCAGCACTGCTGCAATTTTGAACAGTTACTGAACAAGTGGTTGGTAAGTGAGCGGTACCTATATTAGCAAAATTATGAACTGAAGAGCTTACCTTTTGGTTTCTGTGCAAATTGGAATACATGTATACGGGTGCCAGTGCTTCCAGCATCAAACATAATTCCATAAAGAACTGCCTCATCTTTTCTTGAGATCTCAGCACTAAGTTGCTTTTCCAAACCTTTGTCAACACCTTTTCTTCTGTAGTAAAAATTCCACTTGGTATACACAGCATATATAGCAGCACATGTGAAAATTGCAAACACCCAGAATAGTTTTGGGATCTTCATGGTCTCCATTGGACTTTTTCTTTCACTTTTTTGAGGAGTTGCCTATGATTTCCTGTAATCTAAAAAAAAAATATCAAATTTTCTCATGAAAGGAAGTATGAAATTTATTTGAGAAAAATGGAGCCATCACGCAAAACTCAGGCACCAAACAGGTTATGTAGAAAGTAAACACAGGGTCAATCATAAAGGACTCAAATGTCTATATACCAATGCACAGAGTATGAACAGCAAACAGGGTGAACTAGAAATTCAGGTTAATGAGGGCAGATATGATATTGTTGCCATTACAGAAACATGGTGAGATGAAACCCACAAATGGAACACACAGCTAGAGGGATTTAAATTATTTAAAAGAAACAGACCAAATAAAAGAGGAGGTGGAGTTTCTCTCTATATAAGAAATAACTACATCTCTACAGAAATAGAGCACAACAATGATGAAAACTGTCTTGAATGCATTTGGGTCAATATAAAAGGGAGAAAAAATGACATTGCCATAGGTGTATACTATAGGCCACCCAACCAAACAGAGGAAATAGATGAACTTTTTGCTAGTCATGGTATGTAGGAAGCAAATCACAATAGTAAGGGGGACTTTAACTACCCTGACATCAATCAAATTGGGAGACAAACTCTGCACCAAGTGGAAGATCAAACAGATTTCTGACAAACAGACAACTTTGTCTCCCAACCTTGTACAGAAGGGAACTAGGGGATTAGCCATTTTGGATCTAATTCTCACTAACAGAGATGAAATGATAGAAAGTGTTGAAGCCATAGGAACTCTGGGAGGAAGTGATCATGCAATATTGGAATTCAACATTATGGAAGCACAAGCTTCCATAGTCAAACTAGAGTCTTGGACTTCAAGAGAGCTAATTTCAATAAACTTAGAGAGGGCATGGGAAGGATTCCATGGATGAGAATCCCCCAGGGGAAAACAACTCAAGAAGCTTGGGAAATTTTGAAAAGTGAGATAATAGAAACCCAGTCTAGCACAATACCAACAAAGAGGAAAAATAATAGCTCTCAAAAGAAACCAGCATGGCTGCATAAAGAACTCTGATAAATTGAAAGATAAAAAGGACAAGTATAGAAAGTGGAAAAAGGGGCACATAACTAAATCAGAATATCAACAAATAGCCCGAACCTGCAAAGATGAAGTGAGGAAAGCTAAGGCTCATAATGAACCAAAGTCAAAAATAACAAAAAAAAGCTTCTTTCAACATGTAAAAAACAAGAAAAAGTGAAGGAAATGATTGGTCCATTAGTGGGTGAAAGTGGCAAGAAGGTGACAAGCAATAGGGAGAAAGCAGAACTATTTAACTCATTTTTTGCATCTGTCTTTACACAAAGGGAAAAAACCAGACCAACCTATCAAAAATAGTACCATAAAAAAGAGTATAGAAACACAAGTTAAGATAGGCAAGAAAATGGTAAGTGAGCACCTGTCCAGCCTAGACGAGTTCAAATCGCCAGGACCAGATGGATTACACCCCAAGGTTCTCAAAGAACTGGCAGATGTGATCTCAGAACCACTGAACTATATTTTTGAAAGATCTTGGAGCACTGGGGAATTACCAGAGGACTGGAAAAGAGCTGATGTAGTTTCCAGCTTCAAAAAAGGAAAAAAAATGGATCCAGGAAATTACAGACCTATCAGCCTGACCTCAATACCGGGGAAGATTCTGGAAAAGATAATCAAACAACGAATCAGCGAACACCTAGAGGCAAACAAAATCACTACTAAAAGCCAACATGGGTTTGTCAAAAACAGATCATGCCAGACAAACCTTATTGCATTCTTTGACTAAGTGACAAAATTAGTGGATCAGAGGAATGTTGTGGATATAATTTACTTGGGCTTCAGTAAGGCATTTGATAAAGTAGATCACAACCTACTACTCAATAAGATAGAAAAATGTGGGTTAGACAGCATCACCACCAGATGGATTCGTAGCTGGCTGACTGGCCATACTCAGCGTGTGGTCCTCAATGGAACTGCATCTACATGGAGGGAAGTGTGTAGTGGGGTGCCTCAGGGCTCTGTTCTGGGCCCAGTACTCTTCAACATCTTCATCAATGATTTGAACGAGGGGATAGATGGGGAACTCATCAAATTTGCAGACAACATCAAGCTGGCAGGAATAGCCAACACTCCAGAAGACAGGCGTAGTATACAGGAGGATCTGGACAGACTTGAACACTGGGCACTATCTAACAAAATGAAATTCAATGGTGAAAAAAGTAAGGTTCTACATTTAGGCAAGAAAAACCAAACGTACAAGTATAATATAGGGGGTACCTTGCTCAATAGTAGTAACTGTGAGAGGGATCTCGGAGTCCTAGTGGACAATCACTTAAATATGAGCCAGCAATGTGCTGCAGCTGCCAAAAAAGCCAACACAGTACTGGGCTGCATTAACAGAGGGATAGAATCAAGATCACGTGAAGTATTAATACCACTTTACAATGCCTTGGTAAGGCCATACTTGGAATACTGCATCCAGTTTGGGTCACCACGATATAAAAAAAAATGCTGAGACTCTAGAAAGAGTACAGAGAAGAGCAATAAAGATGATTAGGGGACTGGAGGCTAAAATATATAAGGAATGGTTGCTGGAATTGGGTATGTCTAGTTTAACGAAGAAAGGACGAGGGGGGATATGATAGCACTATTCCAATATCTCAGGGGCTGCCACAAAGAAGAGGAAGTCAAGCTATTTTCCAAAGCGCCTGAAGGCAGGACAAGAAGCAACGGATGGAAACTAATCAAGGAGAGAAGCAACATAGAACTAAGGAGAAACTTCCTGACAGTTAGAACAATTAACCAGTGGAACAACCTGCCTCCAGAAGCGGTGAATGCTCCAATACTGGAAGTTTTTAAAAAGAGACTAGACAGCCATTTGTCCGAAATGGTGTAGGGTTTCCTGCCTGAGCAGGGGGTTGGACTCGATGACCTCCAAGGTTCCTTCCAACTTTGTTGTTGTTGTTATATAGAAAGGCTGCTTAGACGCTAACATTTCATTCTGCCATATCAATGATGTGGCAATGCGTTTTAATTTGTAATTTCTGCCTTGAAGACTTTAATATGATGATATTCCTAAAAATACACAATGTAATAAAAATCTATAAGAACTATCTTTAAAAACTTGTTACTCCAGAAAAAATATATAAAATACTGCTGGAAGTCTTAAGCCAAATTTTACAATTCTGTTGATACTATTACTGTAATAAACTTTTTTTTTTGGCATGAGGAAAATTCTGTGGAAAAATAATACAATAGATTATTGAGATAAATACTGACCTAAAATTTTAAATTCACTGATTTTTGACAAGAAGTAAAGACAGAAAGGAGTAAAATACTTCTACCAAAACAAACACTGATGTATTGTCATGTATTGCTAAACTAATGAAATTACATTAGATATAGATATAAAAACTAAGATATGAGTCTCACAGAATTTTTCTCACTTGTCAAAATGAGATAGTCTAGAATTTATTTCTTTTAAAAATGTATTATAGTCCAAAGAACTATATAATATTCAGCTTGACTAATATTCTATAATGTAGTTTTTCCTTATGATGAATCATCATACTTTAGCCAGGTCTCTTATAACAACAACAGCAATAATATATTCAAAGGAAAGTTTTTTTTAAAGTAAGTAAGTTCCTAATTCAGATAAATTCTTCATAGAAAATTATTGTATGGGGCGTATGGTATAATAACCATTTCCTCCTGAATTATGTGAACTTTGATCGCAGTTAATCTGAATCACAGTAAACTTAACTTCCCATTATGTATGAGCACATATATTCAATTGTCATGAGTTAGCAAATATAAAATAATGATAAACTTAAATGGCTGAATTAAAGAATTTCAAGTAAGAATTTCACCTGGTGTTTTGACACTTCCCTAGAGTTTTCAGCTCTATACAACAGTAAATAATTTTTTTACAACATGGTGAATATAGTATTTTATTCAAAACTGCAGCAGACTATTTAAATATTTTCTAAGAAAGAAATTGGAAAAGTGCTCTTTAAAAGATTCAATTCAATTTAGTTCAGTTTATTTATTTTGAATTCTGAGGTTTACCAACCAAAGCCAGCTAAGAAATAGGTACAGTAAGTCAAAAGAAAAGGTGCATGCTCTTAGACTTAATAAACAAGTACAGTATATATATATATATATGCCTCTCAGCACATGGACAATCCAGAATTATTTTTTTATAACTGAATTTTCAGTGTTACTTGCTTTTCTCCCAAGAGTACTTCAGCTTTAGCGGCCTTGTTAAGAAAAAGGGTGAGGAAATTTTTGATGTTGATGATGGCTATTGATATTTTACAATTAGAATAATGAAGGACAAAGAAGACATTGCTGAATTATAGTATTAAATGTTAAAGATAAGGGTAATTTATTTATAAAAATGATTGGCCGCCCATCTTATCACAGAATAGCTCTGGGAAGCTTATAATATGGTAATAAGTTGAAGAGATTCTGCATTTTTTAAATTATCTAAGACATTTCAGCAAATATAACAGTATTTCTCTTTTTCCTACCCATGTTCTTCACTTCAATAGAACTGTAGCCTTTTGCATCTGGCCATCTAAAAGGAATGAAAAATATCTTAGTTCATACAATACATAAATGAATAATTTACAATAAAACCTAAATCATACGACTTGAATTATGGTTTGATTTACCCAATGCATTAAGCAAAAATCAAATAAACCATATGTGAGAACCCAACTAAATATTGTATTATACTAGGTTTTGAAGGAAGAGAGAAGGAATAGAAATGATTCAGACCATGACTTTAGACAAAGGAATTCTACTATTTTCTATTGTTTAGCTTTTAAAAGAAGCTTAATGTAACAGGACCAGGGCTAACATATACATGATTATTTCTAGTACACATTTAAGTTTTTACTGCTCTTCTAACCAACTGTGAAAACAGCAGTTAGGACCATTTCCTTTGTTTCTGGAAATATGAAATTATATTAACTTGCATAACTCAGACACATCTTTTAAGTATTGCACAGAAAATGAACTACCTTCTGAGGCAGGAGGGAGGCTAAATGGGAAAATAAAGGTCTCTGCAACTCTTTCAGTTTAACATCAGACTACTACTAATTATTTGGCATAGTCGTCCCCAAATCTAGTATTTTCAAATATGTTGGACTATTATTTAGAGAACCCTCAACTTGTATAGCTTGGTGCCAATTAAGAACAATAAAAAATCTTGGCTTACTTCATTCATTGTGTTAAACCAAGATATGGTTTGGCTTAGAGTGTGATATTCCATCCACATTATATAAGTGATATGAAAACCCTGATAATGACATCTTAATCCATTAACCATGGTTAAACTACAATTTAGATTGTTAAAGCCAGTCATCATAAATTATTGTTATATATGTAATTATATAAAAACCTGGACAATGACTGAAACTGTAGTTAAGCAATGATTATTACTGATTTCAACTTGGAATTTTTCTATTGTCTAGACCTAGAACAAATATGTTTTTAACTGCTTTAAAAAAATAGCAAAAACATTACTTATCAGAAATGTACTTTAATTCTCCCTTTTTTCCTCTAGCCAGAGATACAGGAAACCAGCTGCATTGATTATCTTCATTGTCCTTTTTTTTAAAAAATCTTTTCTCCACAGTCATGTATGATAAATAGTAAAACAGGCAGACAAAAATGAACAGAGAGAAAGAAAAAAAAACCTTCCCCTACATTATTATGGTGCTCTGATATCAATAAAGTCTTACCAGTTTAAAAAGGCAGAAAATGACAGCTATTGCAAAGGTGGCTGATACTGATCAAAACAGTTTGCAAATCTTCTGGTACCAGAATACTAGATAACTAAATTTCCTGTGACTAATACTAGAAGTGGCTGAATGTGCTATACAGACTTTTTTCAGTTTCCCCATCATCTCCACTTTAATAAAGTTATTATATGCAACTAAAGGATATTTGCTATCTTTATAAATTATTTTAAGAAATAAATGTGTGTGGGGGGAAACAGAGGTACTGGTAGTCCTCGACTTACAATAGTTCATTTAGTGACCATTCAAAGTTACAATGGCACTGAAAAAAGTGACTTATGACCATTTTTCACATTGTACCATCCCCATGGTCACATGATCAAAATTAAGACTCTTGGAAACTGATTCACATTTATGACCATTGCAATGGCCTGGGGTCATGTTACCTTTTGCAACCTTCTGACAAGCAAAGTCAATGGAAAAGCCAGATTCACTTAACAACCATGTTACTAATTTAACAACTGCAGTGATTCACTTCACAACTGGCAAGAAGATTGTAAAATGGGGCAACATTCACTTAACAAATGTCTCACCTAGCAAGAATTTTTTTTGGCTCAATTGTGGTCGTAAGTCGAGGACTAACTGTACACCTGTACTGGGTGTTGCTCTGTGAACTCTCCTATTGGGATAGCTGGAAAGGCAAACTGGTTCTTAGCATTTCAAAGTCACAAAGTGAAGAGAATCACTGGTCGAAATGGAAACATTGGCAATATGTAAAGGTCCTGGGTGTCAAATTCTGGTTAAAATACAAGACATAATGGGCAGTGTGGCACTTTTTTTTTAGCTTAAGTGTACTGTAGTGCTGGTTCTAAAACTGCTGTATAATGATCTTAAATCACAATCTTAAATAAAAGTTCATAACCATTCCTTTTGGAAACATTATTTACACCAATCATACATCTTTTCAGAGAAGGCCAGGAACAACACTTTTTACATTTGCTTATGGTCTTGTGGGATTGCTTTAGCCTGTGGTGTAATCACTTTAATCTGTTTTAAGCATTACACAGTGGAAATATGGGATTCATATTTTAAAATAATGTAAGACAATAACCCTCTTCTGCTATTTATGATCAATCTAATCCCAGAGGGTACACATAGATACGAACAGATTCAATAAGGCCGTCAAACATTCCTTAAAGTCATCTTAGTTACTGGCTGTGGTTACAGGTTTCCCAGTGGGAAAGCCCTCTTTATCCAGGCCCATTGGGTTCCCAGAATAAGCCAGTCTTGCTAAAGTACGACTTCAGACTCTACAGTGGTGAGGGACCAAAGCTTCCCCTGGAAATTATCCATTATAAGTGTGACCCCACCATGTCATCATCATCTTATAAATAACAACTGGTTTTCTAGGCAGGCTTACTTTCAAAAAGCCTGACTAAATTCCTCCAGAGTCCAGACAAAACAAGACCACAACCCGGAAGCTGGCTGGGACTTCCCACGTCTTACTCTGCCTTAGATTGCCCCAAACTACTTACAGAAGCGCCGAGCCCAAAAGCCGCGCGCCGGTTGAGGGCGAGCCTCTCTTTTCCGTCAGTAAAGCGCCGCCTGCAAGTCGCTTCCCTGCTCTCTCTCCCCCCCCCCCCCAATTTTTCATTTCTTGAGCCGCGGGGAACCCTATAGCCCCGCGGGGGACCAGGATGGCCGCTCCCGCCAGAAGACGTTGAGCGGCTGTCCCCTCACCTCCGCTCGTAGCGCGTTAGGCAGCCGAGGAACCGCATGCTGGAATCGGGCGAGCTCGTGATTGCCCAAACCGCTTTCTTCTCAACTTCGCCAAACCCGAGCGCTTCTTTTCCCCATCTCAGGAGAACAGTTATCAGCGGTGCTACCCTGCCTGAGGAACCTGCGCACGCGCAAGACGAACTCGCCGATTCCTACGACAGGCCCTAGCGCCGCCGTTTCAAGTAACAAAGCAGTCTTCCACGTGGGACGAAGATGGGAGAGTAGGGAAAATCCAGCTTGGAGGGCAGCCCGATTTGCCCCATTTTACATCCTTTCTTGTCACAGTTGTTAAGTGAATCACTGCAATTATTAAATTAGTAACACATTTTAAGTGAATTTGCACTCGCCATTGACTTTGCTTGTCAGAAGATCCAAAAAGTGATCACATGACCATGGGACACCAGTCGTCTCCTGCCAAGTGTCTGAATTTTGATTACGTGACCATGGGGATGCTGCAATGGTTGTAAGTGTAAAAAACGGTCATAAGTCACTTTTTTCACTGCCATTATAATTTTGAATGGTCACTAAATGAACTGTTGCAAATCAAGGATTACCTGTACTCTATTATTCAGATTTTTGTATTGGTGTATGCATTTTGATCTTTGCAAATAAAGAATAATCTATGCTTCTAACTATAAAATGAAAATAGTTTAATGCCTTATTAAAATCTAAAAAATCTGTAATAACTTCATATTTTACAGTTCATCTCAACAACTACATGTAAAGTTACCTTGAGAATTGAATAGTCATAGTTTGAGGAGGGAAAACTAATTGCAGCAATTAAATACATGACAAGCTAGCAAACACCAAATTAGCCCAGCAGGTTATAAAAATGTAACCCTTATATTTATTTTGTTTATGGTTCAATCCAGAAAGCTGGGCTAATTATAAGACTGTTGGCAAAATCAATCATAGAAGACAATTTACCTTTTACAGATGCAATTCACACACATACATCATTAATAGAATTGCAACTGGGTGCTAGGAAAAATTGGGTTCTAGCTTATGCAAAGATAGCAACTGCTTATTTCAAGGCATTGTACAGGTAGTCCTTGGGTTACAAGTACTTAACCACTTTTAGCAACTATTCAAAATTATAATGGCAAGGACTGGTTCTTGAAGTTTCAGCTATCGCAGTGTTCACCATTTATGGCCTTTCCTGCCTGTCAGTGGAGAAGCTGGCAAGTTATAAGCCACTGCCATTCTCACATTTTTCACCCACCTGATTCTCATATATCACTAACCTGCTTTTCAAGTCTTCCAACTGCACTTGTGAAGTGGGTTTAATTTTTCCATATGTTAAACTTATGAAGGAGCTTATATTTTGATATCTGTATCTTTCTGGAATTTTAGTGATTATTTCAAAAGCTTTTGTAGTCAAAATCTGTTCTCTTTGATATCATGGTAGGAGTATGGCTCCACTTTTACCGAAAAAATCATTTTTTTTCTGCATTTAAGGTTGCAGGATGTATTTGGATATTGGTCAGATTTGTTCCTTATTCTGATGAGAAATGGTATTCTTCTATAATCTCCATTTGAGAACTATAGATAACTTTATTTTTGAGCTCATAGTTGCAAACTTATTTTTTATTCTTTTTTTGCTTTGTTGTTTTTTCTATTATGTTGCAATGTCTTTTTGATTTTTTTCTGTGTTGTATATTAAAAAAAATAAAAAATAAAAATATTTAAGCAAAAATAATTGTCTCCTATAAATTACCAGATTATAGGTAACTCCAACTGTGTTTTGTCATGTTAGATAATGATTGGAATTTGTTTTTCTTAGAATATAAGTATGTGTTATTTAGAAATGATTTCCTTCAAATACTTTAAAATTTTTACAGTTTGTGAATTGTTTGTGACTAGTTACTGTATTATTAGCCTTTTTACATACACATAGTTTCACTTATTTTATTTACTTATTTTTAAAATGTGTATGCTCCCTTTAAACCTTTTTTCCCAGAGCATAGAATACAATTCAATCGAATTCAAATACTTCTGAACGTTATTTAATTTAATTGGAAGCCACCAAAGCAAAAATCCATATACATGTTTTCTTTTTTTTCTTTCCTTAATATATATAAAAAAGTGTAGGGAGTCAGTATCCCCCAGAGAATGAAATATTTTGGGAAACATTAAAAGAGGCAGGATAGAATATTCCCCCTGAAGGAGAAATAGAGAAAAAAAATCTTAAGGGAGGCAGAAACCAGCTCCAGTCTCCCTGCCCCAAGCAGAAACCAGCTTTTAGAAATGCAGATTTGGTAATCAATTCAGGGAGACTGGGGGCTGGAAGGCTGGATCTGAGGGATTAGAAAAAGACTCCTAAAATTTACATTCCCGACCCAAATTTTAAGACAGGACATGACCTTTAGGACGTAATAGTATTAACCCACCACCATTAGAATACCAAAAGGGCACACTCAAGTGCACCTCAAATACAAAGCCCAAAGAAGGTATAAAAACCCACTCACTCTCAACTCCATTTGGTCAGCTGTCCCAGAACTGCATGCTGTTGCAGGTTCTGCTCATTAATAAACAGGCACCTTCTTTCTTAAGCAGCCTCCATTTTTATGTCCAGCATCTTAGTCTCTATTTTATTTACCCCCCAGCTTGGACCTGGACCTGCTTTTTCTTTCAACAAAAGGAAGAGAAAAGAAGAAATTGGGAAAGGATAAATTTATTTTATACAAATAAAAAACATATTTCTGTTGTGTTGCACAATTAAATTAAAAATGCACAAGAGCCAAAACCTATAGATTAGTATATGCAATCTTCCAAGCAATAAACTGCTTTTCAAATATGGAAAGAAAGATAAATTATTTGGAGCCCTTTATAAACTAATGGAGACTAAACATCTGTTTACTATTGTACTAGAATGAGCATAGAAAAAATAATACTTGTTTTTATTGTCCTACTTTAAATTTGAATAGTATATAATAAAAATATGACCATCTACAAAAGCAGTAATCTTTGAGAACAAAATTAAGAAGAGAACTACTGTATCTTTGGTCCAAAAGGAAGCCTGTAAAGTACTCAATTACATTATATAATGTTAGATTGCATTCTGATTGCCACATCACCAACAATTTGCTAAATCTATCAACACCTTGTGAAAAAGTCATGTAAGGTTCAAAGTAGTCAGTAGATAAGTAATATTTATCACTGCACTATTAATTATTTCAAATCTACAGAAATATGGCATACAGTTATTAAAATGGCTTTTCATTGATATATGTCCTTTAATTCTATATACCTCTCTAAACTTCTAATTTACTATACTATACTATACTATTAATATTACATATACTTTAAAGGCTTTTTATTTTATAAAAAATATCTTAAATAATCTAATATACCTTTCTTTATTCAGTAAATTACATCTCAATAAGACCATAGAACTGCTTTATGTTTTATTCATTGGGGAGGTTGAATTAATCATTTTGACCAATAGAGGGCTGTGTTTGATTACATAAACTGTCATGCTGCTTAATAAACATGAAAGAATAGTACATATAATATCTTTAATTTTCACTTACTGTATAAGCTCATTTTCCTAGCCTTAAGGTTGTTCTATTTCTACTAAAGTTTGCAAATTTATCTTTTTTTATATATAAATCTGCATTACACTAAAAAGCAAACTGAATCAAAGCAAAATATAATCTTATATTTCAGGTGTTAACTCTAGCAAAAACCTTCTAATACTTAGCTGGACTTTGCCTGTTTAACACATTTTTAACACATTTTAATGGTGTCTCCAATTAAGATCCCAATTAATCACTGGATGGAATTACACTTTCAGCTGCAACTTCTGCAATTTGTTGCCCAATAAGCAAATCTGTTGATCGGGGGGGGGGGGCTTTATTTCAGAAAGGAGGACTTACTGTAATGTTTAGATCAGTGGTTCTCAACCTTCCTAATGCTGCGACCCTTTAATACAGTTCGTCATGTTGTGGTGACCCCCAACCATAAAATTATTTTCGTGCTACTTCATAACTTTAATTTTGCTACTGTTATGAATACTAATGTAAATATCTGATATGCAGGGTGTATTTTCATTGTTACGAATTGAACTTAATTAAAGCATAGTGATTAATCACAAAAACAATATAGCAATGCTCCCTGGAGAAGTTTACTCTTCCATGCTCAAAAATGCTAGGAGGGATGGAGATGGAAGGAAGGAAGGAAGATTGAAGGGGAAAGGAAGGAAATGGAGAAGGAAGGAGATTGAAGGGGAAAGAAGGAAGGAACGAAGGAAGGAAGGAAGGAAGGAACGAAGGAAGGAAGGAAGGAGAGATTGAAGGGAAAGGGATGGAGATGGAAGGAAGAAAGGAAGATTGAAGGGGAAAGGAAGGAGATGGAAAAGGAAAGAGATTGAAGGGGGAAGGAAGGAGAGAGATTGAAGGGGAAGGGATGGAGATGGAGATAGAAAGAAGGAAGAAAGATTGAAGGGGAAAGGAAGGAGATGGAGAAGGAAGGAGACTGAGGGGGAAAGGAAGGAAGGAAGCAAGGAGAGATTGAAGAGGAAGGGAAGGAGATGGAAGGAAGGAAGGAAGGAAGGAAGGAAGGAAGGAAGGAAGGAAGGAAGGAAGGAAGGATTGATCTTTGGAGAGTCATGTTTTTCCAGATGGTGATGAACTGCAACTCCCAGCATTCCCCACTCTTCCACAGTGCTTTTTAGGGCTGCTGGGGATGGTAGTCCAGTAAGGTCTGGAGACACACACAGATGCCCTCTGACGGTGAGGGAGGCGGGCTGGGCGGCGTGGGGGAGGCTCCTGCGTGGCGCAGAGGGAGGCCGGGGCCGGAGCGCGGGCAGGCAACCAGGAGGCGTGGGGACCGGCTCGACGCCGCAGCTCAGCTCAGCCAGCAGCAGCAGCAGCGCATTGCTAGAGCAGGGCGGGAAGAGAGGGGGCGGTGGTGGCAAGTCATGAAAGCAGCGTCCACACATTCAGGGTGTAAACACCTTGGACAGTTTGGCTTCCCCACCCCTTTATTTACTGATCTGCCACAAGCTTGTGCAAACAAGCCCCAAGGAGTTCTGAACGAACAGTCATTAAAAAAAAAAAAAGCTTTAAGCAACAAGGCAGAAAGGGGAACTCGCTAACGGCTCTTTTTTTTCCCTTTCTCAGCAACTGGAAAGGCAGCAGCCAGAAACGCCGCTGTACAAAGGGAGGCGGAGAGAGGGGAGAGGGGGAAACCTCACTCAACTTTCGCCCTTATCAGACCTGGTTCCCTCTGGTCGACCCCCACCCACCCACCCCCTTCACCTCCCGCTACAGATCGACGCTACCCCTCAGGAGTATTTCGCCAGCCTTTTTTTTTTTACCTTGGCCCTGTGCTTCTACCAGACGGAAGCCAGGCAAGAAGACCTGAAAGATGCCGAGCAGGAGGTTCATCACTGTAGCGATGCAGCAATAGCTGTTCTGCGATGGGTAGTGCAGCCCCGCCATGCTGCTGAGGCGGCTGCTTTCCTGTCTGCCTGAGCTGGCTGGCGGAGCTAGCCTTGAGCAGAAATTCTCACTAGTGTCTCGGTTCCTAAGACCATCGGAAATATGTGTTTTCCGATGGTCTTAGGCGATCCCCGTGAAAGCGTCGTTCGACCCCCAAAAGGGTCGCGACCCACAGGTTGAGAACCGCTGGTTTAGATGAAGCATTTCCTAGTTTTGATCAAGAGTAGTTCTTGCTCAGATCAGATTGATAGAAGTCAGAACTAAGTAGTGTGATACCTACAGTGTGCCCATCCATGTCCATGTAATGATATGCCTGGGCATTATCTGGCTCTCTGCCACTCATTTAAGAAAATAAAGAAAATTGATATAATATCAGATGAAGCACAAGCTTCATTCCTGCCCCACTGCCAATATTTCTGAGCCCACATAGGCATAATAGGTATTGTTACAAGCTAAAAATATGAATAGTTATAGAGTTTAGT
This sequence comes from Crotalus tigris, assembly GCF_016545835.1. Taxonomy (NCBI): domain Eukaryota; kingdom Metazoa; phylum Chordata; class Lepidosauria; order Squamata; family Viperidae; genus Crotalus; species Crotalus tigris. Next base: position 162,901 of record NW_024100135.1, on the reverse strand, counting down.
CACTATCTAGAAAATAAAGACAAGAAAGGTGGCTACAGTGGTTGGCCTGCTAATAAATAGATACATTTCATAACTAACCACTGCAATTTTTGGTACCATTTTTGTGAACAAGTGTCCCTTGTTTCATGGTAGCCACATTCACATTTAGTAATTAGTGAGCTTCCCCAAAACATTGTTGTGACAACTTGCCTCCAGAAATCGTGGGTACTCCATCACTGGAGATTTTTAAGAAGAGACTAGACAATCACCTGTCTGAGATGGTATATGTTCTTCTGCTTGAGCAGGGGGCTGGACTAGAAGACCTCCAAGGTCCCTTCCAGATTCTATTCTATTCTATTCTATTCTATTCTATTCTATTCTATTCTATTCTATTCTATTCTATTCTATTCTATTTCTTGTGGAAATAAGCCTGTGGTAACTCAGTTCAGTGGCCTCATGAAAAATGATAAGACAATAAGTTTTGGGAATCTCAGGAATAGCTGCACTAGAAAGCAGACAAGCTCTGGGAGCTGAAAGAATATTTTGAGTCCACCAGAACAAAAGCTATTGTTTAAGATATCCTTACAAAGCTGTCCTTGTACAATGTTCAGCAGCCAGAAGCTATACTGAGTAAAGTTATAAAGAGCCTACGCTACACTGTGATTGGCTCCAGCTAATCTATTGCTACCCATCTCCCATGAAAAGCACTTGGTTGCTAGAAATCTCTCGTGAATAGCTTGAGTTAAATTTACCAAACCCAAGTGAGCTGCCCATCCAGCTCTCTATTCATTACTTCAATTAACAATCAGACGCCTGAAAAATACCCCAATCTGCTTCTTGAGAAGGTGTGCAGAAAATCGATGAGCCAAGCCAATTAGCATCCCATTTGTGACCATCTAGGGAATTTAATTGGAGCCACTTGCTTGATCGAAGGTCCAATAACATTGTTGTTTAGTTAGGGAGAATGTAATGTTTGGTAAATGAATAGAGTCCCTTAAGGCCCATATGCTAGTGGCATTTCCAGGCCAGAAGGGGCAATAAGGCAAGCGTGCTTTGTTGTGTACACATGGCTTCTTGTATTCTTGGGATGGAGCTACAGCAGCTGGACACAACCAGGACAAGCCTACGCCACCCGGGGTGGGCGTTATAGCTTCCCCACTAAATTGTTGCACACATGAACAGGCACATTGTCTACTTTTAAAAAGGCATTTCAACTGCCCATTACCAGGAGCTGCCAGACAACAAAAAGGATGTTGCCTCAGTTTGTGGACAACCTGTCTTCAGAACATATTGTTTGAGGGTAATTAATTTGCAAATTGCCTGCTTGCAAATCCATGCCTGAATTAGTTACTTTTCTCCTCCCAAAGCATGCTTGCAATTTCAACTATATTTTTTTAAAAAATCACAGGAAGTCCCATGAATTTAAGCTACCAGATCTAGGCTGCAAAAATCCAAATGACTATTAGATAGCATCAAAGTGTTGGAGTTTACTGTATCTGTTCACTGATATTTACTAGTTATCTGAATTTTTATAGCTTAAATCAGTGGAATGACTTGCCTCCAGAAGCTGTGGGTACTCCAACACTGGAGGTTTTTAAAGAAGATATTGGACAACCATTTGTTTGAAATGGTATAAGTTTTTCTGCTTGAGAAGGGAGTTGGAATAGAAGACCTCCAAGGTCTCTTTTAACAATGTTATTCTGTTATCTGGTATTTGAAATCTGGTAGCCTGACATGAGTAATGCGATCTCATAAGGAGCAATTGTTTCTGCCTTGACAAATGGAAAAATAACTGGCTTTCAGAATGATGAAAGGTGACTTGTACTGTACTTAAAACTTTTACTTTAGGCTGGAGAGAGCTAATATGTTTTAAGACATCTGAAGAGGATTGATTGGCTTAGCACAGTGATGGCGAACCTTTTAGAGACTGAGTGCCCAAACTGCAATCCAAAACCTACTTATGCATCGTCGAGTGCCGGGCGGGTATGGCCCATTGGGTGGGCGTGGCCCATTGGGTGGGCATGGCTGTGGTGGTAACGGCAGACTGGGTGGGACTAAAAAGTTCAATCAATCAATTCCAACTTTGCAAGATCTTTTTTTTCCCATGAGAAGTTGAAATTGACTGATTGAACTTTTTTTTTTTTTTTTTTTTTGCACACAGCGGCGGAGGCCTAAAGTGAAAAAGGTTTTATAAAACCCAGCTGAAGGCCTAGGACTTGGGCAATGGTGTGCGTGCCCACAGAAAGGGCTCTGAGTGCCGCCTCTGGCACCCGTGCCATAGGTTCGCCACCACTGGCTTAGCACTACTTCTTTTTTGCCTAAACTATGATTGTTTCTAGTCTGCAATCTTCTGAAAACTAAACTAAATTATTATTAAATAATATGACCGGCCAACAGCTGAATGAGTATTCAGACCATATGCAATGATGTTTTTATCACAGGCATTCCACTGTGAAAAATTAAACTTGACTTTGAAAAAGGTTGGCTTCATTTTGAACCTCTTAGAAGTCAGCAGTCTGATTTAGACCCAAAGTATAAAATATTGGTTCTGCCAATTATGAACTCATTTCAGTAAAGATCAAATCGTGGTCATATATTCTTGTTTTACATTCACACTGAATTTGAAAACTGCAGGTTTTTTAAAACATGAAGCATAACAGGAAAGCTTGGTTAATTAAAAGTAAACAATGGAAGTTTCAGATGACTTGATTTGGAAAATTTTATAGTAATTTTAACTATTCTTATCTAATATCTACTAAGACAATACAATATTCCAAAAAATAAAACTGAAGGACTAAAGCAAATGTAAATTTCCAAACATACAGTATTTCTTTCCTTTCTTCAATTACAGCTTCCCACTGAGTCTATAGGCATTTCTCGAGGAGTGGGGTGAGGTTTGCATTAGCTTGGCAGCATCTCCTTACCTGTGATCCCATGAGGCTAAGTAGTGATGGAAAAGTAAATTGATTTCATTCTGGTTCAGCTGCAGGTCAATTAAATAGCAGACATGAGGGTGTGTTTTTTTGTTTTTTGAAATATTGATATCCATGTAAACATCTCTACATATGCAGAAACATAATTTGGAATAATGACTTGGATGTGGAAGTGAAACTGCCTTTCCCTTTTGCATGAAGTTAGAGAATGTTTATTAGTCCACCACTCTAAGATGGTGCAATGACTGAAAGCTATCTCTTTCTTCTTGTTCTCAGTGCTTAAAAGCTGAGTTAAAGTTAAGACAATTAGGGATCATCTTCATGCTGGTTTTGAGGAAGGTGACGTAGAAGTAGCTCTGTGATATGTCCTGGGATTCTGTTCCTGTGCTTTCAGCAGAAAAAGGTTTTCTGTTTCTTGGTGGCTTTCAAAAATTGTCTTCTTTATGCGGCTCATTGGGGTAGGGAGATCTTTACTTTCATTTTCTTCCATGCTAATTGAGATTGGTGTTTCCTCTTCCTTATGATAGCTGTTTCTGATGGCTGATTAGCCTGGCAACAGGAAAGAGAGGATAGGGCTCTGTTGGTCATCCTTTGTTACATGGACCCAGTGGGAAGGGTGCCTACCAACATGTCTACCACTTGTCCATATTTTGGAAGCTTCTAAAGTCAGCGCTATTTTAAAGTACCTTCACCTAATTTTACCATGCCATGTCTAACTTGTTTATTGCTTGTATTCTTATATTTGGTTGGTGGTTTTATTATTGTTTTTCAGAAGTTTGTAACCAGAATATTTCACTTGTTTTTTATAGTCTACGTAATCCAACAAGTCTCTTGGATTATGAAAAATAGATGATAGATGATAGATAGATAGATAGATAGATAGATAGATAGATAGATAGATAGATAGATAGATAGATAGAATAAAAATTCATCATATACTGTAGTTTAAAGGCAATTTTGGGACTGGTGATGTGATGTGTATTAACTATCTAATTTGCAAAACAAATGCTTTTCATCAAACAAGTATTATTCAGACTGAACTGTGAGACAAATTCATCGAAGGGCCTTGTTAATGAAATGTGGACAACAGAATAACTGATTAAGAAACAGCAACTGTTGGCTGATTACATTGCAGTTGTTTTGACCTTCCCAGATCTGTCCATTCTACAATAGCTTTGTATCTTTATTCTGTGTCATTAACACTTTTAACAGTTAAAAAGAAAGACTGTTTTCTTGACAAATTCTCAGGGATTATTGAAGCTAAGAGATAAATATATATTTTAAAGTTTGCACTGGGTTATACTAGAAGAGTATTCAGAGTAAAACCAATAATGATTTTAAACCAAATAAGAGGATTGGGCTCTTCAAAACTGATTAAGAAAACATGTTTTAAGAATTATGTTCATATATTAAAATGTAGTAACTTTAAAGGTAAATAACAGTGGTATAGATATACATTATAGCTTACATTTTTGCTATAAATCTGAAGAATTCTTCTGTATCTGATAATTCTGCATTCACGCTGCTGTCATACAGCTCTTGAGAATCACCACCTTAATTTGAGAGTCAGGAAAAATAATTTAACTGGATTTAATGAAAGCATGTAGCCTTACAAATAGCTTAGAGACATTCTAGAAAAGAAAGAGGGGAGCATTGTTTAACTTGTCTCTATCTGCTTTAATACATAAAATGTCACAATTTCCTCAAGTGAAGCTCTGGATCTAACTGCTAATCTTTGATGATTATTTATTACTGCATTATTTTATGAAGATTAATTCTATGGCTACAGAAAATCAGGTGGACTTCACCAGACCAACCAATGCTCTTGATCTAATCTTCTTTAAAATTGTCAGGGCATTATTAGATATAATGTAATCTTTCCAGATTAATACCAGCGCACTTGAAGATATTACTCTTCTCAAAGAGAATTCAGATGCTTTAAAAATTACAAATAGTACCGTAATTCTTTTCAGTTAAAGTAACAAAATACTTTATGAAAGCAGACTGAATTTCAGCAATATACTGTTGCTTCCAAGGAAAGGCTGATAGAGGCTGGGTGGGCAAAAAAGACACACATGGCTGCTACCTCATTTTACTGGGTCCAGAGTATCACACTCAATTAAAAATTCTGTCTTTGATAATTAAGGCAGAGATGGGACTCAGAGGAATTCAATAAGGTAGTTTTGACTGTGACTTTGCTCCAGATATGTTAGAATACAGATTTTGGAACTCCAGTCAGCATATACATTGAAAATTTTGGGCTGTAATCTTAAAACATATGAACAATATGTTTTAAGATTACAATGGAGAAGTCTGCTTTAAGCAGAATAGGAGTAACATTCCCCGTGATCTTTCAGTCTCTATTTGATTATGTCTCTGGAACTATGATTCTGAGCCACTATTTTTATAGACAATTAAATGTCTGTGTATTACAGGTAGTCCTCAATTTATGACAAGTCAGTAATTATTCAAAGTTATGACAGACCTCCCCAGAGCTACTTATGTCTCACTTTTGAAGTTACTATGACCCCACTCCCTGTGGTCACCTGATCACATTTTGAGTGCATGGCAACTAACTCATCTTTATAGCTGCAATGTCCCACACTCACTGGACCACATTTTTTGATGCTTTTTGCCAGTTTTAAAGTGTTTACTTCCATTTTCCAACAAAAAAAAAATGCATTGGAAGAATATATTTACTTAACAACTGTCATTTGCTTAACAAGCATGTTTTTCACTTAACAACTGCAACAAAAAATGTTGGAAACTTGGGTTTAGTCATGCGATGCCTTGACTGATAACCACAATGACTTACAACATAATTCCAAGCTCAATTACAGTTGTAAGTTGATGGTCAATTTTGGTCACCACATTCCAAACAAGATGTTGAGACTTTGGAAAAAGTGCAGAAAAGAGCAACTAAAATGATTAAAGGCCTGGAGACTAAAACATATGAAGAATGGTTGCAGGATTTGGGTATGGCCAGTCTAGAGAAAAGAAGGACTAGGGTGGACATGATAGCTGTATTCCAGTATTTGAGAAGCTGCCACAAGGAGGAGGGGGTCAATTTATTTTCCAAAGGACCAGAAAGCAAGACAAGAAACAATGGGTGGGAACTAATCAATGAGAGAAGCAAGCTAGAATTAAGGAGAAACTTCCTAACAGTGAGGACAATTAACCAGTGGAACAGCTTGCCTTTAGACATTGTGGATGCTTCATCATTGGATATTTTCAAGAGGAGACTGGACAGCCACTTGTCTGAAATAGTATAGGTTCTCCTGCTAGAGCAGGGGGCTGGACTAGAAGATCTCCAAGGTCCTTTCCAGCTCTATTCTGATTCTCATTCTGAAACCTCTTTTGAGTCAATCTAAATTTGTGATTCTGTGGACAATTGTGTATAGTCTTCTTGGCAATTGTTTAGAGTGGTTTATGTTGAATTCTTCTGGAATTTTTTTAATTTCTCAATCTATTTTACCATTCTTAGATTTCCTGGTGATCTCCCATGCGGATTATTAACAAGGCCTTTTTAGTCATTCATGACCAGTTAAGGGAAATTAGATAATGCTACCTAATGGGACACTTAACCACTTTTAACTTATTATGTGAACTTAGCAGTTCTATGGGCCGTTCTTATTTCTCATGGCTGATGAAGACAGAAAAGTGATAATAGCTAACATTGGAAAGTTATGTATCAGTAAATAAAATTCACTCAGCCAGGTAGGTACTTTAAAAATATTTAGAAAGGTTATCTGAGCAATGATCATAAAAAGAATAACTGATTAAAATAGATAAACTGAAAAGAGATCAAGGGGAGATTATTATTTGGGGGTGAGAGGCACTAGTCTCTCTGAGTCTCAAAGTTTATCAAACACAGTGCATCCCTTGAAAATGTAACATTTGTTTTCTCTCTTAAGATTTCTTCTTTGGATAGTCTGAAAAATAGATGTACTTTAAATTCTAACTTTTAATTTCTGTTATTGCCTTTTTAAAAAAGGATTTGGGGCAGGAAGAATAATTTCTCCAAAGGGTTAAACCGTTTATTTAAATAGGTTTGTTTATTATGTTGTAGTGCTTTGCTTGTTCTGCGAATTAATAAAAGATAAGCTAAAAGTTCATTTATAAGAGTATTAAAGGATAATTATGATGGAGTAAATGCAGAGGGTCAAAAAGCATTATCATGAATAGCTACATAATAGGAAACTAGCTAAAATATAACCAGTAGTGTATAGCAGCACCAGTACCAAACTTTGCATTCCATCAAATGGGTGTGGACCCTTCCTCTGACAGCATTTTAATTAAAAAGTGAGATATCTGAAAGTATCTGTTCATCCATAAAGGTAACTCAGCCTCAGCAACTTAAATTAAAGCTGAAGGCAGGATTGTAAATATGTGACCCCTTAATGTCAACAAAATAATAAAAAAGATTTGGTTAGGAAATCTGTTTCAATCAGATTAGAAGAAAAGTGGGTAAAGCTGATTACAAGCCCACTAAACATAGTATTTAAGCAGTATTTGTTGAGGAACAATAGCATTAATTCTACTTTAACAAGTATCAATAATGGGAACGAGTTATTAATGTGTAAATTTAGGTGTAGGGAAAGTGGAAGTGAATGGATCATATTCTTTCAACGTGATCTATTAGATGGATAAACTTTACTCAGGATTACAGTTGAGTGGATGGGGATGGAAAGCTAGACCACTGGCACTATTTAATATCTGTACCTTTAATTTTTTAAAAGTAGGCAATAATGTGTCTACGAACTCACTAACTTGGGGCCTTTTACATTTGTATTACAGCATCCATAATCCTCAGCTACTGTAATGACTGAGAATTTGCAGAATTGTACAATACGGTAGTCCAGTACATCTGTCAGGCACTATCTTGAAGAAAGCTGCAATACAATGCTGCTTTTTAGAATAGAATAGAATAGAATAGAATAGAATAGAATAGAATAGAATAGAATAGATCTTGGAGGTCTTCTAGTCCAGCCCCCTGCTCCAGCAGGCGAACCTATACCATTTCAGACAGGTGACTGCCTAGTCTCTTCTTAAAAACATCCAGTGATGGAGCACCCACGATTTCTGGTAGCAAGCTATTTCACTGGTTAATTGTCCTCATTGTTAGGAACTTTCTCAATTCCAGGTTGATCAGTTTCCAACCATTGTTTCTTGTCTTGCCCTCTGGTACTTTGGAGAATAGTTTGATGCCCTCTTCTTTGTGGCAGCCCCTCAAATATTGGAATACTGCTATCATGTCGTCTAGGGTGGGATTCAAATATGTGTTATCTGTGTGAATGCCGCTTCCGGAAGTCCATTCTGGGCCTGGGCAACTAAAAATTAGCTACCGGTTCTGCCGAAGTGGTGCGAACCAACTGAATCTCACCACTGATGTCGTCTCTGTTTCTTCTTTTCTTTAGACTAGCCAAACCCAAGTCCTGCAGCCGTTCTTCATATGTTTTAGTCCTCCAGGCCTTTGATCATTTTAGTTGCTCTTTTCTGAACTTTTTCCAAAGTCTCAACATCTTTTTTGTAGTATGGTGACCAAAATTGGTTGCAGTATTCCAGATGTGGTCTTAATAGCAGTGGTTCTCAACCTTTTTAATGCCATGACCCCCCAACCGTTCGTAAGTTGAGGATTACTCAACTGGTCGTAAGTCGAGGACTACTCAACTGGTGCAGCACCGTTTGCAGAATGGGACTTTTGGTGGGCTCAGCAGGGCAGAGACAGCCTGGACAATTCCTATTGGCTTTTGAAAGCCAATAGAATTAGACTCTATTCAAGAGAGTCTATTCTATTGGCTTTCAAAAGCCAATAGAATAAAAGGGAGTGGCACAGCTAAGGAAAAGGGGGAAAAAATGGCAGACTGCGTTGTTTGGCGACCCCCGTGAAATGGTCGTTCGACCCCAAATGGGGTCCCGACCCACAGGTTGAGAACCACTGCTTAATAGGGTTTTATAAAACAGTAATACTTTGCATGATCTTGATTCTATGCCTCTGTTTAAACAACCAAGGATTGTATTAGGTTTTTTGGCTGCTACCGCACACTGCTGGCTCATAGTCAAGTGATTGTCCTCTAGGACACCAAGGTCCCTCTCACAGTTACTATTTTTGAGCCAGGTCTCACCTAATCTGTACTTGTACCTTTGATTTTTCTTTTCTAAATGCAAAACTTTGCTTTTCTCCACATTAAAATTCATTTTGTTTAATATCCACATTAAAATTCATTTTGTTTAATCTCTGTACCTTTAATTTTTTAAAAGTAGGCAATAATGTGTCTAGATCTTTTTGGATCCTGAGCTGGTCTTCTGAGGGGTTAGCTATTCCTGCCAGTTTAGTGTCATTTGCAAATTTGGTGAGTTCCCCTTCTATTTCCTCATTTATTTATTTATTTATTTATTTATTTATGAGACTTATATACTGCTTTAAGTGCAAGCACTCTCTAAGCGGTGTACAGCAGTAAGCAATGTGTGTATATATATATATATATATATATATATATATATATATATATATATATATATATATATATATATATATATATATATATTGTTTTCTGAGGTTTTCGCGGGTATTTGTATGTAGGTCTTTGGTTGTTCGGGTTTTCTCCCAGTAAAATTGGAAGTGTCTTGGCAACGTTTCGACGAAGTCCCATTCGTCATCTTCAGGCTGGTGTTTTCAGCTTCGTGCTTTGAGCAGCAATGTGTGGTCTTAGCTGTTTCTTCCTTTTAACTGCCAGTGGGGGTATGAACTGATTGGGTGGGAGCTTGGCTGTGTTCTGATTGGGTGGAGGTGTGTTCTGAATGGTTAGGGGCTTGGCTGTGCTCTGATTGGCTGGGGGAGTGTTCTGTTTGGTTGTGCTCAGGTTAGTCTGAGTTGCAGAGGGGTTTAAGATTTTGGGCTGCCTTGCTATTAACTCAGTCAAAAAAGAGGAACCAACATCTTCCCTGGTCCAACACCTTAAAGCCACAGGACATGAAATTGACTTTAAAAATACCAGAACCATTGCCAAAAGTGAACATTTTAATAACAGAATAATCAGAGAAGCCATCGAGATAGAAAAACGCCCACACAGCATGAACAAGCGAGATGATACCTCCCGCCTACCAGCCATTTGGAAACCCGCCCTTATTGACAAACGACTCCCTAACACAAAAAATGATACCAGACCCACACTCACAAAAACCACACAGGAGGTCACCACCACACATCCACGCAAAAAACAAACCCAAAGCCACACCGATGACGAGGCACGACCACAAACCAGAAGCCAGACCACAGCTGCATCATTAGCCATTTTAAACCCCTCCAATCCATACATGAACCAAACTGACACCCTCCATGAAGAGGAGACACAACCACGAACGAGAAGCCAAAAAATAGCAAGGCAGCCCAAAATCTTAAACCCCTCTGCAACTCAGACTAACCTGAGCACAACCAAACAGAACACTCCCCCAGCCAATCAGAGCACAGCCAAGCCCCTAATTTTCCAATCATCAGGTACTTTTGAAAAATATGGTGCAATGGTTCTGAGATAACATCTGCCAGTTCCTTCAGAACTCTGGGATGTAATCTGTTGGGTCCTGGTGATTTTACTCCTGGAGAGATATGAAGTAGACAAACACTATTATTTTGTGATGGGAGATGGCAATAAACAAAGAATGTTTATAAGCAAAATGAAATATTTTGATAAGTTTGGAAGAATTCAACAAATATGGATATTTTACAAGCAACAGTGTGAGGCATTGGGGCCAGGATGTTAATGGAGTTTGTTTGTGTATGCATGTGCATGTGTGTGTGAGAGAGGGAGAGATGGTTATGCTGTAGGAGGCTTTTATTCTCAGGTTGTTGGAGAGATTTTTAGGGTGCCTCAAGTTTTTCCCCAGCCCTTGATCACATAGGGTTGAGCACAGAGCAGAACAGTGGAGCTCTGGGGGGCTTCCTGCATAGCAGTGATGTTCCCAACTCTTGATTGTCTGCATCTAGTGCAGGCATCATTTAAAAATTATTACTGCCCAGTAGTTCTCCATTGGAACAACCACTCTGCTTGCCAGAACTCTACATTTGTCTTTTGAACCTGTTGCCTGTAGAAACTTTGCTTCCTGGAACCCATGGAGGCCGATAACCCCTATTTCGATTTTCCGACTTCTAGATTGTAACCTGACTATGCTTCTGGACCGGAACTGTTTGCATCTAAGAACTTGCAGACTTAGTTGCTCTGTGCATGACTTTGCACACACGCCCTCTTGCTGCCGCCTATATTTACTAAATTCTATGTAAAAGATCCTTGCATACATATTTTTCAATTTGTATGTATGTGCCCTAGGACAGGAAATCGTTTAAACTTGGGTTAGTTTGCATGACACAGGAGAAATTAACTGACCAGAGAGGGACAATTAGTTTAACATTAGAAGGAGCAGATCTGCCCGGAGCTGAATTTAAATATCTCTAAGGCTGGAACTAGTTAGCTGAGACTCGGAGCTTGCATAACATGCTTAAGGACATACCCCCTGGCCCAATTCAGTATATTATACAAAAAGAATCCATGTAAGGATTCTGTATGTCTATTTTTAATAATTTATAAAATGCAAGATAAAAATGAATGCAAATTAATAAAAGCAAAAAAATAAAAAAAAAGTGCAAAGAAAAAAAAATAAAAAGAAAAAAAAATATATAAAGAAATGACTTCCTCCTTCAAGACAAATACAATTTCAGTCATTTATTACTTTCTCTGACATTTCAACAAAATATCTTTTCTTCCTATCCTTATTTTTTATCTATAAATAAATCTTTAAAGCCTCTTCATTCAGACTTTATCAAGAAAATTTTATTAAGAGTTATCAGAAACAACACATATATTTTAATCTTAATCAAATAAACCCACTTTTTATTCTGTTTACTTCTAAGAATCTTGATCTCTCTTCAAACAGTGTCCTGCAAGCTAACATTTTATCCATTTATCTTTGTTTCCTCTGAGAAACTCCTGCAGAAGTTTAACACATCTATTTAGTAAATTACCATAAGAAAGCTACCCAAGTCACTCCTCTTAGTTATTATTTGTATATCCCCTTTATTTGGACATCAGCTGGTTTCATTTGTAAATACAGTGTAATTTCCACATTGTAGCTTGACATTTTAAAATCTATTTTCTGATCCACATTTAAAACAGCTTCAGTCTCTGTTTTATCCTGTAAAATCTGTTCCTCTTCCATAATTTCTTTTGAAACCATTTTTATAATACTGGACATTCTTAAGAATAATTTCTGAATGCAGTGTTCCAAAAGATCTTTGAATAATGAATATTACCATTCAGTATTAATCTTTTCATTTAATTATAACCTTTAATTTTCCTAGTTCCCTCTAGTCCAGGGGTCCCCAACTCTCGGACCGCAGCCTGTTTAAAACTGGGCCATACGAGTGATGAGCAAGCATGTGTGCACCTATGAAACTCAACCCACGCATGAGTGGAGGACACTTGAGCAGATGCCATTTGTGGAATGGAGTGGAGAGTGCTTGCATGCAAAGCTCCATTCATGCAAATGGAGCTTTGTGAGTGAGCACTCTCCGCTCGAGCAAGTGGAGTTTCATGCACAAGCACAAGAGCCCTCGGCTCAAGCACCCTCTGCTCACACCAATGGAGCTGTGTGCATGCTCCTATCACTCACTCACCCCCACCCCCACCTACTGGGCCGGGCCACCAAGGTGGAAAGGTTGGGGACAGCTGCTTTAGTCAACCTTCAAATCCCCTCTTAAGTTGGTTTAAATCAACAACACTTTCCCATGGGAAGGTTTCTTACAGTTAGTTTCAACATCTTCAAATATGTTTAGATTTTAAACAACCCACAAGTATCTGGCCTCTTAATCTATAATTTTCCCAAATCAATGTTCTGGTAACCCTTTCACTCTTTATTCTAAAATGTTATTTTAAGTCCTTAAACTTGCATGAAACTTCTTTCATCAAGGATAGAAGGAAACTTACCTGATGTAATGAAACTTGCCCTCTTGAAAATTCTTAACATCCAAATATCCATTAGCAAGCAATTTCCTAAACTGGATTAAGAAAGGAAGTATATGAAACCCAATAGTAAGTTTCTAAAGGAGAACATCCAGTTTTAGAGGTTTCCCTACTGCTAAAGTAAAGAACTGAAAACAGAATGTTGACATAACATACCCTGACAAATACAATTTTTAGCTGTGATTTGATAGAATACCATCATTTTGGAATACAATAAGACATTTTGATTGTTGAGTTTCCCATGTTTGCTTTATTATACAGTAAGCATCTGGCATTAGATAAAAAAAATCAAGCTGTTACCTGGGAAGTGCAAAACTGTCATCAGATTATAAGATGCTCCTATTTTTCAAAGGTCTTCAAAACAGTTCTTTTTACTGGATTAGAAAGGTAAAAGAAGTAGTCATTATCTGGACTTAGCAAAGAGAATCAATGTGATTATTTGAAGCTGCCTTTCTTGTGAATATGTAAAAACCAAGCTGTTGATGTCAGTTAGGGACAAAGACTAGAAAGGACATGAAGGATGAAATCTCCCACATAACAAAAGAAAACTGAGGGATCCTTGAATAATAAACATAGGAAGGCTCCAGCTTCACCCACCCAAGCACAATAAGAAAAATAGGAAGTATTTATTTAATTTAACAATTTAACCTTGTTTTAAATTAGTTTATTTGATTTATGGGAAAATCTTATTTGCTTTACCATTCAAGGCTTCTATGACTTATGAACTACAGCTATATTTATAAAAAGCAATTATTTGCAAATATAAAGTATAAACCAAGAAACCATAGTATTCAGATTATCATATTATTTTTTTAAGGAAACAATTCAAATACAACAGAATGGATTGAAATATAGAATATTGTGAATGAAAATGGAATTGAAGATTAGTTGCTGAATGTGATAGAAAAAATTATATGAAAATAAAGCATGTGGAAAAATAAAGGTGTGAAAATCCATTTATTAATTGGGGTCATATCACCATCAGTTCTGGCCACAGGCACAAGACTCCTTGTAAGCCCTGGTGTTCTTTGAAACCATTCCTTACTTCAGGGAGGGTTGAACGTATTTGATCAGTCTGTTTCTAACACAACCTTTGACTGAATAAGTGATACTATCAAAGTGCTGACCCAGAGACTAGTAGGGTCTAGATAGCTATAAATAATTTGAGGCTTAATCACAGCAAAATGGAGAGGCGCTAGGTTTATAAACAATCTCGAAGAGATACTGTTTCCCCATCCTATGTACCAGTTACCATCCCTCTTGGGTTAAGAGGCTTTATTCACAATCACTCATGTCTTAGTCATCTCTTCACAGTCACACATGTCTTAGTCATGTCTTGATTGGATTGCACTGTACATGGGACTGTATTTGAACATTCAGAAGATAGAATCATAATGTAACTAGAATTATCACTTCACATGATCTCAGTATTATATATCTATTGATGTAGCCCAAGATTGCATTCACTCTTTTGGTAATTTAAGCACATTGTTGGCTCGTATTTAATCAGTCATCTACCAAAAGATCAATATCCTTTTTGCAAGTATAACCATTGAGCCAGGTACTATCTATCTAGTGCTTGTGTATATAATTTTTCCTATTTACTGTAAGTACAAAGCCTTTATTTCTTGCAACTGAACTGCATTTGGAAAGTGTGCAATGTTCAAGTTAACAAGATCCTGTCTTCTGAGGTATTAGCAATCTTTCTCCACCACTAAGCTTGGTATTGCATGCAGATTTGCTGTGCATCTTTTATATCCCCTCCTAAAAAAATGTTGACTGGTGCTGGGCCCAGGGCAGAACTCTGAGCTTAACTTTCTTCATGTAGACATATATCTCTTAAGGCTCATGCACTGATGTAGCTGTCTAATCAACTGTGAACCCATCTGATAGTGGGACCATCCATTCCCTTTTGTTCCATTTTATCATAAACAAGGCAATGATCAACTTTATCAAATGCCTTACTGAAGTAAGTCTATGTTCAATAGCTACAGGTTACATTTACTTCATCCAGAATGCAGCTTTAAAAAGCTGCAACTTTGTATACTTGAATTGGCTTCTGAATGCAATTCTAGATGCTGGTTGTAAGCTTTAAAGCTTTTCATGGTTCAGGCCTGGTTATCTGTGAGACTGCCTTCTCCCAATAATATCTGCCTGTCCAATATGATTGATCGTGAGGGTTCATTCAGGTCACATCCCTCAGAGTCTGCCATCTCCATACTTGAAACATTCTTTTTCAAGTATGCCTGTGCCTTTCTCTCCCAGCTTTTAGAAAGCTGGTTGTCACAAGGCTAAGCTAGAATATTAAGATTGTTCCCTTTGACGAGGAACGTTTGAATTTTGATCTATTGAGTGTGGAATTTTTAAAATATTTTTCTTGCTTCCTATTAATTTGATCCATTCCTTTCATATTTCTATATTTGTTTTCAATCTGAATTTTCAAAAATGAGAATGAGAAAAGGAGGGTCTTTAAAATCATATGTGCATAACACGTGGCCTGCAAATTATTATTGTTGAACTCCGCAGTGTCCCTTATTAGTGATTAGGCTAGCCAAGATCTTGGAAGTTGTAGTTCAGCAACATCTAGAAATTTGCAAATATGTAGCCATGCCATATTTCAATTACCATCCATTTATTGACATTTTAGAGATCATAGAAGCTATCTGCAATTTGGTCTGGAAATAGGTGGAGCAGTAGATATTACAGTATAAGAAACTATAGGTAGTCCTTGATTCATAACCAGACTAGAATTTTGGTTGTTAAACAAGGTAGTCATTAACTAAATCACACACAATTATACAACCTTTTTTGCATGGTTGTTAAGTGAATCACTTGCAGTTGTTAATAATGTGGTGGTTAAACAAATTTGGCTTCCTTCCCCCATCGACTTTTGTTCTGACCGTATAGCTCTATGTAACCTCGTATAGCTCTATGTAACCCTAACTAGTGAGCATGTATCAGTATGTTAGAATATCTGGCAGTTATTGGGTTAAATGCTGGGTTTGTTGATGGGTCATTGGGAGGAGTTTCTAAAGGGCATTGGGAGACTTCCTGGACACAAGCCAGATTGGAATGTCTTTGTCTGAAAGAAGCATGGGCCATCAGATGTCACCCAATGAGCCTGCGCCGTTATAAAGATGGTATGGAAGAGAGCATCATTCTTTTACCTATAGGAATAGATAAAAGATGTATTTTCCAGAAGTAACAACCACAGCATGAATGCAAGTAATCTTTCTGATTGAAATATATCTATTGTTATGAAATCATTTCTATTGAGTTATCTATCTGACTTGATTTAAAAGAAGGCATTTTTAACTCAGAGTCAGAATAAGTTTGCTTGTCTGAAGCCAGCTGAGAAGGTCACAAATGGCAATGACATGATCCTAGGACATGACAACATCATAAATACATGCCAGTTGTCAAGTGCCTTAATTTTGTTCATGTGGATATCCTGCTATAGTTTTAAGTTACCTTTCCAGGGTAACTTCAAAAGGTTGCTAAATGAATGGTTGTAAATCGATGACTACCTGTATGTGAGCCAGCTGAAAATGAAAGTAAGTGCCTGATGCATTTTCAGAGATACTCTCGTTCATTGAAGACACTCTCATTTACAGAAAACTGGAAAAATGGGTATTTGTTTCTCTGCCTGCCTGTGGCTGTTTAGGTTTCTCTCCCTCCCAACAAAATACGGAGGGGCATGACATTCCTATATTACTAAAGACAACAACCTTTAAAACCTCCCCTTATTAAAATGAATGATGATAATCTTATACAAATATACTTTTATTCCGTTCCTGCCAATCCCCATATGGCACAAACCACCAGAATATGTTTCATTTCTCACTGAAATTAATGGCAGTTGTGTTTTTGCCTATTAATTTCAACAGGACTTGCAGAGGACAGATTCCTAGTGGCTTAGAGTCATCAACTCAGATATTTCTCTTATTCTCGGTACTGTTAATGGCATACAGAATCCGCTACATACTTAAGCCAGCTATCATATATGATCAACTGGAAATACTTTGCACCTGGGATCTGTGTTACTAGTGGCCACAGAGAGCAGGGCAATGATGTCATTCCCCCCCATTTCTTTGGATTGTGACTGATTCTCAGAGATTCCCTGCAGTTTTCTTGGCAAGGTTTTTCAGAAGTGGTTTGCCATTGCCTCCTTCTTAGGTGGAGATTAAGTGACCAGTTGAAAGTTATCCAGCTGGCTTTGTGTCAAATGGGACCAGAACTCATGGTCTCCTGTTTTCTAGCCTGACATCTTAACCATTACACCAAACTGACTCTTAATGATGTAGGGTTTCTGCCTGAGCAGGGGGTTGGATTCGATGACCTCCAAGGTCCCTTCCAACTGTATTATTATTATTATTATTATTATTATTATTATTATTATTATTATTATTATTAAGCCAGGCTATTTAATTGTTGCTTGTTTTAGAGGGGCTGGTGTGAGATTTCTGGCCACTTCTGGCTTCTTCTGAGGGCTTATCATACCTTCTTTATCTTCCAATAAAACATTGATGTGAAATTGTACGGCTTGATAACTGGTGATTTGCTGCCGAATTTCAGAAGCATGGCCCCAGAAAGTTCAGGGGGCTGCAAAATAGCTTTGTGAACTGTATGCAAACTATATAGGTTGCCTACCACTGCTTTAAATTATACCACCGTAATCTCTGAATCATGAAATTAGTCATTTCCAGGTGCTTCCTCAAGCCTTCTAGAAAGTTGCAATAATTGTCAATTAAGTTGAGTATTGGTAGATGTCCTTTCCTTCACTGGAGGCATTTATGACTATATGTTGGCCTTAAAAAACAGTTGCACTGTGAAGTACGTTTCTTGACCATCAGTGAACTAGAAGCCCACAGCAAAAAACAGATTGAAGACAGATTGCACAGATGATAAACTGGGGTGCTATGTAGATAGGGAGTGGCACCAAAGATGACATTTAAATATTCAGCATTAACTCAAGACATCTGTCACCATACACAGCAGTAAGTGGGCTTTGCTGATGCTTGGAACAGAAACAATATGTTCTGGTCCTCATAATCACTTTGGATTGGGGGGGGAATTCTACTTTTGCAGAGAATTCTTTTAGTGACTAGTATAAATCCGTATATTTTATTATAGCAATCCCAACACAAATCCTTTAATAAATGGAGTTGTTATTAATGTGCAGATGTTAAATAATAACAAAAAAGCAATAAACATGAATCCCTTAGTAATCTTGCTGATCCCAAATGATAAGAGCAAGAAATCAGAATAAATGCATACTGATTTTTATTATTATTTTACACATGCTTTATTTTTTCCCAAATTTCCCCCTTTATTTCTAAGTGGCTCAATTTGCAATTTCAAAAATTAACTTTTCAGTGTCTACTGAAGTACTGTATGTACATCTAAGTAAATCTACAATATCTATATGTATGTGAGTGAGCGATATGATATATACGATGTTAACAGGAAATGACAGCAATAAAACAGCATTGTAAATATGTCAGAAAACAAATCAGCTCCCAAAGCATTAAATAAAGTATACTTATTTGAATAAAAATGAAAAGATTTAGATAAGAAGAAGTCCAAATGGAAACTATGGATTTAGATGGATACGTTTAAAAGATTAAAAAGTTTTTGAATTAATCTAATCTAATTCTCCAAATATATTGTTCATATATAGTTTTGATTATACTGACCCAGGCTCTCATGCAGCAGAATGTTTTTTTTCTTTTGGTCTTGTGTGGGGATTTAATCCCAATTTGGAATAAAATCCTTTCAGTTGAAGGATGGGCAATTTTGGACAGGTGAGTCTCCTATTTTTTTAAACAGTTTTTAGTATGGTAGAGTAATCCACAATGACTGCAAGGACTTTATATACAGGCCATATATCTGGGCAGTTCTTTTGTTTTGGAGGAGGGAACTGGCATGTATGACTGTTTACTATATTAAGGCCAAAGGAAAATTCATGTGCCTTTTATTTAGTTTATTTATATTAAAACTATGGAGAATCATTCCTGTTTTGGGGCACTTACTTTGCTGTGGAAATCTAGCAGAGCATTTCAGCAAGCAATGACAGCCACAAAACTGGAGATCAAGAATAGGTCTACTGGATCTAGGACATAAAAATCTGGCTGACATCTAAATGGTAGCAAAAAGTTGTAGAAACACGTGCAACCCAGATCTAGTACCCTTAATCAAGGAACATATGCAATTTTCAGTATACTGTTTGCCTACATGTTATATAGAAATATATTCCTGTACAGTATTGTGGGAGTTCAATGGAACCTATTCCAAGGTACAATACGTTCATATAAGCGGTAAGATCTCATAACTCTCTCTGAAGTAAATACTTTAACCTCCCAAAAACAAGCAATAAATATGCTATTTATTATGCTATCGGAATAGAATTATAGGAGAAAAGCATCACAGGAACTCTGGAGAGGGTACAAGAACCTGTCAGTTCTTTTTTCCTTCAAAATAGTTGAAGTTGAAACTCCAATACTTTGGCCACCTAATGAGAAGGAAGGACTCACTGGAGAAAAGCCTAATGCTGGGAAAGATTGAGGGCAATAGAAGAATGGAACGACAGACAATGAGGTGGAAGGATGGAGTCACTGAAGCAGTAGGCATAAGCTTCAATGGACTCCAGAACATGGTAGAGGACAGGAAGGCATGGAAGAACGTTGTCCATGGCGTCGCGTGGGTCGGCCACGACTTCACAACTAACAACAACAATTCTACGAATCAAAATATCTTTGATGATCCCATCTGCTTAACTAGATGTTTGCTTCTGTGATTTTGCTTTCATTTTGTTTCTTGACTATGAACAGGAGGAAGAACTTAACAAAAACTATTTGCCCCCCAGCTTCTTCCTCAACCTCCCCAGAATTTTACAGTTTGTCCTGTGTAAGGTTGAGAATCCTTTCTACTGTTTTTAAGAGGCTGGAATATTTGAACTACTGTATCTTAGGTGGTTTGTGCTTGCCTTCTATACCCAGAGCTTCAAAATAGCTGGACAACTCCAGTGACTTCCTGTTTGTCCATTTGTCCTCTCCTTTTCCACAAGATGAGTGGCATATAAATTTGATAAATAAACTCCTTTGCAAAATTCTCTGTTAGTTCTCTGGGTTTCTTCCTTTGCCCTATTTCCTTATGTGGATTCCTTGTGGATTCTTTGCACATCTCCTGTTTATTTAAAGAAAAAAAATTAGGTGGCTATGCCTCATTTGTTATGCTATAAATGTGTTTATTTTATTATAATTTAATCCCACCCCTTCACCAAATTGCTTATCTCCCACTTTATCCTCATATCACCTTGAAGTGTTAGTCAAAGTGGCTAACTTAAATATCAAATAGAGATTGGGTTCACACAATATCATAAGATTGGCTAAAATAGGATTTTGTTTTGGGGCTTATCATGTTTTGTGAATCCAACCATTGACTTTACAGATTGTGTAAATAAGATCATCCTGTTAAACCAAAATGTTTTGTTTGAGCAATGCATATTATGTAAATAAATCAAGTCTGCTTTCTTAACCTGTATTGTTTATTTATTAAATGTATATACTGTTTGGGGTGACTCTAGACAATATTAAGATTTAATATGTTGTGAGTTAGTGATTTATTGACTAAAGAACTATTTGAACAGGATTAAATATAAATGAACTGAGAGCTAAAAACCAAGTAGTTGGTCTTGACATGCCCTCAATAATCCTTCCTTTCACATTTTTTTCACACTGTAGTTGCACAATAAAATGGGATATTTATTGGATGTGTTAGTGAGCTGGGGTCCAAAATTCTGAACATCCATTTTAAAGAAGAATCTACATAGACAGAAATATGATAGTTACATTGAAATATATACTTAGGTTGTAAGAAGGTTCAGAATGAACTCAAACACACTTTTATCTCCTTTTCTCCTAACTACCCATTTTTCCCATTGAAGTGAATTAGAGACACATTCACATAACTCTCCCAATAACATATAGTTATATATGTTATAGTTATATTTACATCAGGCCACCAGATCAGGGCTGCAAACATCCAGACAATGTTAGATGGCAGTATAAAGATACAAAAAAAACAAAAACAAAAAAAAAACAAACAAACCTCTGATACTTTACTGCCATTAAGTAAATGTGTGGATTTTTGTGGCTTAGATCTGGTAGCTCTAATTTTCATGAGTGTCTGTGTTTGAAAGGAAAGTGATTGGTGGAACACAGGATAAGATGGTAACTATTTTATCTTATAATCATATATTTTGATACAGATTTTTTCACTTAAGCATTTCTTTACAGCAAAGGACTTTTCTCTACAAACAGTACCATCTGGTTATCAAACTTGGAAAGTAATTAATATAGAAAGACTTCTGTGCATGCTTGTAACCTATTGCATGCCAATTAGAGAAGGGTGAATTGATTTGGAACATGGAAAGGATCAGACATCCTTAAGCCAGATTTTTATCTAAATTCCATGCCAGGTTGTGTTTAGAAACTGGAGGTCTCTACCTTATCTTTATTCCTTACCATCATTGCTAATCCTCTGGTTAAACTCAATTAAACAGATTGATTAAAGTCAGTGGTGACTGTAGGGGGGAACTTCAGAACAGAGAACTACAGCCCATGCAACAGAATTAACAGAAGGTTCCCCAAAGGAACTGGAGGACCCCAAATGGAGCACAAATTATTACCAGATTTTGAAATAAATTAAAATATGTATTCTTACCAAAAGAATACCTTTCCTATATTATGGCTATAAAATTCAAAATCTAAAATTTTGTAACTACAAGTTTAAGAACACTCTTTATTATTAGAAGAAAAAGTTTTTTCCATCCAGAGTGTAATGCAAAATAGTTACTCGGGACAGATGCATTTACTAAAATTAAGCATATGGCTGAGACCAAAACTCTCAGCCATGTATCTGGTTTCAGATTCAAAACTAACTATGCTTGCTGACTTTTCACACAAATATTCACTCCTGGTTTCCCTAGTGTCTTACCTTTCAGCTTTCTTCATTTCAGTAGCCTAATTTAAAGTCAAAACCAAAGATCTATGACAAATTTTTGATAGATAGCTGCTCAATCCTGTGCTTTACATAGAATAACTGGAGAACGGTAAAAGATTCGTAGATAGAATCTTACTGAATGAAATAACTTTGATGATTCCAGAAACTATCCTATCATGATTTAGCTCAACAAAATCTGGTGATAGCAATGCCATTCTTTAAAATGCAATTTAGAATGCTATAGAAAGAATGATGAGTTGAAAGACACTGTCTAAAGACCAATGTGAGTATATAGATAAAGATTTTGAACATTTGGCTACAATTTTAGAGAGAAAAACAGAATTTGGTATGAGAGAAAGTGAAATATTAATCAAACTGAACAGAGGACTTTACTGTAAATGCTTAGCTTTGAAAAACCTGGGTTTCTGATAGTATCCGGTGCTGATTTAGCTATTGCCATGTTTTCCCACTAAGAGGCTCATCTTTAACAAACAGTAAGCACAATCCCATGCTGGGAATACCTGTAGCAGTGCAGAAGGGTGACAATTTCATTTATTTTTTCCTAAATAAGATTTTTTTTGTAGACTGGATAGAGGAAAAAATACCCTAGAGATTAAACAATATTTAATGTAGAGAGAAAGGAAAAATGACAGATGAAGGACATTTTTATTGCTGTGTCTAGGGCTGTTAAGCCATTATCACAAACATTGCCATGGATTGAAAGTTATAGAATAAGGCAATACTTGCAGATACTAGCACACAAGCAAATTCAAAAATATTCCCCATCTCTCAATATAATACAACTTTAAAAATCAAAAGACACTAGAACTTGTAAGATTTCCTATCAAAACACCAACATCTCATAAGCTCTCACTGAAATTTCATGAGGTTTGGATGATCTCATTCTCAAATGAGACTGATATACATCCAAACTGATATTTAGAATAAAGCATATACTGTGCACAGAAATATATGTGCACATTTCTTGGTTTTCAAGCTGAGCAAATTTAGTTATTTATATTCAATACCATAAAGGCTGTAAAATATTCTAGTCCTCTACCTGAGTTTGTCTAGTGGAAGGCTGCTATTTTCACTGATTTTGTTAATTTCATTAAAATTGTTGGCCAGAGATTACACTAGATTAGTAACCATTAGCATCACTTCATCTGCATACTGTACAATTATCCATTCCATTTTACTAATTGCTTAATTATAAGCTGCTATCATGGTACTATTCTAAAGCACATATGGTGACAGATGTTGAATAAAATGGGGACATTATAGTAAGAAAACCGAATCCTATGTTTTGGGGTTTTTAAATATCTGATTATATTTTAAATTACATCTGTCTGTCTATCTGTCTGTCTATCCATTTAGAAAACAAAAAATATTTGTTTTTCATCTAGCTGGATACAGCTTAAGTTTTCTAAAAAAAAAAAACCACCTGATATCCTGGTAATTGAGGCAACTATAGAAAAGAGATGGTCTTGAAGAAATATGTGGTAACCATCAGTTAAACATAAGCTTAGTCTGGGAAAAGCAGAAAATGTAAGAAAGAAACTCGAGATTACTCTGTTTTGAGTCTCTTTAGTATAAGAAAAGGGAAAGGGGAAAATGTTGTCAGGCTTACAAGATTCTGTTACTATTGTCTATATCACTAACATGGAATTCCACTGTTTTCAGGGATGACAGATAGTGTTGGTTAGAAAGTACAAAAAATAAGCAAGGACTGGTGGAAGGACAGATTAGTGATCACTAGTATAAGAGACCTAAGGCATCCTAAGTCAATCTTGTGACTAATCAAGATAAAATGACTAGGCAAGAAAGTAAGATAGGTGAATAAAGCGACAAGAAAGGACAAGGTCTCCTACCTGGACTCAAAAATAGTTATAACATAATCCAGTGTTATTTGGGGGTTGTTGGTTTGCTATAATGGTTGTAATATTTCAGGGATCCTGGATCATAGCATGGGCATCTTTGACATGATGTAAATTGGGAGAAATATCTTTACGAAACTTCATTATTCCTTCCAGTCTGTAATTCAATCCTATAGTTTTCTAATCAAAAATATTTCATGGTGGTCAAGGAAATTTAATTATGAATAACTTTGTACATAGCCTTCAAATAAAACACAGAGGCTAAAAGAAGTGTCATTCAGAAATGTTTCAATAAATAAATGCTAACTTAGCTTTATCAGGATTGGCTTCTGTGGTCAAGAAGCTTGACTCCAGAGTGGAAGAGGTTGCAGATAAAGTAGATCTCTTGGAAGATAAATTTGAAGATATGGAAAAAAAGATGGAAATTTCACAAGATGATATTCTTATGTCTCAGTACAGGGAAATGGAATATGCCCTGAGAATCAGGGGTCTGAAAGAAGATATGAATCAAGATTTGATAGAGATGGTGGTTAATGATCTTGCTCTTGTTTTGAATAGGGATAAAGATGGATTACGTAGAGAAGTGGAAAAAATTTACAGAGTTAACTCTTGGGTTGCGAAGCAAAAGAATTTACCAAGAGATGTGGTGATTTATTTTGCCAAGAGATCTCTGCGTAATGAAATCATACAAGCCTTTTATAATAAGAGGTTCCAGATTGCTGCCCAAGATGTCATCATTCTAAAGGAAATCCCATCTAAAATTTTAAGAAATAGAAAAGATTTTGCTTTTTTAGCTAATGAACTAAAAACAAGATTGATGCCATTCAGATGGGAGATTCCGATGGGTATTGTTTTGAGCCATGCGGGGACACGTTACAGACTTAATACTGTTACTAAAGCAAAAGAGTTTTATAATTCAGTCCTGGGAGCAGGCTCATCTTCACTCATGATTCAGAAAGTTTTGGATGGCAAAGAGGTGGAACAGCAGTCTGAAGGATTAGGTTTGATGGTTGCTGGAAAGTCACAGGTTGAATGGTCTCGACAAACAGAGATCAAAGAGCAAAGAATGACTCGTGCTGCACATAGACACAAGGAAAAGGAACAACAAAAGAAAGAAGTCAAAGAATCTTCTCAAGAAAGTGTCTCATTGCCGGTGGGAGGAGCAAGACCCAAGAGCTCTGCAACACATTCTTCAATGGCAGACCTTCAGGTAGTCTTCTCCAGGCTTCTGGTTAAGGGAGATGGTAAAGTTCCTGACCTGGAATGTTAACGGCCTCAACTCCCCTCAGAAGAGAAAGAAAATCTTTCATTACTTAAAGCAACACAACAATGATATTATTTGTTTGCAGGAAACACATATTTTACCTAAAGATCAAAAATACTTAGTCAATGCTCATTTGGGATCTCATTTTGTATCTTCTGCTCCTGGGAAAAAAGGGGGTGTAGTTATCTATGTTAAGCAAAACTTACCAGTCTGTTTGGTAGAATCAGATCCTCAAGGAAGATATGTTATGATTGAACTTGGTTTATATGGTAAGAAAATACTTATAGTGGGATTGTACGCACCAAACCAACAACAGGAACAATTTTATAGACTGCTACATCAGAAACTAAGTTCGTTGGACTATAGATCTGTGATATTAATGGGAGATTGGAATGGTGTTTTAGATACACAAAGGGATAAAAAAGGATTTTCTACTTTTTTCAAACAGGCTAAATTACCCAAAGCTTTTTTTGATTTGAAAGAGGACTGGGAGCTGAGAGATTATTGGCGTGAACGTAACCAAGAGGAGAGAGACTTCACCTTCTTTTCAGATAGACATCAATCCTTCTCAAGAATTGACTTTTTCTTGATTACAACTGACTTATATTTCAGGGTAAAGAATGTAAAATTTTTTCCTAGGTCGTTGACGGATCATAGTCCAGTTTGGATGGAGTTGGCTGATGAAAAAGAGGAGAGGAGATTGTGGAGGGTGAGAATGAGAACTTATTTAAACAAGAAAAGAATGTTCAAAAATTAAAGGAGCATTTAAAGGATTATTTTGCTTTAAACATGCATAAGGGAACTTCAATATCAATGGTATGGGATGCAGGTAAAGCTTTCATGCATGGGATTTTGATAAAAATGAATAATGTTTATAGACAAAAGCAGATTCAGAAACGTAAGGAAATGGAAGATGAGATTAAATTAAAAGAAAAGTCTTTGATTTTAAATCCTACAGATGAAAAGGTTAAAGAATCTATAAAGTTGTTAAAAACACAATTTAATATGTTGATGGCGGATCAAACCGCAACTAATTTATTGTTTAGAAACAAAATACATTTTGCAATGCTAATAAACCAGGGAGATGGTTGGCTTATCAATTAAGAAAGAAACAGAGACAGAGAATTATAGATAAAATAAATTATAATGGTAAATTAGTTTATCAGAAGGAGTTGATTAAGAAATCTCTTTTAGATTATTATCAAAAATTATATAAGAGTACTAATGTACAAACTTTAGATATAAATAATTATTTAAGTGAGGCCAACTTCCCTAAATTAACAGAAGATCAGAAACAAGAAATTAATGGTTTAATCACCAATGAGGAAATTTTGACAGTTATTAAGCAATTAAAATTAGGTAAAGCACCGGGTACGGATGGTTTGACATCCATTTATTATAAAACCTTGGTAGAAGAGATGATTCAACCTTTATGTGAGCTTTTTAATAATATACTACAGGGCTCAAAGATTCCTCCGTCATGGCGTAGAGCTTTTATATCTTTGATTCCAAAAGAGGATCAAGATCTCACTTTACCGAAGAATTATAGGCCCATATCTCTTTTAAATGTAAATTATAAGATTTCTGTAAAAATTTTAGCTAATAGGCTTATGAGGGTTTTGCATAAGCTTATACATAAGGACCAATCGGGTTTTATAACTGGTAGGTATATGAAGAATAATGTTAGACAAATTATTAATTTATTAGAATATTTAGATAAGAATAACCAAATTTCCGCAGGGCTGATATTTTTAGATGCTGAAAAAGCTTTTGATCAATTGAATTGGCAGTTTATGTTAAGATTAATTGAGGAAAAGAATTTTGGAGAAAAAATATCACAAGCTTTTGGTGCTATATATCAAAAACAAACGGCACAACTTATTGTTAATGGGGGTTTGTCAGAGGTTTTTACAATAGAAAAAGGTACAAAACAGGGATGTCCATTGTCACCGTTACTGTTTGTTTTAACTCTGGAAATTTTGTTGATCAAAATTCGAGAGTCGCAGGAAATAAAAGGAATAGAAGTTAACAAAAAAGAATATAAATTAAGAGCTTTTGCAGATGACTTGGTGGTTACTTTGTCTCAACCTACCTATTCTGTAGTAAATTTATTACAACTGATTTACCAATATGGACGGGTTTCGGGTTTTAAAATTAATAACAATAAGACTAAAATATTATCTAAAAACATGACTAATTTGGATAAGCAGATTTTGGTTAATCTGACAGACTTTGAAGTTGTTGATAAGATAAAATATCTGGGGGTTACCCTATCTGTTTCTAATGTAAAATTGTATAAAAACAATTATGAAAGGCTGTGGGTCAGGGTACAAAAAGATTTGAAAAATTGGGAGAAGTTACAGTTATCTCTTATGGGAAGAATTGCAGTGATTAAAATGAATGTCCTGCCAAAATTTCTCTTTTTATTTCAAATGTTACCTATTTTAAAGAATGAGGTTAATTTAAATGAATGGCAGAAAGGTATCAACAAATTTATTTGGGCAGGGAAAAAACCAAGGGTAAAGCTTAAAATTATGCAAGACTTCCGTGAGAGAGGTGGACTCAAGGTACCGAATCTGAAATTATATTATGATGCTGTGGCTTTAACACTAATTAGTGATTGGGTTGATTTAACAAATGTAGAAATACTCCATTTGGAGGGTTGGGATTTACTTTTTGGATGGCATGCCTATCTAATTTTTAATAAAAAAGTGGATCGGGTTTTTAAATCTCATATTATAAGGATTTCTTTACTTCGGGTTTGGAGGAAATATTATAAAAGTGAGTTTAAAATACCATTATGGGCTATACCTTGGCATGCGATAGAGGGGATAAGAAGAGGAGTTAAGATGGATAGTGTTTCTTATGCGCAATTACTCAGGTGGGATGGTAAAAATTGGCAGTTAAAATCTTTGGAAGATTTAGCACATGAAAATATTATATATTCATAGTTTCAGTATAGACAAATAGCTGATAGATGGAAGATAGATCGTAATGTGGGTCTGCTCAGAGAAGATGAAAATCTTTTTAAACAAGTAAAAGATCAAAGGCGAACTCACATTAAGAGAATTTATGGGGTGCTAGTAGAACTGGACTCAGAATCAGAACTAATTAAAGAATGTATGATTAAATGGGCACAAAATTTTGGTGAACCAGTTCTACTAGATACCTGGGAAACCATCTGGGTGAGGAATGTTAAATTTACACAAGCCCAGAACTTAAGGGAGAATTTTTACAAAATGTTTTACAGATGGCACCTTGATCCACAAAAAATGTCTCGTATGTATCCTGACTTACAGCCTAAATGTTGGAGATGTGGTTGTTTGGATGCTACTTATTATCATATTTGGTGGTCGTGTAAAAATATAAAAGTCTTTTGGATTAAGATATGGTGGAATATTCAAAGAATTTTTAGAAAGAGGGTAAAATTTACCCCACAATTATTTTTGTTAGATATTGTTACTGATTGTGATGCTAAGGAAGTTATATTGATGTTAAATTTGATTACGGCCGCTAGGCTGTTAGTAGGGCAATATTGGAAGAAGGAATCTTTGCCTACCTTGCAAGAGTGGTTTTTTAAAGTTTCTTATTTGGCGGAAATGGCAAAGATTTCGGCTTTCTTAAAGGAGCAATCGCAAGAGAAATTCTTTGCGGTATGGGAAAAATGGATAAATTTTATACAATATAAATTGGATATAAAAAATATCATTTAGCTTTTTAATAACTTGTATATAAATTTTAATATTTTATAGATTGTACTTTTTTATATCTCTTTTCTTCTTTCTCTTTTTTTTTCTTTTTTATTATCTTTTTTTCTTTCAAGTACTTTTTCCTTTTAATATGTATGCTTTTTTAATATATATTTTATTGTTAATTATTTTATAAATTGTTTATGTAAGGTATTTAGATATATTTATGATTTATATTTTTTCAATTTTTTTAGGATTTCTAAAAATTTTAATTAAGCCTATACTCAGCTCTGGGAAGATCGGGGGGGGATGGAGAGGGAGGGTTGGGGTGGGTGGGTGAAGGTTGTTTTTTTTTCTTTTTTTTGCTTTTTGTAAAAATATCTAAAAAATTTCAATAAATAAATAAATAAATAAATAAATGCTAACTTACCACATTAGGAGCTGGATGTTCATTTTTTCCCCTTCCTGTTTACACTGAATATTTCTCTAGGAATTAATTAAAAGACTGCTCTGACAGCTGTCTTGCCCTTCTATTTTCCAGCAGTCTACGTAATCTGCCATACTCAGTATAAAAGTTGAATGTTTCATTACATGCTTTGCTCTTTAAGGCCATTTAAATGACTGCTCTTCTGCCTATAATCAAAAACAAAATGATTTAAGAAAATAATCTACCAGGAATTAGAAAGGATGTCTACTATACATATAAAAATGAGGTTAATAGCAATATCTTTAGATCCACAATTGGAACAGGTCACTAATTACACAAATACAAAATTTCTTTCAGCAGTATATCATTTTTATATTAAGATGTGCTCTTTGTCCATTTTTGACTTCCTGCATTTACAATTTAAAAGGAAATTAATACAGGCTAAAGTTTATATTTTATTCATTTGATTTCTTTTCTGCAATATTCACACATGCAGCATTGCAGAATTAAACATTTCAACCATGTTTCCAACCTGCTGGATGCAAAAGAAGCAGAGAAGAAATTGAGGGACTTATATTTATCTATATATAGGACCTCTATGTTCAGAGGACGACAGTCTTCACAGCCTGGGTTCACATAATATATTCATTGGACTATTGAACCCAGACTGTGTGATTAATTTATAATTGTGAATCCATATCATCCAGCAAACCATGTCTCAGTTCACCAGGAATTAGTGCAATGTGTATACAGAACCACACTGTCAAGATCAGAAGCAAATTATAATTACAGAACAGTTTAAACAACACTTTAAGTACTAGTTCTACTTTAACAGATAAGAATTGTTCCCCAAAACTACTTGCTCTGGAATAAGGATGGATGGAACAGTTTCATAAGTTTTGGTGATCAATACTAGGTTTATGTAGGAGTTTCTGGCTCCCAATTGTTTAATATTGCTATCTAAAATGGATGTAGCTTGAGGAAAACAAGAAGTGGACTTGGGGAATAAAAGAACTGTGATGAACTGTTACTGAAAATAAATTATTTGGCTAAATGTATTCTTAAATGTACTTCTTTAAACCTTGATGCATCATCCCTTCTGCATCCTATTTCTAACTGATAGATCTTGGAGTCCACCTGAGTTCCAACTACATAGATCTGGTACAAAAAACTCTCCCACTAATTCTCTACAATTCATTTTATTTATTAAATCTATATGCCACCCATCTCACTATTAAAGTGACTCCAGGAGGCTTACAACACAATTTATATTATACAATTATTTTTCTAGTACTGAAACCATCTGGGGATCTCTACACTGAATGAGAATGAAAATATTTTATTGATGAATAAGTATTTTCAAATTCTGATTGGTACTACCATAAAAACCTGGGCTCACACATAGTATTATATGGTTTGCATGGCTCTGGTTTAGTACGCTGTGTGAACTTAGCTGATGTGATTTGTAAATTATAACCTATGCTGGATCTGAGTATGAAATAATAACAGTAATAATGCAACCCAGGTTTGATAGCTCTATTTTTTAACTCCTGGTAGCACAACATTCTGACTTAAGATCTACAGGGTTAATAACTTGAATACAGACTAGTTATTATGGAACAAAGATAAATGTGTTCTCTTTGGCTAAATCCCACATATTTGGAACTCATCAAGACAGGAAGAATGGTCAACTTTTAACACATGAGGACAGCCAAAATAATTGTTATAAAATATAAATCTATTCCTCATTTGCTGCATTGGATTTTGGTAATACTTGACTATTAGTCTTCAAATTAGAGTTGCATTTCTTTTATTCAAAGTGAGAGACAATTGGGTGGCTTTGGGCCAGTCACTCTCCCTCACTCCTAAAGAGGTGGCAATGGCAAATCACTTTTGAAAAACCTTGCCAAGAAACTATTACTTCAGGAGTCAACACTGGCACACAACACTTTTGTGAAGGCACAAAAAAATCCCTACCTATTCTGTGGCTACTTCCACATAGAGCAGGGGTCTTCAAACTTGGCCCTTTTATGACTTGTGGACTTCCAACTCCTAGAATTCCTCAGCCAGGCACAAGCTTTGAAGACCCCTGACATAGAGGTTGTTCTGTTCTGGCTAAATAGGTTGCACCCACTTTGGCTTGTACCTCTGGGCTCCCTTGTAGCTAATGGTTCTGAAAACCTGCCCGAGTCCATGAAAACTGAGACAATGGATAAATCACATAAGTGAAATAATTTCTGTACTATTTTTTTTTTAAAAAACCAACAGCATCCCCATCAAAAGCACTTCAGAGAAGGGAAGTTTTCAGTCTTTGCATACTAGTTGCGTATTTACGCCTATCTGAATTAAACGTGCAAAAACTGAGCACTTAAAAGAACCCTGATTTTAGGAGATTAGCCAAGATTTCTACTTCTGCATCCTCAGGAGGGAGGCCACAATGAATATTCCTGGAGATAAAGCACAAGGTGACTCAAGTAATAAGATTTAGGGCGGAGGTATTTAGAGTCTGGGGGCTTCTAGATTCCACAACACGCGGTCCCTTTAAATTTGAGTTGTGGGAATGGGCTCTCTAACCAGTCGTGCAGCAGGCAGTGTTGTTCCAGGCATTCCTTCCTCGAGAACCGGAGGACTCCTTTCCCCCTCAGAGGCGGCTGCAGCCGGGGTTCCGAAGCTCGCTCGTCTCGTTAGTGCGCACGTGAACCTCCACGTGTCCCGGAGGGCGGGGACTGTAGAAAATTAGAACGCGCTTTGATGCTCTCCTCTTTAAGGGATTAGCAATCTTTTGCGGCTGGGGAGGAGACTGAGAAATCTTCGCTTGTAAAATAATGAGCAGAGAAACATTTACTGATTAGTATAATTCGGGATAATCCGATCTGATGAGCGTATATCAAGATATCCTTTAACTGATTTACTGTCAAATGGTCCGGTCGGAGCGCAATGTATTTCTGTCTTTTTTTTTTTTTTTTGGTTTTGTTGCTATCACTTTTTGTTGGCAATAAAATAAACAAGGATTTTAATTCGTGGGAACTGGCGAATGAGATGCCGGGACGCCCCCCCCCCCAAACAATCACAAAACTCCACCCGAAGAATTCAAACGAGCGAAAGGCCGCCAGAGAGCCAGCAAGCCGGGTGCCACGTTTGTTAACTTCTCTGGAGGGGCGCTCTCTCGCTGCAGGGCTCCGGCGGGCGCGTGGATCTAATCACATCTCTGTCCCTCTAACGTGCTGGAGAAGGTTTAAAAGTCTTACTCCCTTTCCTCTGTCTATCGGCTTTCTCTTGCATTTAGGCTTTTATGTTTTATAAACTGATTAGAAGCAATTATATGTACTTATCCCTCAACTTTCCAAATGACTTGGCCATATGCATATTTAAGGCTTCCTCATCCCGCCTGGAGCTCAGCCTTTAGCGTAAAACAGCTGAAATTAAGCTGATTCTGGTGGCACGTTAAAAAAAAAAGTCCTTATCCACTAATATCTGGTCGGATAGGAAATTCGTTGTGGCCGGTGGTCGGATTACCGCTTCTCTAATTACTACACCGGATTTGCTCCCACGCTCTAGTAGTGAAAGTCTGTTTCCACAAAATGACTGGAAAACTGAGCGTGGCTGTACTTGCAGAAATGAGCAAAAGTGCATGTCCGCTTCTTTAGAAAGAGAGATGGAAAGAAGGTATATGAATGACATGACTCAAAATAAGGCCGAGGGTGGTCTAAAGTAGGGACAAACGCGGGAGGGATCAAAAAGCTGTACAGTAGGTGCGATCAGGTGCGTCATGAAATAAATCTACCCAAACCGATGGTGCGCTGTGTTGAACTTTTACTTCTCACAATACTCAACCATCATTGTTTAGAATTATGAGAAGCCCAACTCTGGAGGATCCGATCCACATTGGGGAAGATTTTGTGAAAGTAGCAGAGTCAGATGGATGGGAAACAAGCTGTGGCTCTTTCTCTAAGGACTAAGGACTCAACAAACATTTCTGCAGAATATTTTTGAAAAAAGGAAAAGGGTTTTCTTTTAGGTTGTTCAGTGAGGTCTTGTGTCTTTTTTAGAAATGTTTACTTGATAACTTCAACCAATCTGGTTAAAAAAATATCAGGTCAATGCATAGAATATTTGCAAATGTATACTTATTGTATGAAGCTTTAATCTACCAATTAATTCCATGCACAAAAGTGATACTTTAAGATGCTTTTTTTAAAAAAAGCAATCAACCCACCAAAAATGATATTCTCCTGAACTATGTAAATCAGACATTCTGGTTACCATTTTAATAACCATTCTTTGTTTTAGGTTGCTCTCCCCTTATTTCCAATTTGCATAATTTCAGTTGATTTAGGGACACTATCTAGACTGGCTGAAGGCACATGTATTTGAAGCCAATTTTGTGTTTCAAGTAATATGGCTAGAAGGATAAACTAAAGATCATGTTAAAATTTCTTTCTAAAAAAAGATAATTACTACTGTCCTAAATTAACTTTTCAGCTTAGTATATCAATCCAGTGCAGCAATTGTGTTAATGCACAATTATATATAAATAGGTAAGCAGGCATATCTAATATTTTTAATTGGAGGATTGCTTGTATAAAATATAGATCAGTACATTTCCTTCATAGACATCTCTTCTTAAAATGTGTCTTGAGATGATAGAATATGGAGTATGTTATTCTTTTTATCCACCGATCCTTATATTTCATCTAATGAATTATTTTATTGTCACCTGTTAGTTCTTTAATGTGACTTCTTAAAATTCTGCAGCTATTTCCTTTTCCCCAATTGGGGCAAGCAGAGCTGCTAGGAACATTACTAGGAGCCCTAATATAGTGTTATCATTAACGAGCCTGTATAAAAGCTACTAAGTCTCTTTTTGCTTTTTTCCATTTTTCACACCTGACTAATTCAAAACAAGATTCCAGATTCTCCATATAAACAAAGGATAATAATGATCAAAGAGTAACAGTCAAAAGCAAAATCATAAACCCAAGCCATTCACATCACAATTATCTTAAATGAAAGTTATTGTTCTGCTAATCCCAAGAACAGCTTGCAAGGGGAGATTTGAGTCCTTCTTTAATAATGTAAAGTTAATACATAGTGCTCTTGTAATTATCTTTGTCAGAAAACCCTGGTTAATCTGCATGTTTAGCAGAAAAGGACCAAATCAAAAAATGATCTGATTTAGAACACTTGATGTTTGTTTGTCAATTGTTTACATAAAAAGGTGAAACAGTTAAATGCAATCCAGGTGCAAAAAATGGAAGTAGATATATAACTAGATTCCTCTACCTTGTGAGTTTATTAACCCATGTCCAGAGGTTTAACACAGAAACGCCTTTTTCCATTTCCCTTTGTGTGATAAGACATCTTGAGTGCCACCAGATTTTAGTATTAATGGATTCCATGAGAGCTAAGAATAACTTTGTCAGGGAATTGCAGCTTCACGGCTGATATCAACATGTCTCAAAGATGAACTACAGAGCTGGCAGGTTCATTTCCTCAGGCACCCAAAGCAAAAGCTGCTCAATGGAGGACGAGCATGTTCTGTTTATAAAAAACAAATGGCCCTTTTGGTCTGGTGTGTTCCACTTGTACTTGAGATTTCTGTCTTTAATGCAGATAAAAAGGAGAGAGTTAATGTATATCTCAGCTAATGTAAAATTTACGTTTAATTTTGAAACAGGAATAAAGTTGAATCTATGTTACTTATGTAAATACCACAGGTAGTACTGCAGGGGAAAAAAAGGAGAACAGCTAAGCAAGTTGCTTCCACTGTCCTGGATCCTTGTGGAATATAAAGAAATGATTGACAATCAATTAAACAAGACTGCTTACTTGAAAACTAATTCCATCTTAATTGATTGTGAAGAACATAGGAGGTGGCAAATAATACCATACATTATTTCTCCTTTTGGAGATTAATGTGTAAGAC
Organism: Crotalus tigris; assembly: GCF_016545835.1. NCBI lineage: Eukaryota > Metazoa > Chordata > Lepidosauria > Squamata > Viperidae > Crotalus > Crotalus tigris. The sequence goes on along the minus strand of NW_024100135.1, from coordinate 127,790 downwards.
AAAATCTTTTCCTTCTGTGTTTTAGCTTTTCCATGTCCCCAAGCCTTCCACCAATAAGAATTAAGGTTTTTTTTAATGCTATTTCACTCTGAGTACTAGAATAACATAACTTGTAGTTACCTGAAGACAGGAATAATTTCACACATAGATGTTATCCACCATATAAGAAAAGAAAAAGAGAAGAGAAAAAAGAAACAGAAAAGCAGAGCACAATGAACAGGTTGAACAGGTTAAATATTGTAAATAGTTTTGTTATATGTATGCCATTTTTCTAGTAATCTATGCCTCACTGAAAATTCCAGGGATTAAAAAAAGAGCATAGCCCCAGTTTTTCATGGATGCTATTCTTTAACTTATGTTTGACTAAATTTAGTATTCTATTTAACTATTTATTTTTAAATCTTCCCAAAACAAAATATATACATGTGAAATGAAAAGGAATGGACAATGTGGAAGTTCTACTAGACAGAGAAGTTTGTATGATGCATTAAAAGGAAGGGTAGGAATGCCCATTGGAAACAGAACCATCCACAACTCTTTAGAGAAGAATGGGACTCTTGAGGTCTTGCAGTCCTTAACTAAACCATATGGAGGAACATTCAGGTCACACTCACCACTATAGATGGGCATGGCAGGGAACAGATGACAAAATGCATGACTCCTGACTGTCTATTTCATGGGTGTCAAACTCGCCATGTTACGTGAGGTGTCGTGACGTATTGCAACTTTTTTTGCATTGCTGGAGCTGGGGTGGGCGCGGCCTCTGTATGATGCAACTGGACTGCAGGCCAGCAGTTCGACACCCCTAGTCTATTTAAACTGCTATCTATTGAAAGATCTCTAACTTTCTAGCAAAGTGGGAAAGAACATACGGTAGATGTTGGGCTATATACAGTATGGCAAAGGACCAGACTGAGACATGCTGTTTTTCATGGGACTGTCCAAGGTCCTGAAGAACCTGCTTAGCCATTCCTACATCCAAGGTCTTTCTCTTTCTCCTCGACTGCCAGTCTGCCACATGGGCTGTCACTGCCAGGCCTTGCCCTGATTGTTTGCTTAGTATGAAACAATTGTTTGGGATAAGTTTCTGAACTGCCTACTTTTTGTGGTGCTGACTTGGATAGATAGAATTTGCAGATGAATCTTAACTCCTCTCTTGGTAGTGAATGATCACATTATCTGGACCATGAACCACTATTTTAGCACCGTCATTCAGTTTATTTCTGATTGATATCTTACAAATTCTTGTGCCAAAAACAAGGGACTATGACAAGAACTAGGATATCTATTCCTCTTGCCCAATAATTGAGCAAATAGCAGTGGGGATAGTGCTACAACAATTGGAGTTTGGGAGGTGAGTTGAATGGTTACCAAACCTATATTGACTCTGAACGGTGTACAAGAAATAACAACCACAATTTCAAAATGACTTTGGTAATAGCTTATCTTGCATATTCAGCTCTTCTGTATCTATTTCATTTCATTGGAGGACTAATTATATGGCTTATATTACAGACTTTGATTAAGAAAAAATGTTTTGACTAACATTGACTTTGGGTTAGAATGTTTTCCTTTTTGTTAAGGATAATTTGAAAAGGAATAATTCAGAAGTAAGATGGCAGGTGTGACCATGTGAAATCCCAACTCTTTGAAATATCTGTGAGAGCCTTTTAAAAGGTTCAGAGTTTGATCATGTGGTCTCAACTGCCTGACATTTTGACACTTCCTTTGTACACTGCTGCTTACTGTTGCTAAATTTCACAAATTTCTCGGTTTACTCAATACAGTGGACTAAACTGGCCCAAGCAAGTATGTTGTGGAAACTTATCCATAACAGCCTGATTTGGTTTTGAGTTCATGTATTGTACAAATCCAACCAGAGACTTGTTCCGATCCCCAGTGTTTAGCCTAAGATGATGCTATGATAGTCTCCTCCAAAACTAGTTTTTATTACTATTTCCCTTCAATGCCAGCCAGTGTACTAGTGATGGTGAGATGAGGGAAGCTGCAGCTCAAAATATCTGGGGGAGATCCAGATTGAAAAAATTGTTGAATAGGTTTTCTTTCAGGAAACTATATATTTGGTGTTGATTGGATGGTGTAACTTTTATTAATCCAACTCAGTGCTGGGCTGCATTAACAGAGGGATAGAATCAAGATCACGTGAAGTATTAATACCACTTTACAATGCCTTGGTAAGGCCACACTTGGAATACTGCATCCAGTTTTGGTCACCACGATGTAAAAAAGATGCTGAAACTCTAGAAAGAGTACAGAGAAGAGCAACAAAGATGATTAGGGGACTGGAGGCTAAAACATATGAGGAACGGTTGCTGGAATTGGGTATGTCTAGTTTAACGAAGGATGAGGGGTGTTCCAATATCTCAGGGGCTGCCACAAAGAAGAGGGAGTCAAGCTATTCTCCAAAGTGCCTGAAGGCAGGGCAAGAAGCAATGGATGGAAACTAATCAAGGAGAAAAGCAACCTAGAACTAAGGAGAAACTTCCTGACACTTAGAACATTTAACCAATGGAACAACCTGCCTCCAGAAGCGGTGAATGCTCCAACACTGGAAGTTTTTAAGAAGAGACTGGACAGCCATCTGTCTGAAATGGTATAGGGTTTCCTGCCTGCCTGAGCAAGGGGTTGGACTAGATGACCTCCAAGGTCCCTTCCAACTGTATATTATTATTATTATTATTATTATTATTATTATTATTATTATTATTGGATCATCATACAGTCAGCCAGATGTTCAGACTGGATTTGGCATTTTGTCTATCGAGTCTTTACCCAGGACCTGGGATAGGCAGATGTGGATGTTTGATGGTGTTACAAGTATCGTCGCAGGATGGTAGCAGTTCCATCCTGCAATTGACTGATAGCGAATTTGTCAATGCCAATGGTGTTCAAGTGTTGTTGTTGTTGTTGTTATTATTATTATTAAATATGTTGGGGACAACTTCCACTGTGGAATCATTGAATTCACTTTGAGGAAGCCTGAAAACTGAACGTCATGAAAAACAGAAATTAGAAATCTTTCTGTCGGTGTCATTAGGAAGCCCAAAACTTATTCTGCTTTTCCGCTGCAGACATGTGCTATTCTTTATGTAGGAAGGATTGAGAATGGAATCTATTCAGCTGGGTGAATCTATCCAGGGCTGCTAAAGCGCTTCGTGTTTGGGGCGGCTGCGAGCTCTGCCCGCCTTCCCACAAAGCCGGAGCGTGGGAGAAGAAGTGGAGCGCCCCCCCCCCCCAAACCCAGAGGGCCTTTGCTCAGAGCGGCTCCGACGCAGAGTGAAATCTGTCCTGGCAGCAAGCGGGGCGGGGAGGGGCGGAGAGAAAGGGGTGATCGGATTGCGGGCAAATAGGTGGCAATTAATTATCCGGGATTGGGAACCAGTTGCTGCTCCGCGCGCCCGCCCGCGCCCCCCTTCGCCGTCGCTCCCCACATTTCCCCTCTGATTGGATCCAGGCGCCGATGAGCGCGGGATATAAAGCTCCGGCCCGAGAGCCTCTTCTCCCTTCCCAACCGGCGGCGGCAGCATGACGGGCCGCGAGGAGCTCTCGGAGGGCAAAGCCAAGGGAAGCGCGCTGGCGCCCAGCAGCGCCTGTGGCCACGAGAAAGCGCGCTTGGGGGGCCCGACCGGCGGCGGCTTGCGCTCCAAGGGCTTCGCCATCACAGACCTCCTGGGCTTGGAGGCGGAGCTACAGCCGTCGGCTTGCTCGAGCTGCGAAGGCGGTGGGCCAGCTGCGGGGCGAGGAGGAGGAGGCCCTCCCTTGCCGCTGGGCTTGGGCTTCCTGTGCAGTTTTGCCACCCAGCAGCACGCGGGGGCACCTCGTCTCCTGCCCGCGCACCTCCCCTTCCTCCAGCCTCGCTCGGAGCACCAGCACCCCCGGTACGGGCCGGAAGTCGAGAAGCCCAAGTTGACCATCTCCGGTAAGCGACTCCGCCTCTGCCTTGGGTCTCGCGCTAGCGGAGAAAGCAACTTGCCGAGCAACTCTGCAGCCGTGATTCCCCAACCAGGCGCCCTGCCCGTAAGTCGGTTGGAGCCAACACCTTCGGAGGGACCTGTTGGGGACAACTATTTCACAGTAGCTGGAGAGAATCAGCTTTTTCTCCCCACACCGCGGGAAAAATCCCTGCGGGATCAAATAATGATGATCTGCTGTTCTTTATTTGCAGCCTCTAGTAAGCATAGTGGTTGGCAGCCTAGGGCCAGTTTCCCTGGTGTCTGATGAAGGGCTCTGTCCTGCCTGAAGCCTCATGGCTCAATCGATTGGTTAGCTTTTAAAGTGCCACAAGGCTCTTTTTGATGTGAATTTGGATACTACATCACTAAATTCCAAAATTTCGCTTAGAAACCCTATTTTATGGCACCATAAATGCCAAATAAATCCAGGGCACGAGTACATGTTTGCATGAGGCAAAAGAATGCATGTAGGCTCTGGCAAACAAACATGGATATTTTCCAGAAGAATACTCTATATCTTCCATGCTTTTTAGATGGTGTCCTTTGCTGCTACTGCTGCAAAAAAAATATCTTTTTCAGTATTTAATGCACATGGGAATTTAATTCATAAATTCCACAATAAATGGCTATATCTCACATGTAAAAGTAAAAGGAGTGCTTTTTAAATGCCTAAATGTGTGCCTTTAAAAACACTATGAATTATGCAACCTGCTACATACTGGCTGCATACCTGAGATAGTGGCATAGAGGTCCCCTGTTGATTCCTATGATTCGTAGACCTGTTAATAATGCCTGCTGTGCTCATAAAAGTGTGGCTAGTTTCTCTGAACTTTGCCCTTAGACCTTTCCCCACTGATGAAATTTTATTTACCTATTCTGGAATCAGCAGGAAAAAAAATCTGCCATTACCAATCCAAATTCCTGCCTCTGTTTTCTGTCCCTGCCAAACACTTGCCACTAGAGTGACAAAACTCAACAGGTTTTTTTGATGTTATCCTACCTAGGACTATGTCAGAATGGGAGGTGGGGAATAACTATAGGTAGTCCTCTAGTTATGTCCATTCATTAAGTGACTGTTCAAAGTTATAATGGGCTGAAAGATGGACTTACAATCAGTCCTCAAAGTGCTAGTCATCAGAGCACCCCCAAAATCATGTGATCAAAATTCAGGCCAGCCCACATTTATGTCTGTTGACTCCCCAATGCTTATCTGCTACACCCACCTATAGTACCCACCTTTATTCCCTAGTGCCCACCTGTAACTCTAACCCACTAACCTGCATGCCTGGGATTCCTGCTTCTTCCTGCTTAACAACCCAGTTCTGGGGATACAAAGGCAACTGCGACTGCTTGAATTGCTTCTACTCAGTTATGCAGTCATATGACATCATACTTTACGACTGCCTTAAATTCCAGTTCCAACTGCTATTTTAATCTGAGGTCTACCTGTATTTTAAAGTAATGCTGGAGTAAAATTTATTGTCCCTCTTGCTGATTCCTGTCCTGCTTCTGTTGTGCATGATAATATTTGTGATTGTGTATCAGGCAAGATGATATGTTGCATCAGGCAAGATGATCAATTTTTGCCTTACAACAAATCACTAAATGGGAAAAATCAGATTACTGCAGCAAGATTGGAAGGGGTCTGACTTCAAAACTGTGCATCAACTTCTCTAGGCTGGTTTGTCTGCCTTTCTTTCCATACCCCCTTTGGGCATTTCCCAGCTGAAAATAATGCAAAATGAAGAAACATATGGAAAGACATCAGAGCAAAAATTACCCAAGGAAGAGGAAGACAGACCTTGTACTGTTTTGCAACTGGCTAGGTCTGGTCTAGCGGATAACAAAAATTGACAAGCTGCTGAATAAGCAGCTCCATCATTTCGTGGGAAGAGGGGAAGAGATTGAAACTGACAAATACAGGGAAACTGACAAACAAATAACAAAAATTCAGTGCAACACATTATTTTGAGGACACTGAAATCTGGAAAAGTGGGTTTGCTGCATCTTAAGATAAATATGTATTTCAGAATATACTGTTAAAACAAAGTGCTTAAAAACACCCCCTGTTCTTCCCCAAATAAAAGAATTCTCTAGTCTGAGGCAAAATTGAGCTACATAAAAATATGGAATGAGGACAGTAATCAGTATAAAAGGATTTCGAGAAACAAACAGCTAATAGAGGAGGAAAAAAGTCCCAAGAAAATAATAGCTACCAAACAGAGGAAAGATCATTACCATACTTTTCATTATTTCCAAAGTACACATTTGGTTACACCTACAATAAGTCAGTTCATCTCAAAGCATTACACACACAATGGAGCTGTGCTGGTTATAGTGTTTGGGGAAAAATAGTGCTTGCATATGGGTATGTCTGGTGACAATTTAAATCTGTTTCACTCATAGCTAGAGACAAGGTTAATGTGTTGTCTGGGTATGATTGTATCATGGTAAACTGTAAACGGGAACGAGATCTAAGAAAAGCATTTTAAATTTATAATTGCTGTCCTATGTTTTCGGCCAAGAAATATGGCCTTCACCATAGCCGAAGGAGGAGCTTAGTAGTTTGAACGGGGATTTCAAGGTGGTGCTTTTTGTATCTAATAAATGTAGCTCTAAGTATCTTTTTCCCCCATTGGTGCTATCTAAAATCATGGAGATATGCATCTTCTGAAGTATGAAGGCAATTAAGATGATAAATAGTTTGAGGCAAGAGGAATGGACCTTGCTTTTGAGTGACTATAGTCAACACCTACCATTTTGAAATTAATAAAACAATCCTGTTTGGTCAGTTTGGAAGCAATGCCCATTGAGTTCAATTGAATCTGTGTACTCAGGAAAACATGCACATAGTTTACAGGCCAAGTTTCTAGAAGAATATTTCCAAGACAAACTTGATCTTCAGTGCATATGAGTATGTGTTTGAGAAATTAATGACTTGTTTCACGAATTTCTGCACTATCATTCTTAAGCCACTTCATATGATCTCACATGTCTGCAGATGGTCAACTTTACGTAATCTAGAGTTCATTTCCAACACTAGTCCCTTTTGACAAGGAAGTCAATTCCTGACAATAAAAATACACAAGGAGATGTTTAGGATTTGGATAGTGAAAAACTACATGTTCAAAGCCTCTGTCCCTCTCTCTTTCTCCTTCACAAATTTCAGGGCTTAGTACTGAAAATTAGATCTAGTCTAAAATCAATTTGAATAAAAAACTGTGACCGATATACAGCCACTCTGTAGAACATAAGGTAGAACAAAGATCTAAATAACCCAGTATTCCATAAATATCCATGGAAAGTCTACAAGCAGGACATGAGCCCAATGGCTTCTTCCTGCTATTGCTTCCCAGCAGCTGATGTTCAGAAACAGTTTATTATTATTCATTTGATTTGTGCTCTACCTTTTTTTACTGCCAACTCAAAGTGGTTAATTAAAAACAAGTTGCTCTGATATTGAAAGTAAGATATAGCTATTATATTCATTAGCCATTGATAGCCTTATCTCATCCACAATCTATTTAGCTTTGATCTCCCACACTACATCTTATGTAGCAAACTTCATAACTTTCTAAACAGCAAGATATTTACATATAAAAGAACATATATATACATTTTCCCATATGGGTGGTGTAAATATATTTACACAAGTTCATCAAAAGGCAATTCTAAAGAGACTGTTTTTATGAAAGACTTGTGGATATGGAGATATGTGAAAATATTCAACTTAAAAGAATCAATGGGATGAATAAAATAGGAGCATTCATGTAGGAGACAATGGATTAAAATATGTTGATTTATATTTTGGTAATTAGTCTTGTAGATATTAAATATTTACACCAAAATTTGGAAATTATATTTTTTGCCTCATGCATCCTATCTTCCCATGTTTCTTGTCAAACATCTGCAATAGGCATGTCGGTTCTTCCGGAGGAATAGTGGTATGCCAGATATTTAGGAAAAATTCAAACAAATTCAGATTCCATTATGTTATGGAACTCACCACTGAAAAATTTAGGCCATCACAGAGAAATTAAAGGGTGTATGTGTGAAAAAAAGAGAATACTAAGATACTACTGAGTTTTGAAAATATTACATTAGAGACAGTTCTTTGTCTTTAGTTTGGTAAAACCTGTAGGCATATGTTGAAGAGAAACCAGTTATGGATTAAAGAGAACTCAGGTGTAAATAGTTGCATTAAAGGGAACAATCATTTTCATATCATCTCTGATTTTGAATATCTTTATATTTTCATTAATATGAAAAAGCAAAGGATGATATCCTTTTGTGCTTGGGGATGGTTCTTGGTGGGATCAGCATGGTTCACTCTATTTTCTTCTCCTTTTTCTTGATCTTTTGGTAGACTGGTTGGATTGCCTCCAATTCTGCTCCTACACTAGCTTTGCAGAAATTGGCTCATTTATTCTAGCTGTTCTCCTGGTGCTGAACAGCCAAACTATCTGGCAGTACTCCTTACTCCCTAAATATTGGCTGAGAAATTTGGGAAGTCGAAGTCCATATATCTTAAAGTTATGGGGGTTGAAAAACACTTCCCTCTCCTTTTTCCTAAGGATGGACATGGGTAGAGTTGGCTGACCTATATTCCTAATGGCTGGGAAGAGAGTTTTAATCAGTGCTGGCTATTTGCCAATCCCGGTTGCTGTCCAAGATGAACTTTGTTTCTTAGTTATTGCTATATCAGGAATGATGAAGAGATTATTAGTATGTGTGTGGTATTTGTTGGTTTTTTTGGTTTTACTGCTGAATTCTTGTTAGATTTTTTAAAACTGTGAATTTAAAAAAAAACAACTTAATTTAATTATGATCCTGATTCATTTATCTAAGAAAAAGGAAAACTGAGAAATATTTTTAAAAGTAGGACTATAGAAGGAAAACAAGAATATATAAAATAATCCTACTGTATGGACCAATGCTTACAGTGAAAAAAAGATTTGACACATCTCTTCTTCCCTGCCCCTTCTCCTCCCCCGCTGTCCACCAACATCTTCAACAGATGAAGATAGTTTATCAGGAGAAAAGAACAACCTGAAGACATCTGACTCTCAGATCAAGAGAAAAAAACGGCGGCACAGGTACAAAAAGCAACTCATGCTGGATATATGGGAGCACAGCTGCAATATCTTCTGTATTAGCATTAGGATATGTTGCATTAATATTCCAAAAATTATTACAATAGCTTTATAATATATGATTACATTGACTTTTGGGTGTGGCTGTTAGCAATAGAGTTATGAATGTGAAAGGCAGGGGAAGATATAGTGGGAGACGGAGTGGGCTGCTCTCAGGGAATGCGAGACGTTCACATTCCAGCTCATTTTGCGGTCTCAATCCTGGTACCCTTTCAGCAGGCCTTAAATGCCAGGTCAGCCTGTAAGAAGTCCCACATAATGATTTAATCATTGATAAGAGGGCCAACCTGGCTTGTATTACCAAAACTAGGGTCCAAAAGGCGGACAATCTTTTTGGAGATATGCCCCTCTGGGTTTGGGGTGTGGTATCAGCCAAAGCTGTAGGGCAGGGATGGGGGTGTGATGATTATCATCTAGGAATCTTACAGCTTTAAAGAGTGCTGGACCCACAGGTCACTGGATGTGAAGCCCTGTTCATGAAATTGAGCCCTAGAGATTGGTTGGGATTCACCAGTCTCCGTGCTGTATAGCAACGTCCCTGTCTGAGCAAATTGACTTCATTTCTTGGTTGGCAGTAGAATTCCCCAGACCTCTGGTTCTAGGGAACTTCAATCCACTTTCCCTGCATGGAGGATTTTAGATAGCTCTGGAATTCATGGTTACCAAGATGACCGTGGGCTTATCCCAGATCATCCAGAACCAAACATAGAACAGCGGTTATACACCAGATGTGCTGTTCCTGTCACATAGCGCAGTGGCTATGTGAGCTGAAATTGGGGGAGCTCTAGATGTCGTCTTCGTCATGGTCAGATCACACCCTTATTTCTATGTGATTTTCTAGTGCTACTGCAGGGAGGCTGGACCCATTAGATTTGTCTGCCCCCAGTTACTGATGGACCTGATGGGTTTCAGAGGGAGCTGGGGATTGTTCCTGTTGATCTGCTGCATGATTCATCTGAAGCTGTATAGAACTACTATTAAGTCCTACTTCAGTTGCTTGGACATTACCCCTGAATTGTATCTGAAGAGGGATGAGAGGGAAGAAAGGAGAGGAGAGAGAAAAGAGTAAAGGGGAGAAGGAAATAAGAAGGTTGGAGGAGGAGAAGAGAAGTGGGGAGAAAGGGGAGGAGAGTGGTGAAGGAAAGAGAAGAGGAGAGGAAGAAGAGGAAAGAGAAGAAAGGGAGAAAGAAGGTAGAGAAGGAGTGTGGATACAGTGAAAGGGAAAATGGGCGAGCAACACCAAAAGTCATGTGTATGTATTTATTTCATTTTATTAAAAGTATCTTATATATGAATGTAAAAAGAATGTATGTTAACATCTGATAAATATCACGGTATATGTATGGGGGAGAGTTTGGAAAAATAAAAAATAAAAAAATATTATTATTAAAAGTCCTATTTTGTGGCATTAAGGGTGGTGAAGTGTCAGTACTTCACCCTTATTGCATCTGCAGATAGCCGCCCTGCAGTAATAAGAACCATCTTGGGTAAGGGAGGCTTATGAACCTCTTGCAGGAGTATGCAGAGGAATTTATTCAGAATCAGCTGGAGAGAGTAACTTGGATTTGCTTGCAGATGGACACTGGCCTTGTTACAGGTTCATAGGAGATGCTTGGAAAAGAATCTTGCTCAGTTATCTGGGAACAGTTTGAACCTGTTGGACTTGAGAAAGTGGATAGGTCCTTAAAACTGTGGGCTTAGCCACCTGTTCTTTAGATCCATGCCTTTACTAGCTTGTTAAAATGGGCCAGGGGAGTATTGTGTGAGTGGATTTCAGCAGTGGTTAACTCTTCTTTGAGTGAGGGCTTCCTTTACTTCTTAAAGAAGATTTGGTTTGCCCCTTCTCAGGAAGCCAGCACTAAAGCCCACCAGAGTGAATAATTTTTGTCCAGTATCTAACTTCCCGTGTTTGGGGAAGGTGATTGAGAAGATGGTTGTAAAACAGTTTTGGAGGACCTTGGATGAATCCGATTATTTGATCCTTTTCAGTCAGCATTCAAACCTGGGTATAAGACTATAACAGTATTGCTCATGCTTTTGGATGATCTCTGGTGTGGGTGGGATGGGGGTTCTACATCAGTTCTTGCCCTATTTAACCTCTTGGCAGCTTTTTATACCATTGAACATGGTCTCCTTCTGGATTGGCTCAATGGAGCACACAACACCAAGGGGCACTCAGAAGAGTATGTGGAACAGTGTTGTACTAAGTCATCACTTTTCTCTCTGGTCAATTCCAGTAGGTAGTGATTGGGGAGGAGAGGTCCCATTCTTTTTAAAAAGACTGTTTTTGCTCCCTATTAGAGCACTCGTATGGTGTTATCTTGTATGGTGATGAAATGTTTGTAAGAAAACAATCAAGCTCAGTAAGCATTAAGGGCCCCCCTAGATTAAATACAACTTTTAGTTTATACATCTGGTTCTACAGGAGCATATGTACAGGTACATATATATTTACAGCATACGTACAGGTATAGTATAGGGGGTACCTTGCTCAATAGTAGTGACTGTGAGAGGGACCTCGGAGTCCTAGTGGACAATCAATAAAATATGAGCCAGCAGTGTGCTGCAGCTGCCAAAAAGGCCAATACAGTGCTAGGCTGCATTAACAGAGGGATAGAATCAAGATCACGTGAAGTATTAATACCACTTTACAATGCCTTGGTAAGGCCACACTTGGAATACTGCATCCAGTTTTGGTCACCACGATGTAAAAAAGATGTTGAGACTCTAGAAAGAGTACAGAGAAGAGCAAAAAAGATGATTAGGGGACTGGAGGCTAAAGCATATAAGGAACGGCTGCTGGAATTGGGTATGTCTAGTTTAATGAAGAGAAGGACAAGGGGGGACATGATAGCAGTATTCCAATATCTCAGGGGCTGCCACAAAGAAGAGGGAGTCAAGCTATTTTCCAAGGTGCATGAAGGCAGGACAAGAAGCAACGGATGGAAACTAATCAAGGAGAAAAGCAACCTAGAACTAAGGAGAAACTTCCCGACAGTTAGAACAATTAACCAGTGGAACAACCTGCTTCCAGAAGCGGTGAATGCTCCAACACTGGAAGTTTTTAAGAAGAGACTGGACAGCCATTTATCTGAAATGGTATAGGGTTTCCTGTCTGAGCAGGGGGTTGGACTAGATGACCTCCAAGGTCCCTTCCAACTTTATTATTATTATTATTATTACTATTATTATTTCTCATTTAAGATGCTGCATTGGACTGTTTTTTATTTTTGTCCTTATAGGACTGTGTTCACTGCCCATCAGTTGGAGGAATTGGAAAAAGCATTTAATGAAGCTCATTACCCTGATGTATATTCCAGAGAAATGTTAGCAATGAAAACTGAATTGCCTGAGGATAGAATACAGGTAGGTTGTTTTGTGTCCAGTGCCACCGGATTTGTTTGATACAATAGACAAACGTAAGGCCCGGACTCTTCCAGACCTACCTAGGTTTGACGTTTCCAAGATGGTTTTACAGAAGATATTGAAGAATGTCCAGGGCTTGAAAACATAGCAGAGAAAAGGGCTGGGGCGTCTAGCAAGATGGTAGCAAGATCTGACCACTCCGTTTTTATGTGTGTGTCACATGTGTGACACAGGGATTTGAATGAACCATCATGACTTTTTAGACTGTATCATGCAGACATTCCAGAAGAAGGGCTTGCTCTATAAGTAGCTGCTATTGCAACTCACATCTAGAACTGATTTTGTTTTTTTCTCTCTTTGGGAAAATTTAATTCAGAACCATTTGAAATTGACATTTATGGGTTCAGGGGAGGCTAGATGAAAGTCTCTAAGAAATTATGCTACCTTTGCAAATCTTGCCACAGTAGAGAAGGCTAAGTTAAATAATCTATTGGTCATTTGACTGTTATTCAACATGAGTACAGTTTGACTGAGTAAACTTTTTAGATCTACAGAAAAACATTGGTAAGATATTATTTGCAATCTATAACATACTTTATCTCAGGGTTTTCACATCAATCCTTTATCTCAGGGTTGACTTGAAAAATGATAAAATACAAATAGGCCTGTGAATCTAAATTTTGGAAACAGAGAATGATTGGCTACTTTTTGGTTTATTTATAGAGGGAGAGGCCCACTTAAATATTAATATGCTATCATAATGAAATTGTAGAGTATGACTGTACTTTAAAATTTTCTCATCTGAATCCTGATTTGAAAAGAGAGGCCAAACTTTCTCTATGTACATGTGGCTGTTTATTGTTTGGTACAAAACAGAGATGTACCCTCTACCCTCCAAAACTGAGTGTTTACCTGAAAATTGGCCAAAAGGGAAGTATTCAATGCATTGGGCAGGGGGGCTTTCCATCAATTCTATTGAATTAAATTACAAATAATTAAATAGTTTTTGCCATTCTTTCTCACTTTTAGGATTGCTGTTTTCTTCATACTACTCAAAAGCTGCATGTTGCCTTAGCCTGAAAAAATATTATCCAGTCCTGTATAGAACATGGACCCTATGCATTCACTGTCCAGCAGGATTAAATTTTAGAGAAAGAAGCCTCATGAAAGTGTCTGTGGATATTTTCAATCATCCAATCATGGTTGTCCCCAAATGTGCTTTTTAAAAGGCAACCGGACTTTCTTGTTTTTTTTTTCCTTGAAGACATTTTGCTTCTCACCAAGAGTTCTCAGAATCGAAGAAGCTTCTTGGATGAGAAGCGAAACATCTTCAAGGAAAAAAAAAACAAGGAAGTCCAGTTGCCTTTTGAAAAGCACTTTTGGGACAAGCCTAATAAAAAAAATAAGTATAAGGGTTTAGTATATTAATAGCAACAGGAAATGGAAATCAACCTATTAGTTGACTTCTCCAAGCAATATCTTCACATAAAAACCAATGAAAGGATAAGGAAAATATTGTTATTCCAGTAGGAATGAATTAGACAATTTTTTGATTTGACAAAAGGCTTGTAAATCCCTTTGTTTTATTTATGCTGACCAAGTGATCAGTAAGTTTTGTTCATCTGCCATGTTTGTTTAATATACTGTTCTCTCCCCTCCTTTCAATCCCACTCAAGCATATTATTGCTAAATGTGTGTTTCTGGTTCTACTTTTGAAAGGTTTGGTTTCAAAACCGAAGAGCCAAGTGGCGGAAGCGTGAGAAATGTTGGGGCCGCAGTAGTGTGATGGCCGAATATGGTCTCTACGGTGCCATGGTGAGGCACTCCATCCCACTTCCAGAATCAATTATCAATTCTGCCAAAAGTGGAATGGTTGGTTCCTGTGCCCCTTGGTTGTTGGGTAAGTGTGTCTATAGTGTTGTCAGTGTATAGGTGGTTAATATTTGACTACATGGAAAAATGACTAAGTACTATTGTTTCCTGTTGAAAGTATCCTTTTCCTTCTTTCACACAGGCTAAATTGATGACTAGCAGTAGAATGACCCTTTAAAACGTTGCACTTGGTAACATCATTACAGAGGTTATTAAATCTGCCTTCTAATTCTAATGGAGGGTAGTGGGTCTTCTCTTAACAAGAATCCTATATTGTGTCTGTACAAATAGTCTTTGACTTATGACCATTTGTTTAGCAACAAGGACAGCACTGTTAGAGGCTTGTAACTGATCCTTACACTTACAATGGTCATAACATCCCTGCGATCATGATTTCGGGTGCTTGGCCACCATCATGCATTTACAATAGTCACAGCATTTCATTTGCAAGTTGCAATTGCCTGATGTCTTGCTTATTGACTGTGATTCACTGAACAACCATACCGCAATAGGTTAAAAATCAGATGCGGTCACATTATGCTTCACTTAACAACCTTGCTGCTTAATGATGAATTTTCTGGTAGGTATTGTGGTCGTAAATTAAGGATTACCTGATTGTAGTAGTTAACTGTGCACATATCTGCATGTGAGTGCCTATTCAATATATACATAACACACACACGTGTCTGTGCAAAAGCACATGCAGACACAATACACATATTTTAAATTTCTTACTTTCTGCCTATAGTTACCCATAACATTTTCTGTTCTAAGAAAGCTAAATTTTTGTGAGTAGTGGAATTTGGTATTTCTTACCATTCATATAATCTGACATGCAGTTTTCAGGTTTGAGAAACATTAACTGATCTTCATAATTTAATATAAATGTAATGTGAGCTACAGAACCATGTATGTATGTATGTATTATTTTTTTTTATTCTACTGCTATTACTTTTATAAGTAACTCAAGATGGCAAGCATACATAATACTCTTTTCTCCTCCTGTTTTCCCCACAACAACCACCTTGTGAGGTGGGTTGGGTGAGAGAGAGTTTCCTCTTGATCATAGCTTAAACCTCCTGAAGACCTCCCCTCCTGAAAACTGATATTTTAGCTTTCACACAAAACTAGATCTATTCATCCATGAGAAACAGAAACTACTGCGTTTATTTCGTGTTTCTTCTAGATGGGTCCAAAAAAAAGGGAGCAAAAAGGATTTTTTCTTTCCCTGTTTCTGAGTATTACAACAAGTGGCCCAGGAATTGAATTACTGCATAATTGCATTGATCTATTGGGTGTACAGGATGATTGTGTAATAAAACTGAATTTTTATTTCTTTTAGGAATGCATAAAAAATCAATAAATATTATAAGAAAGCCTGAGAACGAGGAAAAAGGAAATGGCAGCTGGAAATCTGAACATCCTGAGGAGGAATTCATAATTAAGCAGACAGAATATGAACGAAACCCCACTAATAAATTAATCTCAACGGACAGTTCAGAAGATATTGCAATTGATCTTTCTAGTACGGCAAAGCAGGAAAAAAAGATCAGCAATCTGAGTTTTGGTGGGAGCCCACAGCCCAAAATGAAAGATGCTGAACACTAAGGACCTGGAGGGGCAACACGAAACATTTAAATTGGCCTCTTCAATGGTCTAGCAAAATATGAGTATTATTGCTCTATGCTTATTTATTAGTTTTTTTTTCAAGTGACTCATTCATTTTACGTGCAAAGGGGACTTTCTAAGGTGGGATATATCCAAGATATAATTTATTTTTACAAATTGAAAGTTGTATATTTGTAAAGAAGATAATTTGCTGTAGCTGGATATTTTTTCTTTATATATCTCACTAAGTCACCTTTCACCCAAAGTCTAAAAATAGCATTTGGTTCCATTTTTGGCAGAGAGGCAAATAACTACCCAATCATTTAATGAATCTCACTCCATCAAGTAAGTAGAATTATCAATGAAAACAATATGCAATATATTTCTGCTAAATTAAACCAAAGTAGAAAATTATAAAAAGATTTGATTTTTTTTTCAGAAATGATCATTCTCCTTACCTGCGTATGGATATTTAATAATGAACGATAAATTGGAATATTTATGTGATAAAGCAAATAATAAGAAACACTTTTCTGAAATTATCTGATACCCTCCTGATGCGTTGGAAACACAATTCCTAGAATTCTCTACCAGCTTGGAAATTCAGATAAACCCGTCCTGATAGTCATTTGCAGTGGACTTAGAAGCATGTCTGGCTTCAGCTGGTTTAACAGTGGCAAAAGTAGCAGAAAGTAGCAGAAGCAGACTTTCTCTTTCTTCTTCATTAAAATGCTAATATACATTGGATAAAGAAACAGATCTCTGTGTGAAAATATTTATTAATAATAAATATCATTTAATTTCAAGTATCTTTTTGCACTAGACTCCAGTTGGAGAAACTCAGGTTTCTTGTAAAATGTAAAGTAGTTCCTATAAACATTATGTCTGGCTATTTCTACTGTATTGTAAAAGCAATATTTATTAGTGCAGTTAGATGTCTCATATGTACAGTATACGTGATATACAGAACAAGGGAAATGAAGAACCTTGATGAAAATTTGCTAATAGCAACCAAGAAGTTATTGTGCTTGACAGATCTGCACTGAAAGTTGTAAATTGCTGATACTGTTCTGATTTAATGCTGATCAGAACCCTCTTGACCATCTTGAAAGTTCTATGGAATAATATGGAGTTATAATTAAGTTAAATGCTCAAATTTTCCTTTGAAAATCAAAGAATACCATGCTCACCTTTAAAAATGAGAGGGAAATATTGGTCCATAACAAAACACAAAGCTGAATTAATTTTCATGGCATACAATATCAATTCCTGATCCCTAACAGGATAGAGCTACATTTTATTACATGGAATTATGGTGTATAGATCAGAACTCAGTTATTGGCTAGTTTGTGGCCTTCTTTAAATTCCAGGCCCAGCAGCTTTATTCACCAAGGGTTATGAGAATGATGGTCTAACAACATATAAATGTTTTCAGGTTGCTCTCTTTTTCTTACAAGATGTTGTATTATAGATTTTGGTGTTTGCATTAGGACATCCAATAGTCCAACTGCTGCAAGCTTACAAAAACATACATTTCTTTTATCCCCAGTTACACGATTTCATTACATATTATTTTTAAAAACTAAGAAAATTAATATTTTTTACCAATGTTTTCAGCATAAAGTATAGTCCTCTGCTTTCTACTACAAAACTGTATTGGGGAAACAATATGCAATAACTCCAATTTATGTTATATGACACGCTATGCATAATTGAACACAAATCTGTATTTATAGAGAAAAAAGCCATAGAATCCAGAAATAAAATATAATTTTATAAGATGTCATAGAAAAATATTTTGTACTTATTCTGCATGGAAGAATATCAACATTTGATCTTTTCCCTTTGGCCTTTTTATATGTACATCTAAAAAGCACTTTGGATATCTACCTGCTTTGTTTGTCAACTATTTATTTATATATATTCATAATAAATGCTAGTGTTTTGTGGCTTTTTGGAGATGTATATTAGCTGTTGGACAGTATGCTAACTTCTAAAGGCAGTGCCAGATGGCCATGTTAAAATGCAATCCGCCAGTCCTACTTAGAGGCTTAGGGACATGGAAAGGAATTCATTTTCATGAGACATATATACTGTATCTGCATCCATTTTTGTTTATTTTTAAATATACTTGAAGAGTTAAAATAGAAAAAAGACAACGAGGAGGGGAAAAAGAATACATTAAAAATATACAAATAACAATTCTATGAAGTATTTACAAAATATTAAAAAGTTCCACTATAAATGGAATATTAGATTGCAACAGATAGTCATACAACAGTTTAGAATTCTAAGAACTATTATTAGAATAAGATTAGAGATTGACAAAAACGGTTGAAATAATAAAATTTCAAAATAAGATTTAACAATTTCCAATGAATCTGAAGCAGTTCATCTTTCATTTTATGCTCAATCAGACAAAATCTAGTGTTTAAAAATGTTGGAACCCAAACTTTGGATGTAGAAGAAGTTTATCTGCAGAATCATAAACTTTATAAACTTCATAGTTTCCAAGTTAAAGTTAGCACCAAGCTTGAAAATATGAAATTATTTGTTGACAGTAAAATATATTCTATAAATTTAATCTTCCTGGGATTGCATGTAATTTCCAGTGGAAGGCAGAGTACCTAAGAAGCAGTTACATATAAAGCCAGTGTAGCATATTTTGTAAGAATATAAATGCTGATGAGGCAACAGAAAAACAACTAGCAGAAAAAGAATCTTTGTTTCATCCTTAAATAACTGTTCCCCCAATTGCTAAGCTTTGTAACATTACTATTAGATACAAAAGAATGATCCAACCTTCCATTAAATATATGTATGATAGTCTTATTATAAATGTAGAATTATATTAACTTTAGAGTCATGCTGAGTTTACTGAATGAATTATTAAACCCTTTGGGCAAAGGGAGTATTGGGAACTAATAGTAAACTCAGCATCTTGTTAAAATCCATATTTATATAATGAAGAGAAAGGAAAAGGATCTTCTTGGCTGGAGCCAAAGCTACTCTTCTTGTTGTTTTCTCTGGCAAGAAAATAAATGTCACAGAACATGGGGTTCTGAATGACCCAAGGAATTAGAAGAGATAACAGAGATATCAAGAGGTATCTATTTTTGCTTCTACAGTTCTGATCTTCTGGTATTTTTGTTGGCCATGGAGGAGTATAGTAAAAGAATAAAGCATACATTTATTCAGAAACAATGGAAGGTTCAGGGATGAGATAAAAAAAAAAACTACAAAAGCTTTTTCCTCTGAACATGTTGGCTAAAGGTAGAAGGAACTGTGACCAAGCAATATCTGAGGATCTTAAAGGTGAGAAAGAAACTAAATGCAAGGACTCAAAAACCAGAACAACTGATATCAGCAGAAAATGAAACACACCAGAATGAAAAATAAGATCTCATTTGCAGTCCATATGGCAAGATGAATGGGTTGAGGAAACAAAAGACTAGAGATGGGATGAATTGTCAGCAAAGATGGAGCAAAAAGTTTAGAATATTAAAATGAGATAAGAAAGAGGTGGGCTTTACACTTTTCACTAAACCTATTCCAACAACATATTTAATACAATCAGACACTAAACCCATCAAATTTCCTTACTTATGGTTTTGTCAGCATACAGTCACGCTATCTAGTCAAAACTTACCACTTTGGGATTATAAAGAACCTCTTAGATATTGGAACACTGCTACCATGTCATCCCTAGTCCTTCTTTTCATTAAACTAGACATACCAAATTCCTGCAATTGTTCTTCATATGTTTTAGTCTATTCATTCCCCTAATCATGATTGTTGCTCTTCTCTGTAGTTGTTTATGGAGATTCTTGTTCATCCAGGGTTCATTCAAGGTGCTTTCTTAGGAGCCAGCTGGACTTTCTTGTTTTTCTTTGAAGATGTTTCACTTCTCATGCAAGAAGCTTCTTCAGCTCTGACTAGATGGTGGGGAATGGAAGGATTTATATTCATTGAAGACACCTGGTCATTTGCATTCTTTTACATCTTCGGGACAACCATGACCTGGATGACTAAGACTCTCCATAGTCATTTAGCTATGCACTTTGCCATTCAGTGTCTAAATGTAATTCCAAGAGCGGATTATTACCTATAAACAAAAGCCCTATATGATAACCTCGGATATCTGATGGACTGCTTGTCTCCACTTGTTTCTGCCTAACCTGTATGCTCCAGAAAAGTGGGTGTGCACCAAGATTCCTCTATTATGCAATCTTGTGGGAAATTTTGTTTCAAAACATTAAAAATCAAAACACCAAAAAGCAACGATTATGTTACTTAGAGTATAAATTCCAGTTGTGTATAAAGATGAGCATGTGTAGACAGATCTTTCATAAAAATGTTAATCAGAATAGTTCTGTGAAGCATTTTTAGAACATTCATAGGATAAAAAAATAATAGGATCAAGGAATGGTTTGAATTGCCCTCAAAACACTTACAGATGTATTGGATATGATAGCAAGAAATAGAAGCTTAAAATTATTTGTGTAAACTAAAATGTTAATTTTCTAAGTGAAACTGCAGGATATATGATAAAATAACGATTAGCAAAAGCTTATTTAATCAGAAATTAGGCTTTACAAGAGCAGAAGTTTGGCACATTTAAAACCTAATCCTGATTCAACAGCATCTGCAGACAAATTGATCTGGGCTGTGTAATGCTGGCACCAGCAATAGTTTGCACGTATGACCAAACCTCTATAATGATGCAGATGGCATGTCTCTTTTTGCTTATTACATTCGAAAACAGCTACCAATTCTCGATAAAAATATAAAAGGTGATAAAACACAAAATAAAAAAATACTCAGTTTAAACTTGCAAATACTTTTGCATTTTGGACACAAAGTAAATGGCAGAATTGTCCTCTTTATAATAGCTTTTATTTGTGACATCTCTCTGGAGAAAATAGATGAATACCTAAAGAAACAAAATTTACTGAGGATTACAGAGCAGAAACAGATTATGAATGAATTTATAACAATAAGGGGAGTTTGTGTGAAGCTATAAAAAAGATCTAACTAGGTAAGGTGCCTGGACCTGATGGATTCTTATACTTATTATAGATTCTTATTATAAATGTTTTGAGGATGAACTTCTATATCTTTGCAAAATACAATGAACTCTATCTTATGGAAAGGAAAGATGCCAGAGAGTTGGAAAGAGAGAGACTGAAATAGCAACAATACCTAAAGAGGGACAAGATTTGAGTTTAACAAGAAACTATAGGCCTATACAGTATCATTATTTATTGATTGATCAAATTTATATGGTCGCCCATTTCATGGAAAGTGACTCTGGATGGCATACAACAATCCAATACAATAGTAAATATATAAAACAATAATTACCTAAAATATAGTATTTATACAAGAAATATTTTTAAAATGCATAAAAACTATAACAGTAGAACTAAAACTAGAAAAGAAAATAATACACTACACAAAGAGATGTTAATAATAATAGAGCCCCTCACAAGTTTGCCTGACTCTGAGAGTCTCCAGGCCTGCTGGCATAACCAGGTTTTGAGGAACCTTTGAAAGCTCAGGAATGATGAAGCTGACCTCATCTCAGAGGGGGGGGGAAAGGAGAAGATTCTATAGGGCGGGCACCACAGCAGAAAATGCCTGCCACCTAGAGTCTACCACATGTAGTTCTCTAGACTACAGATCCCCAACCTATGAGCTGCGGCCCGGGATCAGGCTGCAGGCTCTTGGCCAGCAGCCTATGGAAATAACTGGCTAGTGTGCGCACATGTGGGCATGCATCCCCCCACTCGTGCTAGCACCTGTGGCCCTGTTTGTGCATGCGTGCGGGTGCTAACGGGGCCACTAGCGCCAGGCGAGTGTGCGTGGCTCATTTGTGCATGCGTGAACAGGGTTGCTAGCCGCTGTGGGGGTGCGCAGCCATTTGCACATGCGTATGATGCCAGTGCATGGTGCATGTGTGAATGGGGCCACTAGTGCCGCACCAGTGCGTGTGGCCCTGTTTGTGTGCGCACACACCAATTTGGAAGCTGCTTTTTTTCCCTCCGGGCCGCAAGCCCAGAAAAGTTGGAGACCTCTGCTCTAGACAATAGAACCTGTAAACATACCTATTCTATTGGATTTTGTGGGATGGACAGATGAAATTGGGAAGAGGCAGTCCCTCAAATAACCTAATGCCTTGCATGACTTTACAGGTGAACAGCAGCACCTTGAATTGGACCTGGAAACAAACTGGTAACTAAGGTAGTTTGTGCAGCAGAGATGTGATGTGTGCTCTAACAGTTATGTGAAACACACATTATTGCTTGCACTGCTACATTCTGCAGTAGTTGAAGTTTCTGGATACACTTCAGGGGCAGCCCCAATTAAGGGCATGAGTGATTGTGATTAGAGCCCCTTGATCCAGAAACAGGTGCAACTGACAAACAATATGAAGGTGTGCAGCTACAACTGCCACCTGCTCCTCAAGCAGGAGTTGTGAATCCAGAAAGAACCCCCCCTCCAAATTGCTTGCAAGATCTGTTTGGGCAGTGCAACTTCATCCATCACCAAAAATGGTGTAGATCTAGAACTAGAACAAGATCCAAAGTTATTCAGTTTTGCCATGGTTCAGTTGGAGCCTGTTGTTTCCCATCCACACCTTAATTGCCTCCAGACACTGGGATAGGATGTCCACTGCATTGTTTAATTCACCAGGAGCAGATGTATAAGATGGGTATCATTAGCATACTAATGATTATTGAATAATGACTACAAGTTGTTTACCACAATTCTGGCTGATAGACTGAAAATAATTTTGCAAGAATTTATTTATGAGGATCCAGTGTGGGTTTTTACCCAAAAGACAGTTAAAGGATAATATTAGAAATGTGTTGGGCATTTTGGAATATTAGCAATATAATGAAAAACAACCTGCATTGATTTTTGTAGAAAAAGAGAATGCCACTGACAATTTGAACTGGAATTGTTAGTTTAAAGTTTTGGAAGATATGAACTTTGGAGAGAACTTTATAAAATGGATAAGGTCAATTTATATTTCACAGAAACCACAAATAATTGTTAATAGAGATCTAACAAAGCCTTGTGAGATACAAAAACAACAAGGTAGAGATGTCCACTGTCTCCTATTTTATTTATTTTGGTTCTTGAAATATTGAATAGATACTGAAGACAAGATGAGAGGATTGTGTGAGTAAAGACTAAAAAGGAAACTTATAATTAAGGGCTTTTACAAATGACTTGATGTTGGTTTTGGAAGATCCTTTTAGAGGGAATTGAAACATTAGTTGGAAAACTAAAATAATTTGGTGCATTAGCACGTTTTAAGATTAACAAACATGAGAATGATGTTATCAAAAACATGAAAACAAAATCAAAGAGAACTGAGGAATAAAATGGGTTTTACAACTGAGAAGAAAATAAAATATCTGACTCTCACTATGACAAATATGACATTTACTTTTTTCTTGCACTTTTAGTTTTCTCTTTGATTTCTTTCTTTTTCTTTTTCTTCTTTACATTAGTTTGTATTACTTCCTTTTAAAAACCATATATGTATTAAAATAAATAGATTTCATTTATTTGCTTGCTTTTTATTTAACTGATTTATATACCATAGCTGCCATTTTGCAATCATAACTCTGACTGGTGAACACACGATTAAAGCAAACATCTAATAAAACAATGACACAATAGTAGGGAATGGTAACTGAGAGCAATCAAACTGAAACCCTATGATCTCAGTAATGTCAGAGAAAATCACAAAGATGGACTCATTCAACTTGCAGATCCAATGCCCAAGAGAACAACCAGGTTTGCAAGGATTTATGAAATGCAAAATATTTAGGTGTGTGTGTGTGTGTGTGTTTGTGTCTGTGGTGGTGATGATGATGACAATTTGAAGGGCAGGCACAAGAACAGACATGGCTTCTTCTGAGGTTCTGCCAGATGGCAGCACTTAATGGATGGGACCTAGAACATGCCAATCCTCCTGGCTCTAGTGGACCAGGCAGAAATAATTAAGTCAAAATGATGAATTCCTTTTTGACTTGATTTAACATAGGAGATGCTGATGTGATGGCAGACCCAAATAGCAGAGGAACAATTTCAGGCAGGGCAGCCATAGGCTTCCTTCACAGGAATGCAGCTTAGGAGTTGCTGCTGGACAACCTGTATGGCAATCAGGGCTGAAAAGATTGTTTACCTAGGCAGTGGGACTGAAAGCTTATGAAATACTATTCAGTGATTAGACACAGATTCATATTATCCCACTGATAACCTCCACTAATTATTATTGTGCTGATACTAAGTATGGGCTGGTTGGTACAACCAGAAAGGCATTTATATAAACTGCAAGAATAAAGATTATAAATCCTTGGCTAGAAACATCCACTCTCCCCCACCCCAATCTGGAATGTTTAAAATAGAAACATGCATAATGCTGTAAGTAATTCCACATTCCTTTTAATTTATCTGGGTTACAGCAACATTTTCTATCATATGTACATCTTTTCACTTTGCCATATGGACAGTTAGATCCTTGGATTTAAAAGTATTTACTGAATTAATGGTAGCAGGGAGTGTAAGGGAGGACATTTAAAAATGTGACAATTTAAATTATCTAGATCTGAACTGGGGGGAGGATGTTACAACATTATCTGGAAAATATATTGGCTTTCATAAAGAGGCACCCTTCCATGTTTTAATAATAAATGTTTCTAGCATCTGAAGACATATTTTCCAAAGGGGAAGGTTGTGCATGTTCATTTCAGAAACATCTGTATTCTGTCATTACTGAATAGTTTATCAATATTAAATTGTGACTGGCATTTTATCTAGATTTATCCTACCTTGCTGTCTGGTGTAGTTTTGGATTGGAAGATTAAGCAAAGGCGATGCTTTACATAATTGCCCTAGAAAGGATAACAGAAGGACTATTTTAAAAAAAAAGTAAAATGGTATAAAAACATGCTAGACTAGAGTCTTTCCTATTCCATCTTAAGACTACATGTGAATTGCAGGCTCTGATTGGGGGCCCCTTTTATGCAATCTTGTTTTGCGCTGCTAATTAACATATTTATCCTAAATTTTCTTCTGTGGGAAAAGTGACAGAAAAAGACTTCTCAATACTCTGCAGTGTTTATTGATAGGAAAAGTGAAAAACTTGAGAGGTGCAATGGAGTGTATATGTATGAAGTAGTCACCTGATTATTTGCTGCTGAAGGTTACATGTATTATATATTACGTATTTTTTTAAAATATCACTTTATTTTACTGATATTTAACATTTTAGAGTAACAATACTGCAGTAATAAATAAAATTTAAAAATATGACAGAAAACTGAGCCGGACAAAGGGAAACTCCAAGAAGCTCCAAGAATGTAAGGGTCAGACTTGGTTCCATCTCTTGACAAAAATAATTATTACTCTTAATATGTTTAATTTTGTTTTATTTATAGCCTGTATTTCTGCCCATAGAACACTTAGAGCAGTGGTTCTCAACCTTTCTAATGCCGTGACCCCATAATACAGTTCCCCATGTTGTGGTGACCCCCAAGTGGGTGTGGCCACCAATAAGAGGGAGTAGGACAGCTGGGGAAAAGGGAAAAAATGGCGGACAGTGTGGTTTGGCAACCCCCGTGAAATGGTCGTTCGACCCCAAATGGGGTCCCGACCCACAGGTTGAGAACCACTGACTTAGAGTGTATAACAATCTAAAATAAGATAATTAAAAACAAATGAGAAAATATAAACACAGTTAAAATATTAATTTAAATCCTAAAAGGACTGTCTGAAAAAGAAGTGGAAATAATGGGGGTAAATGCAATTCCCAGGTGAATGCTCCAACACTGGAAATTTTTAAGACAGCCATTTGTCCGAAATGGTGTAGGGTTTCCTGCCTGAGCAGGGGGTTGGACTTGATGACCTCCAAGGTTCCTTCCAGCTTTATTATTATTATTATTATTATTATTATTATTATTATTATTATTATTATTATTTGATTGGGAGTAATATTGGGAATATACTCTTTTTCAGGAAAAACCTGGAAAAACAGAGGCAAAAATGGGGCTATTTTTTAAGAGTGTCTCCTGCCAGTCTCAATAACCAGAAAAGTTTTCTGTTGAAATAAGGGGTTCCTTAGATAGGACTAAAGCTGTTTGATTTCAAGTTAAAAACCATATCTTCAACTGGGAAGAAAATAATTGACAGCGCAGGATTAGCATATATAATATGATCCTAGTACTGCATATTAGCTGCCAGCCTAAATGTTGCATTTTGCATCAACTTAAGATTTTGACCCTTCTCAAGGGAAGCAGCACATGGACTACAGGTAATACAAGTAGAATAACTGTGATGAAGGCAAGGTATTTATAACTGTAGTCAATCAATAAACATCAGAATAGAGTTGGAAGGGTCCTTCGAGGTCATCTAGTCCAGGGGTGTCAAACTCACAGTGTCACATGACATATCGCGATGTATCACAACTTTTTTCCATTGCTGCAATGGGGTGGGCAGTTTCACCATGACGCATCTGGCCCGCGGACCAACAGTTTGACATCCCTGATCTAGTCCAACCCCCTGCTCAAGCAGGAGACCTTATACCATTTTAGACAAGTGACTATCGAGTCTATT
Source organism: Crotalus tigris (assembly GCF_016545835.1). Taxonomy (NCBI): domain Eukaryota; kingdom Metazoa; phylum Chordata; class Lepidosauria; order Squamata; family Viperidae; genus Crotalus; species Crotalus tigris. Next base: position 101,185 of record NW_024100135.1, on the reverse strand, counting down.
CTTAAAAGCCCCCAGTGATGAAGCACCCACATCTTCTGACGGCAAGCTGTTTCACTGGTTAATTGTTCTCACTGTTAGGAAGTTTCTCTTTAATTCCAGGTTGCTCCTCTCCTTGATTAGTTTTCATCCATTATTTCTTGTCTTGCATTCTGATGCTTTGGAAAATAATCTGACCCCCTATTCTTTGTGGCAGCTCCTCAAATCCTGGAATACTGTTATCATGTCCCCCTACCTAGTCCTTTTCTTTAGACTAGCCAAACCCAAACCTGCAACCGTTCTTCATATTTTTGTCTCCAGGCCTTTAATCATCTTAGTTGCTCTTCTTTGCACTTTTTCCAAAGTTTCTTAGGAAGGATCTTTCTGGTCTGCTTAGGAACGATCACAGCTGGAGCACAAAATGTAGTTAAGCAGCTGTCCTACCTGGTATTTCAGCCATCCAGAAAGCTGAGAGATACCTGGAGTTAAGGAGTGCAGCTAGACTCTGGCTTGCTCTCCCCATTTCAAATAAGCTGAACTGTATATTCATAATTTGATTTCCTCATGAGTTTACAGCAATTGTCTCTTGTCGGGACTTAATTTCAGCCTGTTCATCCTTATTTGTCATGGCTGAATTGAACACATTGACACAGCCTCTTTGCCTCATTGCCAAGGTGTTCCACTTACCATTTGCCAAAGTTATTCTCTTGATGTTGCTACTTATTTTCAACCCACTGCCAAGGCAACCTGAAGAGGGCTTGAGGTGTTCTAGTATGGAAACAGTATTGTATGCAAATAACTTAGGGAGGGTGTAGAAGGAGGAGGCTTGAAATGTTGGAGTTAGTGATCTACCCAGTTCTTGGTGTGGTTGTTTTATGACAATAACCTTTCTGACCAGTCATTTGCCTCTATGCCCTTTACAATAACAACTCGGTTATAAGAGAGAGAGTGCATTGTTATTTTTGCAGATACATTTTTGTGGTCCTCATTTTTTTTTTGCCTTTGTTACAGTTGGGTCAACTAAAATGAGTTATACTTCTGCCAAGAAACTATACAATCCAAAGTACCAATAGATGGATGATGCACACAACCACACCAATGCTAGAATACAGGATTGCATTTGTGCTATACAGTGGAATGAGTGGTCTGAGAGTCTTTCTGTATGTATTGGAATGGAGAATGTACAGGAAGCCTTCTTCTACATTTACCATTGTTCTGGTTGTGAACCTTGGCTTTTGCAGCAGTTTTATTTGCTGCATTTGAGGATAACTCAACCTGCTATCTTACAAATACTCAGCAACACCTCTATCTTTATGTACAACTTTTAAAAATGCTCTGTGGCTTTCTTGGCTGCAAAATCCAGATAACCTCTGGATGACAACTCAAAAGATACAAAACTCCAACTCTTCAGTGCCATCTAGTGTTCATAGCTTGACCAAATGTCAGGTCAACAATAATGTTAGGTCTTTGGTACTCTCTGAGCTTAGTAGTTTTCTTGCAGGCTTTTCCTTATCAAACTAAGTAACTAACATTAACACTGATGATGTTACTAAGTTTGGCAATGAAACATTTGCAAGAAACCATCAAGCTCAGACGGCACCAAGAAACCCACAGTTCAACCCTGAGCTACAAATAGTTTTATCTTGTTTCCTGTATTTTCTTTCCTTTGTTTATATGGTCATTTAGTCTTTTTATCCTGGATAGTTTACTTATTATTCTGTGTTGTTCTTGCTGTATGACTGGAAGATTTCAGCAGCAGACTTACACTGGACACCCAAAGTTATTAACCAACAGAAGGATAAGATGGTATTCTATATCTTACTACAGCCAAAGAATTCACTGCACCACCTTCTGGACATGACCCAGAAGGACTGACAGCGTTACTCCTGAACAATATTTTCAATACCTATACTTAGCCAGTTAGGAGTTCCAGAATTGATCCAATATATTTGAACCTATTGAATTGAACACCACTGAGTAGTCTAAGAAAACATATATGGCTATACTCCTTCTATTCAATTCTTGTCATAAGTTATCTACCAAGGTAACTAAATATGTAGGGTCCTTGGTGCTATCTGAGTTTCTTTTCTTGCAGACATTTCATTACCAAACTAGATAACATCATCAGTGCTTGAAGGGAGTGAGGTTTGCTCTCATTTTATATACTAGTGGCTTGTCTTCTCAGTATTGGTAGGACTGGTCATGATAGTTCCTTGATTAGTCTGTTATTTAATGTTAGCTTGTTTGTCTGAGTTAATAATTCCTTATTTGATGTATTGTTTACTTTTTGATTGTTGTCTGATGTTAATCTTGATGTTAATCCCTGTTCACCTAGATGTTGATTGTTAGTGAGGAGGTGTCTTGGTCTTTTTGTTTTGTTTTGGCCTTTCAATTGTCTCTTTTGAATGGTATGTAGAAGTTGTTATCTTTACGTGCCTGAGAAGACTCAGATAAGATTCAGTTCCATATTTTTAGTATACTTTTGGCCCATGGATATTGTATTCATGTAAATGGCTGATATGTATAGGATTACCATGGTCTAAAAATCAATCAATCAATCAGTCGAAAGGTGCGGTGGCTCAGTGGCTTAATGATGCTGAAGATGGTCTCTGCTCCAATGGTTCAAGTCCTAGCACTGTATGATGGGTTGAGTTCCCGTCATTCACTCAGCTTCTGTCCACCAAACAGTTCAAAAGCATGTTCTATGTGAGTAGATAAATAGGTATCACTTTGGTGGGGAGACAACTTGGTGCTCCATGCAGGCAGTCAAATTCCTGCTGGTTCTGAATCTTCCCTGCTGTGGCGCCTGTTTATGAGGTGGCTCCAGGGAGGGAGGGGCCTAGGATGACACTGCAGGGAGAGCGACTCATCTTTCTTTCTAGTGTGAAGCCAGTTCGGCCTCCTGTGATGCACCCTGGGAAGCATGCAAGCGTGTCCTACAACAGAGCTGGTCAATTGGCAGCCACTCTGCAACAGCATTGTGGTCTCCTGGCTGATGAAACATCATCATCTGCTAATAATCAATCAATCAATCAATCAATCAATCAATCAATCAAATGACCTGGCTAAAGGGTTGATTAAAATGGATGTGGTTAATTGGTATCCCCTAGCTCAGTGATGGCGAATCTTTTAGAGACCGAGTGCCCAAACTGCAACCCAAAACCCATTTATGCATCATCGGGTGCTAGGTGGGTGTGGCTCATTGGCTGAGTGTGGCCCATTGGGTGGGTGTGGCCCATTGGCTGGCCATGGCTGCGGTGGTAACGGCAGTCTGGGTGGGACTAAAAAGTTCAATCAATCAATTCCAACTGCGAGATCTTTTTTTTCCCACGAGAAGTTTAAATTGACTGATTGATTGAACCTTTTTTTTTTTTTTGCACACGGCGGCGGAGGCCTAAAGCGAAAAGGTTTTATAAAACCCAGCTGAAGGCCTAGGACTGGGGCAACAGTGCGCGTGCCCATAGAGAGGGCTCTGAGTGCCGCCTCTGGCACCTGTGCCATAGGTTCACCGCCACTGCTCTAGCTGTTCCTGGAGTTATTATTTCTTTCCTGATGTCCTTAAAGTTAAATTGTATATTTGGGACTAGCTGATTTATTTAACAATGGTCTTAACAGATTAGATCATTAGAACATAATTGCTCCTTCAAGGAAATATGAATTCTCTTTATCAGGGCAGGGATTTAGCTAGAAAGGGCAAACACTGAATAAAGGGGAGGTGACTTCATCTCCAGATTCCCAAGCTGAAAATAATTTAAAGCACCAGGACAAATTTGGATCCAATTTACTTATTCATAAGGAGTGACACAGTGCTTAGAAAGAGCCTCTGACTGCTCTATCCCATGTTTCCTGTCACACAGCAGGTGCCATATGAAAAGGAGATTCCTCACAGTGTGAAAAAAAAACATACTCAATACTGACACAAAGGAAACAGAAAACCAGACCTTCTTTGTTAACTCTTCCATTAGGGAATAATGCTTTAATGGGCTTTAATCCATGCATGATCTGATTCATCCTGAGAGTTCCACCAGTTGTACTCAAGGTTTATTGTATTTTTTTTTTATTATACAGGCTTTCTTGTGAAACACAGATGCTTGTTTATTCAAATCAGTAGAGTACAGCATAGCGGTACTCATATTCTTGCTGAATGCTGCCTCTGCGGGCAACAAAGTCCAGACACATAAGCTGATGTCCATGGATTCCATAATCTGTAATGGCTATTTATTACTGAAAATATTTTAAATACTCATAATAATGAGTAAATCAACTGGTTTCCTAAAAATTCACAATAAATACATACAGGAACATAGCAAAAAATATCTTGATATTTTGATAGGTGCTAATAATAAATTTCACATTCCATTTTGTGAACCATATTCTTTTAGTTATCAGAATTCATTCGGTAATCAAGTGAAACAGAGGATGATTTCAAGGTAAAACAGTACCTTGTGATTACTTTTTTACAATTCTTTTTTCCTCTCTTCTAAACAGACAAATTGTTGCTTGTTTCCATTTCCATTTCACTTTACCATTCAATATTAGTCAGACTTTTTATTATTTATTATTCAAATACAAATAATACAAACATAACACATATAAATCTAAATAAAAAACAGTATACAAATACAAATACTGCAGTGCATCCCACCCCTGGAGACCATTTTTATTACCTATATTTCTTTTCATATAACAACTAACAATCTACAATATATTTCAACTGTGCCTTTATCTCCTCCAAAACAGCATTTATTCTTGAGCAGGTTTATTTCCTTTGCCTTCCACCAAGACTGTTTTTATAAAATCATCCCATATTTTATTATAATTATTTACTTTAATCATCCCTTTTTTAAAGTTAATTTCTGTTGTTAATTTATCATTTATTGCCATATTCCTTATTTCATTTTACCACTTATTTCTTTGAATATCCCAATTCCATCTCCAATATTTAGCCATCACTAATCTAGCTGCCATTATCAAATTTACAATCAATTCCTTTTTTTGCTTCATTTATATCTTGCTTTTTCACCAGTAACAGTAATGCGATCCTTGGTGACATATTTAAATTTACCTTCAAAAGTTCTCTAATTTCCATAAACACCATGTCCCATATCTTTTGTGTGCTATCACAATCCCACCACATATGTTTATATTTCCAATCTCTTTCTCGTACCTCCAGCAAATATTTGCATATTTAACATCTATTTGATTTAATTTGCATGGTGTTAGGTACCACCTCCATATCACTTTATATCCATTTTCCTTAACTTTAACTGACATATTCTTATATACTCTTCTGTTCCAAATATTTTTCCAATCTTTATTGTTTATTTCTCCTAAATGTTTCCCAGATTAATTTTAAACCTTTTGCCTGATCTTCTAGTTAATACAGTTAATATTCTGTATATTAATATTAGCCAGTCTTCAACTACTAATCACTATAAAGTATTAAAACAGACATTACAGATGAAACCAAACTTGCGGAAATATATGTAATCTAATGTAATAAATTTATGTCAGTACAATCTACTTGTATTTTAATTAGTTCAATTTTAAAGTTTGTAACTGCCTACAAATTATTTTTTCCTGATCTGTGCTTATGACACTTTAAAAAAAATAAGCAAAAGCAATTGGATAAGGGCTTAATTGATAGTAAGCTTTTCAAATTTGAAGACCAAAAGATGCATATGGAGATGTGAATGGAGATGTGTAGCTTAATTATGAGATTCCTTAAACCAAAGGAAGTTCTTTTAACCAGCACTGTAGCTACAGAGAACAGTCACTTAGTCTCTGGGAAACAAAAAATCTCCAGCTATTTTACAGAATTGCAGATAATTTCTATGTGGGCACTTCTGCTGGCTCCAAAGCATCCTTTTTCTGTCTCTTTTGAACCACAGCCTAGCTTTAATAGTCGATAAATGATATTGAACAATTCTAATATGAAAACATAACATTTGCTAAAAATTTTAAAGGCTAACTTCTCGAAAAAGCTAACACTGATCAGCTTTTAAATTTACTTATTCCTTGATTATTTGTCAGAAATATATATATATATATATATTTATATATAAATAAAACACCATTTCTCTCTGTTTTGGGTATCAATTAAAATAAAAGTAATGCTTATTGCGTTATCTATAATAAATAATAGGTCTGCCTTAAGAGAAGAAAATTTGAGGAATATAGCCTGTATTTGCATAACACATCAGAAGCTATCTGTTCTTCTGTGGATTGGAAGCTGGAAACAGGAACAGACCTGTTTAATATGTGGGTGGGAAATCACCAAGGAATATCAGCCTTGTTAGGTTATGAAACTAAAATGATCTGGAAGAATATTATGTACCATTACCAAGAAAATTGCATAGCGTCAAAGTGGATAACAGAATTAAAGACATTGCTTAAATTCACACAAAACCAGAAGGTAGCTGGGTTTAGCCTAATGTTTTTCATGAAACCCATGAAGTAACAGTGCTTCTAAAATATATCATGTATATAATGAACAGACGAGGGCGCTATCCAGTTATTTTTGACTGCTATTAGTTTTCATCTTTATTGCTAAGGGAAGAAGATATAGTATAATCCATCTGGTCATGGGGTACTTTCAGAGAGATTTGCAAGTTTCACTTGTTTCCAACTGTAACCCAGTTATTTTTCTGGGTAGACAAAATCATTTAATACCCATTTTGTGATAATGAATGTGTTTCTGAGTCAAATTTAACAATACAGGCCCTGTAATAATAATATGATTGCAATTTCAGTGTTGTTTTTTTTAAAGAAGACAAATCTTGGCTATCAAGAAAACAGATCTTGACTGACAAACACTATAAGAATTTTAGCACAAATATAGCAATGGAATTTGACCTAGAGAAATGTGCTACAATAGCAATACTGAATTTCATACCCAAAAATCTTAAGTGGCACTTAGAAAATCTGTGCATTGACAACATTTCCACCTGAGCAATATAATAATAATAATAATAATAGTAAAGTTGGAAGGGACCTTGGAGGTCATCTAGTCCAACCCCCTGCTTGGGCAGGAAACCCTAAACCATTTCGGACAAATGGCTGTCCAGTCTCTTCTTAAAAACTTCCAGTGTTGGAGCATTTACTGCTTCTGGAGGCAAGCTGTTCCACTGATTAATTGTTCTCACTGTCAGGAAGTTTCTCCTTAGTTCTAGGTTGCTTCTCTCCTTGATTAGTTTCCACCCGTTGCTTCTTGTCCTGCCTTCAGGTGCTTTGGAAAATAGCTTAATTCCCTCTTCTTTATGGCAGCCCCTGAGATATTGGAATACTGCTATCATGTCCCCCCTTGTCCTTCTCTTCGTTAAACTAGACATACCCAATTCTAGCAACCGTTCCTTATATGTTTTAGCCTCCAGTCCCCTAATCATCTTTGTTGCTCTTCTCTGTACTCTTTCTAGAGTCTCAACATCTTTTTTACATCGTGGTGACCAAAACTGGATGCAGTATTCCAAGTGTGGCCTTACCAAGGCATTGAAGAGTGGTATTAATACTTCACGTGATCTTGATTCTATCCCTCTGTTAATGCAGCCTAGCACTGTGTTGGCCTTTTTGGCAGCTGCAGCACACTGCTGGCTCATATTTAAGTGATTGTCTACTAGGACTCCGAGGTCCCTCTCACAGTTACTACTATTGAGCATGGTGCCACCTATGCTGTACTTGTGCATTTGGTTTTTCTTGCCTAAATGTAGAACCTTGCTTTTTTCACCATTGAATTTCATTTTGTTAGTTAGTGCCCAGTGTTCGAGTCTGTCCAGATCCTTCTGTATCTGAAGCCTGTCTTCTGGAGTGTTGGCTATTCCTGCCAGCTTGGTGTCGTCTGCAAATTTGATGAGTTCCCCATCTATCCCTTCATCCAAGTCATTGATGAAAATGTTGAAGAGTACTGGGCCCAGAACAGAGCCCTGGGGCACCCCACTACACACTTCCCTCCATATAGATGCAGTTCCATTGAGGACCACTCGCTGAGTACGGCCGGTCAGCCAGCTACGGATCCATCTGGTGGTGGTTCTGTCTACCCCACATTTTTCTATCTTGTCAAGTAGTAGGTTGTGATCTACTTTATCAAATGCCTTACTGAAGTCCAAGTAAATTATGTCCACAGCATTCCTCTGATCCACTAATTTTGTCACTTGGTCAAAGAATGCAATAAGATTTGTCTGGCATGATCTATTTTTGACAAACCCATGTTGGCTTTTAGTAATGACTTTGTTTGCCTCTAGGTGTTCGTTGATTCGTTGTTTGATTATCTTTTCCAGGATCTTCCCAGGTATTGAGGTCAGGCTGATAGGTCTGTAATTTCCTGGATCCATTTTTTTTCCTTTTTTGAGGATGGGAACTACATCAGCTCTTTTCCAGTCCTCTGGTAGTTCCCCTGTGTTCCAGGATCTTTGAAAAATATAGTTCAGTGGCTCCGATATTACATCTGCCAGTTCCTTGAGAACTCTGGAGTGTAATCCATCTGGTCCTGGCGATTTGAACTCATCTAGGCTGGACAGGTGCTCCCTAACCATTTTCTTGCCTATCTTAACTTGTGTTTCTGTTTTGTTTTTTATGGCACTATTTTTGATAGGTTGGTCTGTTTTTTCCCTTTGTGTAAAGACAGATGCAAAACACGAGTTAAATAGTTCTGCTTTCTCCCTGTTGTTTGTCACCTTCTTGCCACTTCCACCCACTAATGGACCAATCGTTTCCTTCACTTTTTTCTTGTTTTTTACATGTTGAAAGAAGCTTTTTTTGTTATTTTTGACTTTGGTCGCAAGCCTTAGTTCATTTTGAGCCTTGGCTTTCTTCACTTCATCTTTGCAGGCTCGGGCTATTTGCTGATATTCTGACTTAGTTATGTTCCCCTCTTTCCACTTTCTATACTTGTCCTTTTTATCTTTCAATTTGTCAGAGAGTTCTTTATGCAGCCATGCTGGTTTCTTTTGAGAGCTGTTGTTTTTCCTCTTTGTTGGTATTGTGCTAGACTGTGCTTTTATTATCTCATTTTTCAAAATTTCCCAAGCTTCTTGAGTTGTTTTCCCCTTGAGGATTCTCATCCATGGAATCCTTCCCAAGCCCTCTCTAAGTTTATTGAAATTAGCTCTCTTGAAGTCCAAGATTCTAGTTTGACTGTGTTCTATTGGTTGTGCTTCTATAATGTTGAATTCTAATATTGCATGATCACTTCCTCCCAGGGTTCCTATGGCTTCAACACCATCTATCATTTCATCTCTGTTAGTGAGAATTAGATCCAAGATGGCTAATCCCCTAGTTCCCTTCTCTACTTTTTGGGAGACAAAGTTGTCTGCTAGGTTTGCCAGGAACCTGTTTGATCTTCCACTTGGTGCGGAGTTTGTCTCCCAGTTGATGTCAGGGTAGTTAAAGTCCCCCATTACTATTGTGATGTGCTTCCTACATACCTTAGTTAGCTGACTGGCAAAAAGTTCATCTATTTCCTCTGTTTGGTTGGGTGGTCTGTAGTATACACCTATGGCAATGTCATTTCCCCCCCCCCTTTTATATTGACCCAAATGCATTCAAGACAGTTTTTATCATTGTTGTACTCTATTTCTGTGGAGATGTAGTTATTTCTTATATAGAGAGCAACTCCACCTCCTCTTTTATTTGGTCTGTTTCTTTTAAATAATTTAAATCCCTCTAGCTGTGTGTTCCATGTGTGAGTTTAGTGGAGTGGACTCAAAGAGAATTAAAAGCCTTGGATAGGAAGATCAGAAAAACAATGACAATGAATCATACCCTTTATACATGCAGCAATGTTGACAGGCAATAATTTCCAAGGAAAACCGATGGTTGTGGAAGGTTGTAAGGACACCAGACAGTTGAAGAAGAAAAGAGGGCATTGGAAGACTATCTCAAGGACTGAAGTTAGTACACTATGAAGACTTACTGAGTACTGGAGAGATGCAATGGGGCTCCAAGAAAGACAAATGAGACTTGGCAAGGCAAAGGATAACATGGCCAGTACATTAAAAAAAAAAAAAAAAAAAAAAGGCCAAGCAGATAACAACAAGACCTAACAATGGCTAAGAACAGGAAAGTTGAAGAAAGAGACAGAGGGGCAAATTCTGGCTGCACAAGACCATGTCTTAAGACAAATGCATAGAAAGACAGAATTGAGAAGAGAAGCAACTGCCACACAATACAGCAGATTAACAATTGCTAATAGGATGGTAAACATTGCAATATCTAGAAACAACACAATAGAAGAGAAAGAATTGGAGAAAACAACGAAATATAAAGACCTGCAAATAGAAGTAGAACTATGGCAAAATGAAGCAAAAATAATATCAACTGTAATAGGCTCCTTGAGTGCAATTCCAAAATTTTTGGAATACCACTTGAACATCATCAGCATTGACAACATCACCATCAGTCAATTGCAAAAGGCAGCTTTACTTGGAACAGTTTCTATCCCGCAACAATAACTTAAATATTATTAAACAACACCTTTTGACTATCCCAGTTAAGAGAACAAAAATGCCAGATCCAATCTAAACATCTGATTCTGTGTGACCAACCATAATTTATTAAAGTATGTCACACACAACTCTGAATGACTCTGGATGGCTCACAACAAAAATATTATACTAAAATCAATAAAACATACAAGCATAAAGATAAAAGATGGCAAATATGATGAACTAGCAACCAGTAAAGCTCTTGGAACAGAAATGTTACATGGGCATAGCAAGGCATGTCCACTGCTGTTCACATTGCTGCATTCAGGGCCACTTGAAGCTTCCAGAGGTCTTCAAGGGCACATTCATGTAAACTGTGTGAAGTGATTTAGCCACAAGACATTAAGGCATGATGACTGTCTGAAGCATTCCCTGAATTAGGAAAGAGTGGAACTAGTGCATCAGATGGAGTTATAAAAAGGCTTTCATGGCCACACCTGACAACTGCTCTTTTAGCAGGAATTGTAAGTCCAGGAAAACCTGAGGACTGTCTACTTACCTTGAAGGGTATAAAGTTACCCCATCCAAGGTCAAAAATGGAATATCCTCAGACTTGGGTGGCCCAATCACCACAGCCATTCAGTCTTGGTAGGATGGAGTGGGAGATGGTTCCTTCACCTCCAAGATTTGGTCACAGAAATTAATCTGTAACTAAGAAAATAAAAGATGGAGATTTAACAAATGGAGTTAATGTTAGATCTTGCAAGAAACAAAGAAAATTAAAATATGATGTTCTTTAAAGGCAAAAACTCAAAAAATAATGTTACTGTGCTAGAATTTTAAGAATCTAGCCAGGAATCTGAACTGGTATTTTCACATTGGTGATGAAAATATTTGTGGTCTCTTCACACAAAAAACAAAGGACAGGAAAAACTACTTTATAACATTCAGACCCTGTCATTCAGAGTCTATTTGCACTTATCTCTTAATCAATAAGAATGAAGTATTTGAGAAATTCAAATTGTTCTGTGTCATGTAGAAAATAAATTGAAAAAAAGAAAAGAAATAATTATAGTCTGATAACAGGGAAGATTATTGCAACCAAGAATTTGAAAAATACAGTAAAGTATAAAACATAATAAAATAAATTTCAGCTCTGAGCAAAATGGGATAGCAAAAAATAAATTTAAATAAAAAAGTCAAAGCTTTCTAATTATGGTGAGATACCTCTTGCTAGATGCAAGACTGCCAGACAATCTTTGAGTAGAAGCAACACAGCTACTTATTTGCAAGACTGTTTATAAACAAAAAGATACAGATAAAGCCCTATCTAAGTTATGGAATGGGAGAAAATCAAAAAGTTATTTGGATGCAAAACTTATGTGTATATATATTCCTAAAGAAAAAGAAGGAAAAACTAAACTGCAGATCTAAAGTAAGAATAATGCTGAGTTATTAAACAGGAACAAAAGGCTATAACATTTTGGACTTAAACATTGGAAAAGTAAACATCTTCTCATTTTTATGAGAAGAAAGGATAATGCAAAATAAGCTGCAATATTTACATAATAGTGCAAACCGGCCTAGTTTTGCAACAATAATAATGACATTGCAGAATCAGATGGGATTATCAAAACTGAGTTTGAGAAATATATTTATATTATAAATAAATATGTATAAATCCCATCTGAGTGAATATATTACACAGTTAAAGTCAAGGATGTGCCTGATTCTAATTCATGGAAATAAGTACAAGAATTACTAGCAACTGAGGCACAGAAGTGGATAGTAACTGCATAGGAAGAAACTGAATCCTTACATAAAAATAAAACGTGGATTCTTGTGAAATTACCAAAGGGCAAAAAAACAAAAGCTGGAAGAGTTTTTCAAAACAAGGCACACTGTTCACAGACACATTGTATGGAACTTCATGGCAAAGGTCTGCATGAAAAATGTGGTGAGGATTACGACCAAGTTTTTGGACCAGTATTAAATATGCAAGCATCACTGAAGTAGGACTGAGAGGCAGAAAGGCAGTGAGCCAACATGGGCTGACTGGACAGCTGCAAAAAGCTTAAGCATACTTAAAAGGAACTATGGACTTTAATTTAAAACAACCTATAACTAATAATCAAAATGTATTGGATGTACAGATTCTGATTGTGCTGAAGATAAATCTGACAGGAAATCTATCACTGGATATATATTCTTTAATGGGAACATACCCTTTGCCTAGTGCAGCAAGAAATGAAGCACTATAATCCTGTCATTTACAAAGGCGGAATACAGGTGATCTTTACTTACTGATCACAATTGGGACCAGCAATTGTTGCTAAGCAACATGGTTCTTAAGGTAAATATCATATGATCACATTGGACTTAGGACATTCATTCCATTGCACGCATAAAGTGAATCACTGCATGTTGCTAAGGACAACAACACGTGACAGCTTCCCATCAGGTTCTTCATTGACATCTAACCACTAGTGATGCAATGGTTAAAATACAGTATTGCAGGCTAATTCTGCCCACAATCTGGGGTTTGATTCTGATGTTCAGGGTTGACTCAGCCTTCCATTCTTCCGAGGTCAGTAAAAAGAGGACTCAGATTGTTGGGGACAATATGCTGACTTTGTAAACCATTCAGAGAGGGCTGTGAAGCACCGTGGAGGGATATATATGTCTAAGTGCTACTGCTATTGCTATTGACTTTGCTTGTGGGAAGCTGTCTGTGAAGATTGCAGATAGCTATCAAATGACCATGGAATGCTACAACCATCATAAACGTGCTCTATTTTGAAGTGCCTAAATCGTGATCATATGACAGTAGGGATGTTATGATGACTGCAAGTTTGAGAACTGGTTATAAATCTACTACTTCAGTGCTATTCTATCGGTAACTTCAAACAGTCACTGAATGAATCAGTCAGTCAGTAAATAGTATCTGTACTGCTCTGTAGAACAAGTACATGTGGAACAACCAACTTGAACCAGAGTACGTCAGAATAACATTAAGTTATTAGAATTGTAAAAACAAAGCAGTGCAGACCCAATTTGAAATATATTGATATTAACTTACAGCAGGAGAGGGCCATGCAAGAAAAAGAGAAAAGAAACAGAAGTATTATCTAACTCAGTGGTTCTCAACCTGTGGGTCACGACCCCATTTGGGGTCGAACGATCATTTCACGGGGGTCGCCAAACAACGCAGTCCACCATTTTTTCCCCCTTTCCCTTAGCTGTGCTACTCCCTTTTATTCTATTGGCTTTTGAAAGCCAATAGAATAGACTCTCTTGAATAGAGTCTAATTCTATTGGCTTTCAAAAGCCAGTAGGAATTGTCCAGGCTGTCTTTGCCCTGCTGAACCCACCAAAAGTCCCATTCTGCAAACGGTGTTGCAAGTTGTCTGCAGCGAAGGCGAGCTATCTGGAAGTTTCCACCCCTCCCTGCTGAGAAGCTACTAAAAATGTAAGTAAAAGAGGGCCAGGGGTGGGAAGTGGGAGGCCGGCGGGCACAGGGAGGGTTGCTGGCACGCATGGGGCCCGGCGGGTGCCTTACCTCCTTTGGGCTGGGCCAGTTGGTGGCCCAGCCAGTGGTCGCCCTGCGCCGTCGCTGCCCCTTGCCAGCTACGCCTCGGCCGGTGCAGGGGATGGTACCATGCATGTGCGGTGCTCCCGGGCAGGGAAAGTCCTCAACTTACGACCGGTTGAGGTCACGGCATTAAAAAGATTGAGAACCACTGATCTAACTAATGATATGATGGCACATGCCTTGTAAAGTCACTGCCCAGGGATTGCTTCCTCAGGCTGAAAAAACACAGGGACTAGGGCTGTGAAATAACAGTGGTATAATCCATTCTGAAACACAGTCTGGGGTACTGCAATGATGAGAAGGGGAAATTGGATACTTTATCTGGATCCATCAGATTGTTTCCTTCATGTTGCAAAACGGAAGAATCACCTGGTGTCCTACTTTCGATTTTATTCTTTTATGCACCTAAAAGGGGGTAATTAAATAACAGTCTATGCTAATTACCTTCAGCATTGTTTCTAGCTATTCTAGGAAGTTGTGTTCTTTTGCTATATAGATGGATTTAGATAATGTAAATGCCCCCTTTTCGTTTTTGCTGGCTGTGTTCTTTTTTATTAGTTATATTTTAGCTAATTAAACTGGAAAATTGCCCAAAGTAATTTTCTAATATTTTGGGCAAGAGAAAGGGGGCTTTTCCGATTCCCACCGCGTGGCTGTTATGTCCTCGATAAACCTCAACCATGTGCACGCGCTTGGCACCATTTAATGCTCTTGGAGAATGGGTGGATATGTTAGCCTCGAGTCACCTTAATTGACACTTCCAAGTTATCTGGGAATGATGGGGATCGTCCTTCTACGGGGAAATGAAGCTTTAGGCTGCCTTGAGCCTTAGCGGCACCAACGTTTTGTCAACTAATTAGACGTTTCTTCCTCATTGTCAAAGCTGGAGACTTCCGCGAGGAACTCCTCCAAACGCGGGCGGGCATTGGGGGAGGAGAGAAAGGGAGGAAAGGCGTAGGGCGATGCAGAGGCGGCGCGCAAGACTCCCCCCTTGACACAGCTGCCTGGAGCCTCCGTGAGGCTCGGGCCGTTCCCAAGACTCTTCACTGGTCAGACGGCGGCACTCGGCGGGCTTCCCGGCGTTTTACCCGCCCTCAGCTCCCTCCCTCCCCGGTCTTTGGTAGTGGACCCAGTGCCCATGGCATTCGCCGCCTTGAGCCATCTGCGGAGTGCCTTAGGCAGGCAGCAGCTCTGGAGGCACGGCTGCCTCAGCGCCCCCTGGGCTCCCCTTTCTCTTGCCCGCTTTTGCAGCGGCGGTCGTGGCAGCGATCGCAGGGGGCGAGCTGAACCGCGCGCTCCCTCCCTGAAGGGAAACTACGGGCAGCTGTGCGAGCGGGCAGCCCGGGAGCCTGGCCCTTTCTGGGGGGCGCTGGCACGGGAGACGCTGCAATGGGAGACCCCGCACCACACCGACTGCGAGTGGGATTTCGCGCAGGGCCGGATCCGCTGGTTCTTAGGCGGTCGGTTAAATGTGGCGGGTAAGAGGCGCCTTTCCTTGACGGGCAGGGGAGGCGACGGCATTGAAACTGCCTCGGCCCTTCGGGCGGGTCGATGATTATATTTAGTCTCCAGGTTTCGTAAGAGAAATGCACAGTGGAAGCTCTGCTCTCCGGCATTTGGAAGTCACGCCCAAATTGTCTGCAGGCAAGTCACACCCGAGTTATCTGGAATCCCCCACCCTCTAACCAGAATACTTGGCGTAGCTATAGTGCGGGGGAAAATGGGGAAAACGCAGGGAGAGCATCGAGATTTCATCAGACTCTTCTTCCCAAAACCGACCACATGCTAAGAAGGCCTGACTCGGAGTCGTAATGCTTTGCAATCGAGGCTGCACTTTATGTGCAGTAGTTTTCGCTCAAAACACTCCACCCTTGGCGAGGGGGGGGAGAGAGAGAGAGAGAGAGAGAGAGAGAGAGAGAGAGACCGCGACTTGAAAAACTGGTCTCGGTTACAATAGGTTGAATTGGGCTGATTTAAATACTAGCTTCCCATTGCTTGATGGGTGCTAGAGCCAACATGATTCGCTGGGTGAGATAATATTCTTATGTTCGCAAACTGGGATATAAATCAGTCGGCAAAATGTTATGAATTAAGTAATGCCAACATTCAAAAACCCTGTATGTAGCATAGAGAGCATTTTCTCTGTTGCTTAACATGCTCTAAGAATGGGATCATCTATGTCATTAACAATCCACTGTTATAGAATGAATGCATAGTCTTTGTGTCACTTACCAGTGTAATTATATATGGTCTTACAGCTAAAATTATAGACCCCCAAAAGAACTTCTATAAAATTACAGGAAGTGCTATTATTGAAACAGAAAATGAAACATGGAAATAAATGGAACCTAAAATACTTAGGTAGTATTAAGATCTGAAAAAGCAGCTTGTCTAGTTTGATAAAGGACTTTATTTAAAGT
The DNA here is from genome assembly GCF_016545835.1 of Crotalus tigris. Taxonomy (NCBI): domain Eukaryota; kingdom Metazoa; phylum Chordata; class Lepidosauria; order Squamata; family Viperidae; genus Crotalus; species Crotalus tigris. The sequence goes on along the minus strand of NW_024100135.1, from coordinate 84,779 downwards.
CTTTAGTGATTAAGTAGGTAAGCATTAACATACTATTTTAATATGCTACTGACATTTTAAATGTGAAAATGTGAAACTACATAAAATTTGAAACATCAAAATATTTAAGAAACTTCCATCAATTTTAATTATATTAAGACTACTTTTCAGTTTTTCCAATATTATAGGAACTTTCAATGCCTCCTAGATTTCTTAAGATTTTAATTTCATTCTCTTTTGCTGGAAAAGGCTTGTGGCACTACTTACAATAAGTATTTATTTGTTTGTTTGTTTGTTTATTTATTAAATTTATATGTTGCCTATTTCACTGTCAAGGTGACTCTGGGTAGCTTACAAATGTAAAAACCAAGGTACAAAATATTAAAACATTAAATGTTAAAATGAACAGAGATTAAATAAGTAAAAAAACAGAATACTGCTGGGTGGAGGTGGGATTTTTTTCCACCTCCAACATGGAACACCCCCATTGGGGCCCCAAGCCAATCAGTAGAACCAGGTTTTGAGGTTCTTATGGAAGGCTAAGAAGGTGGCCGTGTGATATTCTAGAGCAGGGGTCTTCAAACTTACATAGTCAGGTTTTTAAAGCCTTGCAAAAAGTCAACAGGGTTGGGGCTATTTTAATCTCCATGGGGATAATATTCCACAAGGCAGGGGCTACAGCACAGAAGATCTGTCTTCTAATTCCCACTAGTCAACACTCTTTTGCTGATGTGAGCTGCAGCATGCCTGATCAGTTGTATCGAACTGAATGAGCAGACTCTTGGAAAAAGACAGTCTTCAGGTCCCACACCATGTAGCGCTTTAAAGGTGACAACCAATATTTTGAACTGCACTTGGAAACACACAAGCAACCAGCGCAGCTCACATAATAGTGGTGTTGTACCATGTAGCCAGTACCATTACTACCTGTGCAGCTACACATTTAGCACCAATTGAAGTTTTTGAATGCTCTTCAAGGGCAGCCCCATGTTATGTGTGTTGCAGTAATCTAAATGAGAGATTACAAGGGCATGGATGATGAGCAGGGCCTCCTGGCCAGGAATGGCACAACTGATGCACCACCTGAAGGTGTGGAAAGGGTCTCCTAGCCGCAGCTCCCATCTACTATTCAACAACGAGCTGTGAATCTAGGAAACCCCCAAATTGCAGACCAGGTCTTTCTAGGGTAATATCACCCCATCTGGAGCTAGAAATGGAAGAGTCTTGTCTCTGGAGGGTCCAAATTCCTCTCCAAATTCTATATTTTTTGCCTGATATTCTAACATATTTATTTAGATATTGAAAAATGTGATGACAGTTGTAATGGTGTTCCTGTGATTAAAAAAAGAACTTAGAAAGGTTCCCCCTACACCTATTTAAGTATAAATGTATATACAAAGTAATCTACAATTAAATGTTTGTTAAATATATCTACGTGCACATTTAGAAAAGTCATTTTGTATATCTTTGGTTTGAACTTGTATATTGTACAGTGTTGAGAAAATTGGAAGTGAAAGAAAGCAGGCCCTTTTGAGGAGCAGAGTGAGTTTACAGGATGAATTGCTATTCTGAGGGAAATGTATTGTGACATCACAATAATTATTGCTTAATTTAGTAGAACAAATAACAAATGAATTTTTAGTACAGTATTTGTGGATTTATTTTTTATTTAAAGTAGGTATATACGGCAAAATCTCATCAACATACTTTATAAATTGAAATTATAGAGTGATATATTATAAAATATTATTCACTAAAACAGCAGCATTAATAATTAAATGTGATAGCAAAAGGTCTGATTAATAATAAACATTGGCAAACTTTAATTTAAAAGTACACTGAAATATTCAGATTTTGAGGCGTGTTTAAAAAATATAGAAGTAAACACACATGTACTGTATGTTCATGAACACACACAGAGAAACACATTTGTTGAAAGGTATTCTACAAGACTATGGTAAAAAAAACATATTTTTTCTTTGCTATTCTAACAGATTGTATTGGTGAAACCTAAGCAAATTCATATAACACAGGCAGCTTTTTAGATAACATAATCTCAATGTGGAATTTGATTCGGCTCTGGAAGTCTTTGTCATGAATGCAGCTGTTATAAAATTACCTAGCCCCTATAAGCAGTAATTTCATAGTATACCTCCAATATAGTTTAGTCTGGATATATCTGCCATATTAATTATTGTAGTGGGGTCCATTTTTTTTCCAGAGAATCTCAGGTAAGTAAAGCTATCTGAACTAAGTTTTCATAAATGCCCCTAAGATTATAACATATGCAATATTGTATATTTAAGTTGACCTTATAGGTTGCTCCTAACATAAGCAATACAGTTGTACTGTTAACTCATGGTGCCTCCAGACTAGTTTTCTTAGCCACTTTGTCATACAGAATCTAGCAGCAATCAACATGGTCTTTTTATGGGTCGTGGCTGCAAGATATGGTCATACAGATTTTGTACCATAGCAATACTGCTTCACAGTGAGCTTTTGGCCATTTAATATTTTAGACCATACGGAACTTTTCCCTTATATGAAGCTATAATATTACTCTCCTTTTTTCCAGCACTATGTTGGATTCATACCAATGGCACAGCTACGCTCTGGTAATTGTCAAATAATAGTAATAAGAGTATGACTAACAGAAATAATAATAATGGACAAAATCAGCATCAGTCAATTGCAAAAGTCAGCTTTATTTGGAACAGCTTACATCCTGCAACGAAACTCTTAACACCATCAAACAACATCTGCCTATCCTGGGTCCTTGGGAAGAACTCAATAGGTGGATAAAAATGCCAAATCCAGCCTAGACATCTGCCTGACTGGGTGACCAACCATAATAAAAAAAATATTCTATGCCTTTTTCTAGGCATGGTAAAAATTAAAATAAAACCAGAATAGTTACAAAACTGGTGCCCAAAATTAATGCAGTAAATTATTTTTAGTTAAATAATTAATAATAACAACTGACCAGTAAAAGCCAATCTTTATAATTAAAATAAATGAAATGCAACAATACATATTTAAAGGAACACCTAGCATACTAGAGAAAGTATACACACCTGTAATAAGAAAATAAATACTATGTTAAATAGCTGGATATTATGAATATTATGCATATTTTTAATTAAAGCAAGACTAAAGCAGTCTAAAGAAATGAAAATTTAATAGCATGCAGTCACAATATAGTAAAAATTCAGTCATCAATAAAAATGAATCTTGAAATAGAATTTTTTAAAGTAAATGAAAACAAAGAATGCAGAATATCATTCCGCAATAATTATGTATATTAATAGATTTGTTGAATCAGCCCATTTAAACTTGATAAAAACAAAGTTTAGAAACACAGTCCCTTTAAAATACTCCACCAGAATTGCTTTGAATGAGTGCCCTACAAATGTGATTAATAAAGAACATCCTTAAGCACTCCATTGTTAGATAAATGGTGGCTTTATGTTGTTCACAAATATATAAATATACAGAAGATTGACAACAAATAATGCTGTATTTCAGATCACCTTATTTAGAGTATAGTGACAAAGGATTGCCCAGATGATAAAAAGAATGTATTCTATTGTTACCATAGTTTGTAATGATTTAGAAGACCTTACAATACCTCTCTGCTACTATACATTGAAGTAACTATCTCGTTTTTCAAGCTTCTATTCTTGAACAAAAAAACACATGGCTGCTTTTATGAGTCATTTTAAAGACTCAGCTTCTTTGAGTAGGAACTCTTTGTGACACTTCTAGAACATATTACAGATTATTTTCAAAAAGTGCACAGCCCTAGTTTTTAAGTGTGTGTGTGTGTGTGTGTGTGTGTGTGTATACCAGTATTATGCTGTCTGAATATAACTGTATCTCTCTTGATTCTTTAGTTCCCTTTTTATAGTACTCTTTCCAACTCCTTGCCATATCTCAGTGATGGCGAACCTTTTAGAGACCGAGTGCCCAAAACCCACCCCCTGTCCCTGTTCCGCCTCCCACCCTGCCTGCTCCGCCCCCGCCCACCCCCTGCCCCACCCGCCCACAGGGCCATGCACCGCCTCCATGGCCTGCCGCAGCAGATTACCCAGGCAGCCCTGCAGCGCCATGGCAGCCATGTCCTCCGCCCACACCCCGCAGCATCATCTGCATCCTATGGGGCATGAGGGCAGAGTCTTGTCCCTGCTGCCTGGCTATGTCCTTGGCTGCGCTGCTCTGTGTGGGCTGTGCCCGGGGGCAACTCTTCTCCAGGGGGGCTGCTGGTGAGGAGGGGGCCGTGGGGGGAGGTGGGGCTGGGGCGATGGCACATGTGCCCACAGAGAGGGCTCAGAGTGCCGCCTCTGGAATGCGTGCCATAGATTCGCCACCACTGCCATATCTTGTTAAATTGGAATCACTCATTAGATATAGGAGTTCAGAAATTTTTACATTCAACAACTTTGTTTATTTTTTTAAAATATTTTTTAAATAAATGCAGGTTGCATTTAATACATGCATTTAATATCTGACTTCTATTTTATTTATGATTTTATTAAATACATAGCTTACCTTTTCATTAAGTAGTATTTAAGATCACTAACAAGAAAAGAAATAGAATAAAATTGTACTTAAAATATTAAAACATTAAAACTGATATATAAATACCCTAAATTAAACAGCAAATCAGTTCCTTTGACCATTGGTGCAATCCTAATTTATTTATGGAATGTGTTTATTTAATTCATCTTATAAGGCCCCCCATAATACAAGCAAATCTGGAGAACAGGTAAGAACATCAATATAATGGCAAAATACAAGATTACTGAAGTAGCAGTCAAGAATAACCATCAAAAATAATAATTTAGAGGCTAGTCTAAACTTCTAACCCAGGGGTTCCCAATCCCCAGGCCATGGACTGATAGCAGTCCCAGTTAGGAACTGGGCCGCGCAAACAAGCAAAGTTTCTGGTCATGAAAATTATTATTTTTTCCACAGAACTGATCTCTGCTGCACATAAAATTGGGGGCTGCTGTACTAACCTCTATGAATGGGAGAACAGATGTGTTTACAATTGGAAGATAGTGACTTGATTTAAAGTAAATCATAATATGGTTCCCTTTTGGCCCAGCATATTGAAGGGCAGTAGCCATTGTAATTTGCAGATTATGATTTAGGGCAATATATAAACCCTACGCATGTATACTAACATATATATATATATATATATATATATATATATATATATATATATATATATATATATATATAGTGTATATGTGGTATATGTGGTAGCTAATTATAGCATAGTATGATCCAGAGGGCAGGGCAAGATACAATGGATGGACACTAATCAAGGAAAGAAGCAACCTGGAATTGAGAAACTTCCTAACAATGGGAACAATTAACCAGTGGAGCAGCTTGCCATCAGCAATTGTGGGTGCTTCATCACTGGAGGTTTTTAAGAAGAGATTGGACAGTCACTTGTCTGAAATGGTGTAGGGTCTCCTGCTTGAGCAGTGGGTTGGACTGGAAGACCTCCAAGGTCCTTTTCAGCTCTATTCTGATTGATTGTGTGAACCCAGCCTGTGAGATCAAGTACCTACTTAAAGAGGCTGATCTATAATCGATTTTATCTTACCACCTTCCTGTTAATTGCTTTAAGTTGGGCAGGAATTGAAGGGCAGCTTGTTCTACCAAATCTTTAATGTCAGTCAGAGCTGGCAGTTTATCCTGGTTGGAGTAGTTGTTTTCCCTGTCACTGATTCATCAGCAGGCCTTCACTCAAAAGGAGTGTTGAAAAGTATCTCAGGTTCTTTGATTTGGAAGCAGCCAACAGCACTCAAGTGTAACAATTCACTTGGCTCCACTACTCAGTACAGAATGAAGATTTTTCTCTCCACCTCTCTATCCAGATTCAAAACACTTAGCTTCCATTAGCAGATAAGCTTGAGGCTCTGAGAGCTGATAAAGATGCATAATATTACCACACAATCTTTTTAAAAGGAGGGGGGAAATACTTACTTCCTCTTTTGTCTTTGTTTATGGCTTTTATCTCATTGTTTCCTGAAGAGATGATTTTTCCTATCATTCTGCCAAAATTCTTACTCAGTGGCAAACCCTTAATTATGTTGCAAAAAAATGTTCCTTTTATGCTTTCAGCTCTAGAACTCTTTTGCTACAGGCTATTACAATCTGACATGAATTTCTTCCTGAAAAATGCTGAGTCAGATTTGAGTCTTTCTAGTTCCAAAGAGCTGTCAAAGTTGTAGTAAATCTGTGTTTCTTTAAAAAAAGTTTTAGAATTAGTCTAAAATTCACCTTAACATTTGATCTTGATTTGTAATGAGTGCTAGAAATTCACTTTCACAAAGATACATGTAAATAAGAGGTAGGAGGTTTAGTGTCTTTTGATCTAAATGATAACACTCACAATGAGCTTTCATTCAAAATCTAGTGGTGCATTCTTTTTTCACTTGTATCATTGTAATGTCTAAGAATTATCCCTACACATTTTCTTCATTAATCAGTAGTACATTTATTTGGCTAATGTAATTAAATGGGTCCAATACATACATAGAAATCTTGGAATATCTTCAAGTAGTTCAGAAAATATTGGTATTCCAGTGCTTTTTTTGTAAAAAAAAAAAAAAAAAAGGTGCCGGAACTCACACACGTCATACAACCTGCCTTGCCTACCCTACAAGGTTCCATCCAAAAAAGGTGCCAGAATTCCGTTCTGGGCATTTTCTGACAAAAAAAGCCCTGCATAAAACAATTTAAAAAATTGTGTTCTAGAATAATCAGTGGTAGGCAAGTGCAATAAGCTGAAGCAGTGCACTCCTGATCTATTTTGTCAAAATGTTTGATTCTTTTTTCTTATCAGAACTCTTGACCCAAGCATCTTACAATATACTGAACCCAGATATATGTAAATTATTCCTTTGTTGGCTTCTGTTTTTCTCCCTTTTATTCCATTTCCATTTCATAGATAGTGGTAGAGTCATGTCTAATATTGAAATGGAATATCATAATGAAATTGTAGAGCTGTAGGTTGGATTGAGGAAGTAGAAAAATATCCTTGAAGAAGGCAGTAACAATCCTTTCAGTATTATTGCCAAGAAAGACTACATGGACAAGCCCTTGTACTCATTAGCTTAACTTAGTCAATGTCCTGTCAGATTTGTTATTTATAAAGCAGTGTAAGTGTAATTAGTGTTACAGAAAGAAATATTTGATTAGCAAAAACATATAGTAACTCATCAGATAAAACTATCCTATTTATTGGCTGAGTATAATTGCATGGTTGTGAATTAAACTGAAATACAATGCAAGATTGTTTATGTTACACTGTTTACTTTTGAATTATTGAAAAGAGTAATGAGATAAAGTGAATGGAAAAGCTATTTACATAGGCTTATGTGGATTCATGGAGTATAGCAAATGTTGGCAACAAAGCATTTTAGAAAGATTAGGGTAAGATAGTGATAAAACACTTTGACAGTATTGATCTTGTCATATTTTAAAGTGTGTATGGGGCTATAACCTGCTATCTTGCACTATTCTTTCTAACTAGTTCTGTACTTTATTGTTGTGCTAGCTTTAGTTCTATGTTAACATATTTAAACTTACACTCTGCCAACCACTTCTGCCTTGGCTTTCTTTATTATTGGGCTGGTAATTGATTTACTTATGCTTGACCATCATAATATTGGGACTGCTCCAGTGTTGCTTGGCATGACCATCAGTCTCACACCCTATAGTGTTGGTTCTTGCTTTGCCTGACTTTGGCTATTTTGACTTTAGCTCTGTGGTAATAATCCTTCAGTATTGTCTCCTCCCTTGTACTTGTTTTTCTTGACCATTTGGTGCACCTGGTCCTGTTTGGCTTGACCTCTTCATTGGATGCTTTGGTTTGATCTTTTCTCTCCACCTATTAGTAACGTGGCTGACAGTACTGGTTGCTACCATGGCCCTATTCCCCTGGCTTCCTATTGCTACCACCAACCAGTTTGGCAGGCTGTAACTTTCTCTCTCTTTCCCATTGCACTCTGTTGTACTCTATTCCTTCTATTTTTAGCTAAGACAGCTGCTGGCATGACTGCCTGTAGCTTAGACTATGGTTGTATAACCGCTGGCATCACCTTTCAGCCTTTCCGACAACCACTAAGTCTCCAGGATTTTTTAGACACTGGTTACTTGAAATTCTACAGGTAGGAAGACTAACTATTTCCCCTTCTCTCCTTCTTTCTCTGGTTTGAACTTCTCTTATAGGGACAAAGCCTGTCATTACTAAATTTTCTGCTCTCCGGAGAACTTCTCCTATTTAGGCTTACTTTGGCACTAGCGACCTGGGCAGTGACCTCTCCTTCTCTAGCTTTGTCTGGATCTGCTGTAATTAAATTCCTCTGGAATTGTTTCCCCAACTCAAAAGCCTTTATCTCCTCCCCTGTTCTGCAACAAGTTCTTCAATAGCTCTGCACAGTTTCCAAAAACACATTTATACACTGTCAGCTGCAAGTTTATCTCTCACACAGCATCTTTGACTTCTTTTTCTTCTAACCTTAGTCCTTTGGCATTCTTCTTTCCAATTTTTGTTTTTCTTCTGTCTTCTGGCATTTTGAAATCCCGCATCATTCCTAAATTGAGAAAGTAACCAAGCCATCAAGGAAGTACCCCTTTAGAAGGAATGTCTCGCTTTTCCTTTTGGTTTTTGAGGGAAATGCCAGGAAACAGTAGTGCCTTTTTTCTTTTACAACCATCTTCTCACTGACACCAGTACTTTAACCTCTCGGTAACCAGTGCGGCAACTGAAGTATAGGTATTATGCTTCGAGACCTACTCACCTAGTTAGCTACATTTTGGACCAGTCAGGTTTTCCAAGCTATCTTTAAAAGCAACCTAACATATGTGTTACAGTTGTGTACTTACACACATTCAGATGCAAAACATCTCCAAGTCATATGATATAGATTAAAATACACATTCTTCTCTATTTTGTGATGGTGATCAAAACACACAAATGTTTTGTGCCTCTTAATAGTTCTAGGGTAATATCTACAGTTGTCACTATCTCTCTTGATTGGCTTGTACAGTAATAGCTTCAGAGGATTTTTTTTTTAAATCACTTAAGATGGTAAGCACTTTCAATCAGTAACAAGCTACATGCTTTGTTTTTTTCACAATTTGTTTCTTTGCAGTTAACTGTTTGGATCGGCATGTGCAACATATACCAGACAAAGTAGCTTTGATTTGGGAAAAAGATGAGCCTGGTACTGAAGAAAAAATAACTTACAGGTATGACATGATCCTCCTACTTGGTTTCAAAATTATCTGTGCAGAATTTGGAAAAGTCATATAGTATTGCTTGCTTTTGTATAAAATCTGTGATAATACTAATCTTAGAAAAGACATCTTGTTCCAGAAAAGAAAATATTTATTTCATCAAAATAGTTTAGGATGATTAAAAATAAAAAAACCCACTGGATATAGCAAAGGCCTTTCTGGATTGATAGTGGCAAATTAAAAGTTCTGGAAAGCCCACAAGTAGGATGTCCCTGTGATAACATCCTTCAACAACTAGAATTGAGAGCCAGACATAAATTGGCTTGAAAATGAGTTCACATCCATTAATACAGATAGACCTCAGGTTATGATAGCAATTGGGACCAGAATTACCATCTGTAAGTAATGAGGTTGTAAAGTGCAATGTAATGTGACTTCATCACATTAGTCCAGTTGTCGTAATATTTTAGTAAATAGATTTGGTAGTCAGTTTCAGTTTGCTTATCTTGCAGTATTTTGCTAACCCCTTTTTAGAGAGTCACAGTTGTTATGACAGATCACTGTGAGTATTGCAAAATTCTGATTGTAATTAAATTGTTTTTCTGTATCGTTTTCAAGGTGAGAATTATATTTATATTGCATAGTTATTTCAGCATTAACAATCAGTAATTTAGTCTAATATGTATAAGAATATCATTCCACAACCTTCAATTTATATGGTCACCCATTTCACCTAAGCAACTTTGGATGGCAAAATGTGAAGATAATAATCCAAAGTGAGAAAGAAAATAAGAATTTGCAGCAAAAATAAATCAACAAAATAGTTTGTATTTCTTCTTCATCTATTGCTAATCTTTTGCCTCTTTCACAAGCATCTGATGAAATGGTAAGTTTGTGTTTGCTTCCACTACTTCAGATTGTTAACAGGCACTCCGTATATGTGTATGTATACGTACATACATACATATACACACACATACAGACATATATACTAAGTATGTTTGTATTGCATTCTGATACATCATTAATTTAATTATAGTTTACTAAAATATAATTGTGTGACTTTACACATAGATCTAAACCAGACATGTCAAACTCGCGACGTCATGTGACATCGTGCAAAGTATCGGGCCGGTTTTGCCATTGCCGGCAACGGGGTGGGCATGGCTTCCAGATGACGTATCCAGCCCGTGGGCCAGCAGTTTGACACCCCTGATCTAAACTATAAGATTACTATTTTGGCTGTATTCACATAAGACATCGAGCCACAGTTAATGTCAAGTCTTTCTTGAATTGAATCCTTAGTGTTCACATAATTTTCTTCACAATAGTGCATAAGTGGTTTGCCATTACTTTCTTCTGAGATTTTATTTTTATTTTCCAAACCTGGGATGTACCTGGTGTTTTATTCAAATAGTAATCTGATGCACACTGCCACCTAGTTAGCTGATCTATAATAAGCTAACCAAATTATAGTTTATTGGGTTTCAAGAAACCAAATGTTATGAATTTACTGGAAGCTAAAGTATGGAACCTTCAAAACTTCATTTATTGCTATTTATCTGTATGACTTTTTTTTAATGACATTCTTAGTTAATCACATTCTTCTGGTTAACACATTCCACTTAGTTATGGTTTGCTTAACTGGGCTTATAAAATAAATTACAATGGGAGGGGTTCATTCAACATGCTAAGTCATGAGTTGCTACATATATAAACCAGAATGACTAAATTCACACAATATAGTAAACCAATACTAAACAAACAACATTTAGCATGTTGACTGAATTCAGCTATTGTATATAGAGCTCACTCCTCATTTTGATGTTTCATTTGATTGCTACCAGATTATTCTGAATTGATGGAGCAAAACCAAAAACTATATAGCCAGCTGAGCCTCTTCGATCTGGTTTACTTTTGAAGCATTGGATTATAACTCAAATTCCCAACTTTTAGTTGGCTGGTAATTCTGAGAGTTATGAATCAAATTCTGCTGGAGACACAAGGTTGGTGAAAAGTGATTTAGGTTGTTTAGCTAGTATACACAGTTCACCAACAGCATGAAGATGGTCTTTTGTTTTATTATAGCACAGTACTTTACTTGGTTAGACTTACAGTAACAAATTGATGTGGATGTACAATAGTTTTGGCTTTGTATATAGAAATATCTTCCATATAAAGATAATATAATTTGTGAAGGCATCCTTCATGAATGATCTTGTCCATTAATCCATGCAGGAATTAATATGGTTGCTGCTGGAAGACACACTTTGGATGCTGAAGGTTAATACAGTATATATTTTTTTAAACCTAAAAGCCGTATTGATAGATTAGTGACCACTATAATTGAAGTGCATTTTCTGAAGTGGCCTCCAAAAAAGGATAGAAACTAGTATGATCAACAAAGGTTCACAAAGATTTAAATACTACTAATCAAACTGTACTTTTATTTCTGTAATCAAAAGCTGCTGAAAAGTTATTTCCTTAAAAATAAGAATCAGCTTTATGTTAAATAAAGTTCTCAGTTTACTGCCTGAGTTTGCACAACAGGATAAAGTATTATTGTCTAGTTTAGGGTTCAGTGTGTGTGAACCCATGCAATCTAGTTAACCTTTGGTTAGCATTTAGGCCCATATATATTATGTGCAATTTTAATCAAAAAGGATTAGCTTTCTAACAACATTCCTTTGTTATGCTCAGCATAAGTACATTGCACCTGAATATAATACACTAATTGAAAAGAATATTTGATTTGCAGAGTAAAATGTACTCTTGTGAAGTGTGATGATACTCATATTATAAAATTGGCAAGTGAATAAATACTGTGTGAAAACATTTATGCTGTTAACACTCTTCTGTTTAGGCACTATTAGCACAAGGGAGCTGTTAACATTTTTAGAACATCAGTGTTCCTCTCTCCTTTTGGAAGGCTAAATGGAAAAAGTTATGCAATGTAGACGGGAGGAGAGATAAAATAATATTTTTTTTTAAATTAGTAGGCCTCTGGCTGCTCAAGAATTGGCTCCTCTATTCAGTCCCAAGGATTTCTAGATAAGGGCAAACTAGTGGGTTGCATTCCATCTGTAGCCTAACTGCATGTGCCTTGAACTGCAAGCCACAGGTATTTTTACAATAAAGCAGTGCTTTTTTTGTAAAAAAAAAAAAAAAAGGTGTCGGAACTCACACATGTCATACAACCCGCCTTGCCTACCCTACAAGGTTCCATCCAAAAAAGGTGCCGGAACTTCGTTCTGGACATTCTATCACAAAAAAAGTCCTGCAATGAAGTAATGCACAATTTTAGCTTTGGATGTAATTTTAACTTGTGTGCACATAATGGACACTACTACAACACACTTATCTGTGCATTATTGAATTAGGGAGGAGCAACTTGCTTTCTTCATAAATATAGTAGTCTTAGATGATTTGTCAGGAAGTGAATTCTGTGTTCTACAATAGGAATATAGGAAACTGCTTTATATAGTTTGTCAGTCTGGTTGTCTGTACTGACTGGTAATTCTTTTTAAGAGTTCCAAACTCAACCTGTTTTAGGATTAAATATTGGATTACATTTTTACCTTAGAGCAGATAAGATGTTATCTCAATATGGAGGCTATTGCTATCTGTCCTTTACCATGTTTAAAATCACTTTCTGGCCCAGCTGCAAATCATGAACAAAATAATATAGACCCATTGAGATGGTCTAGCTAAGGCTTCTGGTGGATCCTGAAAGTTTTCTGAGAATTGATATCTAAGATGAGATAACTGGATGAGATTTCCCTTGTGAGGCCTCTTCCCAGTCTCTGATCCAGAGTAGCTCCCTAGTTTTCAGAGGAAGTGGAAAAAAATGGAGTGACAAGACACCTAACCTTGGTGCTCTCTAAGCTTGGTTGTTTGCTTGCAGATGTTTCATTACTGATTATATTACTTAGTTGGGTAATGAAACGTATGCATGCAAAGATCAGAAACATGAAGGACTCTAAAAGAGATAGGAGCCAGGGCTATTTCTTAAATAAGACTGCAGCCAATTGTTTTTAGTTAAGACAGGCATGTCTTGCTTGGCAAGGAGACTTATGGAGCACTTTGACTCTGCTCTCGACTCTATTTGCCATGTCTGAGGACTAGGAGGCCTTATTTCATCTTTTGATTCCTCCAGCGATTCTGAGGCTGCCTATGTTTGATCAGCTTCAGGTAATTCTGGCTTGGTATCGCCTAAGGCTGGCATTCCTGTTTAGTGGCAGAGCTTCTTCAGATTTGGAGTCATCTGAACTCTGGGCCATGACTCTACTTTTGTGAGGGATGGCAGGGACCAGAACACAGAGATTCTCTGGTTGCTCTGATACAGAAGTGCTGTAAGAGGACTTTGACCTGTTGCTTGGGAGTCCAGAAGACTTCTTTTAAAGGGAGTGATTGACAATCCAGAAGTATTTGATTGATTATTTTGAAATGAGTTTTTTATGTTGACTTTTATGTTTGTTGGCAATTTATCTAATAAAGAGCCGAGGTGGCGCAGCAGTTAGAGTGCAGTACTGCAGGCCACTTTAGCTGACTGTGTTCAGCAGGTCAGCGGTTCAAATCTCACCGGCTCAAGGTTGACTCAGCCTTCCATCCTTCCGGGGTAGGTAAAATGAGGACCCAGATTGTTGGGGGCAATGTAAATATATATATACATTGCTTACTGGTGTACACCGCTTAGAGAGTGCTTGCACTTAAAGCGGTATATAAGTCTCATAAATAAATAAATAAATAAACAATTTAGATCAAGTAGCAAGAAATCTTAGAAGAAGCTTTTCAGATCATTCAAAGATATTCCATCTTACCATAATGACTTACTGTAAATTAAGATGAGAAATTGCTCTCACAATTTCCAAGGTATTGGAAACAGCAATATGAACATATTGTCATGAATAGCAATGGAGTTTGTAATGAAAATATTTTACAATAAAGATGGAGAATTTGTATGCAAACTACAAATTTTGTATACAAACTAGTTTATCTTGCTTCCATATTATTTAGCTCACTCTTAAAAGATCAGTGGAACTATCAAGCAATATAAAATATATTATCTAATGGAAGCAAAATAGTTCAATCTATCTCACATCTTAGTCTGGGAGAGATGACTAAGACCTACATTCCATCTATGGAAATCCTCAGGAAAACAGGAATTGCTGGTATTTCCTGATTAATATAAATCTGCTCAAAGTAGTAGTATGTAGAAGGCAAAATATATAATGCCTCCTGCACTTGCCAGGCCTTTCCTGGAATCCTTTCTAGGCTGTTTTTCTTTCCCCTGCAGCTGAGTTTCTTCTGATCTCAAAGCACAGTGGGACGACCAGGCATGGCCACAAGCACAGTTGCAGATGAACATCCATGGACCTTACAAGAGTTAAACACCTTCTTCTCTCTATCTCTTCCCCTGGAAATGCCTTCTGATATCCACATTAGTATTGTGAGACAAGCACAGGTCAGAATTCTGAAGTATAATTCTGACCTCAACAAATTATTTATGAAAATGATATTTTACTATGTAAAAGCCTGCGGACTTTAAACATACTTCTGAACAATGTTGATATAAGAGAGTTGCAATAAAAATGGAGTGATAGTTCACTAACCCTGGACTGATGGGGTTTCCAGGTAATAAAGTAGTTTTGTCATAAAGGTACTATATAGTACTTGGCAAATAATGTGCTTTTCTTTCATTCCTTTGGTAATCCATTTCACTTATAAAAGTAACTGTTAAAAACAGCAAAGAGAACAAAAAAAAGAAGAGAAAATATTTTTCTTAAAATATTCTTGATTTGGCATTAGGTTATTATTACTTTCACAAAATGAATTTAAATAGGCAAATAACAGATCTTGAGACTTAGCAAAGAAACATGCTTCCTACAAAGTATTCTTTAATGTAGTTTTAATGCTAGGAATGCCGACAAATACTAGATATTTCTCATAATGTCAGTAATTTAAGAAATTCAACTAGTTTTTTTTAACTCAGCAAGTTTAGTTATGCAAATTATTATTATATCTAAAAGTTGTTTTTGTAATATCTTTGCATTTTAAATTGTTTCTAAAATTGTTGCTATTGTAACAGTGCTTGTTTAATTTATGATTATCTTGGTAAAGAGTAGAAATTAAGTCTGCAAAGCTGAACTTAAATGAATTAGATTTATGTTTAAGTTTGCTTGATAAATATTTATCTGGATTTTTTTTGTAGATTGAAATATAATATTTATAAAGTTAAACAAAATGACAAGGCATTTGTTTCTACATTGTAGGGAACTTTTGGACATGACTTGTCGCCTTGCTAATACCTTAAAGAGAAATGGTATAAAAAAGGGAGACCGAGTTGCTATCTATATGTCTGTATCTCCAATGGCAGTGACTGCCATGTTGGCTTGTGCCAGAATTGGTGCTGTTCATACAGTTGTATTTGCTGGATTCAGTGCAGAATCTTTAGCAGGGAGAATAAATGATGGTAAGTAATTTTTAGAAAAAAATTTTTTTAGATAATAATTCATGGATTGCTTTGTTATTGCAGGTAAATGCAACTTTTTCATTAGAAAACCAACACGTCAACAATAGACCAGTTGTTGGACTGATAATTTGTTGTATGCAAGAAATCTTCATAAGCTTTTACATGCCATTCTACTTCCGTAACTGTATTTTGGGTTTTTTTTCCTGTAGCAGAAAAACAATCCTGAGCATTTCAACTACTATATAGGATTTGATGACTTACAATATATTATGTGCTATTTATTTTTATTTATTAGATTATGATGCAAAACAGAGGAATAAATTAAAATTTGCTGTCTCTATAAATTATTTTTCTTGCTAGCTAAATGTAAAGCAGTGATCACCTGTAACCAGGGAATCAGAGGAGGACGGATCCTAGAACTGAAAAACACCGTGGATGAAGCTGTAAAGAACTGTCCAAGTGTCAAGTGTGTCTTTGTAGCCCAGAGAACTGACAGCAAAATCCATACATGCAGTCATGATATTCTCCTTGAAGAAGTAGGTTCATCGTGTTCGTGTTTCTAATCAGATAAATTCCAATCAAATTGAAAATGAATGAAGCTGATAAAATACGTTGTATGATGCTTTTATTTCTCTGTTCTAGCTCACACTTTTAGCAATTGTATGCCAAACCTATTATTTTTATGAATACTTATGAATCCAAAAGGAATGTGACTTGCTGAAGCAAAATAAAATATCTTTGGATAAGAGTATACAATAGTTTTTTTTACTATGTAATATATATATAAAATTCATGGCCATGATTCCAGGAGAAGTATTGAATTCAGTATTCCTGAACATCTAATTTATACCATTCAAGGCATGGAACCTGAATTTTAAATTGAGTTTTCAAATAATCATTGCCTTTGGTGCTTTAAATGCTAAAATAGCATTGTGCACTTGTTATTTCTTTGTGAAATGTGAAAAATATTGAAGAAGGAAAAACTTACCTCTGGTATGTATTTGAGAATATTTAATATACTATTGCTCCACTTTTCATTTAATTGTCAATTTAAAAAAATGCTTTTTTTAGGAGATGGCTAAGGAAGCATTGGTTTGTCCTTCTGAAATTATGGACAGTGAGGATATGCTTTTTATGCTTTATACTTCAGGAAGCACAGGAAAACCTAAAGGAATTGTTCATACCCAGGCTGGCTATCTGCTTTATACTGCCATAACACATAAGGTATCAGTAGAATCCTTGATTTTATTTTTTTTACATTAGTACTGTCAATCGTGTGCAAATCACATGGATAATGAAATTTGGCAGAGTTGGACATTTTGAATATGATGTGAGGCTAAAAAATGATTTCTCAGCTAGTATGAAATGTATTATAGCTAGGCAACAATCTAGATTTGAGGAGAAAAGGGTGATGCAGAATATACAAAGGTGTTCACAAAGTATCTGTGGGCAATTTCTTTAAAAAGCTGCATATCTGGAGAAGATACATCCTCTTTAATCATATGCTCTTAAGTCATTTTTCCTCCTTTGAATTTGGATTGCTGCAGAGCCCTAAAAATTATACACAAGCAGATCTAATCTAAAACATAATTCTCAAGCAGACTTTTTAATTTAATTTTGGAATGCTACATTTTAAAAAAATAGGGCTATTTGGCCAAATTTCAAGGCAAATGCACCTGTTACAAGGTTGGTTAATTATACCGTATATCTCATAATAGATTTTTATATATACTTTACTATTCAAAGAAAGAAAGAATGATAAATTGTAGGAAGAATGTTACTTGAAATTGCTTTCATCTAATAAAATAGCAGATAACAAAATCTCTGTTTATTCTGTAATTAATGGTGGAGGACATTTCCTCATACAAGGTTTAAATTCTGAATCCATGATAGGAAGCCATGAAAAGTGATTTGCCTGAATTTGTGATTGATTTATTTCTTCACAAAAGGAAGAATACTTGACTACTGACAAGTATTTCTTGATCGTAATAATTTTTCATTAGTATACACTGATTCTAACCAGCTATATTGTTTTTATAGCATGTTTTTGACCTCAAACAAGATGACATTTTTGGATGTGTAGCAGATATTGGTTGGATCACAGGACACAGCTATGTTGTATATGGACCACTTTGCAACGGAAGCACCACAGTTTTGTTTGAAAGTACTCCTGTTTATCCAGATCCAGGTAGAATTTTTAAATATAACGTATAGAAACAGCAGTGGACATAAAAAAGGGCAATTAGTCATGATACAATCATTTCTTTCTTGTGAAGCTTTAAAGGTTAACCACTTGCTTCTCCATATAGGGCCGGTTTGGTCTAGTGGTTAATGCATCAGACTAAAATCCAGGAAATTCTGAAGTCTAATCCCACCTTAGGCATGAAAGCCAGCTGGCTGATTTTGGGATAGTCACTCTTTCTCAGCCCAACTCATCTCACAGAGTTGTTGTGGAGAAAATAAGAGGAAGGTATATTAGGTATGTTCACCACCCTGAGTTATTTATAAAAATAATAAGGTGGGATTTAAAAGTGTAAAAAAAAACCATCCTGCTGCAACCTTAGTATACTTAGTTTTCAGTAGAGAGCAAGTCTGCGTATGTATTGCTTTTTATTCAGCCCTTTCTTCTTTCTTGAATACTCGTGCCATATGAAATAAAAAAATGAAAATAAATTAAAGCTAACAACACAAAATCAAGAGAAGCCAGATATTGAAAAGGATCTTTTTCTAAATATTTTGGTTATTATGATTGCTGTATGTGATAAGTATGACATTAGGTTTCTTATATTATTAACCTGGGTAACATCCAGATTGACTTTCTGTGGATAGGAAATTATTTGATTCAGTAAAGGTTTAACATTTGCTTTTGGGGGGGGGGATAGTTTTCCTTCCTCTTTGTAGCGGCTATGCCATATTTGGGGATATAAATTATTTTTCACTCTGGATTCCACTGTGGAAAATTTGGATATTCTATTCCAACTGGACCTTGAAGTACAACGAATTCTAGCATCAAATAAAGTGTACTGATACTAGTTAATCTTTCCCCAGCCAAAACTCTTGAGACTGTATCCTCATTGGAAATTGTATGGAAATAGCAGTATTGATATTTTTTTTTAAAAAAAGAATTGACATTGGGGATTATTTGTTTTAAAGCCTATATATCAGAAAATGTACAGATATCAAATAAGAAAAAGACAAGAATTCACACTGCTTTTTAGAAAAGGTTCCCCAGAAATGTACCTTAAATGTACAAATTGGGGCACGCTGGAATATTACCGTAATAACTAGGATTGTTTTGGAGGTGTCAGCCCTATGAAGTAAAGTAGACTAAGAAATCAGTGGCATGTAGGTCAGTACTACTTCTATTGTAACAAAATCTTGTAAGTCTCAATGTGCTTTCCCCCTCCTTTCCTTTAATTTTATTTGATCTAAAAAGGGGTTTGCATCTCTCTCTCTAGTTTGCTACTAGAAGACTGCTGTGTCAAATAGTATAGGAAATCCTTGACTTAACGACAGTTCTAAGTTTTCAGCAGTCCTAAACGAAGAGACATCCAACAGATGCTTGAAGTTATGGTTGTTGCAGTGTCTTATGGTCACATGATCAAAATATAGGTGCTTGGCAGCCTGCCTGCCCTTATAACTGCAGGGTTGTTTCAATTACTGCACCTACCTGTCTCTCCCTCCCCCCCCCATCTATGCCCTTTTGGCTCCCTGCCCTCTGCTGTCTTAGCTGTTAACCTTTGTCATCTTGCTGCTGTGGCTGCTGCTGTCAATGCTGACCTGGCTGCTGGCTGGGCTGAGCTGTGTTTTTGCTGCAGGAGAGGAAAAAAGGCCAAAAGAAACCCCAGCACTGTGATGCCAAAAAACCACTTTGCGCTGCACAAAAAAAAGTGAAAACCAGCCACAGAGCTGCAATGCACCAAAAAGTCCTATGTGGTTCCCCCCCCCACCTCAGCACTAAGATGTTTTTTTTTTAATGTTTATCTGGGCTGCTTTTGGCCTTCTTTTTTTAGCAATGTGAAGGGGATTTTTGGCTCTATTGCTCTGGGACTGCTTTCTGTTTTGTTTTCTTTTTGCCTTCTCCAATCTGATGTTTTCAGCTGTATTAGATAGCAGTGCTATTTTTGGCTTCCCAGAGCCTTCCTTTCACTATGCAGCAGTGCACCAATTATTTTTCATGGTTAAAGATGGAAAGTGTGGATGGTCAAAACAGGGCCAGAATACAGCAAATTGTTATGGACGATGCAGCAATTACAAAACAGCCCAAAATATTTTCAACTGAACTTGTAATGAAAAGATAGCATGCACGGCCAAAGAGTAAATTTTAGTCTTAAGAGTTGGATTGTACACAATAAACTTATTGCTACACTTTTTGAAAATATAAATGAAATGCCAAAAGTCCTTATTTGGGTCTGATTAAAGAGTTATGTCATCCTTGTATAAATTAGTAGATGAATTGTTCAGGCCTAAAATCTGAATTATACAAAATATTTAAGATATAATATATTGATTTGCTTCAGCAACTCAAAAATACACATTAGACCACTGAGATAAATAAATTATAAAAATACTTATAGCCAAAGTTCAATCTGAATTTTAATCAGATTTTTGGGCAGAATTAATTAAATTAAAATTCACTTTGACTTGGAGATCTGAGCTCAGTTTGAAGAAGCTTTTTATTCAATAGCTTTTAAAAGCTATTTTGATGAATAAAAGTTAAGCTCTCACATTTCTTTTTTTATTTAAAAGTTTTATTTTCCATTTATCAATTACATAAATATAAAAATTCACAATTAACAAAATAAAATAAATTCATACACATAACCATAGGTGTTGCTTGCCCACCTCCCCCCAAACTGTATCCACCCTCTCTAACACTCTCCCTTACTTCCCTCCTCTTTCTCACCTCCCCTCACCTCTCTCCCCTCTCCCTCTCCTCTTACCATTCTACTTCCTCCCTACCCTTCCTCCTCCACTCTCATCCCTCTTCGGATACAGCAACACCTCTCTCATAATTTACCCTATCTATATCTTACTTTAATTCTATTATCTAACCTACTTACCTCCCCACCCCCCACCCCCCCACCCCCCCTCACTTCCCAGAGCAGAATACAGGGTTATTAATAACAAAATAAACAAAATCAACATAACTTTAAAAATATTATATAATAAACAAATTCATATTTAACCCTTAACTCCCCTTAAACTTTAACATCATGATAGTATAAACAAATCTCTTATAAAACATTTGTTATAAAATTTTAATCATAAAATAAATGGAACTTTTGAGTTCCATATTTATTCTGAATATAATCTATCCATCTTCTCCATACCATAATATATCTTTCTTGTGTATGATCCTTTAAATAAGCAGAAATTTTAGCCATTTCTGCTAAATTAGAAACCTTAAGTATCCATTCTTCTAAGATAGGCAATGAATCTTTCTTCCAATATAAACCTACTAATAACCTTGCTGCAGTTAATAAATTCTAACATTAAAATAGTTTCTTTAACATCTAAATCCATAAAAATACCCAATAAAAATAATTGAGGAGTAAACTTTATCTTCCTTTTAAAAATCTTTTGAATATTCCACCAAATCATAGTCCAAAAAGCCTTAACCTTTTTACAATTCCACCAAACATGAAAATAAGTTGCATCAGTATTACCACACCTGCAACATTTGGGTTGTAAGTTAGAATACATACAAGATAATTTTTTAGGATCTAAATGCCACCTATAAAACATTTTATAAAAATTTTCCCTCAAATTTTGGGCTTGTGTAAATTTAACATTTCTAATCCAAATTATCTCTCATAAATCCAATGGAATCGGTTCCTGAATATTCTGAGCCCATTTAATCATACAATCTTTGACCAATTCTGTTTCCGAATCTAATTCTATTAACACATTATAAATTCTTTTTATATGAGCCTGATTCTGATCTTTAATCTGAATTATCAAATTTTCATCTTCTAATGTTATTCCATCTTTCTCACATTTCTTGCCTCTGTTTTCTTCCAAAATGTCTCTTCAACTTCCCTCACTAATATTCCTTTGGGATCTGCCACCCAAGTATTTTAAGTTTATGGTCATTAGCTTCTGAGCCCAGAAAAAAATCAGCCAGGTGCTGCCATCTCCTGATACTTCAAAATAATGTGAAACACAGACACAGTATTTTTTCAGTTGTATTTAATTGTGACAATTTATTTTTCTTTACTATTTAAATTTGAAGGTTTAAAATAAGGGGGTAGTTGTGTATTTCAAAATGTGTATGTGTTCCAGATATTCATTCTCATTTAATATGAAATATTCTGAGCTTATAAGACTTCTGGAGCTTACTTCTTAATATATATTGTTTTAAGGTCGCTATTGGGAAACTGTGGAAAGATTAAAAATTAACCAGTTTTATTGTGCTCCAACTGCATTACGTTTGTTGCTGAAGTATGGTGATGAATATGTGAAGAAATATGACAGATCTTCTCTTACTACTCTTGGATCAGGTGAGAATGGACAAACTAAATTTTATGTCTATTTAAAATCAAGGCATTTGCTAGTTTTCTATGCAAGGAAAACTGTGCCTTTTGCAGAAAAATTCTTTTTCTTTTCAGTGATTCTTGCAAAAACCATAGAGGTCACTCTCTGTTATTTCTTTCTGTTATTCTTTTTTTTTTTTTTACAAAAAGAATTCATAGCATTGAGTAGTGTCAGCAGGTTATCTTTCTGTCAGTTTTTTATCTTGTAGGATTGGTCACACCCAGTTTCTTTAACCACTCTTCAAGTTAAGTTGCTTTGTTACCAGCTATAAAATATCCTTAATACTGTAAATATCATAATTATTTATTTTGCTGTTTTGAATTGTAGTGGGAGAACCAATAAATCATGAAGCTTGGCACTGGTACTACAGTGTGGTAGGAGACAAAAGGTGTACCCTTGTGGACACTTGGTGGCAAACAGGTAAAATCAATATAGCGAATGGAAAAATATCACCACAAAAGTAACAGTCTAGCCTGGTTTCAGACATTAAGGTTGCTAAAGATTTTGCAGATTGATAATTGTGGCATTTTTCCCCAAAATAAAATAATTACATGTGTATCTTCTTAAGAAGTTCTGAATTGCATTCATTTACATTCATGCTTTGTATATGTACTGCACATTTATTTCATTTATGTTTATGATCTTCAGTAAAAGAATTGTGTGAAATACGTTTTTAAAACACATAAATTTTACAAATAGGAATTTCTGGGCCTTGGGTTCTAGATAGGTTTATGACAATGAAAAAAGAAATGCAATGTCTAACTCAAAATAGTTAAAATATGATGCTATGTTTAGCTGTAACATAGAAATAGGCTAAGAAACATTACCCTATCTGATCTGGTTTCCTGTAACTGTATTATCTGTAATAAGATTTAATTTCTGAAAAATCTTATGTTCATTTTTTTCTAATGACTTCTGAATTTTGAACAATCTTTCTGAGTATGTTCATATATAATCTGCTTTTTGCTCTTTAAAATCTCACCTCAAGGGCTACAACTGTATTTCTTTAAGCCTTACTATTCAGAAGCAGGTTCCTTTTCTTTCTCCCAGACTTCCCCTTTTTAGCTTTATGTCATTCTTGACTTTTCCCCTCCATTCCTTATTGAGCCACAGTCTGTCTCTTTTCTGCTTTTGGCTAGTGTCTTTGTATGGTATAAGTTATTCTATGCAGCAAAAGGTATGGCAAAGAACCAAAATTATTGGACAGTCTTGTGATTACTGCTTTTAACTGGCTTCAGCTCCGCTTTTTATTTTTATTTCTTTTGTTCTCTTTTCCCCTCCTTGAGCCAACTGAACCGCTTAAAAAAATTACACCATCTTCATATAAGCAAACATTTACTTACATTCATACGATAGGAGAAAAATATTCTGTGTGATCACATACCATGAGAGAAAATGAAGGAACAATAACAGGGTCAACAAACTGAGCAAGGTTAATAGAATTTTCCAGAATCTCACAATCACCAACTTGCACATATTAACATGGTATTAGCTGCTGCAATTAACTCTTTTCTGTTCATGTAGAGTTGCTTAGCCGAACATAAATAAGCTAACAATTTGAAGACAGTTCAGCCTAAAAGAATTCAAAATGTGAAAATACAGTTAAGAATAAGACCCCAATGCATAGTATTTTTAAATATTGAATGGAAGATTGAAATAAATGTTCAGATTTTTATGCCATCAATCTTGAGATAATACATATATATCTCCGTGACGAGAAAATTCCCAAAATATGAATTCATCATGAAAAAAAACCTTTCTAGTATAAGGTGACAATATGGTAGAACAAGTAAAATTTCCAGTATTGATTCTTTGGCAAGCTCACACACATGTAAGTGATCTTTTAACTACCATTACACCAAATTAGGGAAATATGCACAATCATCAACTTATGAACTTCATTCTTTAATGTGGCTTTGGAGCCTCTGTCATTACCATTGAATTTCATGGCATGGCAGGGTGCCACTTACTTGTAGCAAGCAAACTCCAGGGAGAAAATTAGGGATGTGTTTCTTGCTGAATTTGACAGATGTAAATATTAGTCTCTTATAAGGAGTTGGAGGAGTTTTTTTACTTGGAAAGTATATGGTAGTTGCCAGAGAGAAGAAAGACTGGTCTGGAGAAACTCTTGGCCAATGCAAGAAGTGAGCAGGATCACCTCTATTATATTTTCCCCCCTTTTCTCTCTAACTTTGTCATTTCTCTTTGTGACATTTCTTCCTCCAAGACACTGCTTATAAAGAAGGTGACAGATAATAATTACCAGAGATATGAACTGATCACTTAAATACGACTTTTGTAATTAGGTGAAAGGCTGCATGAAATCCTCTGGCAAGTTACAGATTTTTGAAAGCTGTTCTAAGAGTGATTTTCCAGGAGAAATGTTAGCATACTTACATACACACAGAGACATACACTTTAATAAAATCAAATATTTGACTCAAAAACATCATTAGATTATGCATAGGGAAGAAAGAAATATTATTTTTTTGCTTTTTTCTTGTTCTAACTCAGTGTTTCCCAAACTTGACAATTTTAAGGCATGTGGACTTCAACTCCCAGAATTCCACAGCCAGCGTTGCTGGCTGTGGAATTCTGGGAGTTGAAGTCCTCATGCCTTAAAATTGTCAAGTTTGGGAAACACCGTTCTAACTCTTCCCGCAAAGTCTAATTACAGGTAGCTTTTATTTACCAATAGAAATTGGTCCAGGAACCTGTCATAAGAGACATGATTATAAACTGTGATGTCACATAACCACACTGACTTAAAATGGCAATCCAAGTTACGATTGTTAGGTGACTCTCATGTGGTTACAGCTTCTTATAGTCATGTAATCACAGTTTCTGATCTCCTGCCAGCTTCCTCATTGACTTTGCCTGCGGGAAGCTGGCAGTGAAGGTTTCAAATTGTGATCACGTGACTGTGAGATGCTGCATGTGGCTTGAGCGCTTGAATTCTGATCACATGACCACAGGGAAGCTGCTGCATCAGCTGCAGCTATAAATGATAGTCATAGATCCCCCTTGTTCAATATCATTTGCTAACTTCAAATGATTGCTGAACAAGTGGATGTTTAACTAGGACTACTTGTAATATTACAAGATTGCTTTTCCAGAAATAATCCTGTTAGTTTCTGGGAATATTTTGATTCAAATTTCCCGTATAACATAATGTTGGTCCTTCTAGCTCAGTGGTTCTCAGCCTGTGGGTCGGGACCCCATTTGGGGTCAAACGACCATTTCACGGGGGTCGCCAAACAACGCAGTCCGCCATTTTTTCCCCCTTTTCCTTAGCTGTGCTACTCCCTTTTATTCTATTGGCTTTTGAAAGCCAATAGAATAGACTCTCTTGAATAGAGTCTAATTCTATTGGCTTTCAAAAGCCAATAGGAATTGTCCAGGCTGTCTCTGCCCTCCTGAGCCTGCCAAAAGTCCCATTCTGCAAACGGTGCTGCAAGTTGTCTGCAGCGAAGGCGAGCTGTCTGGAAGTTTCCACCTCTCGCTGCTGAGCAACTACTAAAAATGTAAGTAAAAGAGGGCCAGGGGTGGGAGGTGGGAGGCCGGCGGGCGCAGGGAGGATTGCTGGTGTGCGTGGAGCCTGGCGGGTGCCTTACCTCCCTTGGGCTGGGCCAGCTGGTGGCCCAGCCGGTGGTCGGCCTGCTCCTTCTCTGCCGCTTGCCAGCTACACCTCGGCCAGCGCAGGGGGCGGTACCATGCATGTGCGGTGCTTCCGGGCAGGGAAAGTCCTCGACTTATGACCGGTTGGGTAGTTCTCGACTTACGACCGGTTGAGTAGTCCTCGACTTACAACCGGTTGGGGGTCGCAGCATTAAAAAGGTTGAGAACCACTGTTCTAGCTAAATTAGTGATGTTTTCAGTTAATGCTATATTTTCTCAAAAGCTGATCACTTGATATAAAAACAAATGCATCCACTTGTGAGATTTATTATTTTCTGGGGATATGAATAACAATAATTCTTCAAAGAATTTGCAAGGATATTAATTTATTACCTGGTGTTGGGCCAGTTGTAGATCTTATATTCGGTTTAAAAATAGCATAATTATTGCAGCTTATTTTTCTCAAACATAGCTCTTGGAAGCAGTGATATGCCACAAATAATCAACTCAAACATGCATAAAGATTAGCAAATCAGTTTTTGCAAATATATTTGAAACCATTTGAGTGGATAAGAGAAAGGGAGATTATGGGAGAGGTAGGGGAAATTCACTATGCAGATTCTTATGTATAAATATATTTTAAAAGTGTGATCAGGCTTAGTGCAATAGCCTATATCAAATCCAGTATCCCTATAAAGCTTGATCAGATTTTAGAAATCAAGACCGGTGACTTTCTATATGAAAAGCTTCATGGTAGATCTCTGAATTGTGGTCTGTTAGGAACTCAAGGATACAAACTTGGATTTTGCTCCAGTGGGGGAGGGGCTTAATTAAAGTCTTATGTTTTACTTTTAGTCTTAACCCTAATTTTGTGTTTGCATTTATTTCCTACTTATTTTTAGTACCTATATTAATCTAGGATTTAACTATAAATTTGAACTACTTATATCTCATAAGTCTCATAAACCGCTTCTAAGCAAACACAAGTGTTATCAAAACAACACAAGGAAATATATTCCATAATTTCCCTGCATTTTTATCATTTGCGGCTGAAATTACTTGCTAAGTGCATGTAATTGTGTTGAATATAATCAGTTTAGGGCTTTGTGGGGGTAAATAAGGGTATTTCCTTTATGGAGAATGAAGCTGCCCTCAGTCCAGAAACGTTGCTTATGTTCATTTAATCCCAGAAAACAGAGATTGCATTCATTTTTAGTAGTGTTTCTTTCTGATTTATCATTCCAGAAACTGGTGGCATTTGTATTGCTCCTCGGCCTTCAGAAGAAGGAGCTGAGATCATTCCGGCTATAGCAATGCGGCCTTTCTATGGAATCATCCCAGTGCTAATGGGCGAGAATGTAAGCTAAAATACTGAAAAGTTCTGGATTTTGAAAATACATTTAATTGAAAATAGAGGGAGAGGAGTATGATCTGAACTGTTCCTAAACTGCTAAATATTTTTAAACATTTAATAACATTCAAAAAATATAATTATTAGACTGATGATAGTTGTAGAGGCCAAAGTCCAGAACAGCTTTGAAAAGATTATGGAGAGAGTTAAACCACCTAACCATACCTTCTTTTGGTAAGAAGGGTTTTACAAAAATCAGTAGGTAACTTTTAGAGAGTAGCTTGAAGGACCTGCGTTATTCTGAATAAGGTCTGAGGCAGAAAAGGGTCAGAAATGGAAAGAGGTGCAATTTTTGCCGTATGGATAAAAACATTGAGAAATAAATAGGTACTCATTTCAAGAAACTAATATGAATTATGTGTCCTGCTGTCTATCAAAATTAAACCAGTTTTCTAAAATCAAACCGTGGTAGAAAAATCATTGACTTCTGTGCAATCAAAATGTATATTTGTCTCAAAAATTTTCTTAAACTTTAAAAATGTAAATGTTAAACTGTGAGTTATATTAACTATTAGGGATAATTATAATTATACTATTAGTATTATGTATTGCTCCCACTCAATTGTTAGATTAGTTCTTTATTGATTTATGTAGAAAACATATTTTGCTTTTTAATGTTTATTTATTTATTTATTTATGAGACTTATATACCGCTTTAAGTGCAAGCACTCTCTAAGCGGTGTACACCAGTAAGCAATGTGTATGTATGTATGTATGTATATGTATATGTATATATATATATAGGTCTTTGGTTGTTCGGGTTTTCTCCCGCGTAAAATTGGAAGTGTCTTGGCAACGTTTCGACGAAGTCACATTCGTCATCTTCAGGCTGGTGTTTTTAGCTTCTTGCTTTGAGCAGCAATGTGTGGTTTTAGCTGTTTCTTCCTTTTAACTGCCAGTGAGGGTATGAACTGATTGGATGGGAGCTTGGCTGTGTTCTGATCAGAACACACCTCCACCCAATCAGAACACAGCCAAGCTCCCATCCAATCAGTTCATACCCTCACTGGCAGTTAAAAGGAAGAAACAGCTAAAACCACACATTGCTGCTCAAAGCAAGAAGCTAAAAACACCAGCCTGAAGATGACGAATGTGACTTCGTCGAAACGTTGCCAAGACACTTCCAATTTTACGCGGGAGAAAACCCGAACAACCAAAGACCTATATACAAATACCCGCGAAAACCTCAGAAAACAAGTATATATATATATATATATATATATATATATATATATATATGTATATGTATATGTATATGTATATGTATATGTATATGTATATGTATATGTATATGTATATGTATATATATATTTACATTGCCCCCAACAATCTGGGTCCTCATTTTACCTACCCCGGAAGGATGGAAGACTGAGTAAACCCTGAGCCGGTGAGATTTGAACCGCTGACCTGCTGAACACAGTCAGCTAAAGTGGCCTGCAGTACTGCACTCTAACTGCTGCGCCACCTCGGCTCTTAATTAATTAATTAATTATGTTCGCATAATTAATCACAGACACGAGACAGTCTTCTATCAGAACAGCTGGGAAACTGTCAGGGAGGTCCTTCAGAGAGGAAGCTCTGTGCTTGTCAGTTCTAAATGCCCATCCTTTCCCTTCTATCCACCACAAAAATTTTCTTTATTTATACAGGAGTCCTTGTTTAGCAACCACAGTTGGGACTGGCAACTTGGTTGTTAAGTGAAGTGGTTTCTAATTGAAACCCTGACTATGCTTATTTCAGCTTTCTTACTTCTATCTTACTTCAGCTTTCCTTTGCTTTACAGATCTGCAAAGATTATAAATGCAAGGATTAGTTGTGTTACATTTTATCACTGGTGTGATTGCAAATGGTTGCTAAAACAATGCAGTCACTCAACAAAGGACTACCTGTGCTTGCAGGCATATTGAGTTCATTGTCTTTATCAAGGGTTTGAACAAAGTATTAACAGAAAGAATAAATATGAAATTAAATTCAATTTCTGGGGAAATTCTCTTTTATTGATGGATTGAGAGAAGTTTTTTACTTGATTTCCTAGGGAAAAGTTTTAGAAGGCAATGATATCTCTGGTGCTCTCTGCATTGCACAACCCTGGCCTGGTATAGCACGAACTATCTATGAAGACCATCCACGTTTTGTAGAAGCTTATTTCAATGCTTACCCAGGTGAAGAATGATGAGAAAGTAATGTTGGTTGAAGTAATGCACTGAAGTTGATGCTTTATATTAAGTGCAGTTTTTAGTACATTGACAATAGCTATATTGTTATGTTATACTTTCTTTTTTTAAAAAAATATATTTTATTAGATTTTATATGGGTAGGGAAAAGGTGGGATCGGGGTGGGATACAGGAAAATCGGGATAAAGGGGACAGGGTGTGGATAGCTATAGTAAGTACATGATTCAGCGAACAAACTGTCGTCCGAGTCTTCATATTGAGTGTTATTGTTTATATAATACTAGACATTTATAAGAATCAATCGGTATAGTTACAACTGACTTTCGGTAAAACAGTAATATTCCTTTAAATAATTAACATAGTTGATAGCATAGCAACTATTTCCAATCATCAAGCTTAATACTTAATATAATAAAGCTCTAAAATCTCTTCTTATTCTAAAGTGTTTCAACCCACTGATAAAATTTTCCCCAGGTTTTATAGAAGATTGAATCCTCTTTCTCCTTCATCTCTAACGTTAATCTGTCCATTTCTGCACAATCTAGGATTTTCAAAATTATAATCTGGTCTGATGGTAGGTTTTCATTTTTCCAAAATTGGGCGAATACTATTCTTGCAGCTGTCAATACATGTAATATTAAATAATCATTTTCTTTGCCGTAGTGAAGTCTTAATATACCTAACAGGAACAGTTCTGGTTTAAATTCTATCTGGATTTTCATCATCTTTTCTAACCATCTATGAATCTTAGACCAATATTTTTTTGCAATAGAACATGTCCACCAGGCATAATAATAAGTACCCGGTTTTTGCTTACATTTCCAACATGTATCCGATAAATTTTTAAACATTTTCGCTAAGCGAACTGGTGTCATATGCCATCTATAAAACATTTTATATAAGTTTTCTTTGTATGTTACTGCTTTAGTAAGTTTAATATTTTTATCCCACAGTTTTTGCCAGTCTTCTAATTCTATAGAATATCCAAAGTTCTTCGCCCATACTATCATTGTCTCTTTTACTTGTTCTTCTTCCATCTTCCAATTTAATAAGTATTTATAAAGCTCCTTAATCAAATGTTCATCTGTTTTTAAAAGTATTTTATCAAGTGGAGTCAGCTCTTTGTAAAATCCCATTGTTTTTATGTCTTTTTCATATCTTGTTTGAATTTGCAAATAGACCACCATGTTAAGTCAATACCTTGGTTTTTTTTTTAACCAACAAAACAAAGCAAAACATAACACACATACACACACAATATATACTCCTCTCCCTTTTTTTACAGCGATTGCGTAACGGTAATCTATTATTTATATTTCCCCCCTTATTCTTCTTTAGAATATTTGTCCTTAGTGCCCTGTTATTTCTTATTTACATTTTTCTTCCTTCATGTTCTTTGAGTTTTCCATCCTTATCCAAAATGTCTTTATAACTAACAAGTTTATCATAATTAATCAGATTCGGATAAGCAAATGCTTCCATCGTTGAAAGCCACTCAGGAATTTTCATATACATTTTGTGTCTAACTTTCTCCCATTCAGAGAGTAAAACATTTCTTATAGCATGGTTTTGAAAGTACTTATGTATTTTAGCTTTCTCATACCATAAAAAGGCATGCCAGCCTAGTTGAAGGTCATATCCCTCTAAATAGAGAATTCACTTATTTCTCAGAGTAATCCATTCTTTAAGCCAAAGCAAAGTAGTTGCTTGATAATAAAGTCTCCAATCAGGAAGTCCAAAACCTCCTCTCTCTTTCAAGTCTTGTAGAAGTTTACATTTAATTCTTGCTTTCTTTCTTTGCCATATAAATCTTAATATCATTGCCTTTAAATTGTCAAAAAATTTCTTACCCAGCTTTACAGGAACTGTTTGAAATAAAAAAAAAATTAGCTTTGGTAAAATGTTCATTTTAACAATCGCTATTCTTCCTAACAATGATAATTGGAGATTTTCCCATTTTTCCAGGTTGATTTTTATTTGTTTTATTAGTCTCTCATAGTTATCTTCTTTTAGTAATGAATATTTCACCGTAAGATAGATACCTAAATATTTAACTTTTTTAGCTATTTGAAGATTTGTCTTTTTGGCGAGTTGAATTTTCTGTTTATCAGTTATGTTATACTTTCTTTGCACCATTTAAAAATAGTGTAGCAACAGTCTGTACACCAAAGAAGTATTCATGCACACTTTTACATGCATAACAGATGTTAATTGAATAAACTTTCTGAAATATCTTTGCAAATTTTCTTACTTTATCATTCATACGGGCCTAAATGCTAAAGTATAAAAATGAATTGAATTCCAAAATAGTTGCAATATATTAATAACACAGGTGTTCCTTGGTTAACAACCTCTTGTTTATTGACCATTTGAATTTGCAATGGTACTTGTACAAGCAGTTCTTAAGACTAGCCCTTGAAGTTCCGATTGTTGTACTACTGCCATTATAACATGATTGCAATCTGGACACTTGGCAACTAGCCTGGATTTCCAACTTTTACAGCATCCTGCAGTCACATGATTGCAATCTGTGACCTTCCCTTCAGATTCTCCCAGGCAAAGTCAGTGGGAAAGCTGGCAGGAAATTGGAAATAACAGTCGCATGAGGTCTTTGCTTAATGAATCCATGAGGTCCTCACTTGACAGTAACTGGAGACTGTTGGAACTGCTATTGCTAAGCGGCACAGTCACATATGTTATGTTTTCTGACTGTATTGCTTAGAAATGGAAATTCCAATCCCAATTACTGTTGATAAGTGAAGACTAATCACAATAAATCTCCATAGAAGTTGTCACACATCCTGGGTTCTCAACAATGTTCCCAATTGACTGATCCATCATTGCCCGCAGATTTCCTGTCTCAATTATATTTTATATTTAAAAATACTTCAATTTAAGAAAAGTAGAAAGCCAGCATGCTGCAGAATGAAGTCTGGCATCCAACATTGTCTTATTTTCAAGAATCTAAAGTGATAACACTGAGCCAATACCACATTCTGGTAGAATCAATTTCTGCAATGCACCTGAATTCCACTCCCAGAATTCCCTGATTCATTCCACACATTTCCATATAATGCGTATCTTATTAAATGTTTGTTTCATACTCTGATAAATTAGTAGATGTGTATTATAAATGCAGTGTGCTATGTTCTCCTGTTATAATTGCATATCAGCGAGTGGTGATATGCAACATATTTACATTATTTTCCCAGAGATAATGAACTATGTCTGTTGACTATATTTTTCTCTTCACAAAAAGCGAATCTCCACATTTACTAAACCTATTATTCCCACAGGATATTATTTCACAGGAGATGCTGCTTATAGAACTAAGGAAGGTTATTATCAGCTAACAGGGCGAATGGATGATGTTCTAAACATCAGTGGACACAGGCTTGGAACTGCAGAAATTGAAGATGCCATGGTAATTATTGGGTCAAAAAAAAAAGTAGGCTCCAATAATGTACTCTTTTAAACTAATTGAAAGATAGTTATTTAGAACAATGAGAAGATTTGAATGGCTGGCTCCCATGGTTAATTTAGATTTGAGTGTGGCACTAAAAGACCTCTTGCAACCGTTATGGATTAGTCACCATAGGTGGGTTCTTTCATCTGATATTAACTCAAATGCAGTATATACAATGGAAACAGTTCATCAATTTAGTCAAGTTTCTTTAGTTTATGCAAAATGAAGGCTTGGTAGGCCTGTATCTACTAAAACTGTGACAGACTGCATGGCAGGGCATATTCCTACAAGAGTTTCTGATATGTGAATTTCACTTATAGTGACATTATAGGTCTATAATCACAGATTTATCACCTTATTTGTGAGCTTGTATTACATGCATATATAATTCCATGCATACATACGAATCTGAGATTTGGCTCAGCTCATAGAAATTTTTCAAAAGCTTTGACATTATGCCAGGAACAATGCCTATTTTGTTTACTATTTTTTAAATTTATATTGATTTCAAAAGATAGGAAAAGCTACAACCAAGATGAAAAAAAGTAACACTGGGTAAAAAAGAAAAAATGTATATGT
This sequence comes from Crotalus tigris, assembly GCF_016545835.1. Taxonomy (NCBI): domain Eukaryota; kingdom Metazoa; phylum Chordata; class Lepidosauria; order Squamata; family Viperidae; genus Crotalus; species Crotalus tigris. The sequence continues at coordinate 51,281 of NW_024100135.1, read as the reverse complement.
AACAGATATACAATTAACACTAATCATACATTGTCCACTCTAACTGAATGTTGATAAATATAACTGAAACAAGTCTAATAAATTTTCCAATTTATATTTACTAAATTACTATTTTAAATCACACAAATATCCCAAATATAAAAATTCTGTTGTCTATCAATCAAATCGACCCAATTTCTGTTCACTGTAAAAAAGCTGTTAACTGGTAACCCAAAAGTTAAACTAATCTTCAAAACTATTAACAGTCCATTGTTGTATTTAACACAGAGAAACTCCACAAATGGTCTCCAATCTTTTATAAACTTGTCCAAACCATTGTCTCTAATTAGCACAGTTAATTTCACCATGTCTGCCAGCTTGGTCAATTTAGGATCCATTTTTCAAGTCTTAGTATTTGGCATATGCAGTTCTTGCAGCAGTTACGATGTATAAAAATAAAGTCCCAAGTTGTTTTTCTGTCAGTTTATCCATAATACCCAGAAGAAAGGCTTCAGGTTTCATTAATATTTGCATTTTAAATATTTTCTGCATACATTACTATATTTATCAGTTTACTATTTCTTTCCAAATCATCTTTTTTTCAAAAGGATGAACATCCTGCAGTTCCAGAAACAGCTGTGATTAGCTATCCTCATGATATCAAAGGAGAAGGTAAGAGGCTGAAATGTTTTAAAATAATTAGGAAAACATTTAACTGTATATTTATGAATTGCTTTGTTCATGTCAGGACTTTTACTGACATAATTGAAGAGAAAATGAACAAGGATGTTTGGCAGAAACTGATACTTGAATAATGTTTTTTTCAAAGCATATATATAACGGTATTATAATGTATTACATGCATGGAAACTATTGCAAAGGAATGTGATTTAAGTTTAAAATTTTGAATCAGAATAATTGTAGTACTGTAGTAGCATTACTTTTCAACCACTGTGAAAAGGTTGTTGGACCTAAAAGCTCTCAGACCAGATCACTATTCTTGGTGCAATCTGAAAAATATTTGTTCTCTAGTATAATGATAAAGTTACATCTAGCTACTGTATATGCATTAATAGACATTAACGGGCATCAATATATAGAAAATGTGAGTGTAGAAAGCTAATGAAGAGCCAGTTTGGGGTAGTGGTTAAATGTTGATCTAGAAATCAGGAGACTGTGAATTCTAGTACCAGCTTAGGTATGAAAGCCAGCAAGATGAATTTGATCCAGTCTCTCTCTTAGCCCAACCCACCTCATAGGGTTGTTGTTCTGGGGGGGGGGAAGCAGCAGTAGTAGCATTATATATGTTCAGGGTCATGAATTATTTACAAAGTAATAAAGGTGGAGTTAAAAAATCAAATAAATAATAAATGTATTCCTTTTTTCCAGTTGCATTAGCTTTCATAGTGTTAAAAGATGACATGGCAGATAAAGATATAATTATCAAAGAGGTAAAGGCAATAGTTGCTACCAAGATAGCAAAATATGCTGTTCCTGAACATGTTCTAGTAAGTATTTCAATATTATACATTTTTTATAAGGAAAAACATCTGAAAATAATCTCTTCATTGTTTATGGGATATGACCAAGGAATTTCAGCTAACAGATGTAGGAGAAGAGCCTTCTCTACTGTGGTCCTTGCCCTCTGGAACATCTTGCCACTGGAAGTGAGATCTACCTCCTCCTTTATGGCTTTCCAGAAGGGCCTTAAAACCTAACTTTGCCTGTTGGCTTGGTTGCCTTCAACTGGAGTGTGCTATGCTGGAAGTGGTTGGTTGAGTGAGAGACATAAGCCCACCTCCATTCCATTTGTGCTCTTGGTTTTTAAAGTTTATTTAATAGTTAATTTTATTGTTTTAATGTGCTTATCTTTATGCTTTCATGCCATTTCTAGCCACCCAGAGTCACTTTGGATAGTGAAATGGGTGGCATATAAATGTAAGTAAAATATTTAATATTAAAACAATGATTGTTTTATATAAGCATTCCAGTTCAAATGGACAATCTTTTTTTAATTTTAGTAAACCATGATTTCTTGTAATGAAAATCTGCTATTATCAATGTTGACTAGGGGTAATGGTAGCCTTCTCTCCCTTCTGGGTATATTTAAATATGGGACATGGAAATACTGATGAAGTGCCTTTATGTATATTATTAAAATAATAGCAACTATACATAAGAGAGAGGAAGATAACTTGAGGGATAGCATAGAATTCTGTAGTGGTGGTGAATTTTATAGCTTTGGGGAGGGCTGTCCTGAAAGAGTAACTGCAGTGTCTCTACTCCAATAGGATTTCAGTTAATATTTGATCTTTATTCCAAACTGCAGACTGAAGCATTTAAATGTCCTTCCTTAGAACACTTTTGAAATGGAAAACTTTCCCAGCGTATCTGAACTGTTAGTGTCTTAAGCTATTTTAAAAAAATCTTTAAAAAGTGCACCACATATAAGAATGATATTAGATAGTAGAATTTATAGCTCTTATTGTACAGATGCCTTACTATCAGGGATCTGGGTTGAGGCCAGGGACTGTGGAAATGGTGGCTTTAATCATGAGGTTGCAATTGCCATCTTGATGTTTTTGACACCCCTTTCCCCCCATGGATGTCCATTTCAGTTGTTTTGCAATTCTGTAGCAGTGATGGTGACCTTTCCTTAGCTGGAAAACAGTTTCACTTCTAGAATTCTTGTGGGTTTTTTTTGCTTTGCTTAAATTACATGAAGCTTCTCATTAATGAGTTCACCCTCCGATTCATTTATGTAGTGAAAGATGCACATTGCCAACATTTCATTATTGGAAGCCATTTTGCCTTAGGGTGTTGTACTTCACTAACTTGGGGGATTATCCTAGTCTTCTCAGATTAGGAAAAAAACCAGGAAAAGATAACCAAAGAGCCAAACTAGTATTTCCATTTTATAATAATTATGCTAATTATTATAATATCCCTAATCCCTAGCTTGGAAAGAGGAGACTCTAACCAAGACCAGAAGCTTCCTCTACTTAATCCTTGAGAATGCTGATGTCTGAGAATAAAAATGAGAAAACAGAGAGTCATAGGAGTAACTGGTGTTTAGAATGCCAAATCTGATCAAGGCCAGCAGTATTTAAGCAGGTATTTAGGGAGCAATCTGTTTATGGTGAAGCCGATTCAATACTACAAGAAACCCTCTTATTTGCTTTGCTTCCTGATTTGACAATTTGCATACTGTTTTAGATACTTATTTTCTCAATAAATTTAATGTTGTGTTAGGACTATTACAGTGATGGCGAACCTTTTAGAGATGGAGTGCCCAAAACTGGCCCTGCCCCGCCCCCACCCCGCCTGCCTGCAGGACCACTCACCGCCTCCAGGGCCCGTCGCAGATCACCCAGGCAGCCCAGCAGCGCCATGGCGGCCACACCCTCTGCCCGCGCCCCGCAGCATCAACTGTGCAGGATGGGGCATGAGGGCAGAGTCTTGTCTACACTGCCTGGCTGCTATGTTCTTGGGTGCGCTGCTCTGTGTGGGCCACGCTCGGGGGTGACTCCCCTCTAGGGGGGCTGCTGGTGAAGAAGGGGCCTGCTAGTGAGGAGGGGGCCCTGGTACATGTGCCCACAGAGAGGGCTCCGAGTGCCGCCTCTGGTACGCGTGCCATAGGTTTGCCACCACTGGACTATTAGCTTTATCTATTTGTGACAATAATCTAACTTGTTTAGATAGGAGGCCCTATTTGAGGCTTTGGCAGCCTTCTTTACTTACTTTTAGTAGTGAGTCTTCAATTGGTCATCTGTAAATTCAGTCATCCATCCTGTCTTCCACCTAACTATTAATGAGTATTCCTTTTTTTTCAAGGCTAATGTGAAGATCTTAGAATAGCTGTATGAGCAGCTGGGGTAGGGGCTGTTTACCTTGTTAGTTTTGAAAGATTCTACAAAATTCTGCATAGGCACACATTCATATAAGTGAATGCATAGAAGAAAACTCAAGGAAGTAACTATTTAGATATTCAGCTATCTTTATTTAAAGTAATACTACTTATAATACTTTTTTATTTCTCGAACAGGTAGTGAAACGTCTTCCCAAAACTCGATCAGGGAAAATCATGAGACGGTTGCTACGGAGAATAGTGACAGATAATATTAGTGATATGGGAGATATTACCACACTAGATGATCCCAGTGTCATAGAGGAAATACTTGAAATGTATGAGAAATACAAACTTAAGCACCCTACTCTATGATGAATGGATGATTGTGAAGATGAGTTCTGTTAACAAGTTGAAGAAGCAAAAGGAACTATCAGTTTTATTCTTGATATATTAAAGAGCTATACTTATTCATGTAAAATCCAAATATTTTTTTCCTGAAAAGAATGTATTGTAACAGTTTATCTCTTGCTACATTGAATTTATATTTTATCTTTCTTTGAAAGCATGGAAAAATCATTTTCAAACTGCTATTTAAGACATATTCTGCCTTTGTTAAACAGAGTGTGGAAACTTAAGGAGTAAGTTTGAATTTAGCCTTAATATTTTTGCCAAAGATATAAAGCATTCTTTTAAAATCAGTCTTACTGTACTTTTTTCCTAATTTTGTCTTATCAGATGAACTGAAGCTCTCCATACTTTAAATTATGTGAATTTCTTTAAAAAAACACAGTGATCTTTTTTGTATGATACAATTTTCAGTTTACAAAAATTGAAAGCCAAATTAAAGTCAAAACTGTTTATCACTACTTATGTATAACGTGGCAAATTATGGTTGATTGTAGTTGGACAAACTGAATTGTTACAATGTTGCATTTGCATATAATTATGAACAGGCATATAATATTCTTATTAAACGTATATTTTTATATTTTTTATGTATTACTCAAGGCAGTAAACATACCACTCCTTCGTCTGCCTATTTTCCCCAAACAACCTTGTAAGTTGACCTGATGTGACTGCCCCAAAGTCACCCAGCTGGTTTTTCATGTCTAAGGTGGGGGCTCATAACCTCCTACTTTCTAGGCCAGGGGTGTCAAACTGCCAGCCCGCAGGCCGGTTTCATCATACTGGAGCCACGTCCACCCCATTTCCGGCAATGGCCAAAAAGCTCCGATACGTTGCGCATGTCGCGTGACGTCACAAGTTTGACATGTCTGTTCCAGACTAGCACCTTAACCACTACAGCAGACTATGGTAACTTTCTTTTTATGTATCTAAATATTGCTGATATACATGAGCCTGAGCATATACAATACAAGAACGAAGGAACAATTTTATGAATTCAGTGCAAAACATCAGTTGGGTGACCTTGGCCCAGTCACTCTTTCAACCCTAAGAAGCAGGCAAGAGCAATCTGCTTCTGAAAAACCTTGCCAAGAAAACTGCAGAGACTAGTCCAAGCAATGTCCAAGAAGCAGCACTGACTCAAAGGCACCCACAAACACAGTGGTAAAATTTTATGGAAAATGCCAGTCTCAATAAGAATCAACTTTTTACACAGTAAGTGATGGAAATTGACATTTTTATCTTATTTAATATTGGTAGCTTGGGCTTCATCTTTAGCGTTTAGAGGTGCAATAATGCTGCACCTATTAGAGTCATCTGAAGTATGTCTCTAATTGTCTTTTCAATACAATGTCCTAACTATTCCCTTCTATGCCTTTCAAAAATCATACAAATCACAGCAAGATTCCCCTATCAGTCTACATCCCACCTCACTTCAAACTCGTAAACAAAATACGTATTGTCTTTCCTAGTGAGATTCTCCCCTTTCCAATTCATGGTAATATCCCTTACACGGGTGTCAAACTCGTCACGTGACGTGTCGAGACTTTTTGCATTGCCAGCAATGGGGTGGACGAGGCTTCGGTATGATGAAACCGGCTCGCTCAAGTTTTTCCCCAAGATTCTCTCCAAACATAATCAGCCTTTCGGAACAAGAGTGTTTCCAGAGTTCTTGTCACGTGGAAAGTACAGTAAGTGGGTGTTCTACTGACCCCGCCCCCTCGAGGAAGCAACTCTCACTCCAAGTGAGCAGTGAAGTGGGGCGTGGGCGTAGCTGATTCGTTGAACTTAAGCGGTTAAGGATGGCGGCATCTCCCTGAAGGGGGCAAGAAAGAATTGCATTAGACAATTAAAGAGGAAACGGGGCGGTTTATGTGTAGGCAGCAGTGACTGGCCTTTGCCAGTCATCGCCAAAAGAGCGATGGGGCATGGCTCTATGGAGGCTGTTGGGTTATCAGGGAGGATGGATATGGGAGAAGTTGGGGCCACCTCTGAAGCAGGCCCAGACCTGCATAGCTCCCCTTAAAAACCCTCGGTGGACCGTGCGCAGCTGCTGCTGCTGCTTTAGGACGAGATCGTGGATGGGCGTTTCTGAAAGGAGGAGCGGGTCTGTGGCGCGACAATTATTGGCCAAGCTCAGCCGAGGGGGTGGGGCGGCATGGCGGCCTTCGGACGCAAGTCGAGGTGGGGGCGTGGCTTCTATGTGGCAACCTGGAGCCAGAGGCGGGGTTTCGTGGTGTGGGTCGGGAAGCGGCGCTGCTCTTCGGTTTTCTCAAGCGAGCTTCGGCGGCGCGGTTGAGCGACCGTGGTTGGTTTCTGTATCTCGGAGGGACGTTCATCGCAACATGAATGAGGCTGAAGGCCTGCGGCAGCGTCGGCCCGTTCGGCCGCAAGTGCTCACCGAAGAGAACGCGGCGCAGGCAGTCAAGGATAGCAGGTGCGTGGGAGGGCTTTGCTGTTCTCCTGGCCTCTCGGCGTTCCCTCGTCCCGGGGAGGATGGGGGACACCACCGCGGCTTTCGGAAAGGGCGAAGATTTGGAGGGCGTCATCGTCTCTTTCCTCCTGCCCCGCTTACCGACACTAATACGGTGGGAGAGCCCAGGATAGAGCGGCGCGAGCGGTTCTTCTCCTTCCGCAGCTCGCGCGGAGAGCGTGGTGTCCGGGGGGGGGAGGGAGGGAGACAGCACCGAGCGAGATAAGCGCTAACCTTTCCCTGCTAGATTCTCACGGGTTTAGGTCTCTTGGGAGGCCTTAGTGATCAGATCCATTGGTGTTTAGGAATAATAAATATTCCACAGCCTTTGCTGCTAAGAATGCTCTACGAAAAAAAGCCAAAGGCTGAAGTCAAAGACCATTAATGGAATGCCATTAAAAATAAAATAAGTGGTCTCTAAAGATCCAGGGGAGAAATGGCTTTTGATGTGACTAGGCTCGATTGAAATAGGTGGGAATTGCAACTCAGAGGTCTGGAAGAGTAGGTCTGGATTTTTATGAGAAGGGGAATGGGTCACAGGATGAAAATATCTTTCTTTTCTTTCTCTGACTTGACAAAAAACAGTAAATATCATTATTCTTGACAGTTATTTTTAAAACGACCTCTACAAAATAAACAAAATGCACTTAGGGTAATATGTCATTTTTTTCTCACAACAATTTTTATATATTCACGTAACACATACAGCTGATGAAAAGGATTATCCTTCTCATAGGTGGTAGAATGTTTGTTTTTCTTACATTAAGCAATTTTAACTTCTAACCAAAGTGTTCATAGCTTGTTATTTTTTCCCCCATTCTCTTCACCTTTCTCTATAAAATGTAAAGGTCTTGATGGTATGCAAAGAAAATTTTCTTATGATGGAGACTTACAAAAGCAATATTTTTTCCTTCTAAGTCATACAGTAATTAGCTGTAGTTGCATAGGTTCTTAAAAACTTTCATTTACTAAGAAATAGTACATTTATTTATATCCCACCTTTATTATTTTTACAAGTAACTCAAAGTAGTGAACATAACCAACACATTTTCCTCCTCCTATTTTCCCTACAATTACAATCCTGGTGAGGTAAGTTGGGCTGAGAGAGAGTGACTGGCCTCTCCAGTTGGCCTCTCCAGTTGGCATTCATGGCTAAGGCAAGACACAAACTCATGGCCTCTTTTCTAATCTGTTGCCTTAACCACTGGACCAAACTGGCTCTCTTGGTAAGGTTCTGGAGTTAGAGATGGGAGTCAGTGTTTCTCAAACCTGACAATTTTAAGGCATGTGGACTTCAGCTCCCAGAATTCCACAGCCAGCATTGCTGGCTGTGGAATTCTGGGAGCTGAAGTCCACATGCCTTAAAATTGTCAAGGTTGAGAAACACTGGGTTAAGCAATCATATCTAATAAACTTTTCTGAAAAAGAAATATTATAGAGAGAGAATGGTTCTCTAAATAGAAAAAGTGAAAAGTTTAAAAGCTTAATGTACAGATATCTGGACCTACTTTGCAAGAGCATCGATTATAAGTTGATTTTTAAAAAATCATTTGGAGATTTGTATCTGAAACATCACTAAATGTAACTAATTTCTTTCTGCAAAACTATGAATATTGTCTGAAGCTATCAGATGTTTTCTTTTAAAAGTATACAAGTTAAATGTTAACATTTAATACTTTTATGCAATATTAAAAAATAACCTTTCTTTGGAAAAGATAATCATCAAAATGCAGGATACAATTATACTGTGTTTAAAACCTCTAGGTATTTCAGTGTTTAAAATATAGTATTAGATATTTGTAGGTTTCTGTGCTTTCAAGAGAAGAATGTGATATCCTATGTACTTTAGTACATATATAAGTGCTATAATAAAATTAAAGTTAAATCATGTTTAATATATTTACTACCTTCCTTCCTCAATCTAGAGCAGTGGTTCTCAACCTGTGGGTCGGGACCCCATTTGGGGTCGAACGACTATTTCACGGGGGTCGCCAAACAAGGCTGTCTGCCATTTTTTCCCCCTTTTCTTTGGCCACGCTCCTGGCACCCGGTGATGTATAAGTGGTTGGGGGTCACCACAACATGGGGAACTGTATTATGGGGTCACAGCATTAGAAAGGTTGAGAACCACTGATCTAGAGGACATATAATAGCTTCTTAATATATAGTTGCAGTTGGTGTAATTTGCATTGCAGTTGAATACATATATACATATTTGAGGAAATGTGTGCCTTTCTTAATATAATATATGGAAGTAGTTATCAGGAGCCACTTTGTTGTAATGGTAAAGGTACTGGATTAGAAAGTGGGGGGTTGTGAGTCCTAATCCTCTTTTACACACGCAAGCTGGTTGGGTAACCAGTCATTCACTCACAGCCCAACTCATGTATCAAGAGTTATTATGAGAAGGTAGTAGCAGGGACTATTCTCTTTTTCTAAGAGTAAACATGTTCTTGCAAAATTGTTGATTTTGTGTGTTGCATTATCATTGCCTTTTGGCAATCTGCAAGAAATAGCTTACTAATTGGTACTTGTTTATATTATAAACTTGAGATGGGAGAAGTGAATTAGGGAAACATTCTCTAGGTCAGTGGTTCTCAACCTTTCTAATGCCATGACCCCATAATACAGTTCCCCATGTTGTGGTGACCCCCAAGTGGGTGTGGCCACCAATAAGAGGGAGTAGGACAGCTAGGGAAAAGGGAAAAAATGGCGGACAGCGTGGTTTGGCGACCCCCGTGAAATGGTCATTCGACCCCAAATGGGGTCCCGACCCACAGGTTGAGAACCACTGCTCTAGGTCATGCTGGCTCAGGAATTCTGGGAGTTGAAGTCCACGAGTCATAAAAGAGCCAAGGTTGCCTACCCCTGCTCTAGGTTGTCCTCAACTTACAACCATTCATTTAATGACCAAAATTACAGGGGCATTGAAAAAGTTGACTTATGACCACAGTCACATGATCAAACTTGGATGCTTGGCAACTGGCATGTATTCACATCGTAGGGTTCTGCAATTATCACTTGCAACATTCCTAGGCAGCTTCTGACCAGCAAAGTCAATGGGGGAAGCTGGATTTGCTTAATGACCACATGATTCATTTAATAACTGTACTGATTTGCTTAACAGTCATGGCAAAAACATTTAGTAAAATGGGGCATGTCTCACGTAACAACTGCCTTGCTTAGCAACAGAAATGTTGGGCTCAATTGTCAGTTGAGGACTACCTATATGAATTTTTCAGAATCCTCAAATAGCATAATCATTATGAATGTTACATTAAAAACTCCCTTCCCCCTTTCTGTGTTATTTTTGGGAACTAATGCAGGCACCACATTATAACTTTATATGCCAATCTTGCATTATTTATGTGTAAATAAGACACTGATTATTTCCAAGGATGCATAGAATTTTAGTCATATTTTTTGTGAATGAAATTTTATATTTGGCTTGTTCAGACAGTTTTCATCCTGTTTGCAAATTTCATATTGTGAAAGCAATGATTTAAATGTCATATGTAATAGTTCAATATATTATGTCTATTTTAATCAAGCCACAAAACAGAGAAAAGCTTCTCAGTTTTGTTCAAAGTTCAAGTAATTTGCGCAAAGCTATTTTTCATAGTCTACCCAGAATCAAGAACCTTATAGACATACTTCTTAACAGAAGGGCTGAAATCTTGTTACTTTTTTTGTAATATTTAGCTAATGCTAAAGCTGTTGTATCATAGGCTTGTATCCATCTTCTACACTAACAGAATATTACAAATTTGGTGCCTGTTCCATTTATATACCTCTGTAAAAAAAAAAACCCTGAACTTTCTGTAAATGGCAGATGTTCGTGAAATAAGACAACTTATTGATTTGGAAATATGGTAATAGAAGATTTGTAAATTGTTTTTTATGTTGGGCAGGGATGCCTCTGAGGATTGCAAGAAATGTTCACTCATTTCATACTTGAAAATGGCAGCTATTAGTTTTCAGCAGTCTTGATAGAGTGATCTCCAACAGTTGCAAAAAGAGAATTTGAGAGACTGGTGTGGTTCTGAGGCCTCAGGTTGCCCACCTTGTATTCTACACATATTTCAACTGTTTAATTATACTTCAAATCCTTGCAATTTTACTATCCTTTAAGCAGAGTAGACTGCATTTTTATCTGGAAAAAACCCTAACAAACACACAACTATACCCCATACAAAACTAGCATCCAAAGTATTGTAGTACCCCCATGCCTTAGAACTGAAGTTATATATTGGAGAAATTTGTTTTACTTGAGCAAAGACTGCATACTACTGTTAAGGAGGGAAGCTTTGTGACCATACAGTATCTAGAGGCACAGAAAATAATGTATCAAGTAGGATTTGGATATTTTATTTACTTCTTTTTCCATTTACTAATGATTTGCTGGTGTTTTAAAAAAATCTTGAAATTATTAAAGGAACATTTACTTTAGAAGAGTGAGATTTAAGTTGATTTTATCCACAGAATTTCTGTTTCTCCCACTTAAATTCTTTTTCAGCGTCTATATTGAGGTTTGAAGTCTAACCTCAAATTATATAATTTATAAAGCAATCTTTCCCAACCGAATGTCCTCTAAATTTCTTACATTTCAACTCCCAGATTCCTACTTAGCATATTTTGAGATAATTATTTGGCTCATCTGGAAAAATAAACATGCACACCTGCAAATTCTAATGCACGTTTGCATAGTAGAAATTTAGTTCTTGACAAAGTAATCTTGTCCTGAAATTGGTAAGACAGTTTATTGAAATATATATTTAACAGTGCTAGAAAAATGGTTTAAAAAATTGGGATAGCATAATTTAAATACTTTATTGGTGAACAACACTGTCTTTCTATTATCCATCTTTTTGAGCATGTAGAGAGTGCATCTTGTTAGCTACTGAATGATATAAACTAGAATGCTGGAATACCTACTGGCCTGATATAGGTGGACTCCTACATTGTTAGTTGCTTTTGTATATTCATGTTCTAATTTATGGTTTTGTTTATTTTTACAGTACTTACAGCAACAGGGTATTTCGTGTAACTTTCATGACTTTAGCTGTGTTATTAATTATCCCATTATTTGGAGCGCTCATTTTTCTGGATTGTCCAATAGACCCTCAGCCTATTAGGTGAGTACATAAGCATCTTTAATATCAGAATTTTGCATGTGACTTAAACATTCACTGTGGCCATTGTTATGAGGGCCTTTTAGCTTTATGAATAGAATAGCGCTGTAGTCAATTGTTTAGAAAAATGGTTGTGCCATTACTTACAGTTGTACGGAAATGAAAAGACAACTGTTTTGTATCTTCCAAATTAACAGATGAACTTATGGTGCCCTATACTGCTTTTGTTTGCTCCTTCCTAAACATTACATTTTAACAGATACAATATATTTAATTTAAAAAGTTGTCATTGTTTTTAACCATTGTTCTTTGGTATTCAATGTACAAGCTAGAACTTGTCGTTGTCAGTTATCTCGTGACTCGCTATCCTTTTCAGCCAAAGCATAGGGTGACATATTAGTCACACAGTAGTAGCTCTTGCTCTGTGCACATCTCCTTGCAGTCTTATCTTAGCTTCTCTGTTCATTTTGTGTATTTTTGCACTTTTTTCTCTCATCAGTATAGGTAAAGTGCAGTTTTTATTTTATTTAATCTTAAATAAATCTTTTAAATCTTAAAAACTTCCAGGAGACGCTTCTCATTCTTCTCTTATTTTCTGCTCATTTTGAATATTTTGCTAAGCATTCAATTTTCCATTCATCCTGCACTGCTTGTAGCCAATCTTTAAGCCGATACGAGTTATGTTTGACTTATGATAGCAATTGGGACCAGAATCTCTGTCTTAAGCGATCCAGTTGTAAAGCACAATCTCATCGCTTAGCAACAGCAATCCCTGTAGTTCCATTGTTAATCGAATCCTACAGTTAACGTTAAGCAAGACAACTTTTTGCCGTTTTTCTGCAACCAAAGTCAGTAGAAAAGTGTAAAGGAATGTGTGGATGACCTTGGGGGATATCAGCTCTTTAACACTATAAGCATTTTTTTTGTCTTCAGTAATATAATTACTTTCTTTAGCCTGCATTGCGTTTTATTAAATAAATAAATAAATAAATAGCTACTACAGTCCAAAAACCATAGGCCCCCAAACCAAAAGCCACTCAAAATTTAGCTAATGCCTATTGTTCCCCATCCAGACCTTTAAAGACTTACACTGGCATAAGACTGTCACAACAAGAGGCAGTGATATATAACCGGATATTATCAGTATACTAATGGTATCTCACCCCATGGTGACAGATAACCTCATCTAATAGTATCATATAGATGTGAAATAGGAGAGGAGAGAGCACTGAACCCTGGGGCACACCACGCTGAAGGGCGGAAGGTGAGATCCCAATCACCACAATTGGAATTGATTCCAAAGAAAGGAGATGAACCAACACAATACCATGCCCAACCACCCTCAGTTCTCTGAATCTGTCCAGAAGGATACCATGGTCGATGGTACCAAAACCCACCAAGAGGTCAATTAATGCAAGACTGGATATGAACAGGAATTTAAAAATGCTAGGTGACAAGAATAATTTGGAAAACAATATATATTGGATATACAAATGAAACCCACTGATGTTTTAATAATTACAGGTTACATACAAATAACAATTTCAAAAGGTTAACCCAGATAACTGTTCCATATTGGATTTACAAAAGAGACCTATTAATGTTTTGAAGGATTTTAAGGGAAAGAAAAAATAAAAAAATGAAATAAAATCAAATTTAGGACAATATGTGAAAGGATCAAAAACCACAGTTGTCAAAAATAAAAGGAAGGAATATAAATATGGTTTATTTGATCAAGGTTAAAGTAGATATGTTGCTATTTCTGGTAACTCTTATTGAACTTTTGCTGACCTGGACTGAATGATGAGGCTTTAAGGATTTGTTTATAGATAAGAGGTGGAATATGGGGAGAAGAGATCGTTTGTTGTATTTTAACAGAAGTGGATAAGTTACTAAAATTGTTTATAGTTGTGATGAAGGCGGAAATCATTTCTTAATATAGTTTTTCTTTAATATATTTCTCCTTTTTTGTTTTTCTTTCAATTCTTTTCTATTTTTTCTTTACTCTTAATTTTTTTAGTTTGCATTACTTTTTTCTTTTTAATTGTAATGTTTAATGTTGTTAAAATTGTTACCCACTTCATTGGCTTGAACCTTAAGCGTACAGAAATTGTTACCAAATATTAAATTAATAATTGCATAAATTGCTTTGGATAAATTGAACTATGCTGTTTTTGAAAAATATCTAATACATCTAAGTTACTTGGTAAACTCAAACATTAATTTATATTAATTTCTTCTGTATGCTTATGAAAATCTTTCTTCTTGACAGCTTTAAAGAACCTCCTCTTCTTACTGGTGCTTTAGAGCCAAATGTTAAGCTTCGACAAGCAGAAAGATTATTTGAAAATCAGCTTATTGGACCAGAATCTATTACAAATATTGGTGGTAAGCACAGATATTTGAAATGCTATTTTTAATAACTGCTTAATGAGTTTACATTTTCCCCCAGAAGTCACTTCTGGATTCTAAACTATAAAAAATTATGAATTCTAAGTAACATATAAGATAATTTGTATCCAATAAAGTCCTGATATATCTTATGTAATATTACTGTATCACATAAATTAGCAAAAATAATACACATATTTCTGATTAAATGTGATATTACAGAAAACAAAAACAAACCCTTTCATTGTTCATGTGCAAAGAGTTTACCAGTCTTCATAGAGTCCAGATATTGAGGATACAATCAAGAGGAACGTATGCATTTTAATTTAAAATCATGTTAATTTGTTAAATTTGAATTTTAGTCCAAAATCTGACAGCAGTAGGATAAGCACAAGCTATGTGAATTAATATTTGACCTCTAGAATTGTATTTCTAACAATCAAATACGGCAAATACAATTAAATAATATTTCTATATTTACCTTTTATACCAGAAGTCCCCAACCTTTGGGGCACCAGAGACCAGTGCCTTGGGGAAAGGTTTTTCCACGGACCCGTGGGAGTGTGGTTTGAATACTGCCTGCATCCCAATTTTCCATCACGAATATCTTTTTTTCTTATTTATGCATTATAACCTTGGAATAATAATATAAATATATCCTATTAAAAAAATTCCTGAATGTATTGCTTGTAAATCATAACGTTTTTATTGAACAAATAGAAAAAATGTTGTTATATTTATTCTAACAGGAACTAAATTTCAACTTTACGGAATACTAGATTCTGCTTATATTATTGCCTATACAGGCTACCCACTGTTTCTTGAGTGCAGGATCGGCCAATACCATTCTCCATGCATTCCCAATCCATTGCAAATGCACCCCTTGCTCATGTTTTGAAATTCTAGTTCAGAAATAATACTTTCTATCCTAAGTTATCTGAAGTGTTTGTGAGCAATTAGTCTACCTTGTTTCATTCCAGTCTAGGGAATTTTTCAAATTTAGTTGGCCACAGTACCAGATATACCCCTTCCTCTCCAATGGTTAGTCACTGCCTATAAACCTACTTCATTCTGGGCTGCTATGTTCTCATTTGACCAGCAGCACTTTTTTCCTTCCATTTGATTTATCAATGACTCTAAAAGCCCATGAAATCCAGTAAAGTGTTTTTAGTCACCATGTTTTTGTTACATGTTTTGACAGCACACTTGCATTGCACTCTTTCATCTTCCATTGGGGTGTCCTTTTGGGTTATTCCCAGGCTGGATGACGCATACGGTACTTTATTTTTCATCCTATGCATCTTGTACTGGAATGCTATCATATTTGAAGCTATTTTTCTTTGTTTCTGTTTCTACCACAAAGTTTCTGTAGAGCCACAGTAGAACACAGAAACCGAAGAAAAACTTGTTCTCTTTGTTTTGATCATTCTGGCATCAAAGTAATGACTATGCAGTAAAGATAGGAGGAAAAAATTGCATTGGTGTCAAAGGGGAGAATATGGGAAGGAAGTGTTAAGAAATCAGTGCCTGCAAACTTGGGAAAGCCATGAAAAAGGAGAAGGACTAGTGAAGAGAGAACTATTCTTTAAAGAACTGTTCTTCAAGCTTGCATTACTCCATATATTTTTTTTAAAGACGCAGCAGTTAAGTGTATATTTTGGGAAGTTAAAGTAATCGTTAATCTTTTGTGGATCCTATTAATATGTTCAGCAATACAGGTTTCTGATTTTTGCTAATTACAAGCCCAATAACTCAATAAGCTTAACGTCCCTAAAACTGAATTTTGACTACATTATGCCAGAAAAATATACTGGGGGGGGGGTAAATGACTTAGTAAACCTTTGGCTTTTAGATTTAAATTAATCAAGTATCATAGTATGATATACATAGAAAAGTACATACAGATTCTAGATTTACTATTGACATTAAAAAAACCTTAAATTGTATTTTGAATTCTCAAGAGCAGATTAAGTTTTTGTTTTTTGTTAGTGTACTAAATGTAAGACTATCAAAAGATATCAATAAGCTCATTTCATCTATTTTCCTGGAAAAGTCCAGGAAACCAAGCAGAGAACTTTTGCTTCATAAATCTATTTATTTCTGAGGAACGGATGTGTGAAGGAAGGACTTGATTTCCTTTCCACAGTCCTTCCTTCCAACATTGATAAAGAAGTCTAGCCAGAAAACTATATTAGGTATTTGTCATTTTTCATCTTGTAATCTGGAACTTTGCATGTTCTCTTTTTAAAGTACTTTTCTTTTTAAAGTAATAAACCTTCTATATCTCTGTTCTTGAATGAAGGGCTGAATGTCCTGATCCTATGCCTTCCCCCTACAGCGTAGGGAGGCTGCAATAGAGATATGAAGTCATTTTCCCCACTAGTTTTATCTTGCCATAAAGGCAGCCCAGGTGGTGAAAACACTATCGATCTTATGCACTGTGGTAGTGAGAGGAATGCTAGGCAAGGCATTCCTTGAAAGATAAGCAGTGGCAGGGACTTACCAAGTTACTATTCCAAGATAGCAGATGGTGCCAGGAAAAAATGGTTTCTCAGAACTTCCATCCTGCCACCCTTTAGGCTCATCCATGTCACCATAATTGATTTGGTTGTTTGAAAAAACATTAAAAGAAGTTAGATAAGGCTGACTAAGAGAAAATAAAATTAAGAAAAAGTAATTGTAGTTGTCTTTTATAACAACCCTTTAATGTGTTTTATGGGAAGCTAGCAGTTTCTCAACAGTCTTCTCAGCAATTTCAGTAGAGCTAAGGAAGTAATTTTTAGAAATCTAAGCTAGATAATCACCATCATAATGACAAGGTATTATCATCTGATAAAATTAAAGATGCTAACAATTTGGTCCAAACAGACCATTTGAGACTTGCTGTTCCATGTATGAAATTTGCTGTTCCGTGTATTATAACTTTATACAATACGTGAACTCTTTCTTTTATTATAAGGCAGTCTTTAGTAACAAATCTGAAGTTGCAGCTGGTATAAAATGTAGCATCAAGACTACTGACATATAATGTGGACTTTTACTGTTAATTGTTATTGTAAACAGCCACGAGTCTGTAATATTTAAATAGAAGAACTATATCATTAAATCCTATCAGTGTAGACTTCCATTGATTTGAAGTTATTGCAGTAGATTTCCAGCCCAATTCATAACGCTTAAGGTCATAAGGTCCTTAATAGTACAGCACCCAAGTTATATTTTCCATTCCTTGTAAATATTTAGGGAGGTTCTGTTGAAGAATCACCCTACTAGGAAGGTATATGAGATATGGACCAGGTGATGGGCCTTCTTAGTAGCAGTCTCCCACTCTGTGAATATGTTCCTCCTGGAAGTAGGGGACCCCTGAACCCATTCTTTGTTTTCTGGAAGCAGGTTGTATTAGAACTGTTTCAGCAAGTTTTTGGCCCTTGGTATTCAGGCAACCATCACATATTATTTCTGTTTTAATTGTAATATACTTTGAATTGTTGCTGCCCCCCCCCCTAGGTCTATAAATAATAAATAAAGTTTATTGCTGATGGAGGCAAATGCATTTCAGTGATAATTCTATGTTATCTTTTATAACATAAAATATGCCAATACAGATATAATGGAAGGCAAACTTTAGTTTTGCTCTTTGACGGTTTTGTGACATCACTGTATAAAAAGCATCTTGAGTGTTCTGAAGTCTTATATAAGCCTTATGTGTTAAATGCATAGCTCATGTCACTGCTTGTCTCTCATAGATGTGTTATTTACTGGTACTGCTGATGGAAAAATTGTGAAGATTGAAAATGGGAAAATTTCCACTTTAGCTCGTCTTGGCCATGGTCCTTGTGGTAAAAAAACACTACTTATTTTGTTATTCCTTTTATATTGTGGTTTGACTTGGCTAGTAAACCATTTCAGACTTGTCGCGTACCTTCCAACTCAACATTTTTAAATATATGAAAAATTATTTCATGATACGTTGTTTGTGCATTTTGGAGTGGTAATTTTGTATGTGTAGTTGTGAAAAAACCTATGGATATTTGGTTAACAACTCCTTTTAAAGTGAAAGATAGCATGATAGGAATCTTCCTCTGTAATAAAATCTTGATAATATTTCTGGTTAACATTAATTAAGTACTGTGTTACAATATTCATCATTATGTATCTGAGAATTGAGCAGAAGAAAAAAAGAATATTTATTTATACAGAGATGGGCAGTGAATGATTCTCCAGATGTTATACTGAACTCAGTTCTCTTCAGACTTGACCAACCTGATCAGGAAAGAGGTAATAAGAGTTGCATTCCAGTATTTGGAAGGTCATGTATTGCCCATCCCTTCAGGTCTAGCAAGATGCACTGTTGTTTTTAACTACATCAGAATATGGGTTTTGTCATTATTTAATTATATGAAGAAAAAGGATATAAATCTAACTAAACAGAGATGTTTTTGAATGTTCAAAATTTATCTTTTATTGATCAGATTCAAGATTATTGATACTCTGTTTTGGAAGCACAATAGAAACTTTTGTTTAGAAGCTGCATACTTTATATTTATTTGTATTTTCTAAAAGGTACAAAAGAAGATGAGCCTACATGTGGGAGACCACTAGGAATCCGTGTTGGACCAAACAATACTCTTTTTGTTCTAGATGCCTATTATGGGCTGTTTGAAATAAATCCTGACTCAGGCAAGTCTACCTCTCCTTTCCCCCCCCCCATACACATTGCACCAAATCCTAGTTGGTTTTAATTATAGTTTGAATGATAAGCTGTAAACCATGATGTGCAAGTGACACCTATTTTGAATTCTGCTTAAGAATCTGCTAATTATTTTGAATCCTTAATATTAAATAAATTCAGTATAGGCATAAGTAGAAATTATACACTCATATAAGTACAAAAGAGCAAAGAGTTTTTAAAAAATTGTTTTTCTGTGATCAGGTGCAGTCAGGCCACTTGTGTCTTCAAAGATTCCTATTGAAGGGAAGAACATGTCCTTTGTGAACGATCTTACAATGACTCGAGATGGAAGGAAAATCTATTTTACAGATTCTAGTAGTAAATGGCAGAGAAAAGATTATTCCTTATTAATCATGGAGGCTACAGATGATGGACGGTAAATGTTCTAGACTGAGTTGTAAATTATATAACAAAATTGTGATTCAAGCATCACAAGAAGAATAATTTTGGGGGGGATGATGGAGATAGCATTTCTAGAAACAAGTATTTGGTGGTTATTAAAATGTTAAAATAGTGAAATAACATTTAAATTTCATCTGTTGACATTCTTAATTGAGGTATATTTCCTTCCTATATTTCTTCCTTGAAACAGGAAATTTTCTATTCTCTACGTAGTTGCTTATCCTTAAGGAGAATAATATGATGGGTATGTGGTAGTTTGGTGCTACTGGCCCTAAATACCACTTTGTTTCTTGGTACAATTCAAATGTTGGAGATAAATATAGTTTTCAAGATACCTCAGGGACCACTGTATTCCATATTAACCTGTGTCAGCCTTAAAATCTGATGATTGGTGAGGCATATCTGGTTTGGGCAAGTTAAAAGGCCTTCTTAGTAGTATAACTAAGCTCTGAAACTTCCTGGTTTGAGAGGCCAATTGTTCCATCAGTGCTATTTTTTTTAATATATCCAGCTATAGTTTGTTCTTATGCATAATATGAGTAATTCATATATATATATATATATATATTGATATAGGATTGTCAAAGATCATATGGAGATTGAGAGGGGATTAGTAATACAATTAGTAATACCCTGTAATTGTTCTGTCTTTAGCTTATTTGAATATGACACAGTGACAAAGGAAGTCAAAGTCTTAATGGAAGGACTGAGATTTCCAAATGGAGTCCAGCTGTCTCCTGCTGAAGACTTTGTGTTGGTGGCCGAAACAGTTATGGCAAGAATACGAAGGTAGATGAGATGCTTGTAAGGATGCTGTATAGATCCAGCTATTTTGTTAAGAATTGACTAAATGCTAGTTTAGTTTATTTGTCTGGGTAGATGAGTAGAAACTTTTCCTATTTATGTATTGTCCTTGCTAAGCAAGGAGGATTTTTTACTAAGTGACTGTGTTCTGCAATTTCTAAAGAATGTTACTGGCTAACTGAGATGCTATGTAGGTTTTGTGATCTTTGTTTAGTTTTTAGTAAGCACAAATTTATCCTGTCCTTCGTTCTGTATTGCTATTGCTTTAATGTATTCTGTGTTCTTTATACATGTTTTATAGTTCCAACTGCATTCTAATCATTAGGGTGGTAGGTTAGAAATACAGCATAAAATATTAACACATTCTTTGTTTCATACAGCAAATTTGTAAAATGTTTATGCATGTTTAGGTATTATGTATCTGGACTGATGAAAGGTGGAGAGGATCTATTTGTCGAAAACATGCCTGGTTTTCCAGACAACATTCGTTTAAGCAGCTCTGGAGGTTATTGGGTAGCTATGTCAGCTATTAGAGCAAACCCTGGATTTTCTATGGTGGATTTCTTATCTGAAAAACCATGGATTAAAAGAATCATATTGAAGGTAAGAAACAGCAGTAACAAATCTTATGTATTCATATACCAGACTTGAGCTCAGCCGCCTCTAACTGAAATTCTTTTAAATAAGCTTCCTTTGAAGAGAATGTATTTCTTCTCCCTGTCCTGTTTCAGATCCAGCCATTGCAATTTAAAAAAAAAATACTTTATTTGTTTAATAATTCAGAACAAGAGAAAAAGAATAAAATAATAAAAAGTAGGGAGGAAATAAAAGGAATGCAACAACCGTTGTAATCATTTTTTAATGTTGCAGTCAAGGCAAACACACTGAAAAGTATGGATTCCTTATCTTTGGAATTGGTATATGCACACAAAAAAAGGCTTGTATGAGTTTGTATATTTAACTCTGAATTTCAGGATGAAGAACGAATGAAAATCATACTACCAGACACTCAGTTTGTGTCAGTATGGCAATTATTGTTTGGCTCCTTGTTTGGCCATACTTAAAGATCGCAGTTAAAAGAAAGTTTGGCAAATAAGATATTTTCACTCTCTAGTTCAGTAGATGTTTCTGTTGCTTTTATTGACATTCTGCATACATAACATCAACTTCTGACTGTTGGAAAACATCATGTTGCCCTGCCCTTCCCCACAGTTCCATGATCACAATTTGGGTAGTTGGCAACCTATTAGCATTTACAATTAGTTGCTAAGTAACACCCCCCCCCCAGTCATGTGATTGTTATTTGCAATCCTCTTTGCAGGCTTCCCATCCATTGATTAACAGTAACAATTATTATCACTTATATTCCAAAGTGCTTAACTTTGTCTGACATTATGCATATCCAGGTATTTAAAACATGTAATAATGAAACAGATGGCAGTAATTGATTCAATCACCTCAAATGTTGTAATATTGATGATTCAAAGAAAACTGTCTATAACATGATTGTTTGTGTTGCAGCTGCTCAGTCAAGAAACTGTGATAAAATTTGTGCCCAAGTACAGCCTTGTGGTAGAATTAAGTGATACTGGATCCTACAGAAGAAGCTTCCACGATCCAAATGGAATGGTGGCAACACATATAAGTGAAGCACATGAATATAATGGACATCTGTATTTGGGATCTTTCCAATCCCCTTTTATTTGTAGGTTGGACCTTAAGGATGTCTAATTCTGAGTTGAAAGCGTTACTGCTGTCGCCTTGAATTACTCTAGAATGACATGGCTGAAACACACATTTTGGACAAAAATAAAGAATGGAAGCACAGTCAGTCATGAGCACTGTTTAAGTAGCAGGATGCAGAATTAGTCCTTATTAGGCATGCCATACTTAAAACCTGTGAATTACCTTGTTTAAATTCTCTTTCAAAATGGTGGGCTGTGTAGATGTTTTTGGTGCACTGTACCATCTCTATAGCACCTTTATTACCTTTCCAGAAGGTAAATAAAATACAAAATTACCTCATGAAACAATATTTGTTGCATTTAATATTTTAGAAATGCTATTCAAATCTATTATATGTATGTGGTCAGCTTTCCAAAGTTCAAATTTTTGTCCTGTAAATGCATCATTGCTCTGAAGTTGCTAATCTTAGATGAACTAATGCAGTAAACGTATTTCCAGTTTGAATCACTATAATGCATGCACATTATAATAGCAATGCTATTTATAGTTGTCTTAATAAATTCAGCATACTGCAGCTATAATTCCATTTCTAGTCAATACTATTTTCTGCATGGATGGTTTTAAACACATGAAATTACTTGTAAAGAAGTCTAAATCTGAGACTAATGTAGCTTAATTTTGGAAAAGCTGGTTCAACTGCCCTATTGTTCCTCTATTTAATCATTGGCATAACTCCTTCAGGCAGAGGAATGTTTTAATATTGTGAGGGGGGGGGGTGTAAAAAAAAAGTCAGGATGGCAGCCATAACCATGCAATCAAAGCTCTACTGCTTTTTTTAAGTGTGTCACTATATATATTAAAAATTGATGGGGCTGTGGGCAGATGAATGTGGTGACATTTTTTTTATCTGTCAACTGCATAAATCCATTTAATAGCCCTAGCTTTTAAATGAGGGATCACCTCTAATGCTGCTGAATATAACTCTCAATCCAACAGACATGTTGGACATGTTGCAGTCCAGTAACATGTAGGATATTGTCATTTCTCCATCTTGTATTAAATTCTCATACCATTTCATTGGTATACAGTGGTACTAATTTCCAAAGAAGCCTTTATGCCTCTATCAGCTGATTAAAACTTCATTAATTTAATATGAAATATGAGATTTAATCTAAAGTCTGTTAATTATGACTTAAAACTTCTTTTTCAGATACATAAGAAACTAATCTTGGTTACCCAAAACATATTTTTACTAAAAAGATTTGGCATTATAAAATTAAGTGCTTTCATTATGTGTGAACAATTTTTTTTTAAATGTTAACATAAAGAATTTAAAAATCAGTTTAAAAAAGTCATGCATTTATTGTGTTGTTTCATTTGACCAATTCCATCTCACACATCCCTCCCATCCCCCAAACAGCCCAGGAGGAACTCACAATCCAAAGATAACAAAAATAAACTGGATGTTGAATTAAACTGCATAGTCAGAATGCATATGTCAGACCCAGCGTGATACTTACCTTCCAAAGTCCAGAATGTTCCAGTTAACCCTGTGTTCCAGCCGAGTCCGGTAGCTTCGTGAGCTACATCGCCAACAGCGGCGGCCGAACGGGTCACATGAACATCCTATGTTGCCAGCACATAATCGGACGGAGGCTATGTAGAAATGGAATATGGAGAAGCCGACTGCTGTTAAAACTGTTATGGCTTATGTTGCTGGAACCGTGACTCTGTAAATGAAGGGAACTGGGACGCTGGGTCTGACAACACTTGGATACCGGGAGGGGTATTATAGGAAGAGGTTGAATGGGACATTAGGGATGAGAATGGCGTGAACGGAACGCATGGACTCAATGCAAGGTTTGAACATAAGTACTAGCTGGATCGGGGCGTGGACTCAATGTAAGGTTCGAACATAAGTACTAGCTGGATCGGGGCGTAGGTAGGGTGGAGGACTATCACGAGGCAGGTATGGGGAGGGGGACAGGTGGATTCCAGATGACCAATTAACCGTCAATTGGGGTGTGTACTCTGGGTGTGGTGGAGGAATGTATTTAGGGCAATGAATGGAGCTTCGTTCCAGTGCTAACTTAGTTTCAACATAGTGAATAAAGCTTGTTGAATACTGCAACGTTCCTGTTTCCTGGCTTTTGCGAAGCGCGGTTAGGACGTTCTGTTAGCATATTTTTCTGGTGCTGCTTTTCAGGCAGGGAGCGTCATCTGCAGACAAGACCTGCATCAGGACTTTTTGCTTGCTTACATGAACAATACACACACACACACACACAAAACCCAGAGAGGCAAACAGGTTCTTCTAGGTTGCAGATGGTTCGTAAGTTCTGCATTTGAGCTTAACACACAAGGGAGAGGAAGGAAGGATTGTTTCAAAACATCCATTTCATTCCCTGGGTAGAAAGCTAGTGGAGACCAATATAGTTTTTGTGGAGTGAGAGTTCCAGAATTCTCCAGAGGACAAGTGTTTTGCCTAGCAACCAAGAGGGGAAAGAGTGGGAATTATAACAAATGCAACATCCAATAATTCAACAAACATGGATTTTGGAAGCAAGAGATACAATTTTGAGCTCACTCGGGAAAATGCCAGTGCCTGGCAAAATAATGTTTTCTATGATCTTCATCCAATACTAATCAAGTCATTCTTGCTTAACTACAGTATTTCAAGATCAGCCACTTGTTACCACCCATTGGTCTACTTTTAAGTCCTACCTTTTGTAAATCACTGTTTATAGTAGTGATGAGCAAACAAAACATTCCTGAAATCTACCATGGTACAAAAGGGGGGGAAAGTGTACCCTGCCAAATGTTGACCATAATACCTAGTAGTCCCAAATAATATTACTGAGTTTTAATTCATCAACCTTGAGAGAGCTTTAATTTTTTATTCCCAGCACTATGGAATTAGTATCAGTTGACATAGTACGTTAAGCCATAATATAGTTTATTTGGTTTTGACTGTGTTGTATGAATGCAGCCAACTGTTACTCATTCAATAAACAAAACTTAAATAAATCCACTCTTTGGGAACAAGGTACTTCTGAAAACATAGCCCAACAGAATGTTTTCCAATTTCAGAACTGAACTTGCAATGTTTTCATGCAAAAAGGGGAGGGGGAATCAACTTCTAGTTCTTTTCCCTATCAAAGTTATTTTTTGTTTTGTTTTAATGCAGCATAATTCAGGGGAAACCCTTTTTCTGGCAAATGCATCTTGCAGGCATGAGAATCATGTTGACCAACATGCAAATTACCCAGAATTTACTCATCAAACTGCCTATTTAGAGTTTACATATCTGATTGGGTCTAGATAAGAATCTGTTATGTTGTCATCCTTTTCAAAATTTGCTACCAAAGGAAACAAAATGAGAAGTGTATTTTTTCTGCCCCACTTTTTTTTAAGTAAAAGTTAACTAAATATTAAAGGTGTCAGGCCTAAATGCACATATCCACTTTCATATTGCTGCATAATCTATTTTTGACTGATACAGTCAGAGAAAAAGATAGTGAAATAAATTTGTTATTGCTCAGAAGCAAGATCCAAGAGATACACTCTAAATAAAAAATATTTAGAGGAAATGCTGCACATTTTTGCTTTATTAATTTTAAAAATCCACAAGTACTCTTCTTTAGATTTTCCTATGTGTTACAATTTTTTAAATGTAGAATTTGGTTTCAAAAGCTTAACTGGAAAATTACTAAGGAAATCCTAATACTGCTATTTCCATTGGGCATGTTAGCAGAATTTGAACAAAATTTAAAGACTCACCCATTCACGGATGGAGAAACCAAACGTATGAAAATATCTTAACTTGTTTAGTTTATATCACAATCCAAGTAGTATTTCTGAGTATATATATGCTTTGAAATTCACAAGTGGTTTATCAGTTTCTTATCTGGTTATAACAGCAGTTATACAGTGTGTGGCACTAAGGAGTTAGTTATCTGTTTTATGTCCCTGGAAAATCCAGCTGGACTTAGTGACTCATGGTAGATCTCCACCCCAAAACCAAACATTACCGTTGGAAAAGGTGGAGTTTTTGCACACGGCAATCTTAAACTATCAGGCAGCAAAGTATAAACAAGATCCACAAAAGAATGTGCATTTTCTTAAAATTTAATTTATTTTAAGAAGTAATAACAGTGCTCCCCAATGGAGAATTTAAAAACAAAACTTCAATTACTTGGATTTGACTGATGCTTAAATTGATAAGACAGATTCCCATTTCAGTTCAGTTTTGAAAAACCAAAAAGCATAGATTGCACTAATAAAGGAAACAGCTGGGTTTTTAGTATCAAATTTTTGAGAGTCCATGAAAGTTATTTTGGGTATTATTTATTAAATTTATGTGCTCCTTATCTCCCAATAAGGCAACTCTATCTCTGTGTGTGCATGTGTGTGTTGACTCAAGGCCAAACATAACAATAATGCTCCCACCTATTTTCCTCACAATCACCACCTTGTGAATGATCTGAAGGAAAATGATGGCCTCAAATCCTCCAGCTGGCTTTCATATCTAAGACAGATCTAAAACTTAGTATCTTGGTTTCTAGACCATCACCTTAACCATTACATCAAACTGGATCTCTAGTATTTTTCTTTACATGTGTAGCATATGCATCTAGTTGTAATGTACTGTAGCAAAAACAAAAATGTGAGCTCAAGCTGTTTAATATTCTGTGCTAATTCTTTCTGAGAACAAAACATTTTATTGCTGTGCAGTGGGTGTGATGACTTATGTATATACACAAATTATCCAAAAACCCCTGTCTTATCAAAACTAATGCATTTAATTATTCGATGCTACGTGAATAAAAAACCCTGCAATGGATGCAAAAAGCATTCATTTTGGAGCTGCTGAATAGCAAGAAGCATTTTAAGTGACGTGGCACACTGCCTTTTCTCTTGTGATGCTTAAAACAGCCACTTTCATAGTACTTTAACGCAAACTCCAAAACAAAACAAATGTTGATGTTGATATGTATTCAGCAGACATTTATTGCAGCAGTAAATGGTGACTCCTGAAAAAATCATTGTAAAGTTTGCATCTTATAAATATTTCTCAGATGTATTTCTCTGTTTTAGTAGTCCTCAACTGATGCCTTCTAAATGCTACTAGAAGACAATACAAATTTTGATACATATATTGAAAAATCATTGGTTTGAAAAAAACAGTATTGTACTACCAAAACAACTATGCAAGCTACCCAGTCATTTACAAAAATACACTTAATGTGCAAATATCTGAATCACCCATTAACTCACCTGGATATACTTCTAACTAGAGGAAAAAAATGGAGGAAATACAAGTAGTCCTTAACTTACAACAGTTCTTTTAGTGACCATTACAACATCACTGAAAAAAGTGATTTATGACCATTTTTCACACTTATGATCATTGCAGCATCCCCATGGTCACGTGAACAAAATTCAGAAACTTGGCAACTGATTCATATTTATGATGGTTGCAGTCATGTGACCCCTTTTGCGATCTTCTGATAAGCAGTCAATAAGGGAAGCCAGATTCACTTAACATCTGTGTCAAGAAAGGTCATAAAATAGAGCAAAACTTAACAAATGTCTCACTTAGCAACCTAAATTTTGGGCTCAATTGTGGCCGTAATTTGAGGACTACCTGTATTATGTATGCTGCCTTAAAAGCTCCTTTATAAAAAGTGAAATATGAATCTGACAAAATATAACTAAGATTGCATTGTAAATGAGGAGTATAGGAGAGAAAAAATGGTTGTGCAGAGAATGAACCAGTCTTCAAATAGTTTCTATGCACTGGTCTGTGAGTCATTGCTGACTAGTCCCTGTACTTGGCAAAATTTCAGAAGCCGTTTGCCATTGCTTGCTTTCTAGGGATGATTGTATCTGACTGGTTCGAGGTAACCCAGCTGGCTTTATCCCTAAAGGTAGGATTGGAATTTGGCCTCTCTAACCACTTCACCAGGCTGACAGTTCTTTTTTTTTTATTAAAAGTTTTAAAAATGTTATACAATATCCCGAATCCCTCCCCCCTCCCCCACTTCTCAGAGCTGATTACAGGGTTACAAATAAACAGTCATAGTCCAGCTAACATTACCCAACTATACAAGCAATCAAGTCCATAATGTACTTTAACTCCCTTTCAAAATAAATATTAACAAATTAAAAACAATAATAATATAAACAAGTCATTATTAATTAAACCATAACACTAAAACTAATATAAGTTCAACCATATTAAACTATTAATAATAATCTAAAATTTACTCATAAGCTAGATGATACTTTTTAGTCTCATATTTATTCTGAATATAAACTATCCATCTTGTCCACACTGAGATATATCTTTGTTGTGAGTGGTGCTTCAAATAAGCGGAAATTTTTGCCATTTCTGTTAAATTAGACACCTTGAGTATCCATTCTTCCATAGTAGGCAAAGAATCTTTCTTCCAATATTTCCCCAAAAAGCCTGTATAATATCATTACGAAGTGATCTTCTGGAAAAATAAATAACCACATCTCTTGGTAGATTTCTCTGCCTTGCAATCCATGAATTAACCCTAAAAATTTTATCTATCTATCTCAAAATTCCTTCAGGTTCACATCCCAAAATGGAAGCTAAATCTGCTGCTATTTCCTCTCTCAGATCCTCTTGCAAATTCTCCTTCAGCCCTCTTATTCGCAAAGCAAATTCCATGTCTCTATATTGTGACATAATAATTTCATCCTGTGTTATATCAACCTTATTTTCAACTTTACCAACTCTATCTTCTAATCTTTCAACATTTTCCACCACATCATCCACACGCTCATCTAGACACTCTTTATGGGCTGCTAACCCTTGGAGTGCAAGCACTATGTCCTCCCTCATCTCCCTATTTTTATCCTCAAAAAGCTCTGCCACCTCTTCTTTAATCTGTTGTGCTGTTTTTCCCAAAGCATCCTGTATATCTTTAAGTGTAAATGCCGGCGGTGGGGGAGAAGGTGGGGGAGACTTAGGCTTGGTTTGCTGTACAGTCTGAGTTACCGGAGAAGAAATTGAGCCTTTAGGAAGAGCGGAGGTTCCGAGGCGTTTTGAAGCCATTTTCAAACTGTTTAGAACCATTTCTTATAAGTCTTGTATAATCTTATAAGACCAACAATTACAAAAAAAAAGAAGAGAGGGGATAGTAAAAACAAATCCCCCCAAATAAGAAAAGTCTTGCTTTTTAAATGAGCAACCAAAATCTGTTACATTGTTTAAACTTTGTTGCCAAGTGAAAGTCTTTCTTAACAATGTCCTTTCAGACAAAGAAACAGCATTCCTGTGCCATTTTTCTCCTCTTCCTTTTATTAAGATTAATAGATGGAGAAGATTCTTTTAATTCTTTCCTGAGTTAAAGTCCCAAATTTTCACAATTCTAATCCCTCCTGGTCAGCTCCGTCTGCTTTTAATTTACTCACAGATCTTCTTTGAGATGCAGATGTGGAAGCAGCGTCTAGCTTTGTTCCTGAAAACTCAGGACAAAGGCGTCCTGGTATGTGGAAAAAACCTCAGACTCCGAGGAAGTTCTCACCCTCCAACCTCCAAAAAAAAAAAAAAAAAAAAGATTTATGGAGGTCCTGGGGAACTCAACCTCTATCCGGGAAAACTCACCTCCTCCCCTTCTCCCGGGGACAGAGGCTTCAAGCTGTGAAACAGCTGCTGTTCACTGTCTCTGCAGGCTTTAACACATTCCCAGGGCGGACGGCTGAAAAAAATCTGCCATCGCCACGGCGATCACCACCGGAAGACTGACAGTCCTATATGATTTCTGTTTTCTGAAAGGAAAAAACCCTCAGTGAACTCATTTTAAGCAACAGCACATTTTCACCCAGGTTCTTAGCTGGGTTTAGCTTTCTACATATCTGTAAAAGTACCTCTTTTCTATCATTTTGGAAAAGGACAAAATGTGAAAATGGCTGGTTCAGTCTCAAAATAATTAGAATTAATGCCAGCAGAAACAAAAAATATATTGAGTTATTTTGTATATGTCATGGTTCCGACAGATAGAGACGAATAAAGCAGAACTCCAAGGCTTGCAAATTCCTCAAAGAACATGTTTATTAGTTACAAAGTATCAGCACAGTCATGAGTGAAACCAAGTCTGAATACACAAGTAACAATTTCCCAATACAAAGTTAAATGTCCCACCCATAAAACTTTGCAAGCAACTACGTTCCCCAATATCATTATTTGGTGAGCTTTTTATGCAACATCCAGTCCCTAGTCTTGGGAGCAGCTGATGACCTTGATTCCCATGGGACAAAAGATTATTTTGACTAACAAAGCCCCTGGGCAACCCCCCCTTCCTCCGTTCTATGTGGCAACCTAGAATGAGAAGAAAAATGGCTGCAGCCATGCTCATTTGTAGAGTTGACAGTGGGCCCCTCTCAAAAAGAAAGAGTCTCCATGGGGTCCTCCTCACCTTACTCATCACTGTCGTAAGGTGCCGGCATCTGCTGTGGCTCAGATCAAGTTTTGGCCTCGAGCTTGGTGGGAGGGGAGGCTGCGACGATCAATTCCTGATGTGCCCAGTTTGTCTTTTCCCCTTCTGGGAGCTTTTCACAGCTTTGCGATGGCGACTGGCATGCTCCTGGGTTGAGGTTTAGGAGCTGGGCACTTCACAGTATGAACGCATCGGTAACACTTAATAGGAGCTCTGACTGGCTCCTGGGAGATGCTGGTGGTCACAGTGGCTTGGAAATGTTGGCCAAAAGGACATTTCTCCTGGATGCACAGCAGCTTGGCTGTGCTTGACTTTCTGGGGCAATCCAACTTGATGTCTAGCATTACCATCATGCTGTATCACTCATGCAATAGGTTAGAAAAACCCTGAATGATGCAGGTTTGAAGTAAGTTGCGCCCTAGCCCCTGCTTGAAGTAATTGATCAGTGATTGTTCTGGCCACCGCCCCAGCTGACCAGCAACTCTTCTGAATTCATGAACATATTCCTTCGCAGGGTGACCTCTTTACTTCAGATGGTGGATCTCCTTGTCGGCCAGCAGAGCCTGGGATTCTTCTTCAAAATGACCCCTCAGTTGCTTCATGAATCGGTTAACATTGTGCAATTCAGGAGCCCCTTCATTGTGGAGGTTGGCCTCCCAGTCAGCTGCTTCCCCCTCTAAATTTGCTACCACAGCATTCACCACCATAACACCATCCAGGTAGGCATAAGCATAGCAATCTAAATGAGCCCACATCTGATTTAGGAAGGAGGTTAACTTCTCAGGGTCCCCATCAAAAGTGGGCTTGATGGAAGGCGGCTCGAACCTCGGCGGAGCCACCTGCACCTGCTGCTGGACTGCTTGTTGGTCCTGGGGATGTGGCCGAACCACTCTCCAGACTTCCCTTGGCTGGGCTCTTGGACTGGCAGCCTGAAGCCATGGCAGCAGGCTCGGCTGGAATACAGGGCTCAACATCATGGCTAGCTAGGGAATTTTATTTATTTATTTATTTATGAGACTTATATACCGCTTTAAGTGCAAGCACTCTCTAAGCGGTGTACACCAGTAAGCAATGTATATGTATATTTACATTGCCCCCAACAATCTGGGTCCTCATTTTACCTACCTCGGAAGGATGGAAGGCTGAGTCAACCTTGAGTGGGCTAAATGGCACGGACTCCAGTGGTCGGGCTGGGACTCCGGTAAGGGGGGGGAAGAGATGGTAACTCTTAGCATGGCACTCACCTCCTGGGCAATGGGAATCATATCCTTTACCTCCAGCCTGCTGAACTTCTCCTTCAGCTGTTTGAGCAAGGGGCTGTGGACTGGAACCTCCACTCTCCAGAGTCATCCCATGCCATCAACCCCTTTTCTTTCTTGTAATCTGCAAAGAACCCTGGGATGGGAGCAATAGGAGCTCCTCTTCAGAGGTTACAGGTGTGCTCCTGCGCTGAGGGGCAGTCTCAGCTTGATGGAGGTCCGTAAGGATTGTAACTCCTTCCTGCGGTACCAGTTTCTCAGGTTGGATTAACCTGGCCTTTGGCTGAGCCCCTGCCAGTGATGCCTCCTCAGTGGCTGGAGGGCCAACTTGCGCTCCGACAGCCAGAGTTCCATTGTGGCTAGCAGTGGTTTCACTCTTCTCCTCCATTTCAGATCTTCACCGAGTCTTTACCACTCTCCCAACAGTAAGTGGGTAGGCGGTCGGGGTCCAGCACCCCGAGAAAATGAAGTTTTATGAGACTTGGTTTAATGGCATGGTTCCGGAAGACAGAGATGAATAAAGTAGAACTCTGAGGCTTACAAATTCCTCAAAGGACATGTTTATTAGTTACAAAGTATCGGCACAGTCAAGAATGAAACCAAGTCTGGATAAACAAGCAACAATTTTCCAATACAAAGTTAAATGTCCCACCCATAAAAGCTATGTAAGCAACTATGTTCCCCAATATGATTATTTGGCGGGCTTTTTATGCAACATCCAGTCCCTAGTCTCAGGAGCAGCCGTTGATCTTGGTTTCCATGGGACAAAAGATTATTTTGACTAACGAAGCACCTGGGCAACCCCCTCCCTCCGTTCTATGTGGCAACCTTGAATAAGAAGAAAAATGGCTGCAACCATGGTTATTTATAGACTTGACAGTATATAAATCTCTAGTTAAAACCAGAACTTGTACTTGAGCATAATAGAATTGTTGAGATGAAAGTTGATTTGCATTAAAACTTTGACATTGAAAATTTGTGCCTCAAATTAGGATAAAGTACTGTTTTACAAAGGATGTGGAAAGATTAATAGGTTTCTTTTATGAAATTGCTGTTTGATGGGGAGTTGGAATGGAGTGATCATACAACTGGATAGAATTTCTGAGAAAAACATTAAAATGATTCAAGATAAATTATCAAAAGATGAGGGGATAGAAGGAGAACTCATCAAATTTACAGATTACACCAAGCTGTAGGGGAGGGGTGTCAAATGGCTGGCCCACGGGCCAGACACGTCCTCCAGAAGCCGTGCCCACCCCATTGCCAGCAATGGCAAAATCGGCCCGATACATTGCGCGATGTCACGTGACGTTGTGAGTTTGAGGGGAATAGCCAACACTTTAGAAGATTTGAGCACTGAGCCCTAGCCATAAAATGCAATTTAGTAGTGAGAAATGTAAGTTTTTACACTTAGGCAAGAAAAATCAAATGCAAATATAGAGCAGATTGTACATGGTTCGACAGCAGTAACTGTGAAAGGATCTTGGAATCCTAGTGAACAACCACTTAAATAGGAGCCAACAATGTGCTGCAGCTGCCAAAAAAGCCAATGAAGTCCTAGGCTGCATAAACAGAAGGGTAGTATCAAGGTCACATGAAGTGTTAGTACCACTTTATACTGCTTTGGTAAGACCACACTTGGAATATTATATCCAGTTTTAGTCACCACAATACAACAAAAGATGTTGAAATTCTAGAAAGAGTGTAGGGAAGAGCAACTAAAATGATTAGGGGGCTCAGTGGAGGCTAAAAGATATGAAAGGTTGCAGGAATTAGGTATGTCTAGTCTAACGAAGAGTAGGACTAAGGGTGACATGATATCTGTCTTCCAATATTTGAGGGGCTGTCACAGAGAAGAGAGGGGTCAACCTATTCTTCAAAACACCTGAGGGCAAGACAAGAAGTAAGGATGAAAACTTATAGAAAGATCCAACCTAGAATTAAGAAAAGAATTCCTGACAGTGAGAACAAGTAACCAGTGGAATGACTTGCCTCCAGAAGTTGTGAATGCTCCATCATAGGAGGTTTTTAAGAGATTGGATGCCATTTGTTCAGAATGTCAGAGTTTCCTGCCTAAGCAGGGCGTTGGATTAGAAGACCTCCAAGATCCCTTCCAACTCTGTTATTCTGTATTCTATTCTTTGATTTGGTGAACAGTTTAGGGTTGACTGAAATATCAGTACAGAAAAATGCTAATTGAAGAGAGTATACTTATTTTTAAAAAAGACATTGATCTTTTTGACTGATAGTTGTTGAAACTTTTGATACTTTTCAATTGATACATTGATACTTTTCAAGAATAGACATGATTTGGATTTTAAAGAACATGACTATTAAGGTTTCTAAAGTAGAGGTGAGCAAAGATTTTTTCAGATCATAATCTGATGTGTTTGATTTATAAAAGAAAATCTATTTCTTTTAAATAAAGACTAAAAGAAAGTTGTTACGGAACGAAGCAATAGTGGAAGATTGTAAAAAGAAATTAAAATAATGTTTTGAGTATAATTTAGTAAAGGCACCAATTTAAAAATAGTTTGGGATGCAAGTAAAGTTTTTATTAGAGGTTATTTATTCAACATAATAGTGAACTTGAAAAGAAGAGTAAAAAAATAACTTATTTTGGATGAGAATTCTTTAGACAAAATTTCTGGAGAAGATAAAAATAATGGAGAAAATCCATGTAGTTGCTATGAGTTGACACTGACTTGATGGTGCATAAACAACTCATAATCAAAAGTCTGTATTATTTTAAATATAAAACATTATTTTAAATAGAAATTTCTAAAACAAACAGGCTTGAATCATGTCAGAGATGGAACTCCATTCACACAGAACAAAATAATTTATCTTTTTTAATTGGACAATACTTGTACACATTATCAAAAAGAAAAAAATATACTTCCTTTTTTTAGAATTATTATATGAATCATTCCTAACTATATACAAATACAGATAAAAGTTCTATATTTTGTGCATTTCACTAAACCCCATTGCTCATTCTTTAGAATACATAACATTATTCTGAAAATCAATGAGTATTCTTTTGGTTAACTGAGTAATATTTTTAATCTACTATTGGTCTATAAACAATGTATAATTCAGTACCACTGTTTCAACCTGCGCTGTGAATTGAATTCCCGTAATTTTTTCTTTTGTTGTCTTTATCTTCTTGAGAAAATTCCTGTTGCTGTGGTTATTAGTTTATCCATAAGGGAGATGGGAATTGTTTTTTGGCAACACCTGCTCTTGTTGTTTTCCTGGCATCATCCCTCCTCTTTTAGCTTAAATGCTACTATTTAATAAGCCTAATATTTTATATAAACTATATCAGCCATCTAGTATAAACAGATCAGTCCTTTTATTTGCCTTGCTATTTAGAAAAGAACATACTTATCTTACAGGCTATCACCAGTTTGAGCCACAGAAAGGATGACTCAGTTCTTGGTAAACATACATCATGATCTGCAGAGTTTGTTTCATATGCTGCTTAATAGAACTACTTCAACAGGCAGGTTCTATGATACTGGTGGCATCAGAAATTCCAAGGATTTGCCTATTGTAATGTTGAAAATAGTTCCATATAAATTTCTTAAAGAGCATAAGATATCCCACAGCTGGGAGAATAACAGAAGTATAAATGGGAATAAATTGCGTTACGTTTTCTTCACAGAAGTTCAAACTTCTCTTTTGCTGAAGGACATTGTAGACAATATAGTTGAAAGTAAAACCTTCTACAGCAGTGGTTCTCAACCTTTCTAATGCCGCGACCCCATAATACAGTTCCCCATGTTGTGGTGACCCCCAACCACTTATACATCACTGGATGCCAGGGGCGTGGCCAAAGAAAAGGGGGAAAAAATGGCGGACAGCCTTGTTTGGCGACCCCCGTGAAATGGTCATTCGACCCCAAATGGGGTCCTGACCCACAGGTTGAGAACCACTGCTGTAGATGGAGCTCAGGAATTGACAAGTTAATCCATATGGTCCTATTATCATTGTGTGACATCAATGAGATGGGGGCTACCCTTGAAGACTGTTCAGAAGCTACAGCTGACTGGCTGCAGGGACAGTTCTTGGCGCCCTAGGGTGGTCCATGTTACACCGCTATTCCACAATCTGCATTAGTTACCAGTTTATTTCCAGGTCTAATTCAAGGTGTTGGTTATCACCTTTAAAGCTCTTCATGGCCTGAGTCCAGATTATCTGAGGAACTGTCTCACCCCAATGGGATTGGCCTGCTTCACCCATATTGGCAGAAGAGGCATACTGCAGACCCTGTCCATCAAGGGATTCTGGCTGGAGGGTCCAGGAGAAGAGCCTTTTCTGCTGTGGCTCCTGCCCTATGGAATATCATGTCCCACAAGGTGAGATCTGCACCTACCCTTTTTGGCATTTCAAAAGGGCCTGAACATCTGGCTCTGCCAACTGACCTATAGCCCCAGTGGGGGCATGTCATTCTGGAAGTAGTTAATAGACATATATGGGGAGCACGTTTGGTCTAGTGCAGTGGTTCTCAACCTTTTTAATGCCGCGACCCCCAACCGGTCGTAAGTCGAGGACTACTCAACCGGTCGTAAGTCGAGGACTACTCAACTGGTGCAGCACCGTTTGCAGAATGGGACTTTTGGCGGGCTCAGCAGGGCAGAGACAGCCTGGACAATTCCTATTGGCTTTTGAAAGCCAATAGAATTAGACTCTATTCAAGAGAGTCTATTCTATTGGCTTTCAAAAGCCAATAGAATAAAAGGGAGTAGCACAGCTAAGGAAAAGAGGAAAAAAATGGTGGACTGCGTTGTTTGGCGACCCCCGTGAAATGGTCATTCGACCCCAAATGGGGTCCCTACCCATAGGTTGAGAACCACTGTTCTACAGGAAGCATTACAAACTATCTTATATCTTAGCTCAACATTTTCTATATAACCCTTTCCCAATTTGATGTCTTCTAACTCAGTAGGGTTATAATTCCAAACATCCCAGACATTTAACATATTTAGAAAGTGTCAGGTTGAAAAAACTATTCTATACTGCAGCATTGTAGATCTCCATAGTTTCATAGAAATCTAGAAACTGATGACAGAAAAAGACCTAGTGGTCCATTGAGTCTGCCTTTTAAGTGTGTGTGTATGTGCATGGGTTTATTTATTGTTATTTTAAATTTTTTTGTTGGATGATGGACATGTGTTTATCCCAACCATATTTAAACTCAGTTACTGATGACCTGCTACCTCTGCTGGAAGTTGGTTCTACATTTACTCTATTTCTGAAGCAATATATTCTAACATAATTTTTGAACTTCCCTCTGATCAATTTAAGCTTATGTCCCCATATTCTTAATTTTTTTTTCCAAATGGTTTTCATAGCCCTAAGCCAGAAATGGAACTTGGGACTTTGGGCATATAAAATGTAGAATGTTAACTCAGATATAGAGCTTTTCTCCACAATCACAAAATGAAAAATGTTCTAATTTATTCATTCCAATCATTTATGAACGACGTGGAGAAATTTTTGAATACAATCCACAGTGAACAACTCAATTTATTTTCATTTTAATTAATTCTGTTTTTTCCATTGGGGAGGCTCAGGATGGCATACATTTATATATTTTTCTTACAATATCAGTAGAGACGCTCAGAATTATCTTATCACTGAATTGTAATTTGAATCTAGATATCTCTGGCTGAAATACAATAGCACCCACAACATTTATGCATATATGCATCCATATTTTCAAGATTCATGAATATTTTCCATTAAGACCTAAAAATAGTTGGGAAGCTACTAATCATTACAAACCACATGGTGGATTGATTGATCACAGTATAACAAGTTCATTTATAATTTTGATTTGTACAGCAACCCATTTATACGTTACTCCACTTTATCTGAAAAAAATAAGGCCCATTGCTCATTTTTTAGCTTAGTTTTCTTGTTAGTAATAGAAAAGCTAAAGACATGACACACAAACAAACTGCTTTACAATAACCTGTGAGTCAGTATACTTTTCTTGTAGTAAGTGAGGAGCTTATTGCAAATTAGACTTTGACTCTTCTGGTTTCAGGAAATACAGTTATTCTCTCCTGATACAGAAAGATATGGTGTATTTCAACTCTTTGCTTCTTTTGCAACTACTTCCTCTTTGAAACATAGAAATTATTTACCAAGTCAAGTCTTAACTCGCTTCATGTATTTGGCATTTTAGGGTGATGTGGTAATGAAGGCTACAAAGAGCATTTCATCCAAACAGTTTTAATCAACAATTATTTGATGAGGATATTCAATTTTAAAATTCCTTTAACATTTTGTGTGGTAAATTTAAACTTTACATTTAGACAAACTGGCCTGACATGTTTAAGAGCAGAAACAACCCATTTTTTGTATTTCTGTTGAAATCACAGTTCTCTAGACTGCAGCCCACAGTTTAAACCTTTCTCTTCCATTTACTTCTAATAAGAATTTGGTTGTGTCACAAATTAAAAACTGTCTTCAAGTGGCAACTGCAGAGTAATTTTTGCCTTTCTAGAACAGCTAAAGCAATAAATTAAACAGATTGTTTTTTATATATATACATTTTAATTCAAATCTGTAAGGGCTACTAAGGAAAGGAGTCACAGAGCGGAACTGGGCCTACATTTTTAATTGGTTCTACATTTATTCTACATTACAGCTTATATATTCTTTTCATAGCTCATTTAAAGCCTGTATTAATACAAGTCATGAAAATTGGAAGATACTATTAAAGAATGAGGCAAGCCAATTGGACTTGTGTCTACAGCCTGTCAGACATATCACTACTTTCATAAAATAACAAAGGCAATTTTTCCAGCGTAATATCTCAACGTGTGTTAGGATTGCTGTTCCCAGAATTCCCAATAATAGTTTTCTCAGGATTGGGGAAAGTGTGTAATGGCCCTTATTTTGATACTGGCTTTTATTCCTTGTGAATTGTCTTCTGTATCTGTCTACGTAACTGCAGCATATGGACAGAAAAAGTTTCAACAAACAATACCTAAAGTCTACAGAGGAGTAATACGGGCAACAAAATATTTGAAATGATCTTGCCTATATATCTTGCCAAACCATTATGTATGTTTTGAAGAGACTGCATATTCTTTTTGTATCTCCCCACAAAAGAACATATTCCCACCTCCACATAAGAGCTTGGTTGTTGAGAGGAACAGTTTTTATTTCTGTAAGAATTTACCCTATTATTCTTAAGAATGCTATACAGCTAAAAGTAAAGAAGTCCTGCCGTTTTATTCTGCTAGTCATACTCCAACCTCAAAGCATCCCCACATGCTATTTAATAACCCATGAGATCATTTGACTACTGCAAGTGAGAGAGCTGGGATTGTGATTGTTGCGTGAAGCAGTTTGGTAAGTGTCTTGCTTAATGACTGCAACAACTTATGACCAAAATTCCAATCTCGATCGTGGTTGTAAATCAAGGGCTGCTTGTTGTAGGTAGGAGTCATCTCACAGAAACTTGTATGGTTCAAGAAACTGTGGAAATCCTCCAGGAATAATTATGGAATAACACTATCACATCCAGAATAAGAAAAGAGGAGATCTACCCCTTCTTAACAACTGGTTATGATTGATTGAACTGGCTGGATAACACTTCTGGGCTGAACATCCTTTATTTATTTAATGTTAAGCAATATATTTCTACTTGTTGTTTCCATAGTGGTCAGATTTGTACAGAGTAAGGTTACTAGATCTATACCTAATCCTCCTCTATCCAGGTATGGGATTGGCAATGGTGGCTGATGAGCTACTCGATCCACTCAGTGCTCACTGCAAGCAGAGTTGCTTCACACAAAAGGAACCAATGATGATGATGATGAAGTAACGTATATTATTTCCACAGTAGCTTATGCTAGCTCACCAATCAGTGAAAAATACAGTATATAAAAAGGATAGAAAAAAGGCGTACTATCCCCTTCAATCTATGTTCTCACTCAAATCAATCATAGACTGCCAGCTACAACAATCATATATTGTACAAATATGGAAGCAGACACTGTTGTTTCAATAATTAAGGGACAGCTCTTCTTCAACCCAAAACTATCATTGGATGTCACAGTTATCAATGACTCTTACATTGCAAGACTCTGAAGTATTCTTACAGGTAAAGATTCACGGCTCTTTATCTCTTCATTATCAATTTTTAGAACACAACACATAAAAAGAAAGGAATGAAAACACACAGTCTATTGTGGATGAGAATTTAAGGTATGTGAAAAAACAGAATAATAGCATTGGAAGGACCTTAGAGGACTTCTAGTTCAACTCCCTGTTCAAATAAGAGACCTTATATCAGTGGTGGCGAACCTATGGCATGGGTGCCAGAGGCGACACTCGGAGCCCTCTCTGTGGGCACACGTGTCGCTGCCCCAGTCTTGTCTCCCCTCGCAACCCCCTCACCAATAGCCCCCCTGGAGGAGAGTTACCCCCAAGCGTGGCCCACATGGAGCAGCGGAGCCAAGGACATGGCAGCCAGGCAGTGTAGACAAGACTCTGCCCTCACGCCCCATCTCGCACAGTTGATGCTGCAGGGTGTGAGGAGAGGGCGTGGCCGCCATGGCGCTGCTGGGCTGCCTGGGCGATCTGCGGCAAGCCCTGGAGGCGGTGAGTGGACCTGCGGGCAGGTGAGGTGGGGTGGAATGGGGGCGGGGCAGGAGGTGGAGCAGGGGCAGGGCCAGTTTTTGGGCACTCGGTCTCGAAAAGGTTCACCATCTCTGCCTTATATCATTTCAGAAAATGATTGTCCAATCTCTTGAAGATCTAGCAACAAAAATTATTCATACTTAGAAACATCAATGTTAAGAGAAATTAACTTTTTATTGTTTACAGTTCACTCATTTGCTATTAATTTACTGCTTTCAAAATCATTCTTTACAATATGTAAGAGGTATAAATAATATTTAGTATTTAATTCAAGCTAATGTTATAAAGAAGTCAATACAAAGGTGCCAGATATATTCTAAATCAGTCAGGGTCCAGCACACACTAGTTCACAACTTGCCATAAACTGGGATTTTCATTGTCACTCCAACTATCACTGATTTATTTATTGATGTCTTCCTCAATAGAATGTGCCCCCTGTGATATATAGATTTCCAGCTTGTGCTTGAAAGGTAATCATCTCTGAAGTTTGACCCTCAAACACAATTGGATGGATGAGCATTGTTAGCAAGCAAAAGAGAGAGAGAGAGAGAGAGTGAGAGTGAGAGAGAGAGAGTGGGGGGGGGGCTTTCTCAAGGCAATCAACCTACATACAGGACGGGGAAGTTTGGAAGTAACAGAACTGAGCCCAACATATAGAAGCAGAGAATATAGTCCATCTAATCTTTGGATAAGATGTCCTCACAATTATTTTATTTATTTTCCACATTTTTTAACTGCCCATCTCCTTCAGGAAGAGAACCTGGGCGGTGTATAATAAAATGTTAAAACGTAAAAACAATATATAAAAGTTAAAAAAATAGAAAAAAACAAGGCTGATTAAACACTGATAAAATAAAAAGGTGAAAGGAAGGCTTTCAGGGCTCTAGCCAGCCCCACAATTGTATGATCCTCTGTGCTCCCCACACAAGACTACAGAGCCATGTTCCGATTCCTTTCATGAAGGCCAGGAGAGTGAGGGCCTCTCTCATCTCCAGGGACAGAATATTCCACAGGACAGGGCAATGGCAGATAAGGTTTTCTTCCTGCACTCCACTAGTCAGAGAATTTTAAATAGCAATATCAACAGCATTTATACTTATATACTGCGTCATAATGGTTTATAGCCCTTTCTAAGCAGTTTATAGAGTCAGCATATTGCCCCCAACAATCTGGACCCTCATTTTACTGACCTTGGAAGGG
Organism: Crotalus tigris; assembly: GCF_016545835.1. Taxonomy (NCBI): domain Eukaryota; kingdom Metazoa; phylum Chordata; class Lepidosauria; order Squamata; family Viperidae; genus Crotalus; species Crotalus tigris. The sequence continues at coordinate 9,833 of NW_024100135.1, read as the reverse complement.
TGGAAGGCTGAGTCAACCTTGAGCCAGTGAGGACTGAACTGGCAGTCAACAGAATTAGCCTGCAATACTGCATTTTAATAACTGTGCCATCAAGGCTCTTAAACACTTATATAAATATTAATATTTTAAATATTGATCTTAAATATAAATAAATGATGGGGTCTGCAACACACCTTCCCTGCTTGATCAGGTGGGACAGGTCAATATAATGGCATGAAGATGGTTCCATAGGTACACTGGGTCCATGCCATGTAGGGTTTATAAGTCACAACCAACATCTTGAATTGGACCTGGAAGCAACTAGTACTCAGTACAGTTCACGGAGCAAAAGTGTTACATGCACCCTTCTTTACAGCAACCAAAATTGCTCACATGACCATATTCTTAACCAGCTGAAGCTTTTGGATGTTTTTCAAGGGTAGTCCCATGTAGAACACATTGCATTAGTCCAAACAGGAGATGACCAGGGTATGAGTTACTAAGCAGAAAGGTTCCCTATTCAAGAAATTAGGATAGAGTATGTTATGTGTTCCTGGCTACTTTCCTTCGTGACCAGAGGCAAGCTCGCTGACCAATAACCAGCCAAGACACAGTGAAGGCCTTTTGTTTCGTTTATTGCAATAAGCGGGGAGAGAAGCTATCAAAGCTTGGTTCTCTCCAAAGTTTTAACCCAAAATATCTCCTTCTTTTATTCATCCCTATCACTGGCCGCTACAGCCCTCCTCTTTCCCCATTGGCTGAGGTAGTATGAGGTTACACTCTTTCCTTCCGCCTATACACATTTCCTGATAACATACTAAATCATATTCACATAGACATGTAAATGGTTATTTTAAACTTAGTATATATTTATATCTCCATTTTAAACAATAAGTTCTTTTTCCTGCTTTTCAATTCAATGTGCCTCTCTTCTTATCTTATTCAGCTTATTTTCCTATTTTCCATTCAACCTTCCTGGCTAGCCATTTCCTTTAAAAAAAATATTTATCTATTTTATGACTTTCCTCTTCCTTTCTCAGACCCAACTATTTTTGCCTATATGGTTTATCTTACTTCCTTAATCTCTTCCTGACTCTCACCATCTGGATTTTTCTTATTCAATTAGTTTCCATTGTATTGTAGGTTTAACTGACTGAAGATTTATCATATTGATGCATATTTATCAAGTAGGATAATTAATGGATCCTATTACCTTTGGGAGAAAACTTGTAGACAGCATGGAGGGAAAAACACACAAGAAAAATCATTATCAAGAGGATTCTATTGTATTTATAGAAATATTAACAATGTATTCATGTTCCTTTGTGTTTATCATCAGCTAACAGTATAGTGCCATTCTGGTACATTTAGCTTATCCATATATCCAGTTAAGCTCTAGATATATGTAATGCAATGCCAGAGTGATATAATTCCATGCCACAAATCTGGGTGTAGATTTAGACCATATCTTGGATTACGTTTTTCAGCCACAGCTACAAAAGTTTTAGATACTTTTAGATGGATTTCCCCCCATTTTTATCTCTTCATTTAAGCCAGTTCTATCACATTGTTTTCAGTTTAAAGCAAGCTTGATTATGGACTAAATGAGTTATATGGCACTTTTCTTTCTGGATGTTGCACTGGCACCTTTTTGCAAGAACAATTCAGCTATTGTGTTCTACCATTTCAAGTTCCATTAAAGTAGAGTTTTGCTGAACACTATATTTCCGTTACCAGCTGGATAGGACTACACCCTAAACATTGTGCTAAAGAAGCAGGTCTCTTTTAATTAAAGTTTCCCTAAATAGAATCTTAGAAAGATTTAAAAATGAAAATTTCCCTGGATACTTGATGAATATGTATCAGGTGAATATGTATCAGGTGAGAAGGATTCCTCTGTTCTGTGTTACTAATTTTACTAAAGACAAATGAGGAAAGGAAATGACTATGTGCCACGCCTGAGTATTAGATATAGACACCAAGTGAGATGTTAGACTACACTGACATAGCTTTGCTCAAAGCTAATATGGGGGAGGCAATAGGCTGAATAGTGAGTTGATTACCTTTGACCCTAAGAACAGAAATTCTTGATACCTGCCAACTTGAAAATTTAATCTCTCCAAGCCCCAGCATGCAATATAGCCAGCTGGTTCTCACCTTTAGCACAAGGTTGAGTTTGGCTAAGATATCTTTTAAATCATTTGTAATCTTATTAGAGGAAGCACAGCATTCAGTTAAGTATAGACCAGTGTGATGTCATTTAAAATAAAGAAAGTGTTTGTGTATGGTTAATAGTCGAGTTGTTTGTGGTTCCACCCATCTCCCATTAGGTTTGCTTGTCCCATCCGATCAGGCAGAGTTGGCAGGTTCTATCAAGCATTGCTGTGATATCACCCAGGAAATGTGCATTCTTTGTTGCAGCACCTCCCCTGAATGGGCCTGACCCTATTGGCTTTTTGCAAAGCACTGAAGATCTGGCTGTTCTTATAGGTATTGGATCAAAGTGTTGCGTGAGTCTATCTCTTAAGAGTTGGTATAGTACAGTATATTAATAGATATTCTTAGATGCCAATCAATTCTGTTTGGTTTTGGTCAGTATTGGTCATTTTAAAATGCATTCGTTTTATACACTGGAAAGCCATACAAGTCAAATGAATGAATGAATAGAATTCCCCGAAGTTAGAATAAATATTTGATTTATAATTAAAACAGTCCAAGTGAATTTTAAAATTTCACACATTTTTTATTTCAGATAATGTGAAACAACTTCTATATCATTTGGCAATGATACTAATCTGAAATTCTATTTGATCATTAAAAAATAAACAGTGTGGATGAGTGAGAGATTTGCAAGCTATTTGACAAAGTGTGTCACGAAAACTGGCTGTTTCTATTAACACGAAACAGAAAAGACATTATTAGTTTCCTCTATTTAGCAGAAAAAGGATTTCAATGATATTGAATTACCTGTCTAGTATCCACCCTTTGCCCTTTGCTTTCTTTTCCATTACGCATTATCATCCTGATGATCTTTCTTTGCCTGCTCCTCCTCCTCTCTTGTTCCTGTTCAAATGTCCTAAGGCACTATAATACCCTGCTGAACTAAAAAAATACTGGAACCTGGGATCTCTTTCAGCTCTGCTTGGACTGTCCTAGTTGTACTGTAAGAACACATATTTTATTGCAAATGAAGGCAATAAGGCAATATGTGTCCCAGGATAATATTGCAGGATCCAATCTGAGTTGATCATTGAGACCAAAGGATTATTGTTTCAAACTTCTGGGCTCATACTGGAATCCATCAACAGGGAACTTCCTTCTGTCCAGGAAAGAGAACATATTCAGGAGAGAGAGAAGCTCCCTGAGGATGGGCTCCAGCAGGGGCCTGAAAGTTTGGAAGACTAAATCTTTGGTCCCGGTGACTGAATCAGATTAGATCCTGCAACATATTTTATTCTAAATGAGAGAGCTTGTATCTTTTAAAAAACAAATTTTGAAGATATGTAACCTATAAACTTACTTAATGCAGTTTCACTACCACTTATACTTACATTGTCATAATTAACATACTGTAATTTAAAAGTTGTAAAAGTATTTTTAAAAATGCATTCTTAAAGTGTGTACCAATTTCGAAAGGCTTTTCATGGCAACAATAAAAATTTCTGGCATACTGTCAAAATTTTTAAAAAGACACGTTTAAACTTTTATATTTTTCTGTATCTAGGAAACAGTATGAATAAGATAAAAACAGAAAGTAATGGAGAAGAAAGAAAGAAAAACTGGCAAGTAATTTCTGCTTTTCATCTTTGTTTCCAATTCCAATTCTTCCACATGTTTTGTCAAAGGAGAATGTGCATTGTTGAAATAAGGTAAACTTTTTGCTACCACATATTACATACTTCTGGGTGGAGAAACAATTGGCATAATCATTTAGTGATTCCACAGCTATGGGAAGGGGTTATTTTAGATTGATTAGTCTGAATAAACAAGTGTATTTTTAGATGTGTTCATGGAACTGGGTCACTGTGCTTTTTAAGAATGTGTATGATTTTCATGTGGATGCATATAATTGGAAAAATTATTTCATGGAAACCTATTACTTAGGTATTCCTCATCCCAGCATTGTTTTGGTGATTCTAAGGCCATTTATTTGTAAAAATTTCAAATATAAGCATTTTATTTTTATCATTGAGATGATTAGAACTGAATTTAAAAAGGAAAATCTGTAATGGTTGTACAAATGAAAGGATGGGATTTTTAAGAATCTGCCCTCATCTAGAAGAATACTATTATGAATCCCTAAAAATTGGCATGATTCAAGCTAGAATGAGAACAGTAACAGAGATCAATTTAGTACCAATTGTTTAAAAAATATATACTTTAATTCTTGAAACCTCACTTTGTTGTTTCATGTAACTTTTCTCTTCAGTCAACTTTTAAAAAGTGGTCTTTTTAGTTTATAAACTGAATGATAACTAGATAGTCCTCAACTTATGACCACAATTGAGCCCAATTTTTCTGTTGCTAAGTAAGACATTTGTTGAATTTTGTCCTATTTTATAATCTTGCTTGCCACAGTTGTTACGTGACTCACTGCAGTTGTTGAGTTAATAACATGGTCATTAAGTGAATCTGGTTTCCCCACTGGCTTCCCCCCTTCTGCTTGTCAGAAGGTTACAAAAGGTGATCTCATGATCCCAGAACACTGCAAACATCATAAATATGAGTCAGTTGCCAAGTGTCTAAATTTTGATCATGTGATCATGAGGATGCTGCAATAGTCATAAGTGTGAAAAACAATCATAAATCACTTTTTTCAATGTTATAATTTCAAACAGTCACTAAATGAACTGTTAAGTTGAGGACGACTTGTACTATATTTTCATTTTTTTCTGATGCAAGTTATCTAAGAAAAAAAATATGTTAGGAAAGTGAAATAGTAAATAAACAATTATTGGGATGCTATGGGAATTTGGAAAAACAATTGGGAAAATTCTAATAGAATAGTTTAGGTTTATTCTGATTTTCCAGATCACAACACCTGAGCAATGCAGAGTAGGCACATAAAGTCCTGATTTCTCTAAATGTTTGAACTATATGTTAAGCAATGTGTCATCTTAATAAAAGAACTATATGTTAAGTAATACATTTGATTTATATCTACCTCTGAATACTAATGTGTGAAATCACTGTCACATCCTTAAATATTAATGGAGCCCGAGCAATTAGAGAATGCGAGCACATTTCCAAGTTTGTTCTCATAAATCTAGTACAAGACAGTAAAAACCAGCATGTAGATACAAACAAGAGCCCTAATTTATTCAGGTGAAAATATAGAAAGGAAAAAAAAATCTTTCATTGTGGCTACAAAGGGAAGGGTCTAAAGAATTTGAAGAAAAAAACCCTATATTTACAGGGCACTTAATATCTGTAGTTTATAAGTATCTTTACCCTATTATTAATTTGATTATGCATCATTTTTATATTTTTGAATTCTAGGTATAAGTAATTTAATAGGGTCTCCACTTTAGATAAAAAAATTGCTTTAACATCAAGAGCCAGCCTTGCTATTGGGGGAGGGGGGCAGCTTATTCTTCAATCACAAAATCATTGATGGATTTGTGTTGCTATTATTAATTTGTATGATGAACTATTTGAGCAAGATTTTGTTAAACTCAGCATAGTGAAAATCTAAAATGTATTTAACTGACCCTTTGCCACATTTAAAACGACAGTATTCTACATGTTATGTCCCGAGCCTTGCAAACGGCTCGGGCGTTTGCAGGCAGTCCCGGGCAGGTGCAAAGCTGCCCGGGACCAGACAGGCTGTCGCCAGCGCCGTGCGCATGCGCGGGTGCTGGCGCGGGAAAAGTAACCCATTTACCCGGGAGTTGCCTATATAAGAGGCTGTGAGGCGTTTGGGCTGAGCTGAAGCCATCTTCCTGTAAGCTGAACGCTGAATAAAAGAACCTGAGAACTCCAGCTGCTTCTCGTGTCTGTTTTCCCGCCAAGGACGCAACACTGGCGACGAGGATGGGATGCCTTGCACTACCTGGAAAGGAAAAAGTGTAAGCTTACCCAAGGAGTCCTGAGCGGCGGAAGAGGAACGGTGTTGACTCAGCAGCTGCCCGCCAATCCAGTGCGCATTCGGGGGTAGGCTGGCTGATAGACCCGTCTCCTGAAGATCCGAAGATGGCGAAAATCGGAAGGCTTGCGGAATTCGACGTATCACATCCAGAGCGGTGGGAGTCCTACGTATCCAGAATGGAGAACTACTTCAAGGCAAACCAAGTGAGGGAAGATAGCTTGAAGGCTGCCACCCTGCTTTGCGCTTGCGGCCAAGACGCCTTCGAAATCGCAGAAAACCTTGCAGCACCTGTGCCAGTAGAGTCTGTAAGCTACGCAGACCTGAAGAAGCTGCTGAAGGACCACTTCCACCCCAAGGTGTCCGTTATCTCATGGCGCCACACCTTCGAGCAGAGGGATCAACGGTCCGGGGAGTCAGCCAAGGAGTACATCGCCGCGTTACGGAAGGCCGCCAAGCCCTGCGAGTTCAAGGACCTCGAGGAACGACTGAGGGACCGATTCGGGTGCGGGTTGAGGCATCGAGAGCTACAACAGAGACTTTTCGCGAAGGAAGAATTATCCTTCCAAGACGCTTTAAGGGAAGCCACCGCGGAAGAAGCAGCAGGCGGCGCCGTCAAGAACATGCGGCCGATCAGAAGCAGTGCAGAGGGTGCGTCCGTGCACCAAGAAGACGTCCGACGAAACTCCGAGGAGGATCCGGACGAAGACGTCGACCGTCTACACCCCGCGAAGGGAGGAAATCAGAAGGAAAGCTCTTCAGCTCCGCTCAAGTGCATCGGCTGTGGAGGTCGCCACAGGAGAACCGACTGCAAGTTCCGCTCCGCTACCTGCCGGGCATGCGGCAAACAAGGGCACATTGCAGCCGTGTGTCTGGGCCGACGAAAGGCACAACCTCAAGAAGAACGCCTGAAGGGTACCAGAGTCCCCAGCCAGAATAGGGTAGGTTTTTGCGCTTCGCGTAGAAACATTTGTAGGACAGTCACACACAAGCCCATGAAGAAAAAGCTGTCACTCAACGTGAAGCTACAAGGGGTTCCATTATCTATGGAACTAGACACAGGGTCTGCCCTTTACATCATTTCATTGCATACATTTAGGAAGATTTGTTCCAGTAGTGGGACTAAGGCCAAGTTAAGGCCTTCTGATATTGTATTAACTGATTTTCAGAAATCAAGAGTGTGTGTTAAGGGGGAGGCCACCCTTAACGTGCAATACAAGAGTTTTGAAGGTCCACTAGACTTGTTAGTAGTAGGGGGTGAAAGAACGAGTCTCATAGGACTCGATTGGTTTGAGGCCCTGGGGATACAAGTCACAGGACTCAACAGCTTACAAACACTCGACCTACAGGAAGTCTGCAAGGAATTTGCAGATGTTTTCAGCCCCCAGCTGGGCACATTCAAAGGACCACCTGTGTCCTTAAAGCTAGACCCCACTGTCACTCCCATTAGGATTAAAGCAAGAAGGGTCCCTTTTGCTTGAAAAAGTAAGATTGACACTGAATTAGACAAACTAATCCAACAAGGAATCCTAGAACCTGTTGATTCCAGCCCATGGGAGACCCCCATTGTCACGCCTCTAAAGGCAAATGGGGACATTCGCATTTGTGCTGATTACAAATGCACACTCAATAATGCATTGCAGCAACATGCCTATCCTGTTCCTGTGGTCAGTCACATCCTGGCCTCTCTCAAGGGGGGGCGTGTTTTTGCAAAGCTTGACCTAGCTCAAGCATATCAACAGATGCCTGTTGATAATGATGCTGCCATAGCTCAGACTATTGTGACCCACAGGGGAGCCTTTAAGGTAAAAAGGCTGCAGTTTGGAGTGAATGTCGCTCCTGGGATTTCCCAAAGCGTAATGGAAAACACACTACGAGGTATACCAGGGGTCTGCCCCTACTTTGACGATGTCTTGATTGCAGGAGACTCCACACACATTCTAGCTGAAAGGCTTAGGGCTGTCCTGTTAAGATTCAGGAAATCAGGCCTTAAGCTCAGAAAAGACAAATGCAAGATTGGGGTGCCTTCTACTGAATTTCTGGGATTCAAAAATTGATGCTGCTGGGATTCATCCTGCTGAATCCAAACTAACTGCTATTTTAGAAGCACCCAGGCCAAAGTCTAAGGCCGAACTTCAGGCCTTCCTAGGCCTCCTGAATTTCTACAATTCTTTTCTTCCACATAAAGCTAGTGTAGCTGAGCCTCTTCAAAGGCTACTAGACAAACAAGCTGTGTGGCTGTGGTCACAAGCACATGAGGCTTGCTTTAAAGAAGTCAAGGCCTTGCTCACTTCTAACAGTGTTCTTGCACATTTCAACGAGTCTCTCCCTGTGTGCATCGCTTGTGATGCATCCCACTACGGGGTCGGAGCTGTCCTGAGTCACCTCAGGTCTGATGGAACTCAGGTTCCTATTGCATACTACTCCAGAACATTGTCTTCTGCCGAGCGCAACTACGCTCAGATAGACAGGGAGGCTCTGGCTGTTGTTGCTGGAATTAAAAAATTCCACGAATTTCTATATGGCAGGCATTTCACGGTCTTCACTGACCATAAGCCTCTGCTGGGACTGTTTACCACACGTAAGCAGACTCCCCACATCATTTCCCCTAGAATGCTTAGGTGGTCTATTTTCTTGTCCGCATATGATTTTTCATTACTCCACAAGCCTGGGAAAGAAATGGGCCATGCTGATGGCCTCAGTAGGTTGCCTCTGCCAGTAGTAGAAGCTGACCCCGAGCCAGCTGTCAACATTCTATCAATCCAAGCCTTGCCCGAGCTCCCTCTTAGTGCCAGGGATGTTACCGCTGAAACAGGTACAGATCACACACTTTCACGTGTCCGCTCCTGGGTCCTGTACGGGTGGCCTGAGCACTGCCCTAGTCCTGAGTTTCAGAGTTTCTGGTCCAAAAGGAACGAACTGTCCCTTTCTCAGGGTTGTCTGCTTTGGGGAAACAGAGTTGTCATTCCCACATCAATGAGGACTAGGGTCTTAGAATCCCTCCACGAGGGTCATCCTGGCATTGTCCGTATGAAGGCTCTTGCACGAAGCCACTTGTGGTGGCCTGCTTTAGATAAAGATATTGAGGCTAAGGTACACGCATGCCACATGTGCCAACGATCTCGCCCAGAGATGCCCCAAGCTCCTGTGAATAAATGGGAGGAAACACAGTCCCCATGGTCTAGGGTGCACATTGACTACGCTGGGCCCTTTCAGGGCCAGTTCTTCTTGGTCCTTGTTGACAGCCATTCAAAATGGCTTGAGGTTGTGCCTGTCTCATCCACCACCACTGCAAAGACTATTCAGGTACTGAGGGGGATTTTTTCTGCACACGGGCTGCCAGATGTCATTGTGTCCGACAACGGCCCTCAATTCACCTCCTCCGAATTCCAAGCTTTCTTACAGGCAAACCTGATTCGTCATGCCACATCTGCGCCTTTTCACCCATCCACCAACGGTAGGGCTGAACGCATGGTGCGCATCGCAAAGGACGCCTTGAAGAGACTCACCTACGGGGACTGGCATCACATGTTGGCTGACTTTCTCCTTTCTTATCGCACCACACCGTCCACTTCTACAGGGAGAAGTCCAGCTGAACTTCGTTGGGGGCGCCAACTTACTACGAGACTTGACCGGTTGCATCCGGACAGACTGCCTTCATCTACCTCACATCCTAGGGCACCTAGACAACTACTTGTGGGTGCCCGGGTTTGGGCTCGCAATTACGGGCCTGGTCATACATGGGTCCCCGCTTCTGTGTCCAGGATCA